>NC_138199.1:54604244-55284209 GCF_964194105.1 Spermophilus citellus | reverse complement strand
TCCTGTGGGGAAAGGTCAAAGTAGGGTCAAGGTCAAGAGGTTATTTCCAGGGACCACAAGAGCAGGTCATAGCCAGGCTGATGCAGGGTCCAGAGGGTCAGCTCAGATCACAAGTCAGGGCTGAGGCAGAGGCAAGAGGGTCAGAGAGGAGAGTTAGGAGGACAGTAATTGGTACTGACCCAGGAGGCCACCAAAGGTGATGGCAGGTGACAGGGCAGCAAAGTAGATGAAGATGACAGCAGCCAGGACCTGGGGGCTGAGTGCATCTGTGATGTCACTCAGGTAGAGGGGGTAGCGGCGCCGGATGTCCCGCACCAGGCCCCCAAAGAGCCGACCTGTGCGCTGCAGAGGGTCATCTGGGCCACCAGGGACCCCTGGGCCCCCATTCAAGCCTGTGGAAGAAGATAGAAACATGATTAGAGGGGAGTCAGTGGGAATGGGGTGGCCACAGAGGCTGGGAAGCAGGGGCAAGAAGTGAGAGAGGGTGTCTTATGGGAAGGGGGTAGACTGTGCCAGGATGTCTGAGGGCCGTGGGGGCTCAGGAAGCTTTGGCCTGGGCAGGACACTACCTAGGTCCTTGTAGAAGTTGGGGTCTGGCTTGGCAGTGCTGGACAGGTAGCGTCTCCGAAGCAGCTCCCTCTGCACGGGCACCAGGCTGAGCAAGGCCTGCTCAGAGGGGGCATCCGTGGGAGGCAGCACCAGGCTGCAGTCCAGAAAGCCCTCCAGGGAGTGCACCAGCTCCCTCCGGCTCTGGGCGAGGTAGGCATCTGTGCGGAACACCTGGGGGCAGGAGAGAGGATCAGGGTGGCCCAGACCTGCTGAGCAAAAAGATCTAGGAGTCTGCCTCCAGCAACCAGAATCCTCTCATCCAGCTCCATTGCTAGGATCTGCTCTTCCTGCCCCTCCACCCCTATCACCCAGTAAGGAAGGGCCCTAGGGATATAGAGACCCTGGGTAGGGAAAGGGGAAGCATCTAAGGCAAACCTGGGGGGGATAGCAGCAGACCTGGCCAGCACAAGCCAGAATGACTAGGTAGAGCTGGGTCAGAGTGGGTCAGACTAGACTAGACCAACCAGGCCAGGCCAGACCAGAAACAGTCCAGACTAAGCACACCTTAGGGTCTGTCTTAGCAGTGCTGGACAGGAATCCCCTGGCCAGCTGGAATAGAAGTGGCTGAATGAGACCCAATGAGCCAAATAGAACCTAACAGAAGTCAGCTGGGCCAGTCCAGCAAGAGAACAAACATCCAGCCTTGGCTATCACCCGCTCCCTGGCTCCCCCAGCCCTCATAGGCCCCTCCTCACCCTTTCTGACATGAGGGTGGCAGCAGCCCGGCCAAGCTGAATATAGTCGGTGTAATAGGGCTTGGGGCCCAGCAACACAAACAGGAAGCGCACAGGCACAGAGGGGTCGATGGCGTCTAGCTCCATGGCCTCTTGCAGCCGGACAAAGCCCAGCACTGGCTGCTTCAGAAAGTCGGCACGGCCTGTTGGGGGACCAGGTGGTCAGACCAGGTTGAGGGACACAAGGTGCATGTACCCAGGACAGGAGGCTGTTAGGTCTAGGCTCAGGGAAAGGCAGGCTGGGCCAGGACAGGAGACAGCAGCTGTGGGTGTTGAGGGCTGAGGAGCAGATACCAGCTCTTACCCACTAGTACCAGGGTAGCCTCGGAACCCGGGGGGATCTTTTCCAGAATTCCAGATGGTGAGGAACCTTCTGTGCTCCGCTCTCCCTGTAGGAAGGAGGGTGGTGAGGGGAGTCCTTAGGCTGCTCTGGACCCAGGAGACCTGCTCCCCACTCTCACTTCCTACCACAGCCCAGCTCCAAAGAACTTTCCAGCTCTCCTAAGCACCCCTGGTGCAAGCTCACCTGCTCACAGAAGAGCTGTGTCTCTAGCGAGGGCTGTTGGGAGAGCAGAGGCTGAGAAGGCTCCCCAGAGCGTAGCAGGACTGCGGGCTTCACCCCTCCCAGGTCCTCCAGGTCTCGGGCATGGCTGTAGGACATACAGGGGGCATGGGCTCCATAAGTTGTTCAGGTTGGGCTATCAACACACTAGAGACTAGGGGTGGTAGGGAGCAAAGGTAGACATCAAGTAAAACTCTCCAGCAACCAGAGCAGAGAGACCCTGGGGTGGGAGAAGCTCCAGGAGGCTGGAGAGCCCCCTCTCACAGAACACTGTGAATGTAAGTGGGTGGCCTCTGCTTGGAATGTCAGGACAAAAGAAAGGACTGCAAAGAACCTCAAGGGTCTAACTCTGAGCACAGCGGCAGGGTCACCCCTTGTGAGGTGCCAGAGGAGGGAGTTGCGATGGAGGAAAAGTGGGGCCCTGGCTGGTGGGGGAGGGGCCACTTGGAGCCGGGCACATGGGGCCACTGGGCAAGGAGTCCAGGCCCTGGAAGGTAGGGGCACCTGTGTTTGAGCAGCAGGGTCCGGAGCAGTTCCTCTCTGTCCTCAGGCCGGATCTGCTCCTCGTAAATAAAGCTATCCAGCAGCTGGTTGGCCACTCCAGCCAGGGAGGTCTCCTTCAGGTCCAGGAGGACAGTACCTGCAGGCAGTGGGGGATGAGCAGGCAGCTGGACTGCGGCCCCCCCAACAAGCCTCCCATGCAAGGGTCACGGGGGCCCAGTAGGGCTCACTTTTGGCAAAGATTTTTTGCAGTTCCAGGAGGCTCCAGAAGGTATGGTAAGATAGGTGCCGGCGGCCCCAGACCCCATTCTGCCCCAGGTTTTCCTCCAGTAGCATCCAGCGCGCTGCCTCCATCCATTGTAGCTCCTGGTTCTTCTCATCCATCACTAGTTCGTGAAGCTCCACGTACACCTGCGGCCCATGAGCCTGAGTTAGTCCATCAGGCCACGGGCAGGATCAACGGGAGCATGAGACCCCAAGGCCCAGTGGGTACCCAGAAGCTCCGGGAAGATTCTAGTACGAGGCCCAGGGCCCCGAAGGGTTCAGGGCCAGACCCTGAGCTCAGAGTATGGGGACAGCAAAGGGCCCTATAGATCTGGTCCACGCTGCTGGCTCTAGTCCCACGTTTCTCCCTAGGCCCTTACTCCAGCTTAGAAGGGGCTTGGAGAACCTCTGGATCCTTGGAGAACCTCTAGGGGTACTAGAGTGGCCTCTTGGGGGAGAAAGAGAAAATTAGGGCCTGGGGGCTGAGGATGAAGGGATCTGGGGGAGCCAGTGGTGTGGTTTCCTGACTCCAAGGCCTGCAGGAATATGACTCAGCATGTCCTTGAGGCTAGGTGGCCACTTTCAGGGCCATAGCAGAGGGCAGGCCCAAGTTCCTAACCAGCGGGACAACCTGGCAGCCAGCAGGGACTCAGGGCCTGAGCGGAGGAGAACATGTATTTAATTCTTTGTGTCCCCACCAACCCAGCCAGGACCCAAGGGCCCCAGGCCTCACCCCTCAGCCGCCAGGTCTCTGTCCAGGGAGCTTCAGGAAAGGAACCCTGATCTCCCTCTTTGTGGGGGTGTCCCCTTCCCTTCCACCATTTTCCAGAACTCCACTCCTCTGCCTGTTTGTGGGGTCTCCCCAGCCTGAGCTGTCTCTGTTCCCCATAGTGGGTCCCAAAGGCAGTCTGGGAAAACACTGGGGAGGCTGCATCCTCACCTCGTGGGTGCCCGGGCCTGTGGGGACGTGGGTGTAGTCTGTGGCTGTTGGCAGTGGCTCCTCGGGGAGAGCTGAAAACCAGAACCCAGAGGCTAGTGAGCCCTGCCTGGCCGTCTCCCTCCCTCACCCCTCCAGGCCCTGCCGTACCACCCGCTGTGAGCTGGGGAGACCCAGGCCCACTTCACTGCCCGTGGGCAGGATCCTAGTGTCTCCACTCCACGCTTGCCACTCAATGGGATGTGGCTCCCCATGCCTGGTTGGGGCCCAGCCTGGTTCTGTCACTCCCCGCCTGAGTCTTGTTGAGGATCCCTAGGGCAGGATAGTCCTGAGTCCCAAAGTGCAGGACAGACCCAAGGGCTCCTCCCTCCCCTCCCACCTCTGGGGGGACTAGACTCCTTTTCCTCTTCCCATATGTCTCAACCAGCCAGCTGGGTAGACTCCCAAAGGACACCAAGTTGGGGTGAGCCCCTTATATCCCTCCCTTCCACCCCACCCTAGCCCTTGTTCCCCAGAGGGGCCTCTTAACTTCAATACCAATTGCCCGCACTTAAGTCCTGTTGACAGTAAACAGGTCCCTGCCTGGGGCTCCCCACCAAAGACCTTGGACAGACCAAAAGGTGGTGTGGGCTCCTAGGGTCTCTCTGCTCAGGGGATCCCCACTGCACCCTCCATTTCTCAGGTCCTCCAACCCCCAAGACAGAACGATGTTCCCCAAAAGGGCCCAAAACCAGGCCTAAAGCTGGCATTGGATAGGTCTGGGTGGCCGCGGGGTTCATGCCCTTGTCCCAGATAGGCCTGACTGCTCTCTGACATGTGAAAGAGCACTGCAACGGGTGACTGGCCCTGCCCCCCCCCCCCCCCCCCCCCCCCCCCCGCCTGCCCCCAGTCACCTCCTATGATCATTTTAAACAAAGTGCTGTTTATCCTTCAATCAACCAGGATTGTGGGGAGAGCCAGCCCGGGGCTAGGGAGGTGGGGTGGGGCTGTGGAGAAGAGGGGAGGACGTGTTCTTCCGCTGTCCCTGCTGGGGCTCAGCCCTTCATCCTGGAAGAGGGCAGGAGAAGGACTCACGTTCTGGCTCCTCCACCTGCTGCACGGGGATGCCTGGGTCCTCATATTCCTCCTGCTCTAGTATCTCCTCCAGCACTTCTTCATAGTCCTCCTGTGGGGAGCGGCTCTCAAGACTGGGCTGCCACTAGGGCCCCTCAAAACCCCCTGAAGGCAAAGGCCAGGGCTGGCCCCCCAGAGCCCCAGAGAGGAGCCCTGCAGATTCCAGGAGAGACCTACCTGCGAGTCCCCCATGGTGCTGTCCTGAGTGTCCACTTGTCAACGTGATCTGAGCCCCCAGCATAACCCGCACCGCGGGTCCCTGCAGGGGAAGGGCACAGGCTGAGTGAGGCCCAGGGCATCCTGAGGTCACCCCATTTTTCTCAGGAGGCTGCATAGCAGGGCTAGGAGATTGCAGGTGGTGGGAGACAGTGGGATCGGAGGAAGGAAGCAGAGGTGGGGCGTTGGGAGGAGCTGGGTCCAGGGCAGGCAGGGCTGGAAAGAAGAGCCTGCCTGGCATCAATCTCAGCATGTTTGGGAAGAAGGGGTAAGAGTTCAAGCCCAGCTCCAGCCTCCTGCACTAGCCCTCACCTGGCTTCTCTTCCTGCCTGTCCCCAGCACTCCGCCAACGCCTGGGCACCACCTGACCCCTTTGCAGAGGGCTTGGCTCCCCTGAGGGTCTCCACGTCAACCCCTCTTCTCCCAGACATGGCTGCTTCCCACAGGACAGAAGGTGGCAGCGCCTTTGGAGAGGCCCACAGAGCCTGAAGGATGTGAACCTGCTTCTCTCCCCACCCGCATCCTAAGTTTTGGATTTAATTTAATTTATTTATTTATTTTGTGCAGGAGATTGAATCCAGGAGCACTTTGCCACATCCCTAGTCCTTTATATGTTTAATTTTGAGACAAGATCTCACTAAGTTGCTGAGGGTCTTTCAAAATTAATAAGGCTGGCCTTGAATTTGAGATCCTCCTGCCTCAGCTCCCCGAGTTGCTGCGATTACAGGTGTGCACTTGCTGCACCCAGCTTTACCTTAGATTAGGGTTTGTTTTGTTTTGTCTTTCAGTATTGGGAATCCATCCAGGGCCTCACATGTGCTAATCAAGCAATTTACTGCTGAGCTACATCCACAGCCCTCTTATTGTTATTTATTTATTTTTTAAAAAAATTTCGAGACAGGGTCTCACTGAGTCTCCCAGGGTGGCCTCAAACTTGTGATCCTCCTGCCTCAGATTCCCCGGGTAGCTAGGTTACAGGTACACTCTACCAAACCTGTCATTTCCCCACCCCATCTTGAACCCTCTCTCTTGCCCACTCTCCACCTAGCTTATTGGCCTCCCTATGGTTTCTAGAACTCGTCAAGCCCTTTTCTGACCCAGGACCTTTGGCACATCCAGTTTTCCATATTCTGAATGCACCTACTGCCAACACCTTCGCCCTTCTCACATCTCAGTTCAAATGCCACCTCTTCAGAGGCCCTCCCTGACCTCCCTCTAACATTCATTAACCCAGTCTGGCATTTTCCAGTTCTTTGATTTATTTGTATATACATTGCATGACAAAGGGAAGCCACATGAGTGCAAAGACCCTGGATGTCTCAAACCCATGAAGTCCCCCACTCCCAGCAGAGTGGTTGCCACATAGAAGGTGCTCAATAAATATTTGTTGAATGACTATGGTGATGGCTCCCCACTGCAGACTTGGGGCTCAAGGTCTGAGGAGCCAAAATGACCAGGAACCATCTAGGGGGCTGCTGAGCCCTGGGCCTCAGTTTCTTCAGAGAGTCCCTGATGGAGAGGAAGTTATGTCCACGGGGAATGTGAGGACAGGTCCTCGGGGAGGGCAGGGGTCATCTATGATGGCCTAAAACTGGGTACAGAGGGGCCTCCTCTGCTACTCTCACCCACTGCAACGCAGAACACTGGAGCCACAGGAGTTAGGGTCGGTCCACAAATGTGGCCACTCTGCTGAGTGCTGGGGACGGAGAAGAACAAGGCTACTCTCAGAAGCTTCCAGCCCTAGCTAGAAGGAAAACCAGGAACACAGGGCCACCTAGGTGATGTCCCAGAGATGGACCCAAGTTAGGCCAACTGTGCCGGACGCCAGCCCTCTAGCTGTGTGGCAGGAGGGAGAGCAGGACCCCGGGGGGGGGGGGGGGGGGGGGCGTGTGTGGTGGCGGGGGGGGGGGGGGTCGGGGTAGGTCTGGACGCACAGGTGGGGTTTGAAGGGCTGAGAGGTGGGAGGACAAACCCAGGTGTGAGAGTGTCTGGGGCACAGGGACAGAGGCAGGGCTGCACAGGGGGCCTCGAGCAAGTCAGGCAGGGGGTTCCTTCAGAAAGATCTGCACAGGTTCAGCATCTGCCTAGCTGGTGAGAGGCCCATCCTCAGCACCACAACGAAAGAAAGAAACAAAGGGGGAAAAGAAAAGAAAGAAAGGCGAGACACCCCTCTGACAAAGGGGTGGTCCTGCAGTCCTGGGGAATAGAGAGAGGCACGGCTGAGGCCCCTCAAACTGAGAGATGAGAGGCGTTCCTGCCTTGGGGTAACAACTGTCAGTCACAGGAGCATCCCAAGCCTGGGAGTGGGGCCACCCCGCTTAAGGATGCTCCTGGAGGGCTCTGTCACACAGCTCTGTCACACGTGCCCTGTCACGTGGCTGCCCTGTCTTCCCGCTTCTCTACCCCTCACTCTTCCTGGCCCATCTTTATTCTCTCTTTCTTCTCTGGTCTCGCTCGCACAATCTCCTCAGCCTCAGATCCTGAGTGACCTCAAGAGCATCTGAGCCTTAGGTGCCAAAAGTCCCCCTGGTGGGGCTGGGACTGTGACTTTGGTTTCCCAGCCAAGGGATGGGATGGTCAGAGCCAGAGATTCTGGAGGTCAGGGCAGCCTGTGCTCAATGGACAGACCTCTCTCTGGGCTGTAGGCTTGGAGGGGCTTCCCACCCTGGCGCTGAGAATTCAGTCAATGACAGGAGGGGAGAACGGAGGTGCCGGGAGCCCAGCTGGGGCCTCAGAGGGTGCATCCAGAGTCAGATTGCTGCCCCTGCCTGGCCCAGCTGCCCCCAGCTGCAGGCCTCCTGCCTGGTGCTGATAACCGCCCCTTCCCCCTTCAGCCCTGCTCTGGGTTTGGAAGTGTGCCAAATACCTGCCTGGTGGGCCAGCCAGCCAGGGCCAGGCCAGATAAGGGTGAGCCGGGCATCTGGAACCCAGGAGGGGGAACACAGCTGGGGAGAGGCCGGGGGTGACAGATGACAGGGACAGCTTGTGTAATCAAACCCACACGGCACAGACAGCTGAACTGCTTAAACTCCCATAATCCCAGACCTCTCTGTGAGGTGGGTAATGTCAGTAGCCCCTTTTCACAGATGGGAAAACTGAGGTCCAGAGGGGCTGGCCTGCTTCAGTGGCCCAGCAGGCAGGCCCCAGGAGCAGAATGGAGCCCTGGCCTACCTGACTTCCACCACATCTCTAACCATTATGCTGAGTTGCCTCCCAGAAAAGAGCTCTTAGTTGGTTTCTCATCAGTAGTTAAGAGCACAGATTCTGCAGTCAAATGACCTGTGTCCTTTTCCCAGTCCTACAGTTTACTAACTGTGTGACCTTGGGCAAATGACTCAACTTCTCTATGCTTCAGTTTTTTCATCTGTAAAATGGGACTGATAGTAATGATACCTATTTGATAGACCCATTGTGCTCATTAAGTTTGTGAGGCATTTAGCACTGTGCCTGGCACATAAAGTCTCTGTATCAGTGTTAGCTGTCATTATCCCTGCCACTGAGAACAAGGTCAGACTTGCCAACTCCATCCCCTTCTACTTCCCCTTCACTCCCTGTGGAATCTGCCTGAGCTCAGTGTTTTGCAATCTGCAGGGCCTGGGGAGGGCTTCTCCTTTTCTCCCAAATATTCTCCAGGCTGGAAACATTGCCATGTCCCCCCAGATAGACCCCAGGAAGTGTCCCAAATGGGAAGAAGTGCTGACCATCATCTTATCTCCCAGGTGGGATGTGGTGGCCTGGGAACCCTCATACTTGCAGGAAAGAGGGGTCTGGGGTAAGTGAGGTCAAAGTTTGTGGGATCCGAGGGGCAGGTAGATAGGAACCTGCCAGGACCCAGCCCTGAGAGGTCAGCTCTGTGCCCTGACACACACATTAGCCACACACACACCTGTGTTCCTGAGGCCACCTGCAGCCCCACTCCCCTGCCGCAGGTGCTGCTGGGCCTGCGCCCTGTGGGGGCAGCACACACTTCATGGCATTCCCATCCTACCCTCCTGCACCTCCCTTTGGGCACAGATTCAGCTGTCCACTTACACAGACCCTCAGGACAGGACCACCCCAGCCCCTTCCTGTCCAGCCTACCTGCTCAGGAGCCTCGGGTCCTTCAGCAAAGCCCTGCAGCTGCCGGTGCCCTCTGTGACCAGCTGAGCTCACAGCTGCTCGAATAGCACCGGGCCACACTCTGGCGCCCAGGGGCAGCTCCCAAACCCCTGACTCATGCCCCCGCCTCCTAATCTGCCCGCCCCACAGCTGGAGCCCCTTCCCACCCCCTGACCTGCTCCCACCCGGTGCCCCATAAACAGAGTTATCTTTCACCCACATCTGGACAGCTGTGCGTCGGGTTCACCCCACCCCAGCCTGGCCAGCCCCAAGGCCTCCCATGGGGCTCCTGGCCCCTAGGATTCTCCTGTGTCCTCCTCTGTGGACCGAGGGATGGTGGCTGGGTTCTCAGGGCTCTTGTCCTCTGCCCTCTGGATCTCTCTGGTTTGCTTGGTCCTCCTGCGCTCCCACCCAGGCCTCTGCTCTGGCCCCCAAATGCAAGCGCCCTTCTCTCTCCATCTTGGCGTCCTCCCTCAGGACCCTCACTCTGCAGCCTTCCCCGGGCACCTGCCGAGCCCTCAGGGGCAGGCTGCCTCCTCCCCTTCTTCTCCAACCACCCCCTCTCAAGACCCCGGCTGGCTCCCGGGAGCTGGCCTCTGGGTGCTCAGACACTGACACTCAGTCAACCTGAAGCAACGTCAGGTCAACAGAAAACACCGTCCCATCCACACACCAAGTTCACGTTCCAAGCTGACAAAGCCCCAATGTCTGGGCACACTGGCTCCTCTGTGGGCAGCCCAGCCCAGGCCCTGGGGCCAGAGCAGCTGCATTCTTGACCCCCACTGGGCCCCTGCCCCCACACCCAGGGGGCAGTCTCTCTGCTCCTGGGAGGGTGACCTTGCCAGGGTACCTGTCCCCAGCTGAAAGATGAGTTCAGATGGGCTGGGATAAAAAGGCTTAAGCACACAGAGATGGGTGCTGTGGACACGGCTCTGGGCATGAGGGAGGAGTCTGCCCCAGCCTGGCTCTGACAGTGACAAGCCGTGGGAACTCCAGACAGTCCCTGGCTTAGGTTTCCTCATCTACCAAGTGTGAGTGTTGAAGACTCCCTAGTCGAGGCTCAAACAATAGAAACTCAGAGACAGGGACAGAGAGACAGGAACAGCCCAACAATTCCAGAAGCTTCACTGGTCTCGCCCACGAGCCTGCTCCTGGCTGAGTCCTGGTGCAGAGCTAAAGGGCAGTGACCCGGATGGAGCCAGACCGCTCCAGTGTGTTGGGCAGCTCAATGCAGGAACCATGCCGGGTTCACCGCAGCCACGCTTTCTTCCCAACTGCCCTGTCCACAGGGGAGGGAACTAAAAGGACCGAGAGGTCAAGTGGCTTCTCTTGAGCAGAGTGACCAGTGGACCATGCAGGCACCGTGTCAGCTCTCCACCTGCCTCATCTCGCTGAAATCCTGCAGCCCCTCCGTGAGGACACCGTCTATTATATGTTTGCTTCTTACAGATGAAGGCAGCCAGGGCGGAGAGAGGCGACTTGCCCAAGGCCTCTGGCCGGGGCAGCTGGAGATCTGCCTGCTCTCCCTCTTGGCCTGCCGGGCCGAGGCTGAGTCTAGGTGGGAGAGGAGGGCTCAGTGGCACTTCAGTGAACTGTCCTGTGCCAGGGGGCTTGGTTACAAGGTGTCCATTTAGCCCTGTGACCCCTGAGAGCAGATCCATCTCATATTCGTGCATCTCTTCTTCAGTGTCCAGTGGGTGACTCTCGGCTGCTGTCCTCAGGTCCTCTGCAAAGCTGTGCTCAACAGGAGCAACTGCCTCGGCCACCCCCTGAAGGAGGAAGGGAGGGTCTGCGGCATGGTGGGCCCCATTGTGCAGGGCATGGCCATCCAGATCATGTGGGGTATGGTGGCCCAGACCAAGAGGCTAGCAAACGGAATGGGGTCGGGCAAGGGCCATGTCCCTGGATCTATTGTCTTCTAAACATACGGCTTCCTGGGTCCAACCTGGGCTGGGGATCCAGAATCCCTAGGATTTTGCATTATAGGGAAATGGCCCAAAGTTGAGCCGTTTGGAACTGGGGCAGGAAGCTCTGTCACCTGGCTGTGTGACGTTGGCTGGCCACGTCCTCTCTCTGGTCTACCAAATGGGATGACAGATAGGAAGGAGACTGAAAGCACAGCTTCATGGGCTGGAGCTGTGGCTCAGCGGTAGAGCGCTCGCCTAGCACAGGCGGGACCTGGGTTCGATCCTCAGCACCACATAAAAAAATAAAGACATTGTGTTGTCTCTATCTACACCTACAAAATAAATATAAAAAAAGGAAAAGAAAGCACAGTTTCTGTCCATGCAGGTAAGAGCCTGGAGATGCCAGGCGGCAGCTGCACAGCGCCATCCTCAAGAGCTTCTGTCCAGTAAGAAGAATGTTTGGCAACACATAATAACCACCCAGGGGGCTGGGGCTCAGGTAGAGCGCTCACCTAGCACATGCAAGGCCCTGGGTTTGATCCTCAGCACTACATATAAAAAAATAAATAAAGGAATTGTTTCCAACTACAACTAAAAATAAATAAATATTTTTTAAAATAAAAATAAATAAATAAAATAAAGATATTGTGTCCAATTACAATTTAAAAAAAATAACTAACTGCTGGGTGAGGTGGTGCATGCCTATAATTCCAGCAACTCAGAAGGCTGAGGCAGGAGGATTGCAAGTTTGAGGTCAGCCTCAGCAGCTTAGTAAAACCCTGTATTAAAATTAAAAATATATATATTTTAAGGGCTTGGATGTAGCTCAATGATAGAGAGGCCCTGATTTCAATCCCCATTTCAATCCCCAGCTCTACAAAAAAATATTTTTTTTAAAAAAATTAAAATAACCAGTGTGCTGACAGGGATGTGGAAAAAGTAGGGGCTGAGGAACAAGTAATCGGGAAGTATGAGATGTCCCCAGAGAATCACCTTAGCTGAACTTTGAAGAAATTCCTCAGGGGAAGAGGGAGTAAGGCCTCCCTAGTGGTGCAGGGACCAAAGGTGTGACAGACATGCAGCCACTGGGCTTGAATGGAAGAGGGCAGAGCACACACACTTAGGAATGGACGGTCTTCATTGCAGCTGAGTTGACGAGGGGCCTGGAAGGGCCACTCCAGTCCTCCTCCAGACCCCTGTGCCCCATCGCCTGCCTCGCCAGCACCCTCAGGGCCCTGAGGAGATGGTGGGAGGAAGGAGGCTTCTGTCTGTCTGAGGATAGTCAAGCAGAACGGTGCAGAGATCATTCCCCCTGCGCATCCTTCCAGAGACACCAACCGGAAGTTCCTCAATGTCCTCTGAGAACTGAGGAAGAGGATGGTGAGGTGTCCTGGGACACCTGCTCAAGGATCTCGTGGTGGGACAGGGAGCTCTTGAGCCAACACTTGCCTTCTTGATTGTTCTCTGTTCTCTTGGCTTCTGGATCTTCTCATCCTGAGACATCCTTCTTTTCTAAACTTGCTGGGCCTAGGTTTTGCCCCTCAGGACTCAGTGTTGGCATCCTGACTCTGACACCTGCCTGCCCCACCCCAGCCCTGGCGACAGAGGGCTCAGCTCAGAGCCCCCTGTGCTATCACCCTTCTGTGCTCCACCAGGTGCTCCATGATCTTGCCTCTCTCCTTCAGGGACCATCAGCTCCAAGGACAGGAGCCCTCAAATCTGGCCTGGGGCTCTGGCAGTGCTTGCTAGTTGCTAGGTGTTTGTTGACTTGAATGGAATCAACGCAGAAATGGGTTCCTGCCTCCCGGCCAAAAGCACAGGTGAGACAACTAATATTTGAGGAAGGCCATATGAGTGACACTTTGACAAACCCAGCCTCTCCTCCATTCAATCTCAGTCCATTCCACCGGGTCCACCTATTTCTATCTTCTCTCCCTCTGCCCTTCACTAGCTCCCACCTCTCCTGATTACCCCAGGATTTTCCTGCTTCCTGGATTCACTTGGGTCCCGACAGGGCAGCTGCCACACAGCTCACGGCCCTTTAGAAACATCAATTGAGCCAGGCGTGGTGGTGCACACCTGAAATCCCAGCAACTCAGGAGGCTGAGGAAAGAGGATTGCAAGTTCAAGGCCACCCTCAGCAACTTAGCAGAACCCTAAGCAAGACCCTGTCTTGAAAAATATAAAGGGCTGGGATATGGTTCAGTGGTAAAGCATCCCTGTGTTCAATCCCAGTACCAAAAAATAAAAAATTAGAAAAACATAAATCATATGACATCACTCCTATGAGTAAGATCCGTTGTGACTTCCCTGTGTGTGTGACGTTCACTCCCTACTCAGGGCTCTGCCTGTCCTCTGTTGGCCTCCCTCTTGCTGGTCCCTAAGTGCACAGGTCTTTCCTGCCTGGATGCTCCTCCCAACCTCTCTTTGGCTGCTCCTTCTCATCACTCAGGCCTCAGGTCCAATGTCACCCTCACAAAAGCCCTCCTTTGGCCACCAATTGGACATAATCCTAGCCACTCCATAGCTGTGTGTCAGGAAAATCAGAATGTTCTGTGTGTGAGAGAAAACTCAAAATCTTAGCAGATTAAGCAAGATAGAAATTTATTTCTCTCTGATTTAAAAGTCTGCAGGTAGTTGGTCTTGGGATGCAGGAGTGTTCTGCATTTCCTTCAATCTTGTGACAGCTTCAGCAAGTGCCTTTCTCCTCATGTTCCAGCATGACTGCCTGAGCTTCAGCCACCACCTCTGCATTCCAGCTAACACGAAGGAGAAAGGAGGAAAGCAGGATTTGCTCCCTGATTTAAGGGCATTTCCTGAGCTGCTTCTGCTTCCACTCTGTTGATCAGGACTTAGTTAGACAACTGCATTTTGCTTCAAGGGAGCCTGGGAAATGTAGTTTTATTCTGGGAAGTCCTGTGTCCAGAATCCTATTAGACAGGAAGAAAAGGAGAAGGAAATTAAACAACATCTAGCCATCTCAGTCAGAATGCTATTACCTGCTAAAATATCCCCCTGACCCTGGGAATCAAACTCAGGGCCTCGCACATGCCGGACAAGTGTTCTACCACTAAGCTACACCCCAGCCCTGTCATCTGCTAATTTATCTTTTACTTACCAGCAGATCTCTGGTCATTTATTTGTTCACTATTATCTCTCTCTCTCTCTCTTTTTTTTTTTTTTTTTTTTTTTTTTTGTGGTGCTGGGGATTGAACCCAGGGCCTTGTGCATGCAAGGCAAGCACTCTACCCACTGAGCTATATCCCCAACCTCTCATTCTCCTTCTCTTTCTCTTTCTCCTTCTCCATCTCCTTCTTCTTCTCCCATCTTTGAACCCAGGGGCGCTTAACCACTGAGCCACAACCCCAGTCCCCATTTTTTTTGGAGTTTATTTAGAGACAGGGTCTTGATGAGTTACTTAGGGCTTTGCTAAATTGCTGAGGTTGGCCTCAAACTCTCTATCCTCCTGCGTCAGCCTCCAGAGCCACTAGGATTACAAATGTGCACTACTGCACCTGGCTACTATTATCTTTTGCTACTAGAGCATAAGCTCCATGAGGACAGGTTCTTTGCTATGCTTGTCCAGAACTGCACATCCAGTGCCTAGGCACAGAGCCCAGCAAAAAAAAAAAAAAAAAAAAAAAAGTAGTCCTTAGGCCCATTGAGGTAGCTTGAGCCTGTAGTCCCAGCTACTTGGGCTGAGGCAGGAGGATCACCTGTCCAGGAGTTTGAAGCCAGACTGGGCTCCAGAGCAAGATCCTATCTCTAAAATATATATATATATACACACACACACACACACACATACATACATGTATTTATATAAGGCTCTGAATTCTTAATGATTAATGACAATGATTTGAGAAATACATTCTCAACTTCTGCTTTGAGAATGGGTTCAGAGAGAGTATTCAGAGGGTAATTTGAACTCAGAGTACTAGAGTAACCAGTCTAAGGTCAGACAGTTGGCAATAAGGTCAAGATTCAAACTGCGCTCTGACTCCGGTGCTCATTCAGTTCTTTCCGCTTCACAGGCTGCTCCTCCAATCTCAGCTCCACCCTGGATCATGTTAGAAGCCAGGAAATGGTCACCGGCAAAGTGCCAGTGCCTTGTCCCTGGGAAATTCCATGCCAGGTTCTCACTTCGTGCATGCCCCTAGCCTCTAAGGGGTCAGTGTGATTCATGGTTGGTTGGGAAAAGTTTCTGTAACCTTGCTGATCCATGGTGAGATGACACAGAGAACTCACAAAACAAACCTGACACAGTGGCACAGGCCTGTAATCCGGGCTACTCAGGAGGCAGAGGTGGGAGTATCATTTGAGTCCATAGTTTGAGACCATGAGAGGGTAACATATTAAGACCCCATCTCAAAAAGAAAGAAAGAAAGAAACTCCTATTGGAATTAAGCACTGGACCAGGTTTGGAACTTTACTTGAGCTAATAGGTTTCTTTCTTTGAGACAAGGAAAAAGAGTCTAACTCATCAGGTTTCCCTTTTTACCTTGACCACTAGGAGACTTAGTTTGAGTTAAACACTCAGAGGCAGCTCTAGCCTAAGGTAAGGTGCTGTAGTGAACAGAATGCATGCGATTTGGAACTAGGGAACCTGGACTTGAGTCAGGACCGGTGCTCCTGTGTATAAGACATTCAAACTTCCCTGGACCTTAGGCCACAGGTGGTAAACATATAGCTGCTCCTCCCTGGACCTTTAGGAGGATTACATGAGCTAATGTCTGAAAGCTGTCTCGAGATGGCTGGGTGCTCCATTAAATGGCCAGCCTTTGTCACATGAAGTAACAGGGCCCACAACTTACCAAAGTTGGGCTGCAACTTTTCTTCTTTTTTATTCAAGGGATTGAACTCAGGGGTTCCTAACCACTGAGCAACATTCTCAGTCCTTTTAATTTTTATTTTGAGTTGCATAGGATCCTGCTAAATGGCAGAGGCTGGCTTTGAACTTGCAATCCTCCTGCCTCAGCCACCTGAGCTGCAGGGATCACAGGCGTGCGCCCCGGCACCTGGCCAACTTTTCATTTTCTAATAGGAAATTATTTGATGAGAGTCAAGTGGTCAGGGAAGGCTTCAGAAGGGGGCATCTTGATGGATGGTGGAACCCCCTGGTGTCCCTGTATCCCAGCACCATCCCCGTACTCTGCTGGCCTAACCTCCCAGGTCATCTCTGCTTTCCAAGCTCTTCTGCAACGGCGGCATCTCCTTCTTCTACCACCTTACCCATCACTGATCCCTCTGTCCCTGGGACTGAAGCACAGTCCACAGGTGGATAGATCAGATCTAGGCTGCCTCTCAAGTCCCCAGAGATTCCGGGGCTTCAAAGGGACAGTCAATCAGCAGTTACAGTTCCCTCATTCATTTGTTCAAACCCACAATAGTCACCGGTGAATTGAGTCTCAAAAAAAGGCGGAAAGGCTGAAATCCATGCTCCTTCTCCTGCTGAGATGTTATATATTAACCTCTGACCCTCAGAATCCTCACAGATCACAGGGCACAAAGACCACTCCTCCACAGGGCGAGTTGTCTTCACTTCAGAGCCTTATAAATGCTTAATTAATCAGCACAATGCTTGAAGAAAGTGGAGCAGAGAGGTGAAGTAACTTTCCCCAAGTCACACAGTTCCCAAGCTGGAACTAGATGCTGCATTCAGATTTCTGAGGTCCAAAGCTTGGGATAGGGAGAGGGAGGGAAAAACCCTCCAGAAAATGACTTTTAGTGGGTGAGGGTTCCTGTTGGAGAGAGCCAGAGTCACACTCAGGGGCTTGGGCTGGGCAACAGCAGAATAGAAATCCCAGACCACTAGACTGACCATAGCCTGCAGCATTAGCTAGCAGGATTGGGACGGCCCCTGGGCTGTGGGAGGGGAGTCACTGCCCAGGAGCCTCAGACTGTACCCAGCTTTGCCCACTTTTGGCCCAGGCAGCTGGGGACGGGCCTGAGTGTGAGGGGGACCACACCTGAAAGATCTGATATGGGGCAGAGAATTTGTGGGGGTGGGGAGGAGAGCCTGGGGGAGGGACCTATAGCTGGGCCTAGCAGGATAGGGGTGACCTGGTGACCAGGATCTTTATAGCAAAACCTGCTCCCCTTCTGGGCTCTTTCTCATCTCTGCCCTTCCCAGCTCCCTGCTGTGGTCTCCACATTAAGTCCCAATTCCTCCTCTGGCCTGGCGGTGAGCTTGCTCTTGGTCCCCAGCCCTGCCCTGCCAATCAGATCTCCCCTTCACGGGGTTCACTTTTTTTTTTTTAAAGAGAGAGTGAGAGAGGGGGGAGAGAGAGAGAGAGAGAGAGAGAGAGAGAGAGAGAGAGAGAGAGAGAGAGAGAGAGAGAATTTTCATATTTATTTTTTAGTTATTGGCGGACACAACATCTTTGTTGGTATGTGGTGCTGAGGATCGAACCCGGGCCCCATGCATGCCAGGCGAGCGCGCTACCGCTTGAGCCACATCCCCAGCCCCACGGGGTTCACTTTTAAACTGAGTTCAGTCCCTTCTGTAGCTCAGCCATCTCCCGGTCTGTGTCTTAGCCCCAGTGCAAGTTACGGGCCCTCCTCTTAGAATCCACTGAAATCTGCGGGGACCCCCACCGCAGTCCTCCTTCCCTTCCTCTGGGTCCCCGTGGCCTGCCCGTGAGTCAGTAGGCTTCAGAGCAACCACCAAGTGGTGGGAGCTCAGAACTAGATGTGGAAGAGACAGACGCTGGTTTGCACTGGCTGTCTAACGCCCACCAGAAAGTGCCTTGTACCCTAGGCCTGTGCCTTGGAAATACTTAGAACCACTGAGCCACCTCCTCTGCTCTGGGGACCAAATGTCCTCCCCAGGAAGAATCCTGATGCCAGGGCCCAGGGTGAGGAGGTGCCGTCTAGAAGGGCACACTTGGATCCCCTGGCAATGCTTTCATCTCCAGCCCTTTTTATTTTTTATTTAGAGACAGGGTCTCGCTAAGTTGCTGAGGCTGGCTTTGAACTTGCAATCCTCCTGCCTCAGTCTCCCAAAGCCACTGGGATTATTGGCACCATGGCGCTTGGCTTCCCTGGCAACCCTTGCTGTGCAAAGGGAGCCCTGGCATTAAAGAATGCCTCTCCCCACATGCACTTCAATTAAAACCAATCAAACACTGTTAAAGTATGTACCGTTGCAGCAGAGATTCCACATGACACCTTAGAGCAACAGGTGATGGGTCAGGCCCAGGTCCCCAGCTCCCTGGCCAGGTCTGGACAGTGAAGAGAGAGGGCAGGTGGGGGGAGCAGGCTTGCAGGGAAGAATGGGCTCCTGGTGTGTCCATTTCTCCCAGTGTGAGTCTACATAGCAAGATAGCTGCTGGGGCAGCTGAGGACAGAGGAAGGACTTGCAGGAGCTCAGTGTCCATCTCTCTAGTCTTGCCTCTTCTTTACTCTCCCACCAATCTCCTGGGTTCCTCCTCGGTGGGTGACCCACCAGCCTCAGGGCAGGCAGGTCCCTGTCAGTCCAGGCCTCCCTTCCCAGCCCATGAGGTCTCTTTCCTTGCTGGGAAACCTTTCTTTCTGCCTCTGCTAGAGAAGGAGAGAGATGGTTCCCCAGAAAAGGACACACCCTGACTTGAGAGAGAGGGCCCCTCCCTGGGGATCAGCGGCAGACCCTCTTGTCCCTTCTATCTGCTGAGCCAGATGTTTGGGGCCCCAGCCTGACAGCTGATGGCAGAGTCTGTCACAACCCTGGCCTATGGGTGTGTCCCCTACCATTAGTATGTTTTGGGGGGTGTGGTTGAGCCAATGACTCTGAGCAGTTCTTGCATCTGAACTAACTGTGTGACCTTGAATAAGTTCCCAGAGGTCTCTAAAGTCTCAAGTTTTTCACTCCTGGAGAGTAGAACAGCATGGGAAGCCCTTGGCCCAGCACCAGGCACATGGGGACGCTTGATGAATAATAGCTATTAACACTTTTAGGAGAAAACTTTAGTCAGCATAGGGGTCTCCTACAGGAGCCCTCCATCGCCATATGCTAGACCCCGAGACCAGTGACCTCTGCCGCCTCATGATTCTTCCAAAGGTGGAGAAGGGAGATGCCCCAAAGCCTGATTGAAAGGAAGGGAGAAAGCAAGGTGTCTGGGTCTAGAACCCCTCCTCCGCATCCCGGCTTCTCCTCTTTTGTGAACTGTCTCAAAGAGGAGGCCTGGAGCTGCCCATGCCCAATCCCAGCAGGGAAGTTGAGCTCTAGGGAGACTTTGCAGGGAAACCAACATTCCATCTGTGTGGCTCAGTCTCTGTGGGGTGGGGGAGGCCGATCAGACTCCAGCAGACTTGCCTCAGTGACTCAACTGTCCCTCTCAGGGCCTGGAAGGGGCTAGAGGACCCCCAAGTGCAAGCGCCTCCTCCCTCAGGTCCTTGTTTCTTTTTGAACACATCTTAGAACAGCCAATCAGGACCCAGAGCCTCAGGCAGGTCCCTGCGTGGGTTCATTTCAGTTTGCTCCTGCCCAGTGGTGCTGACGGGCCCTGGGAGGGTGGGGTGGGGAGTAGAGCACGTTGTCTTCAGGCCCAGGTCCCTATCTCAGGACCCAATGCTGTCAGCTGTGAGACTTGAGATGTCCTGCCTTGGATAAAAAAAAAAAAATACTGAGCCTCACAACAACCTGGGAGAGGAGTTGGGGGCGAGGTTTCCAGTCCGTGCCTCTGTGTATTCTGTAGAAATAGGAGGAATGGGATTTCCTCGCCTCCACTTTGAGAAGATGGGGAGTTCCTTCATGTATTCATCCATGGAGCCAATCCACAGTCGTTGATCTTGCACCCTCATGGACTGGGCACCACGTGGGGAAGGACAAAAGTCAGAAACCCCGGCTGAGGGGCAGGGAGCCTGGGGAGGGGGCCTAGGGGAGCAAGCACACAGTCCTGGGCCTGTGCAGAGAAGGCAGCAGCCCAGGGCCCATGGGGGCCATGAGCCACACCTCCCTTTGACCAGCAAACCCCAGGAGGGAGCAGGGTTTCCCTCGGTGACTTAGCAGAGAGGTATACAGTGTCGCAGGTGTGCTGAGGAGGGATGAGTGGCAGCTCGGTAGCTCCTGCCATCCCTTCTCCTCCCTCTCAAAAGGCAAAGCCTGGAGAGCAGCTGCTGTGTTTGGCAGCCCCTGCTGGATGGACACCTTCACCTTCTGCCTCATCTGCCCAGCAGGCCCCCTCCAGAGTGTCCACTCACAGCTGGGCTCCTCTCTGCAGGAGGCCATGGCTCAAGCCAACTTCCGCCAACACCCAGAGTGGCTCTCTAATGTATTCCAATGCAAAGGAAATGACATTCCCAGGACACTCGTGGATTCTCCGTCCTGGGATAGGAAAAAGAAAGTGAGGATGGAACTCAAATACCTAGTTGGTCCCAGGAAGCAAGGGAGCGGCCCAGGATGGCAGGGGAAGGACCGAGAAGGCCAGGTTGACCAGAGACCATTTTCTCATCAGGGAGAGGAGAGTTAGATGACCTGACATAAACCAGGCGCAAGAAGTAGCAGGACCCACAGACAGGGCGCCCAGAGGAGGAAACATACTTGTCCCCAGGGACAGGCTTCTGAAGGAGCCCAGGGACATGAGATGAAGGTAAAAAAACAAGCAAGAACAGAAGTGTTGCCTACTTGGTGGCATGGAATTCCTTCTCAACTGTACTATAAAGACAGTTTAGATCACTAGAAGTCAACCACTGCAAAAAAAAAAAAAAGTCTTTAGCTTGCTTGATATCATTTCATTTCTTTATTTATATTTATAACATGTTTTAAAATAATTGTATTTGTGTATGTTTTATCAATTTTGTAGGAGTTTAAAGTGTTTAGAAAAATCAGCTGTTATTTCATTATAGAGTGTCAGTGAAGCAGATTCTCTGGAACCCAGATAACTGAATTCCAGTCTCAACTCTAATACCTACCAACTGTATAACCTTAGGCAAGTTACTTCATCTCTCTGGTCCTCAGTCTCAACTGTACAAGGGGAACCAGGCAGAAACCATAATACATTTTTCATAGTGTTGTGAGGATTGAATAAAGAATGCATGTAAGGTTCTTCAGACAGCACCTGGCATGTAGTAAAGGTGATACAATATTTTTATTGTCACTTTTCTTCTGGACTGGGGATTGAACCATTGAAATATATCTGTAGCCCTTTTAATTTTTTTTATTTTGAGGCAGGGCCTCCATCTGTTGCCTAGGCTGGCCTTGAACTTGTGATCCTCCTCAGCCTCCTAAGTAGCTGGAATTCCTTTATTGTCATTGTTTGGGTAATCCATGTTTTAAATGTTTGGAAAAATTTGTCAAATTTCTAAGTGTTAATTTTTATTTTGGGGAATATTAGAGAGATATGGATTGTTTAAAAAGCTATCAAAATTCAAAAAATTCATAAGGTTAATAAATTGGACATGAAACCAAGTTCAGGTAGCAGTGAAGATTTCTCTTCACTCAGCAAACGCCCCAGGATATTGAAAAATGTAATAAATTTCTCCCCTCCCCCAGCACCTGTCAACTTGTCTGTAATGACACCACCTGTCCTCTAGGGGGCGTAGGCTGTTCCTTGCCCCTCGGCATCCCACAGCCCATAAATGAGCGCAAGTACAACCAGGCAATGTTAACCCCAGAGCTCCTCCACTTCATAGCTCAACTCCTCAGAAACTACTGGTCTCCTCTTCCTCGCCTCTCCTTCCGTCCTCGGTCCTAGGCAACTGGCTCCTCTTTCCCCCCTTTCCAAGAATAATCTGCTAGTTGCCATATCTCCTCCATGCTTCCCAGGTCTGCAGCTGGGTTCTCTGTTGCATCTGACCTATGCAGACTCTCCTTTCTTAGAAATATCTGTGCCCGTTTCCCCTCCTCTATTTTCTTGGCTTGCTCATCTGCCACATGTTGGTGTTCTCCAAAGCTCCTCCTCCCTGTTATCTTCTCCCTTCACTCCACATATTCTCATAACCACGGTACCCTGTCTTAGCCAACTACACCCCAATCCACCCATTGCTCAAGCCAGCAACCTGCAAGTCACTGCAGAATTTCTGCCCTACCTGGACAATCATCATGGAACCATCCATTGGCTTCCTTATACCTGGATGACCTTCTGAAGCCCAAATTAGAGCTGGTCACTTCCTGCTGATGTTCAAAGGCTGCTGATGTTCAATTCATTTAGCTTCAAACTTGGAGCTTCATTCTTTCTCCTCACTTCTTCCCTTCTTTATTAACTTACAAAACTACATGTAGATCCTGTACAATTAGCACAGAGCATGGCATATAGTAGATGTTCAATAAATATTTGTAGAATATGAATGTTGAAAAATAATGATAAGAAGATGGGAGCCTGGTTCAATGGTGCATGCCTGTAATCCCAGCAACTAGGGAGGCTGAGACAGGAGGGTTGCAAGTTTGAGGCCAATCTCAGCAACTTAGCAAGGCTCTAAGCAACTTAGTGACACTCTGTCTCAAAATAAAAAATAAAAAGAGCTGGGAATGTGGCTCAGTGGTTAAGCACCCCTGAGTTCAATCCCTGGTACAAAAAAAAAAAAAAAAAAAAAAAAAAAAAAAGATGGGAAGAAGGTATCATGCAGTTCTCAATGGCTCACACTAGAACAATTTGAACAACAAAACAAAGTAGTGCCAGAGAATAAAATGGCAACAATTTAGTTCAACAATCTTAGTTGACACTCTTTTTGATTCTAGAATTGGGCAATGTTTCATTCCTTAAGATAGGATAAGTGTTCCAATGGGCCAAACAAAGGAGATTGGTTTTATTGATGTGGAAAGGCTGAAGAAAGCAGAAACAGGGGAATAAAAAGTGGATTGACCATTTCAAAGTGACTTTCCTTGTAATATGGGGACAGGGAGAGAGAACAATAGAAAAATAAGTAATTGCTTAACATAAAATTATGTACTTTTTGTAGAGATTTAAGAATGTAAGGATTGGCCTGGGTTGTGGCTCAGTGGTAGAGAGCTTGCTTAGTGTGTGTGAAGCACTGGGTTCAATTCTCAGCACCACATATAAATAAATAAAATATAGGTCCAACAACAACTAAAATTTTTAAAAAGAATGTAAGGATTAAAGATGGAGGAAACTTCATTACCGTGCCAATCGAAACTAACCTATTGGGGAAATTTGACTGTTATTTCTTTCATTCTGATTTCTTGGAAGGTCAGGTAAGCAGCCTAGTTTCAGCTTGGTGATGTGGAACTTGATCATGAGCAACTCCATTTTGATTTTTATGCAGATATGTTGGGCCTAATGAATGAGTTTAGGCCAACCCAATGGCTTCTTGTAGTTTTTTCTTTCTTCTCTTGAGGTGCTGGGGATTGAATCCAAGGCTTGTACATGCCAGGCCAGCTCTCTGCCTCTGAACTATATTCCCAGTCCCTGTTGTAATTTTTATTTAACACTAACACTAGTGTTGGATTATACCCCAAAGTGCAAAATAAATATTAATGAGTCCATACTGATATATTTAAGTGATTGGATGAATTAATAAAAGGGAGCAAAGAGACAAATCTCTCATGTAGAAGAATTCCAAAGAATATGCACAGATACCCTCAAGGATGGGAAGCATAACTCCCTACTCATTAAGGATACTCTGCACCTAGAGTTCAGTTTGAAAAGTTGTAGGGGGGCGAGTGTCACTACAGTGACAAACACTAGCTCAGCCTGCAAGCTGGGTCAGCTTCCTTCATCATAAGTTATGTTGATGGTATTTCTCTTGATGTGATGGCACAACTCTGTGATCTTTTTTCCTTCTCCTCCCTACCCCCTCTTTCTCTTCCTTCTCCTTCTTCTTAGTGGTGCTGGGGATTGTGCTGTATCACTGCGCTACATCCCTAGTGCGTTTGAGGCAGGAACCCCCAAGTTGCCAAGGTTGGTGTCCTTCCTAGGCTTCCCAAGTAACCCGACTATAGGTGGGAGTGGCTGCTTCTGGGCTCTAGGTTCTGTGATCTTTCTCCTCAGATAACCCCAGTCTAATCATTAGAGAAACATCAGACAAATTCCACTAGAGCTGTGTGATGTTCGGTTCTAGGTCCACTTGGCAAGTTGACAGTAATCCATTATTCAAACGCTACTCTAGGTGTTGCACGGGAGGTACTCGAGATTGGCATCTATAATCCACTTCAAGTACAGAGAATTATCCTTGATATTCGGGGTGGCCCTTGTCCAAGCAGTTACCAGGTCTTAAGAATAAAACAGGGTTTTCCCCGAGGAAGATGCAGTTCTGCCAGGTTCTAACTTGCTGGCCTGCCCTGTGGATTTTATACTTGCCTAACCAGCCCCCACAGTTGAGTAAAACTGCCTCCTTGGCAATAAAGGAGTCAATCTCAATAGAAGGACAGATGATAGATATAGACAGACAGACAGACAGATCAGAGCCACTCTCCTCTTCCTCACTTCTCATTTTCTCTGCTGCCTGAAGCAGCCAAACTTCTCAAACTTCTCTCCTATCTCACTTTTGGAATTTGATAATGGAGATTGAACCCAGAGGTGCTCTATCACTGAGCTAAATCACCAGCCCTTTTATTATTATTATTATTTTTTAATCTTGGGACAGGATCTCCCTGAATTGAGAAGACTGGCCTCACATTTGTGATCTTCTTGCCTTAGCCCCTCTTCCCAGTAGCTGGGATTACTTGAGATTACAGGTGTGCACCCCCTCCCCTCATATCTCTAAACGAGTAATCTGTTAGTTGTCAAATCTAATGGACAGTCCCCAGAGTTGGATAACTTTAGAAAATTAATTAATGTAATAATCTACATGAACATGAACAAAGAGTAAAAACCACACATCGATCTCAGAAATAGAAAAAGCATTAATAAAAATAATCACTCATTAATGATTAACACTTAGAGCAAACTAAGACTAGAAGGGAACTTCTATAACCTGTTAAGGGCTATCTATAAAAACCTACAGCACTGGGCATGGTGGTGCCTGCCTGTGATCCCAGCAACTCAAGAGGTTGATGCAAGAAGATCAAAAGTTCAATACCAGTCTGGGAAATGCAGTAAGACCTTGTCTGATAAAGAAAAATAAAGATGATAGGAGGAAGAGGAAGACGAAAAGGAAAGGGAAGAGGAAGGAAGGGGAGAGGGGAGGGAGAGAAAAAGGAAGAAGAGAGGAGGGGAAGAGAAAGATGAAGAAAAGAGTTGAGGGTGTAACTCAGTGGTACAGCACTTGCCTCTCATGCACAAAGCCCTGAATTCCATTCCCAGAATGGCAAAAACAAAACAAAACAAAACAAATACACACACACACACACACACACATATGTGTGTATGTATATGCAGATACACACATATATTACCAAACATCACATAATATTGAAATGTGTCCTTCTGAGGTGGGATATAGGACAAAGATCCTCACTGTTGGAGCGGGGGAGGACAAACCTGTTATTTGAAATGTCCCAATTGTATAGGAAAATCCAAATGAAACTTTGTTATGGTTTGGATATGAGGTATCCCCAAAAGCTCTTGTTAATGCAGAAATATTCAGAGATATTATGATTAGATTATAATAGTTGTCCCTAATCAGTCCATCCAGGATGTACTGACTGGGGGGTAACGATAGGTAGGTGGGGCATGGCTGGTGGAGGTGGGTCACCCGGTTGTGCCCTGGAAGGGTCCCTCTTCCCTGTGGCCCATCTCATTCCACTATGTGCCTCCTCCTCCCCACCCCACCCCAGCATGCGTGTGCGTTTCTCTCTCTCTCTCTCTCTCTCTCTCTCTCTCTCTCTCTCTCTCTCCCTCTCTCTCTCTCCCCTGCCACAAGGGGAGCAGCTTTCCTCTGCTGGATGCTTCCTATGATGTGCTGCCTCACCTTGGCCCCAGAGCAATGGAGACCACCATCTATGGACTGAGACTCTGATAGTGGATTATAGATGTCTAAATTGTTCTTTTCTTTTTTATGTGTTCTTTTTAGTTAATGACAGTAGAATCCATTTTGATATAATTATACAAGCATGGAATAGATCTTAGTCTAATCCAGGCCCCAGTGCCTCTCCTTACCCTCCCCTTTCTTTCCCTCCCCCTGCTCCCTTCCCCTTATTGATCTTTCTGCCATTTATCCATAATTATTGTTTTTCTTTTACTTAATGTCTTTTGGATGTACATGATGGTGGGATTCACTGTGGTGTATTCATATATGTACACAGAAAAGTTTTGCCATCCATTCCACTGTCTTTCCTTTTCCTGTCCCCCTCCCTTCCCTTCATTCCCCTTTGTCCAATCCACTGAACTTCTATTCTCCCTCCCCAGTTATTGTGTGTTAGCATCCATATATCAGAAAAAACATTTGACCTTTGGTTTTTGAAATTGGTTTATTTCACCTAGCATGATATTCTCCAAATCTATCCATTTACCAGCAACTGTCATAAAGTCATTCATCTTTATGGCTAAGTAATATTCCATGGTGTATATATGACATATTTCCTTTACCCATTCATCTGTTGAAGGGCACCTAGGTTGGCTCCATAGCTTTGCTATTGTGAATTGTGCTGCTATAAACATTGATATGGCTGTGTCACTGTAGTATGCTGATTTTAAATACTTTGGATATATACCAAGGAGTGGTCAAATTGTGGTTCCATTTGTAGTTTTTTGAGGAATCTCTGTTTCAGTCAGCTTTTTCATTGTTGTGACTAGAAGACCCGATCAGAACAATTGTAGGGGAGGAAAAGTTTATTTGTGGGCTCACAGTTTCAGAGGTCTCAGTCCGTTGACAGCTGGCTCCATTCCTTCAGGTCTGAGGTGAGGCTGAACCTCATGGCAGGAGAGTATGGTGGAGGAAAACAGCTCAGATGATGATCAGAATCAGAAAGAGAGAGAGAGAGAGATCTCCATTGCCAGATAGAAAAATATACACAAAGCCATACCCCAAAGGCCCCACCTCCTCCAGCCACACCCCACTTGCCTTCAGTTACCACTCAAATAATCCTATCAGGTGATTAATTCACTGATTGGGTTGAGGCTTTCATAATCCAGTCATTACTCCTCTAAACCTTCTTGCATGAGTTTTTGGGGGACATGTCTATCCAAACTATATCAATCTAAAATATAACAATCTCCATATTGCTTTCCAGAGTCTAAATTGTTTTTGTTGGGTATTTTGGTCAAAGAGATACAAAAGCTGATGAAAACAAACCTTCAGATAAATTATTTGAACTTACAGAAATGTTTAGTAAATTAGCAAAGTCAGTTTAAAAATTAATTACAGAAAAAGACAAACAACTCAATTAAAAATGGTCCAAAGAGTTGAACAGAGTTTCTCCAAAGAAGATGTACAAATAGCCAGTAAGCACATGAAAAGATATTCAACTACATCATCAGCCATGAGGGAAATGCAAATCAAAACCACAATAAAGGTTCGAGGCCAATCTCAGCAACTTAGCAAGAACCTGTCTCAAATTAAAAAAAAAAAAAAAAGGGGTAGGGATGTGGCTCAGTGGGAGAGTGCCCCTGGGTTCAGTCCCCAGCACCCCCCACACACACACACACACACTCCCGCCACAAATCTACAATCACCCTGAAAAGAAACCCTGTACCTGTCACACCCCATAGGCTACCACTATTCTACTTCCTGTCTCTATAGATTTGTCTCTTCTGGACATTTTATATAAATGAAATCATACAATCTAAGATTTTTTTTTTTTTGGTGACGGCTTTTAACTTAGCATAATATTTCCAAGATTCACCCATGTGTAGTGCGCGTTAGTACTTCATTCCTTTTCACTGCACCACTGCCATTGTATGACTATAATACACTTTGTTTATCCATTAATCAGCTGATGGACTTTCGTGAACTGGTATAATGCTGTAGACTATGGATTGTGATGAGTTATTCCTGAAGGGTCTGAGTCTCTGGTTTCCATACCAACCCCAGTCATGGTTTGGGGGCAAGTGTTCATTCCATTGCCATCAGGCACCACATCTACAGGGCCCCAGTGAATCCCCTGAGTTCCAGACATACTCTTCCTTGCTCCTATTACAGAGCAGAAATTTTATCTCCTTGGGGCTGGGGATGTGGCTCAAGCGGTAGCGCGCTCACCTGGTCACCTGGTGTGCGTGCGGCCCGGGTTCGATCCTCAGCACCACATACCAACAAAGATGTTGTGTCCGCCAAAAAATAAATATTAAAAAAAAAAAAGAAATCTTATCTCCTCATGAGAATCAGGGTCTATTGCCAATAGAATAACTCCTTTCTCTGACAACCTGCGTGCGCAACAGGATCATGAGGAAGCTTAAGCTCAGAGGAATCCTTAGTGACTGTCCTGGTAGAAACATTTCCTCCATGCACCTGTGGGAATCGTGATCACTAGTCTACCAAAGAATGAAATCATGAGTGGGAAATACAAATCCCAGTGTATCCCTGGGAATGGTGGTGAGAGGACCTCTCTGATTGCTATTCCGGGGTTCTTAGAACCATGTGTTTTAGCTATTGTGTGGCAGCACCACAAAATGACCTCTAGTTCACAGTGAATACTGTCTCTCTCTCTTTTTTTTTTTTTTTTTTTGGTACCAGGGATTGAGCTCAGGGTCACTTGGATACTGAGTCACATTCCCAGCCCTATTTTTTGTATTTTTATTAGAGACGGGGTCTCACTGAGTTGCTTAGCACCTCGATATTGATGAGGCTGGTTTTGAACTCACAATCTTCCTGTCTCAGCCTCCTGAGCCACTGGGATCACAGGCGCACCCCACCGTGCCCAGCAGGGCATCTTTAAGGACAATACGGAACCCCAACTCCAGATACATGGGTAGGGCCCATGTATCTTATAGTCATGTGTCACATCTCCTTTATTATAAAGTGAGTTTTTTACTCCAACGTGGGCTTACCAGACACTCCCCAAAGCATCTTTATGAATCAAAATTAGAATCTGCTGGGTTATAAGTGCTTAGGTAGCAGGGACATTTACATCTTGACCTAGACATGAAATCCTCTCTTATTGGGGACCACACTCAAAACCAACAGCCTTTTATATTACCTGATAAATAAGTGGGAGCAGTATTTTCATGTGTGGCATATGCTGTCTCCAAAATCTGAAGGGACCCACCTCTGCCTTAGTGGCAGTAAGTACCTGGTGGTGCCAGACCACAGGAACCCTTCAAATTTCACAAAGTCCCTTGAGTGTTCGTAGGATTTATTCTTGTTGGCGCATCCAGAGTGTGTGCTACTTCCTGCTCTCCAGGTTTGATTAACTCAATGTCACCAATACAGTAGATCAGTGTGATGTTCTGTGGAATACTAAAGTGATCAAGGTCCTGTTGGACTATATTGTGACAGAAAGCAGAGAGTTAATCCCTGGGTAATGATTGTAAACTCCTACTGTTGTCTGTTCCCAGGGGAAGGGAACTGCTTCTAATCTTCCTTCACCAAATTAAGGGCACTTACTAAATGGCAGGGGCTATGTCGGTTTGTTCTAAGAAACCTGTTCTAAGAAACCTTTCACGTCTGCCTCAGCAGCTCAGTTGGGGACACTGATTGCTTATGTTCACCTCACCTGCAATGATTCATCTGGTTTTTGCAAGAGTCAGAATGGCAAGCTAAATGGAGATATTGTAGGGACCACTGCTCCTGTATACTAATCACCTGAGAGGCTCAACTATTTTTGATTTACTATCATAGTAGGGAAAGGGATTAATTTCCTCTGGGCCTTTCCTACTCTTATTTTAGAAAACCAACTGAGAGTTCTGCTAGCTGCAAAATACATCAGTTCCAGTGATGTATTCCAGGACCAGAAAATAGCTACCAGGTTGGTATTTGGGTCAGGTCTCCTTTGATCGCCTGGTCTCTGTGATACACCCTACTCTAACATATGTCTGTGATGGCATTTTGGGTCCCCTGTATTAGTGTTAGCTCACAATATCCAAAGACTTGCAAGATCTGAGTATTTTCCTTGACCCAGTATTTTCGTCAGCTTTTTCGATGCTGTGACTAAAAGACCTCATCAGAACAATTGTAGAGGAGGAAACATTTGCTTAGGTGCTCACAGTTTCAGAGGTCTCAGTCCATACATGGCTGGGTCCATTCCTTAGGGCTCAAGGTGAAGCTGAACATCATGGTAGAAGAAAATGGCAGAGGGAAGCAGCTCATGTGATGATCAGGAAGCAGAGAGAGAGTCCACTCACCAGATACAAATATATACCCCAAGGCCCACTCCCAGTGACCCACCTCCTCCAGCCACACCCCACCTGCATTCAGTTACCACTCAGTTAATCCGTCACAGAATTAATTCGCTGATTGGGTTAAGGCTCTCATAACCCAATCATTTCTCCTCTAAATCTTCTTGCATTGTCTTACACATGAGCTTTTGGGGGACATCTCACATCCAAACTATAACACTCAGGGTACAGTTGTTCTGATAAATGACTGTTAGTCAGTACCTTAGGGAGAAGAGGGCACAGGCACACAGCACATTTCCTGAGTAAGCTGTGGGGAAGGAAAAGTGGGATAATAACTATGAAATAAACTCATTGTTTTTCTTTTTTTACAGTGCTGAGGATGAAATCAATGGCCACGTGCCTGTTAGGCTAGCATCCTACCACACCTCTAGCCCCTATGATATAAATTTGTTGTGGCTTAGGAAAAGTCTCCTTGAATCAATGAGCTATGCATCTGAAAAATGGTCTGGGAACCAGGTAAAGGATTGGGATCTTCCTGTGTGGTGGCTGACAACAGCTTCCTGCTCTCTCCTTCTTGCTTGTTTTTGGTTATATAAGGAATAACCTCATTTGCTGTCCAGCTGTCTAGGAATGCCATGGTCTCCTGGCCATCAAAGCAGATCCTTGCTAACCGTTCTGGTCTTTCTGCCCATTGTGGTAATTATGTCTGTCTTGCCTCAGATGACTCAGTGTGTCACCTGGCTCCTGTTCTAGATGCCCATCATACTCACTGATTCCAGGAAGCCCAGTTCCCCAGAAGTTTCCACTACTATCAACTCGGGCAGGAAGAGGGTAGCTACTATGGACCTGCGAAGATGTCATTGGCCCTCCACCAACTACTACATTTCTTAGCACATTTTTGAAGCGAGTATTTCTGAACCCTCATGAGGAACACAGTTAGGTTAGAGGGTTCTCTGCCCTTCTATGGTAATAACTTCATTTGGGAATGCTTCACCTCTCTGAACCTTTTGTCCTCTTCCCTAGTATTCCACTAAGGAAATTCCAACCTCTCCTCATTAGCTGTCACCCATGTTTTCCCCAAACTTTTTAGATCTTTCTCAGTGGCACATTGCAACTGGCTTCCGATATCTTGCCAAGCCTTTAAAATGTTAAATCCTTAGTCATGATAGAGTATTCCACATCAATAAACTCCCCCTTATTCATCCTGTATTCCACTCCCTGACTTCAGTCCCTTCCCAAGCATGTTTTCCCAATTTCTGCTGGTACATGTTAGCCAGCTCCTATAGCTCTTTTGGTGAATAATATACTTCTTCCCACAGCTGTGATAGTACTTCCACACTTGGTCCATGATGAGACTTGACCAGAATGATTAGTCTAGTATCATGAAGAGGAGCCAGGGTCAGGCTTTGAAGAAGGCAAGTATCATCTTGTGAGGCATCTGTCTCAGGTGAGAATGTGGCATGTTATCAGACAAGGGAAAGCTACTCTTCCACCAAGGGTGAGAGGCCATTTATGCCGGCCCAAAGAATTGAGGATAATCTGGGGGTTCCAGAGTGGATATGCACACACTGGGTCTCAAGATCCTACTCCTTTCCTATCAGGGCCCTGATCTGCTGGGGCTTCACATATAAAACTCTGCTACTTTCACATCAGATAATGAGACTGATTTTCAGCATGGTCTTCCCTGCATAAGCTGCAGGAGATAAGAGCTTCCTTTATTGATGCCATGGAGACCTTCTGGCTTTTACACTGTACCCTGAGTTGATGGTTGGCTGATTCAAAACTGCCTTATTTCCTTTTAGATGTTGATAGCAAGTAATAGCAACCAGCCAACATCACAATCCTTAATTACTATTTCCCTCTTATATCTCAAATACTAGAGCTGGGGCTGAGGATAGAGCTCAGTTGGTAGAGTGCTTGCCTTGCATGCACAAGGCCTAGGGTTCGATCCCCAGCACCAAAAAACAAAACAAACAAATCAAATACTAGAGCTATTACACAGGCAGTGCCTCTCAGTTTACCACCCCAATTCACCACAATGAGAACTTAATATTCACAATGATGGTACTCCAGAGGGCATTAGTACCCCGCTTACCTCAACAATGGAATATTTGTTGCCATCTGGATGGTGCATCATGCAATTCCAGAATCCTGTCCTGGGGATCTTCTTTCTAGGACAACTTTAGATACCAACTGTGTTGGTTTGGGACTCTCTCTCTGAGCCCAGAAGCACCTGAGCCAAGGATTCAAAGAGGTGATGCTAGGAACACCCAGCCAGTGAGTGGGAATGTAACAGGAGGGAGGAAGGCTTTTAAAGGATGTGTTATCAAGCAAGTGAAGAAGGTGGGCGACCGGTGCCTTATCCTGTGGGAAAATTCAGTGTCACCAGCCGTTCATGGGTTGCCTGTGGGTCACTGTGCATGGAAGCCTCGTGGATAGAGACTTCTGGTGTCTGGGAATGGCTAGTGGACATTTCCTCTGGCCAACTGTCCAGGGACAGTGTGACTCTCTTTCCCACTCAGGCCCACACAGCACCTGAGATGGGTGCGACCTGACAAGACATCAATCAACCTGCTGACTCTAAGACATCAATCAACCTGCTGACTGTAAGACATCAAGAAGCAAGACACTGCCCTTGAAACCTTATCCCTGCCTTTGATGTACCCTCCTAAATAAACTTCTGGCACCATTTTCTTTTTTTCTAGTTCAAGAACCCTTGTGGACTAGATCTATCAGGGCTTCACTATTTGTAAATATATTTCTGAGTGTCTATGTTTTATTATTTGTTAGTTATCTGAGATATTAATATTTAAGGTGGCTTGGACTCTTCTGGGCAGAAGAAGAACCCCCTAGTGAAATGCTGACTGTCACTTCCTCCATAATTCAGAGAGTCAGTAATAACATGAGCCACAGGACCATTCTACTGGAGGGATGAGAAAGCTGAGTTTATCCACCAATTTCCATAAGTTATTGGCTCAGGGTTGCTGTGGATGGGAATACAATTCCCCTGAACTTTCAGCTCGCCTAGCTGGCCCAGCAAACTCCAGTAGCCAGACAGAGCCCTCAGGTAGAGAATAACAGGTTCTGGCAGTGGAAATTCATCCAGTGTACCCAAGAGCTTAGCGAATGAGAGGGCAGAGACAGCATCTACTACACCAAGGGAGGAATCCTTTCACCAGGAGATACAATGATGGTTCCACTAAACTGGAAATTAAGACTCACCTGGGTGCAGCCAAAAAAAGGGGGTTCCTTTCTAGGGTGACAGACTCCAAATATGAAGAGGACTATATATGAACTATATAATGAAGACAGAGAACCCAGAGGATTCTCTGATTTACCTCTTCCTACTTCCATGTCTAAAAGTTAAAGTTAAGAAAAATTATAGCACTCCAATTCAGATTCTTTAAGAATGAAGGTTTATAGATGGGTAGGGTGGTGCATATCTGTAATCCTAGCTAATTGGGAGGCCCATGCAGGAGTAAGTTCAAGGCCAGCCTGGTCAATTTAACAAGACCCTGTTTCAAAATAAAAAATAAACAAACAGGGCTGGGGATGTGGCTCAGTGATAAAGCACCATGGGTTCATTCCCCAGTACCAGAAAGAAAGGGGTAGGGGGAAGAAAGCTAGAAAGAAAGGGAGAAAGGAAGGAAGAAAACAGTATCAACAGAGTAAGAAGGCAATCCACAGAACGGGATGAAATATTTGCAAATCATATCAGATAAGGAATCAATATCCAGATATATAGAGAACTCCTAAAACTCAACAGCAAAAACACAAGCAACCCAATTCAAAAACACAGGTAATGTTTGAATCCTAGAACAAGTTGAACAGAGGAGTGAGGCAGGTGAGAGAACAATATGGAGGCCAAGGGCTGCAGAGAAGCCAGACTATGCCTTCATTCTCCCACCTCCTAGTAAAAGCTGCAACCAGTTTTTCAGCCCCCACCCCCACCCCCGGCGGGCCTTGCACAGGATCAATGACCCATTCAGAGGGATAAAGGCACTGTGCAGCAATGCCGGTAGCCAAAGGGTTAACGCTTAGGCCAGCTGGCCCTGGGGGTGGTGTGAGGGAGTTGGCTGCTAACCCCTCCAGTTGCCTTGGCACCACTGTGGACACCAGCTCTACTGCTGGGAACCTCCACACGGCCCAGGGCCTTAGCTGACAGTATCCCCGCCATCTCTGTCCTATTGGTTCCAGGCGCTGGTTTTAGTTGGTTTATTCTGGGTTCTCATTCTCCATCCCACACCCCAGAAGAGATGGCTTTGCCAGACTGGTGCACACAAACCCTTCCCGGTCATATATAGATAGACACGCAGTGTCTCTGCTCCTTAGCCTCCTGCGTTAGCACCTTAGGGCCACCTGCACCCCGAATGCAGCCGGAGCCTCAGAATGCTAACGCTGAGTGAGTGGGGGTGGGGTGGGATTAGGTACAGGTGGTGAGCACCTACATTCCCCAGGCGACAAGGAGAAATCACAGAGAGACACCACCGATCACACGTCAGAAATAAGGGAGTAGGGGCGTCGGAGCTCAGAAACGCGAAGAGCAGTCCGGGCCTCGAGTGTGGAGGTGGAGGACAGGCCCCTCTGTTCCTGTGGGCAATTTCGCCCTCTTGCGAGGACCCCCTCCGCTCTCCCAGGGGCCCCCAGCTCTTCTCCCTTCCCCCAGACCCTGCACCCACTGCGGATTGGTCCCCGGTCTGCTGGGGGGCGGAGCCCGATGGCCCTGACGTCACCGGCCGAGGGGGGCGGGCGGCTGGGGGAGGGGGTGACGGGCCCCGGCTCAGCACCTCGGAGAGCTCCCTCCTCGGCCTTGTTTTGCTCCAGAATCGCCGCCGGGGGAGGGAGCAAGGGGACCCGGCACCCGGCGTCAAGGCACAGGGATGGCGGTGGAGGGGTCGATGGGCCCTGGTGGACAGAGGGCCCAGCCGTGATCCGGCGAAGGGGCCGGGGCGCCGGGAGGGGTGGGGGGCAGCGGGCGGCGGCATCAGTGGCCGCACATCTGGATGGAAGCGAGCCTTGTCCAGACCACCATGGCTCTGGGGCTATCCTCCAAGAAAGCGTCTTCCCGCAACGTGGCCGTGGAGCGTAGGAACCTGATCACCGTGTGCAGGTGGGCGCCGCTGGCGGGAGGGGGTGGTGTGTCAGGGAAAGGGGTTGGGGCCAGCTTCGGAACCGTGGGCTGAGCATGCTGGAGGGAGGGTGCCCAGCAGCCACGGAGAAAAGGGGGGATGCAAAGGGTTAAAAGGAATGTGTCCTCTGTTTCTCCCAAGCCCTGAGCCGGAGGGCTGTGGGAAGTCTGGTCCTTATCCTTTTAGGCCAATCCAGGCCTATTCCCAGCCTGGGGCCTGGCGGGGTGAGGGGTGTTTAATTGGCACTGCAGCTTCCTGTGAGAATCAGGAAGTGACATTGTGTGTGAGGGGGAGGGGTGGAGATGGCTGGCTCCTCTTCTGGGAGTGGGGAGCAGGGTGGGCAGTGGGGAACCCATGGGGGGAAAGAATGCCTTCCAAGTACCCTCATTGCCACCCCTGTCAGCCTGGCCTTTCCCAGGCAGGGATTTCCTGGGAGACCTCCTAATGCTAGACCCTGGAGTAAGGATGGTGCCCTCCTCCGGCTCTGGGCAGCCCCAGCCTGTGATAGTCAACTGGGCATGTGGGCAAAGGCCCTGAACCTGTCCAGTAAAGGGTGAGGATACTGCTCTGCTGTAAGAAGAACCCAGGGCCTACCCACAGAAGCCTGGGTCCCTGGGTTCAAGGGGAGGAAATTGGGAGGTCAGAAGCATTGGTTCCTGAGGGTGGGGCTGTGGCAGGTTTGGGAAAATTCTTCCGATTTCTTGGGGCCCAGGAAGCGATCCTTCCCACTTCAACCCTGCAGTGTGACTCACCCTCCCTCTCTTAACCCTGAAGCCAGCAAAATGGCCAGCCACGCAGTCTCTCCCTGGGCCCCCACCTGCACATCCCTTCTGGGATCTCCATGCCAGCTGCCTTCTCCATCTGCAGCCTCCTCTGCTCGATGCCCACCAAGTGTTCCCCTCTCAGGGCAGGGTGCTCCTGAGTGCAGGACTGGGTTGTCTTCCCTTGCCACCTCACCTGCCTGCACATGGCCTCAGCCCTTTTTCTCCCAGGAGTCAGCGTCTACCTGATGCCCTGGCTTCTGGCTCCCAAAGCTGTTTCCAGGTTCCTGGGCACACATCCAATCACACTGCATCTGTCTCACTCCATCACATCCCTAGTGACTTGCACAGAGCTGTGCACATCAGACCTCTGTAAAGATGCCTGGAATGTTATGGAAAGAAGGAATGCAGCAATGACCCAGCCCAAAGCATGAGCTGCCGCCTCCACCCTCATTCCCCAAATCTTGTCTGTGTGGTATAAAGTGAAGATTTCTGTCTTTGAGGCCAGATGGACCTACGTTCATGTTTTTACCTCAAGTATTAGCTTTGCAACCTTGGAAATGACTCCCGACCACTCTGGGCCTTGGGTCCCTCATCATACCCATTTTAGATATAAAAGCCATACCAAAAAATGGTAATGGCCTAGTATATAGGAGCCTAGCCCAGTGCCTGGCACAGAGAATCAGTCCTGTCCTGATGCCACTTTTCATGTTCCTCTCTTGGCTTTTGACCTCCTAGGTTCCTCTCCTTTCTCTTGCCTATCAGGTGAACTGGGCCCCTTGAGTGCATGGGAAAAGGAACGAACTCCCCTTGGCCTAGACTAGAGACGCAGAGGTTCAGGTAGACTGGAGATAGCTTAGAGCTGGGGGATAAGGTTAAAATTTGGGGGATTGGGGACATGAAAAAGGCTCAGAAACCCTGGGGGACCCCTGCTGCCTTTTCACTGTCACGTGGTTCACCTCCGCCTCCCAGAACTGGCTCCCTTTAGCAGGCAGCAGTCTCCCCCTGGGCCCTGGCCTCCCTGTCTCCATGGCAACTTGCAGTCACTGCACCTCCTAAGAGGGAACACACCATGGGATTCCCTGGGGGAGATGACCAGCTCTGCAGCACCCCTGAGGACAGATGGTAGACGGCTGCCATACTGAGCCAGCCCTAGGCCCCTATCAAGGTGTGACCCAGATGACCCAGAGAAATCAAATTGAGAGGGGGTGTATAATGAAACCCAGATAACTTCCTGAACACAGGCTTCCTCCCAGCAGGGCCGCCTTCCATTAGTGGCCCGGCTCTCATCACCCCTGCCCAGCAGCTTGTGCACACTTACCCTCCCCCATCCCTGCCTGGGATATGAACCAAAATTAAATGAGGCAAGAACTAGTATTCCTGTTTTCACCCAACCAAATAGGATTTGAACTGAGCAGGATGACCCCCTCTAACGTGACTCAACACTGACCTGGCTCTGATCTCAAGCCAGACCCATTCTAAGCCTAAAGGGAAAATGAGGGACACAGGCTTGGCAATGCCATTGGTTTGAAAGCCTCAGAGGCCAATGCTCCAGAACTGGAGGGTTGCAGAGTGGAGGGCTAAGGAGTCAGAAGCTGCTCAGGTCCTCAGTAATTGTGACAGCTGCCAGGAGGCCACAAGACATAGCAGAAATAACAAGAGCTTTGGAATCAGACAGACCTGCTTGACTCTTCATTTGGCACATTATAGAGCTTGATTAACAAAGATGAAAGGAGCGTTCCAAGGATGTTCCATATCCCTGGACACCCCATCCCTTCTCTGCCACTCATAACAGGGAGATAATGGGATGCTAGAAGCCATGTGCTTACCCCTGCTCCACTCCACTGCAGGGGTGGCAGGTGGAGACTGTACGGCAGGGACTGCAGAGGGAGCAGGAGGCACCCAGCAGCACTGGGGAGCAGGATGGGGGCTGCCTGGCTCCAGGCCCTCAGACTCACTATCTTCCCTTGGTTCCCTGCCTCCCTAAGAAGCCAATGTCTGGGCCCCCATTCCCCTTTCAAGGATCTGCTGCCAATGTCCCCTCCCACCCAATGTGCATTTCAGACCCATACCCTGCACCTCCCTCTACCCTGCTCTGCACTGCCTAGTTCTGGGCAGCTGGTATGTGGGTGACAAAGCCAGGAATGAAACATGGGGAGGAGGACATCTGTGGGCTGAGAGCCCACCTGGCCACCCATGCACGCCCATGCTCCATGTGCATATGCCAACTCACATGCCCAGGCACAGGTGACTGGCCCCATCCCCTGAGGAATGGAAGGTTGCTCCAGCAACAACAGAAGACAGCTCAGGACAGGGTCACAAACCAGTTTCTGACTCCTGGTCGACCCTTAGCCCACATACAAGAGAATACAACTCTGAGGGTAGTCCAGAAGGAAGGGGTTGGGGACAGCCTCCTAGCTCTTGGTGCCTCATCTTTCTACCTATTGTTTCATCCCCTCTCATACCTTGTTCCTGAAGCTTCCTTTCTCTGGCTGTCACCTCTCCTGTCACCCACTTTGTCAGTCTCCTACCTGTCATCCCCCCACACACACATCTGCTACCCTCTCACACCACATGCCATGGCATACCTATGGTCCTCCTAGTCTCACCTGCCTCCCTACAATATCCATGCCCTTCATGACCTCTTCTCTGCCAGTCACTCACTCCCTCTCTGCCTGACACCTTTCCTCTACCACCATCACCCTATCTTCTCACCTGACCCCCCACTGCCCCGTCTCCCTACCCCCAACCAGGTTCTCTGTGAAAACCCTGCTGGAGAAGTACACAGCAGAGCCCATCGATGACTCATCTGAGGAGTTTGTTAATTTTGCAGCCATTTTGGAGCAGATCCTCAGCCACCGTTTCAAAGGTGGGCCTGAGTTCCTGCCCCTCATTCCCCAGCCCTTCCAACTTCCAGCCTTTAGCTTCTAGGCACCCCACTCTGATATCCTCCATGGATTTCTGAACCCTATTACTGACCCTGGCCCCCAATTCTGGGCCATATACAGCTCATGTGCACAGCTGGGGAAAGGAGCAGGGCTTCTGCCACCACTGTGCATGCAGCTATGTGCTGGCATGCCCTTTGTGTGCACACATGTGTGCACATACATTTGGGGAGGTGGGATATGTGGCTGTGGCTTCTTATACTGATGCATGTAAGTGCCTCATTATGTGGATCCTCTCCAAACTCCCTGGTTTTGCTGAGCCCCCTCCCTGCCCTGGCTCAGCCTGTGCCCCAGCAGGTCCAGTGAGCTGGTTCAGTTCAGATGGGCAGCGGGGATTCTGGGATTATATCCGGTTGGCCTGCAGCAAAGTGCCCAACAACTGTGTGAGCAGCATCGAGAACATGGAAAACATCAGTACTGCCCGAGCCAAGGTGAGGGGCCTGAGGTGGGCAGAGCCAAGGCAACTAATTTTTGCTCTGGACACAGTGTGCCTGCCTGCTCCTTGAACTTTACCCCTTGCCCAAAGCACTGGGGAGAAGGGCCACACCTGATGCTGGACATATGGGTCCCTCTGGGACAAGTAAATGTGAGCATGTTTGCAGGGTCGGGCATGGATCCGGGTAGCACTGATGGAGAAGCGCTTGTCAGAATATATCACCACAGCCCTGCGGGACGTCCGGACTACCAGGTCAGACCCATAGGCAGCTTGGACCATAAGTCCCAGTGTGCCCATTTATAGTTGCCTGAACATAAGTTCCAGCAACAACCGTTAGTACTTGAACTACAAGTCCCAGCATGCACTGAGACTTGTAGTCCCAATGGGACTTTTTCCAGACTACTCTGGGTCAACCTTAGCACCATCACCAACACTACCAGGTCACATTTTATTGCCCATTATTTGCCTTTATTTCCAGTGCCTCCCCCGCATGCATAGCTCTACTCTTGGACACAATTCTGAACAAGCCTCAACCATGGTCTGTTTTACTCCTTGGCCCTGTGCCATGACCTATGACCCTGTGCCCATGGCCCTACTGAGTGTGTGAAGTTCCTCAAACAATGCAGCAGCTCTATACTTACTTCCCAAGAACACACAGACCCCATGTGGGGAGCTTTAATCCCTAAACTGAGGGTTCCCAGAGACTGAGTTCCTGGGGCAGGGGAACAAGGCAGAATGTGCTTGTGCAGGAAGGTTTGTGGGACACTGTCTGGGTACAGCCCTGGGCATGTACCTCCACCTGTCACATGGCCACACTCAATTTACGTTTTTACTACAATCTATCCCTATCATTTCAGAGTGATTTATTTTTTTGAGTACCTACTGTATGCCAAGCATAAAATGCTTAAGATTTAAAGGATCAGGTGACTAAACATTTGGTGGGGATTAGTTACCTGAGAGGATGGAGAAGTCTCTTAAGAGAACACATTCCAGTACGCTGGGACACCGGCACTAGCCCCAAGGAGCCCCAGTCTGAGGGGAAGACAAGACCCACCCCCTAGTACTGAGCAGGAAGTTTGTAGTAAACCCGATAATCCTGGGAGCGGGGCTCCTCGGTCATAGCTGTACTGCAGTCCCTCCCGGCTCCTCACAGGCGGTTCTATGACTCCGGGGCCATCATGCTGCGGGAGGAGGCCACCCTCCTCACCGGGATGCTGATAGGACTGAGCGTCATCGACTTCAGGTGGGTCGTGGGGTCTGCATGGTGGTAGCGGGGGCAAGGGGGCTGTTTTCCTCCAAAATATTCGCATTCCCGTTCCCTCTCCCAACTCTGGCTCTTCCGCCCCAGCTTCTGTCTAAAGGGCGAAGTTCTGGACGGGAAGACTCCCGTGGTCATCGATTACACGCCCTATTTAAAGTTCACCCAGAGGTGAGCGCCCATTATTGAGGTGGGTACTGTGCTGGCGGACAGGAGGCGGGGCACAGCATCATCCTAGTCCACACCCCGGTGGGTACAGGACGAGGCTGGGGCAGTGCAGGGCTGGCCCTACCCACTGCTCCCTCCCGCAAGCTACGACTACCTGACGGACGAGGAGGAGCGGCACAGCGCTGAGAGCAGCACGAGCGAGGACAACTCGCCCGAACACCCCTACCTGCCGCTCGTCACTGACGAGGACAGCTGGTACAACAAGTGGCACAAGATGGAGCAGAAGTTCCGCATCGTCTATGCGCAGAAGGTGCGCGACACGTGGCTTGGGGCGCGGGAGCTACCCGGGGTGGAGCGACCCGGGTGAGCAGGGCCAGGGCAGTAGCTGGGACCCGCTCAGGCTGAGCCGTCGCCCCACAGGGCTACCTGGAGGAGCTGGTGCGACTGCGCGAGTCGCAGCTGAAGGACCTGGAGGCGGAGAATCGGCGGCTGTTGCTGCAGCTGGAGGAGGCTGCGGCGCAGAACCAGCGCGAGAAGCGGGAGCTGGAAGGCGTGATCCTTGAGCTGCAGGAGCAGCTGTGAGCGCGGCCGCCTGTCTTGGCCCCTGATCCCCGACACATCATCCCGGTGAACCCCATCACCAGCCCCACTGGCTAGCATCACCTTTCCTGACACCAGCGTTCCAACTCACCTGCATCAGTTCACAGATGTCATCACCTCTGCTCTGAGATTTGGGCAGTATCTTCCAAATATTATCCTCAACATAAGAGCCAGAGACCTCCCACAGTCCCCTCAATTCCCTACATCAGCTAGAGTGGCCATCCTACATTAATGCTGGGACCCCAACATTTACTCACAGGACCTCTGTCATTCAGAGACCTTCAATGTGATTATTATCATTTCCACTGTTTAACACCCGGATCTGCATCGTAGGTCCTCTAATGCTGCACCCGGGAGACCCCTACCTCACCCCTATGGATCCCCATAAAGATTTTTGTAATTTTTCTTCCCTAATCTCGACCCTTCAGCACCATCTCCTATGACTTACTAATTCTCCACTGTCCCCCATCCCCCACACACACACCATCCCAACCGACTCCTACAATTCCATTCCAACAACCACTAGTGCCATCTCCATGCTTGCTTGGATCTGCCCCAGTGACCCCAACATTGTTTCCACCTTTTTGCTACTCAGGTTTCCTTCCTAACCCCTGCTCCAACCCCTTTCCTGCTGAGTCCCCCTTCCCTATTTCTGCTCCCTTTCTCAGCCAGGCCTGACCCCCCTCCCCTTCCCAGGACAGGTCTGATCCCTGGTGACCACGCCCCCCTGACCCAGGCTTCCAAGGAACTCACAACACCCCTGGTCAGCCAGTGGCCCTCGCTGGGAACACTCAATGGGGCTGAGGGTACCAGCAAATCCAAGCTCTACAGGAGGTAAGTCCCAAGTAGGCTTAGCTTGGGGCTGAGTGTTGGGCCCCCAGGGAAGAATGGCCTGGGGCTGTAGGCCTCTGCCAGCACCATCACTCTCTGCTCTACTACAGACACAGCTACATGAGCACTGAACCGCTGTCAGCTGAGGCCAGTCTGAGCTCTGACTCCCAGCGCCTAGGAGAGGGCAAGCGGGACGAAGAGCCCTGGGGCCCCATCGGTGAGCCCCCCACCCTGGCATTCAGCACCCCTCCAGGAAGGGCCTCAGCCGTCTGCAGTCAGGCCCTGGCCAAGCCCCTCATACTTAGCCCTTCTTGAGCATTTAGGACAGCAGTGAAGAGCTTGGTTTGGGGTGTCAGACAGAACCCAATGCAAATCCTGGCCATGCCTCCCCTAAGCTGTGAACGCTTAGCCAGTCACTTTATATTGCTGAGCCCTGTTCCCACCGGTCCAATGGCAATGTTGGTAAAATGTTCACCATTGTTGGCTTATGGCGAGGGCTCAATGGCTTTTTGATATGACAGCCTCATGGGGCTCACAAATTCTTGGGGAATCCCTCAGCCCAATTTACTCTTATGCACACTGTGAACTGCTTGCCTGACCATTGTTTCCCCCTTTTCTTTGGCTGCCAGGAAGCTCAGAGCCAAATTAGTGGCTCCCTTCGAGCGAATACCCAGGACTTCAACGCATGCGTTGTGTTGCCCTCACCCCTGGCTTCATCTGGTTTTTCCCATCCTAGCTCTCCCTGTGCTGGACTTCCTGTCTTTTTTATAACCACACTGTATTGGATGACCCTAGATCTTCTTTGAGACAAGGCAGGCTGTGGACATGTAACCCACCACACTGTGTTTGTGATTGTCTGTGTGTCTGTCTCCCCCACCAGACTGTGAGCTCCTTGAGGGCAGGGACCACGTCTCTCCGTTCTCTGTATTCCCAGTGCTTGGAACAGAGCAACTGCTCACTGCGTGATTAATAAAGGGATAAAAAGAGAACGAACCTCAGGGGGAGAGAGACATAAACTGATGATTACAATACAGTGTCCCCAGCATGGTGCATGACAGAAACAGGTGCTTAATCAAGGTTTAATTGAAAATGACAAATGCTCCAGAAGAGATCAAGAGTCTCAGTGGGTGACCTGAGGGCTGTCCCTTCACTGCCCAACCTGCATACCCCTCTCCCAACTCACATACAAGCAGAATGGTTGGTCCCACCTCACCCGCCCTTTCTTCCCAGGAAAGGACCCCACGCCCTCCATGCTGGGCCTCTGCGGCTCCCTGGCCTCCATCCCCAGCTGCAAGTCCCTGGCGAGCTTCAAATCCAACGAGTGCCTGGTGAGCGACAGTCCCGAGGGCAGTCCAGCACTGAGCCCCAGCTGAGAAGCGGCGTGGGCAATGCCAGCCCCACCTGCCAGGGGCCATGGACACCTGCCACTTTTCCTTGAATCCCCCAGTCCAGGCTGCCCTTCCAGAGAATGTTGCCCACCCAGCCAGGGGTCTCTGAGGAAAAGATAACCAACCCCTGCTTCTTGCCTGTTTTAGCTTCCTGCCCAAGGAGGCCGGGGCTGTAAAGGGAAGCAGTGGGGGCGGGAGGCAGGAAGACCAAGGCCACAGGGACTACTGGGGAAGCCACTCCATTCTTCTGGTGGTCCTGAGGCCTAGCTGAATCCCTCTGGACTCTCCTTAGCTCATCTCCCACTCTCAAGAGCTGGCGGCCCAGCCTTGGTGACCCTGCTGCCCTGCCTCTCTAGTCTGTCCTTATGTACCCTCTGGAGTCACTCCTTCCTCGCCCCCACATGGGGGTTCTGGGAGGATCAGGCAAATAAAAACCAGAGGACTGAGGGTGGCCTCATCTGTGGGGGTCTGGGATAGGGCCCCATGCCAAGTTCAGAAAGCAGTAGAGCCAGTACCAGGCCTGTAACAAGGCAAGGCTCACTGTTAGCAGAATCAACTTGTTCCAAATGGGCCATGACAATTTAGGGAGAGGGGTTTCTGTATGACATGTTGTAAGTAATGAAGTCTGCCCAGGGCAGGACCAAGACCTGAAAATGCCACTTCAACCTGACTTCTTTTATTGTTTTGGTACAAGGGATAAACCCAGGGGCACTTAATCACACCCAGCCCTTTTTAAAAAAATTCTGAGACAAGGTCTGGCTAAATTGCTTAGGGCCTTGCTAATTTGCTGAGGCTGGCTGTGAACTTGCAATCCTCCTGCCTCAGCCTTCTGGGTTGCTGGAATTACAGGCATGTACCACTGTGCTTGGTCAACTGATCTCTTTAAAATCTTTTGTTGTTGCTATTTTTAGTAGTTTAGATGGACAGCATGCCTTTGTTTATTTTTATGTGAGGCTAAGGATCAAACTCAGTCCCTCAGACGTGCTAGGCAAGCACTCAGCCCCTGAGCTACAGCCCAAGCCCCAACCTGACCTCTTTTAATACCTGCTCATCACCAGGTAGAAGAGATAGAACCCTCTGGGGACAGGATAAGAGTCAGCCCTGGGGGGTGTTTCCATGCCACAGGTCCAACCATTTCAGCTTTAGCCCAAAGTTGCAAATGTGTCATTAGCCGGAGCCTGGCAGTTAAGAAACTGCCTGTCTTTCCCTGTCACCTAAGTGTGCTTTTGGGGAGATGTCTCTCTTCTAACACACTGGGTCCATGCTGAAGGGACCTCATGGCCACAATGTCAACTTGTCACCTCCCTCAATTTTGGGTCTTCAACTTGACCCTCCCTAAGTTAAGGAGGGCTTCTTCATGGGTGCCACTCTGGTCAGTCAAAGCCAGCATCAGGACCCCTCCTAGGCCACTCCCCCCATGCCTGGCCACAGCAGACAGAAGCACCACACAGAAGTTCATCATTTTTAGATAGCATGAAGAGGCAGGGAAACACTGAGCTCAGGGCTTCTTGGCTCCTGGAGGCCCAGCTACAGCAAACACAAAGCAAACACAAGAGGCAGGCAATGAACAGATTTGGTCTTGAACTTGGGGGTGGGAAAGTGATGATCCTGGAAAGGGGGAGCAACAGGAATCTAGCTGGGTCTAAGGAAGGCCTGGATGGCCCAGGGTTGGGGGACAGCCCTACCTGGGGCTCTTGGTTGGGAGAAAAGGGAAACGAGGCCCATCCCCTGAGTGCTGAGGAAAAGGCACTTGACTCAGTCTCCTCCTGCCCCCGATCCACGGGAAGAGCTAGAGAGTCCATCTCCTGGCCCCATTTAATGGCCCAGAGGCTTTTCTCGGTTGAGCCTCTGGAAGAAGCTTTTGCCAAACTCGTAAGTGCTGATCATGATAGCACAGGAGGGGGCAGCCTTGATGATCCTCGGGAGGAAGCCTAAAACAAGAAGGAAGGCCCAGGTCAGGGGTCAGGGTTCCAGACAAACAGATGCAGGCTCACACAGACAGATACCCACCTGCAAAGAGTCCCTTGGTGCCTGATTCTGCCCGTATCCTCCGAAGCAGCAGCCAGGTGGAGTCAACGCGCGGGGGCTTCACTGCAAATTCAAGGCCGATTCAGCACGATCCACTTGGGCCCCTGCCTACCCCTCACTCCACTTGCCTGGGAGCTCACCTCTTACAGCCTCTACAGCTCCCAGCGCTACCTGCCGCTGCGTCTTCACCACATCAAAGGGTAGAGTCAAGATGGCAGCCACCTGGTAGGGTGAGAAGAGGGCTAGCTCATCCCCATTCCCATGACCCCTATCCTTGGCACACTGGTGGCTCCTGGAGAGGGATAAAGGCCTTCTAGGTATGGCTAAGGACCCTGATGTAATGTACTGCTGGTGAAGACTCTTCTCCTGGGCATCTCCATCAACACTCAAGTGCCCCCAGGGATACCTCCACTGGCCTCAAACCTAGTCCAGTCAACTCACCGTCCCTGAGATGCCGCCAGCTACGAAGCTGATGCCCACAGATGTCTGGTCCTTTGGTCTGGGCCCATTCAGCCATCTCTTCACCAGCTCATAGTTGAACCAGTACAGAGCTTGGGAAGTGGGGGGCACTCATAAGAGGTGAGGAGGCCACAACATTCCAGGACTCCCATACCCCACTCCCTATACTCCTGGATGCCTACCTACCTGAGAAGGGTACATCTCGAAGGGCTGTAGGGCCCCAGCCCAGCCACAATGAGCGCCAGCCACCCTGAGCCACCGCAGCCCGGACACAGGTGCCTAGCTCACGGTATGATACGTGCTGAGCCTGCAGCTTTGTCCGTACAAGTTCCAGGGGACTGATCACTGTCACAGTGCCCACTGCAGGGGGTGGACAGTGCAAAGAGTTCGGATTTCAGGTCCCATATGGTAGTTCCCACTGCTGCCCTAGGACCGGGGGGTCTAAAACATCCCCCCACTCTCAAGGTGGCAGTTTGGGACTGGGAACTGGGACTGACTGGGCTCAGGTACAGGCAGGGACAGAGGGAGATCAAGGGCATAGGCCTATGCTCACAGCGAGCCAGTGCACCAGCAACCATAGGTGCATAGAGGTCAGAAGTCAGGGCTTGCCCACAGAGGAAGGTCTTGAGTTGATCGTAGGCAGTGAAGTAGACAGCGGTAGCTGGCACAGTCATCACCCTAGGGATGTGGACAGAGGTAAGTTAGGACTCCCAAAGGCTCCCAAGCATCCCCTGCCCCAGCCAGCCAGCCAACATAGAGAGAGAGCAAGGGATCAACAGGCACCAAAGGAAGAGAATACCCAGGACTTGGCTACTTACAAGGTGGCTGGGAGGCCACTCCACAGGGTCCTGGTGCCCTCATGCCTCACAATCTTCACAAAAGCATCCTAGCCACATGGGCACCAGAAAAAAGGGGAAAGAATAGACATGAACAAAGCCTGAGATGGGATGACCAGGCTGGGCCCTGGCCTAATGCCCTCAGCCTCTGCTCACAGCCCTGAGAAGTAGTAGTCCCTCAGGTCTCCATACCCATAGCCTATCAGTTAGCTCCAGGTGGACCCCAATTCCCCCTTCAAAACCTTTTGGGGCCTGGGGTTGTATATCAGTGGTAGAGCATTTGCCTAGCATGTGTGAGGCACTGGGTTCGATCCTCAGCACTATGTATAAACAAATTAATAAAATAAAGGTCCATCAACAACTAAAAAATAAATAAGTAATAACAATAATAAAGCCTTTGGAAGTTTAGGAATATAGCTTAGTGGTAGAGCACTTGCCTAACATGGGCAGAGCCCTGGGTTTGACCCCAATACAGGAAAACAAAACAAAACAAAACAAAAACCTCACAGAGGCACTAATTCCTCTGGGAAGCCCTTCCCAAAATGAACTGGCTGCCTCTACATGCCTTGCAATATCATTCTTCCCTGCTCCTCACCAGAGTGCCAGTGAAGCGGGTAGGATCACGAAACCAGGTGGTACAGCGGGTACCATTTGGGCATAGGTACAGGGGCTCCAGGACACCATTGCAGTATAGGAGACACTTCCCTGTGGATGGGAGAGAGGAGGGCGCTGGGGAAGGAGAAGAGGTATTAGGATGACAGGGCCCTGGAACCTTGCAGGGAGGTGGTGAGTCCCCATCCTTGGTAGGCCAATTGAGGCTAGAATCCCTGCATGGATGTTCTTGTATAGGACAGAGGGCAAGGGGACATAACCTGAAGGTAGTGCTAGCTCATGACTAGGGGGCCCACAATTTACCTGAGGACACTGGGACGCTCCCTCCCTTAACCCTCCCAGGCTCCTTGTGGCTTGGGGCACTCACATTTGGTGTAGGAAAGGCTCCAGAGTCTGGAGGGACGTGTCAGCTCTAAAATACAAGGCAGCCCCTCAAGTCAAGAGAGCTCCCCACCCACCTAAAGGACCCCATTTCCGGGAGATCCTCACTTTGTCCAGACCCCCACCCCTCCATTTGGCATCATGGTCAGGTACTCACCATTGGCTACTGAGGGGCGCTGAGACTGCAAGCGGACCTTCACCACATCCAGGGGTGTCACTGGGGGAGAAGGCTCCTTTCAGGACCCCACCATTTCACCCTCCCCCAGGACAAAGGTACCACCTTTGGTCTTTGGTCTACCCCAATCCCCATCTGCTCACATCCCATCTTCCCAGGTCTTACTGAAGAGAGAGGTGACCACAGCCCCAGCCCCTGAGGCCACCATTTGTTGGAAAGGGCTAATGCCCCCCAGGTCCTGGTCAGCCATCTTGTTGTTTCAATCCTGAAAAACAAACTGCAGTTACATGGAGCACCAACTTGGCTGGGAGTATGGCTCAATGGTAGAACACTTGCTTACCATGTAGAGGGAGCCTGGGTCCTATCCACCCAACAGAAACCAAAAAGTTTTTAAAAATGGAATACCAAGCCTCACGGGGAGGGGTAGCCATGAGGCAGCTCTTTGGGATTTTAACCGATGCTCACCCCTATAGTGCACCCAAGCAATTGCCTCAATAATCCTCACAATAACCTTCCAAAACAGCTGGGGTCAGTCTCATTTTGCTAACGTGGAAACTAAGGCTCAGGGAAGACAGGTGACCTATCCAAGGTTACTCCAGCACTTCAGGAGTAGTCGGTTAATGGAAATTATGGCCCAATGCCATTTCCTCACCCACACCACACATGCTTACTGTGCACTTAAGTGCAGACACCGGGTTTGGCCCTAGCGGCCCAAAGATCAAAACTACTGAGCTGCTCCCTCTGGACCCAGCTACAGCACCCAGCCCCGGGGTGGGCACCTGCGCCCCTCGAGTTACTGGGCGAAGAAAAGTGGGGCTGGGCATCAAAGGAAATGTGTAAACAAATCTGATGTCGTCGAGAAAGGTCCATCCGCCTTTCCCCCGACTGCTGGCTGGGGTGCCTGGCACTCCCCCACACTCTGCATTCCGGGGCCGCACAGAGCAGGCCCAAAGACCAGGATAAGAAATATTTCCTCTGCCTCTCTCCCCAAAATACGAGATGGGGACAGCCGAGAGTTCACAGGCAGGGTCCAGGAGAAAGACCTGTTCCCGACCCTCCGGGACCTGCCCCCTCCCAGCGTAGGGTAAGAGGGCCCAGCGGCCCGCGACTCAGCGTTCCCAGCCTGGAATCAGTCCGGAGGGACCCCCAGACATCCCACTCCCGCTTTGGATCCCAGCCGGCCCCCAGCTTCGGCCCGCCCACCTGGCTCCAAGCCGGTGCTCGCGCGGCGCGGCGCCTGGGGCCCATCGGGCCCACAGCGGCTCCGCGGCCGGTGCAGGGTGCGCGCGCGCTCGCCCGCCTCGCACAGGGCGGACTGGGAAATTGGTCTAGCTGACCCCGCCCCCGAACAGCTTCTAAGCCCCGCCTCCGTGGGCCAACCGGTCTCCTACCCGGAGTGCCACAGGTCCCACCCACTCGTTTTCTCTTGCCCCCCCTGCCGTAGTCCCGCCCTTGCGCCGCTGTCTCGCGGGCGGATTCCATCCTTGCCCAGTGCTCCTTGAAGCCTGAGGGTCAAGGTCGCTGTCTGCACCTCGCGCTTGACCAGGCTGCTGCACCGCACTTGACGCGTGTTTTCACAAGCCCCACCCCGCCTACATCCCTGTGGATCACTGCGCCGGGAGTCTCAGCGCTCGCAGCAACTTTCCAGACAGCGTGGGTATCGATCGCACTGTTCGCCTCTTCGGTGTCCTCATCAGTTCTTCGAGGTCGCTAGGAAATACACCAGTCGTAGGCAAACGTTGGCCAGTCTACGCCCTGCTGAAGTTTTACTACTTTATGGCGATAGTGCCTGGCAGGAATTAGCATCGCCCTTTTTACCGATAGTGAAACGCGGCTGCAACTCCAAAACTGCCTTATGAACTGCAGAGCACTTGCGAGTGTGCAGTTAAGTTAGATGAGCCATAACCCGGGCCAGGCGTTTTGGACACAGGGAAAGTTGACCCGGGTGCCGGGAGACCTGAGTACCATCCCCCTGAGACCTTGGGCAATTTTCAACAACGGGTTGGGTCAGGAATTCCTGGAGCACACGGTGAAAGCATTGAGTCGGGGAGTAAGGAACAGACAATTTTTGTGTTGGGTTATTTTCCCATAGTCTTCCAAGGCTCAAAAAACTTTTTTTGAATTAGGCTGCACCATTTTACAGGTTAAACTGAGGTTCAAAGTTAAGAGCCCGGAATTCGAACCTTCAGGAACTTTTCCCCTTGCATCCGGCTGCCTTCCCAGGTGAGGCGGGCTTAAATCCAGTGCCGACGTTTCTGATCCAGTTTTCTCAGCGAGAACCTTTTCTCCCGCACAGCCCAGCACCCGAGACGCCACCTCCACTTCACTTTTAAAACTTTTTTGAGCGTATGATTTTTTTGTCCTAACACACATACACAAAAAACGAATTCGGAGTGAGCCTGTGCCTTTAAGGAGGATAGGCGGTGATCTTGACGTCACTACCTTCCCCGCCCCTCAGGTTCCAACTGGTCGGGACCGGAGCTGGAGCCTCCCTGCCAGCCAGGTTAGCACGTGGATGCCAAGGGGCCAACCATAAGCTTTCCCCGAGAAAAGGCCTTGAGGCTCTCCACTGCTCAAAACTCCCGGTTTACAGGGCGGAGAGCTTGCAATCCGATGAAGTGGTCGCCTAACTGAAGAGTCCAAGGAAAATCGCCCTTTCCATTCCCTTCCCACCTCAAGCTGGGAAATGTCATAAAATCACTTCATAGATCCAGCCCCCATCAAGGTCCTATACGAACTCAAAGTTAATGGTTTACCCAACAGTTTCACAGCCAACAGCGAAGAAATTATTCTTCCTGTTTTACAGAAAAGGAAACTGTAATACTTTCCTAATGTGAGATAGAACCCAGACCCTCCTTCACAAAAATACACTCTTCCATTTTTTTTTTTTTTTTTAAAGAGAGAGTGAGAGAGGAGAGAGAGAGAGAGAGAGAAAGAAAGAATGTTTAATATTTATTTTTTAGTTCTCGGCAGATACAACATCTTTGTTTGTATGTGGTGCTGAGGATCGAACCCGGGCCGCACGCATGAGCCACATCCCCAGCCCTACACTCTTCCATTTTAAGGATGAGAAAACGGAGTCCCTGGAGGTCACTCAAAAAAAAAAAAAAAAAAAAAGAAAGTTCTTAATTAGGCGGATCTACTCCCCCAGCACCACTAGGGGAGTAGATCTGAGAACGTGTGTGCATGGGTGAGGAGGCAGGTCCTGGTTTCCAATGTCTCACTACTTTCTTAAGTGGTTGTGAAGCCAGATTTAAAGTTAGGTAGTTAGTTTAGTTAGGTAAATCCTGTATAATATCGAGTAAGATCTAAAATGGAGGCCATGTTGAGAATGAATTCCAGAAACGCAGGACAACTCATGGAATGTTAATGAAGTCCAGGAAAAAGCCCAAGGCCAGAGCCCATCCCAAAGAAGTGACTCAGAAATCCTTCCTGCCCAGATTACTCCTTTGGCCCACCTGTGTCCCACCCTTCCGGGCCTTCCCACCTACATTCCATCACTGAAAGAACTATAAAAAGGGGAAACAACCGGACTTCCACGGATTCCATCTCTTGGGTCCCCTTCTTTCTCGGGAGAAGTCTTTTCTGCTGTCTTTTAATAAACTTCTAATTTCTACTCTGACCTTGCCTTGGAGTGCTTCTCTGGTGTTATTCTTCAACATTGGGGAAGCAAGGACTCGTCACTGGTCAACAGTGGTAACAGTTGTGAACCTTTAGCAAGTATCTTAATCTCTGTAAACCTTAATTTCCCCTTTTTGAAGTAAGCTAATAATAATGATGTGCTTACCGCAAAGGGATTCTGTATTTAATGAGTTAATACCTATGAAGGGATTGAACTCAGGGTCTCTTCAGGGTAGACAAGCACACTACCACTGAGCTACAATCCCAACCCCCTGTGAAGTCTTTTTTTTTTTTTTTTAGAATTTTAATATTTATTCTTTAGTTTACAGCGGACACATCTTTGTTTGTATGTGGTGCTGAGGATCGAACTCTGGAGAGCGTGCTACCACTTGAGCCACATCCCCAGCCGCCCCATGAAGTCTTTAGAGTCCTGAGTAACATAAGACACACACAAATCAATAATTACTATTACCACTACTGTTATTAATTGCTCCCCACCACCACCACCTGTAACACTTTAAGTTCCCTGAGGTTCTGGTCCCGTCTCTGCCTCCTGATGTGCAGGTGTGGATAATAACTCCTTACACCCAGAGCAAAAGTAACAAGAGCGGGGGCTGGTGATGTGGCTCAAGCGGTAGCGCTGGATCCTCAGCACCACATACAAAGATGTTGTGTCCACCGAAAAACTAAAAAAAAAAAATAAATATTTTTTAAAAATTATCTCTCTCTTAAAAAAAAAAAAGTAACAAGAGCAAAGTGAGTCAAATCTGAGCCTCAGTTTCCCACACAGTAGAATGAAGCACTTGTACACCATTTCTGATTTTCTTTTCGCAGTGCTCTCAACTAGAACGCCTTCAAGATTTGTCACTGTGTTTCTTTCCTCATCTGAAAATAGACAATGTCCCATGTCCTACCTAGCTTACACATTCTTAGCTACATAAAAACTACATGTCAAGAAATAGTTCTGTGCCAGGCAAAGTGACAGATGCCTATTATCCCAGCAGTTCAGGAGGCTGAGGCAGGAGGATTGCGAATTCAAAGCCAGCCTCAGCAACTTAGCAAGGCCTAAGCAACTCAGCCAGACCCTGTTTCCAAATAAAATATTAAAAAAGGGCTGGGGATGTGTCTCAGTGGTTAAGCACCCCTGGGTTCAATTCCCAGTAGCCCTCCCCCACAAAAAAAGAGAAAAGAAAAATGGTTCTGTGGACGCTACTAGGGACTCAGAGCTGAGTAGATCACAGTTCCTAGAAGTTCTGTAGCCCTGGCTAGACATGCCTGCCCAGAGGAGCAAGCCTGGAGGCCTGAGGAGGGGTAGTCAATAGCTTGGCTATGTCAGCCAGGGACAAACTGATCATGTGACCTGTGGTCCCCCTCAGGCAGCATATGACCCTATGTGGCCATTAGCATCCTCTTCATACAGATTAAAAGGCAAAACTCCTTTCAACTGCAAAAGGGGAGAACATAGCAGCTACCTGATGATTGTAAAGACTGACAGATAAGGGCTGAGGATATAGCTCAGTTGGTAGAGTGCTTGCCTCCCATGCACAAGGCTCTGGGTTCAATCCCCAGTACTACAAAAAAAAAAAAAAAAGAAAAAAAAAGAAAAAAAAAGACCCCAACAGAGCCTCTGAGTCCAAAGTCAGCACTGTTCTCCATCTAGAGTAACCTTCTGGAGGGAATGGAGGGAGGGCTCTGGGCTGCTAAGCCACTGAGCTCCTAGGCCCATCACTAAAGGCAAAGTCTGATCTCTGGATCCTGACAGTAGGAAAGGGAAAGGGAGCCATACAGGTATTCTCTGGGACAAATGGAGAATAGCCATACGTCTGTATGGGCAGGGTTACTTCATCCATGTTAAATTTCAAGAGTATGATAACCATCCTGGGGTTTATAGGAGACTGTCCTTGTTTTAGGCAATGTACATGACATGTTTGAGGGTGAAGTTTACAACTCAGTCTTAAATGGTTTAGCCAATTACTTGGGAGACTGAGGCAGGAAGATTGCAAGTTCCCCGCCAATCTGGACAATTTAGAAAGATCCTGTCTCAAAAAAAAAAAAAAAAAAAAAAAGGAGACAGGCATGGTGGCACACACCAGTAATCCCAGCTACTCAGAAGGCTGAGGCAAAAGGATTGCAAGGTCAACCTCAGCAATTTATCGAGGACCTAAGCAATTTAGCAAGACTCTGTCTCAAAATTTTAAAATAAATAAATTAATTAAAGCAGCTGTGGGTGTGGCTCAATGATAAAGCACACCTGAGTTAAATCCCAATACCAAAAATAGATAGAGGGCTGGGGTTATGGCTCAAAGGTAAAGTGCTCTACCATGCATGAGGCACTGGATTCAATCCTCAGCACCACATAAAAAAATAAAATATGTGTCCACCTATACTAAAACAATATGTTTTTAAAAAATAGATAGATAAATGGGACTGGGAGCAATAGTGCATATCTGTAATCCCAGTGGCTTGGGAGGCTGAGACAGGAGGATTGCAACTTCAAGGCCAGCTTCAACAATTTAGCAAGGCTCTAAGCAACTTAGTGAGACCCTGTTTCAAAATAAAATATAGAAAAGGGCTGAGATGTAGCTTCAGTGGTAAAGCGCCCTGGATTATAAATCCTCAGTATCAAATAAATAAATACAATAAACAAGACTGGAGATGTAACTCAGTGGTAGAGTACTCCTGGATTTAATCCAAAAATAAATAAGTAGATAAATAAATAAATGTAATTGCCTGGACCATCTCAGCTGGGAAAAGTCCTCTCTGCCTTCCCCTCCCCAAAACCTGAGAAGGTGGGTTGGGAGTTTCTGGACACCAGAAGGGCCCTAGCTAAGATCTTCCAGAATTGCCCCACAGCCTGTCTCCCAGAGCTGCTCAGCTGGAAGAACATGGATGAAAGCACCTCTGTTTTGGAAGACAGTTTTTGACCAGGCGTTACTATCAAATTCAAAACGCTTCAGCCTTTGACTGGGCCAGGACACTTCTAAGAATTTTTCTCTAGACATCTTCTTGCACAATTGTGAAATGAAATACAAACTTGGCCTTCTTTGTTGAAGCCATGATTTTAACAGCAGAATGTCCCTAGGGAGGGAACTGCTAAGTACCTGACAGCATCTCCATAAGATGAATACCATACACTTGGGAAGGAAGGCAGATCTCTATATCATGGTGTAAAACAATCTCAAAGAGAGTTAAACAGCAGAGCTCTGGACAGTTGCTCCCAACAGGAGCACCACTGCCCCCTAGGGGATATTTTTGAAAAATTTGAGGCTATTGCCATTTTTGGTTGTCCCGAGGTCAGGACTTCTGGCATTTGATAGATAGCAGGTCAGGGATACTCAATGTCCTATAAAGTGTAGGATGTTCTAACACAACAAGGAATCTCAACAACAAGGGCAGATCTCTCAATTTTTCTCTGTCTTTCTGGACAATCACAGGCATGAGAAACATGTTCATAATTATCAGACCTGGAAGACAACCCTGTTTTACCACATTTTTTAAAAATAGGCCCAGCTGGGCTGGGGATGTGGCTCAAGAGGTAGCGCGCTCGCCTGGCATGCGTGCGGCCCAGGTTCAATCCTCAGCACCACATACAAACAAAGATGTTGTGTCCGCTGAAAACTAGAAAAATAAATAAATATTTTTTAAAAAAAGAGTATTTTAAAAAAATTCTCTCTCTCTCTCTCTCTCTCTCTCTCTCTCTCTCTCTTTAAAAAGAATTAAAAAAAAAAAAATAGGCCCAGCTGGCCCAGTCAAAGGTTCAAGCATTTTGAATTTGATAGTAATGCCTGGTCAATAGTTTTTTTTTTTTTTTTTTTTTTTAGGGGCTGGGATTGTGGCTCAGCTGTAGAGCTCTCACCTAGCATGTGGGAGGTCCTGGGTTCGATCCTCAGCACCACATAAAAATAAATAAATAAAATAAAGATATTGTGTCCAGTTACATAAAAAAAAAAATATTTAAAAAAAATAGTTTTTTTTTTTTGTTTTTTTTTTTTTTTTTTGCCAGGTAGTGGCTCATGCCTGTAACCCAGCAGCTTGGGAGACTGAGTCAGGAGGATCACGAGTTCAAAGCCACGCTCAGTAACTCAGTGAGATTGTGTCTCAAAATAAAAAATAAAATAGGGCTGGTGGTGTGTCTCAATAGTTAGGTGTCCCTGGGTTCAATCCCTGGTACCAAAAAAATTTTAAATAGGGTTTTGTTTGTTTGTTTATTGCTGTAACCAGGAATGAACCCAGTGGTGCTCTACCACTGAGCTACACCCCCTGTTCTTTTTATTTTTTATTTCCAGAGGGAATCTCTTTAAGTTGCCCTAGCTGGCCTCCAATTTTCAATCCTCCTGCCTCAACTTCCTGAGTAGCTGGGATTACAGTTTCTCCACCATGCCGGGCTAAAAATAGTTTTAATATACATTGAACTTTCCAGGCATAAAACCACCATGTAATCCCAGGGAAGCTGGATTTTCATTCCCCCTACCCTTTATAGTATAGCTTGAACTTTATTCAGATTTCTAAAAATGTCATGTGTAGGAACATTATCTATGAATTGCATTTATGAATATTACAGGAGAGCTAGAAAACAGCAATTTCAACAGCAGATTCTGGATCTGCTTTTGTTAAAAACCTTGCCAAGGACTGTGAGTTCACCCAGCACCACCTGGTCCCGTGGAATGTCCCTGCTTTCTAGAGGCCACAAGTCCTGGCTCGGCAGTGCATGGCATTCATCATATGACAATGCTGTCAGGCACCTGGCAGTTCCCTCTCTCTTTTTTTTTTTTTTGGAACCGGGAATTGAACCCAGGGACATTTAACCACTGAGCCACATCCCCAACCCTTTTATGTATTTTATTTAGAGACAGGGTCTCACTAAGTTGCTGAGGCTGGCTTTGAACTTGTGATCCTCCTGCCTCAGCCTTCTGAGCCAATGGGATTACAGGCGTGCACCACCACACTGGCCCTTTTGAAGAATATTCTACTGTTACAAACAAGGCTTCATTGAAAAATAACTGGGAAAAATTGGCCATCAGGCCAACACAGCCATGCCATAGGAGTAATAATTGTAACCCTCCTCAAAGGGTGTGTTAAAGGAGAACTTAGACAAAACCTGGAATGATATAAATTTCAATAAACATTAGCAACTTTTTAAAAACATTACCTACTTTTTTGGGGGGCTAGGGTTGTGGCTCAGTGGTAGAGCGTGCGCCTCGCACATATGCAGCCCTGGGTTTGATCCTCAGCACCACATAAAAATAAATAAATAAAATGAAGGTATTGTGTCCAACTACGACTAAAAAATATTTAAAAGCAAAACAAAACATTACCTACTTTTTAAAAACACTGAAATCAAGTTTCCCAGCCACCATCCTAACAAGACATTCCCATCCAGGCTTCTGTACTAACTTGTTGGGAGACTTTGTCTCTTCTCTGGGCTTAGTGTCTTCATCTTTTGGCTGGAAAGAATAGCTAGGAGTGGTGGCACATCGCAGAGATTGGAAGGCTGAGGAAGGAGGATTGCAGGTTTGAAGCCAGCCTGGGTAACTTAGTGAGACCCTGTCTCAAAATGGGAAAAAAAAAAAAAAAAAAAAGGCTGGGAAGGTAGCTCAGTGGTAAAGCGCCCCTGGACTCAAGCTCCAGTAAAAACATAAAAACAAAATGAAAAGAATAATACTCCTGGCCCTACTTCCTCCCTGGGCTGCTGAGGTTTAAATGGAGAGGTGTGGGGTGGGAAAGGTGGTCTGTGAGGTGGAGATATCCTGGGGGGCCAGTTCTTCCTGCGGCGGCCTCTTCTCCGTCCTTCTTTGTGTTCTGGAGATGATGCTGAGCTATCTGGGAAGGGTAGTTTCTTCACTTAGACCCTGGCCCATTGCTTCAGAGACAAGTCACCAGGTTAACCAGAGGAACCCTTTGATGTCCTAAGAAAGAATGCTTGTTTTTAATGTGCCAGTTTACAAGATTTCCTCACATCCATTATCCTGTTTGAACTTCACATGACTGTGTGAAGGGTGTGCTGGGGTTATTGTGTTACCCATTTTACAGATGAGGAAACTGAGGAGTCAAGTGGCCGCTCTAAGTCCTTCAAGTTGCTGTCTCCTGACTCCTCCAGGAACTGCCTAGAGAAAGGGCCAGAAGTTCAGGTGGGTTGGAAGAGCTGTGGGCAGGATCAGGGCTGCCAGCTGAGCCGTTGTCAGCATCCAGCAGAGTCTGATGACATGTATGATAGCTCTGGGATCTGACTAACTTGAACTTAGATATTGACACCACCACCTCCTGGTTGGGTGACTTGGGACAAGACTCTTAGCATCTGGCTCATGTGTGAGATGGAGCTAATGCTGTGCGGTGTCACTATAAGGTCTCAGCACATTCAAAACAGAGTGCAGATCTTGTTCTCTCCGCTCCTGCTTCCTGCCCTACCCTCCTGAACTCCCAGCTCTACCAGCCACTGAGTCCACAGTGGCCACAGCCCAAGCTGTTCTTCGTTTCCATGCCCCCAGCTGTCCACATACTGCCCTTGGTGACAGGGGGGCTCCATCTTCAAGAGTCCAAGAGCAATCCAGAGGCCATTCACTGAAGGCTGGGGATGTAGTGTAGTGGTGGAGCACTTGTCCAGCATGTTCCATCCCCAGCATCAAAAGCAAAACAAAACCTCAGAGAACAATTGGTGAAAAGCCCCCAAATCCTCAAGTTCAGAAAAGCACAAGATGGGGAAAGGTACTCCATATACCCACAGGCTCAACACCCTGGTCCGACCACCGAGCAGGGCTCAGGCCCTGCAAGTCTTCCAGGCTCAGTGGCCACCCTCTCCTAGAGGAAGGTCATGGGATCCTTAGATGTGAGCCAAAGGACACCATTGGGAGCTACTGGGGATAATTTAGAGTACCTGAGTGCTTGTGTTTTGTTTGTTTGGGAAGTCTTATTTTTCACTTTAGTAGGATCAGAGTCTATCTCACTAATTTTGCCAGGCATGGTAGTGCACACCTGTAATCCCAGTGGGTTGGGAGGCTGAGGCAGGAAGATCATGAGTTCAAAGCCAGTCTCAGCAAAAGTGAGGCCCTAAGCAACTCAGTGATACTCTGTCTCTAAATAAAATACGAAAAGGGGCTGAAGATGTGGCTTGGTGTTTAATGCCCCTGGGTTCAATCTCCAATACCAAAAAACAAAAACAAAACAACAAAAAAAGGTTTTATATCATTAATTTTGTAAAGTTTAATTGGGAAAAAATTCCTTTGTCCTTGAATACTTACAATTTGCTTGTGAAATTCTTTCAGAGAGATGTGATGGAGAAGGAAATAACAGTTTATTGAGGAATTATTATGTGCTCGGCCTTTTACATAGCAGCTTTCCCACATTTGATCCTCCTGCACACCTTGGTGTTACCCCATTCCCCAGGTGAAGACATTTAGGATCAGAGCCCAAGTCATCCAGCTGGTGAGAGGCAGAGCTGAAACTGGGCTAGTAGGCCGGGATGATATCTGTCTGTCTGATCCCAGCCTACTTCCATACTTGTAGGAATCTTATCTATTGAGTGAGGAAGGACAAAAATGCTACTTTGGGTTATAATTCTTGGCATACCCAAAAATTGAACCCAGGAGGGTTTCATCATTCAGCTACATCCCCAGTCCTTACACTTTGTTAAAAAGCAAAATAGTAAGTAAAAAGGAAACAAAACAGGGAAGTGACCTGCCCACTGTCACTGGGCAAGTTCTTGGACTGTGCTGGTACAGGAATGTGGTGCTGCTAAATTTATCTAGCACCTCTGTTCCCAAATACCCTGCCACAGCCTAGGAACCAGCCTGGTCCTGCTTCCCCTCCCCACCCCCACCCACAGCTGGGGCCCCACCCCCCAGCTCTGGTTTCCCTTTCCTCCTTAAGAGGGACACTCTTGTGCAATGGGGCTTCCCCTGCCCCACCTGTGAGCTGAGGACTCGTCCTCTCCCCTGCTGTCTCTGCCTGACTGTCCTGTGGGTCAGCTGGACAAAAAGATGGAGCCAAAGGGGAAGAGGGGGTCACCCCTGGCTAGGAAGCTTCTGGAGACCTGGGTACAAAACCCATCCCCATCTCCCCCAGCCCCATCACTGGGGATTGAACCCAGGGGGCGCTTTACCACTGAGCTACACCCCCAGCCCTTTTGATTTTTTATTTTGGGACAGGGTATCGCTAAATTGCTGAGGCTGGCCCCAAATTTGCGATCATCCTGCCTCGGGATCCTCCTGTAATTACAGGTGTGCACTGCCCTTCCGGGCTGCCCTGCCGGCTCCATCTTAAACTAAAAAAAAAAAAAAAAAAAAAAAAAAAAAAAAACTGCTTCTTTAGAGCATTTGCAGTTGGCAAAACATTTTCTTAAGCCTACCACTCCCATTTGATCTTTATAATGAAAGAAGCAATCCACATTGCATCTTAAATTTGAGGATGAAGAAGTTGAGAGGGACCTGGGCCTAGAACTAGGTCAGGTTATATAATTTGCATGGTCCAGAGCAGATGAAAATATGGGGTCCCTTGAAAGAAAATTATTTAATAATTCAGGATGGAGGGTGTAGCTCAGTGGTAGAACACTTGCCTGGTGCGTGTGAAGTCCTGAGTTCTACCTCCAGCACCACAAAAAATAATTTCAAGAACTGGACAAGAGAGCATTCAACCAAGCATAGGCCCCTCTCAGTACCGGGTTGGTCCTGGTTGCATCCTGTGAAGCAGGCCCTGCCTCAACCCAGAACCCTGGTCTGGGCACTTTATACCTCATGAGTCTTCCAGGCCCTGGCCTGAGCCTGTCTGAGGCTCAGTTTCCTCTCCTGTAAAGTGGGGGAGCACTGAGCACTCATCTCCCTTCCAGTATAGCTTTTTGGAACAGTTGAATATCTCCTGCCCGCAGCTTCTGGGATTCTCTCTCCCCGTCCTCTACCCTTGAGAAATCCAAAAATCCAAAAAGGCTGTGTGACTCTCTCTGGGCTTCTGTGGAGGGGGAGGGGTCTCCTCAGCAAGTAGGACTTCTGGGTGACTCATCTACCCCTGGAGTCTGCGGGATGCACAGCCCAGCAGGTGGCTGGTCAGGTGCCCCACGAGGGCAGATGATGAGAGGAGGGGCCTCAGGAACTTGGGCAATAATTGCTCACGAGGTGACTCAGGCAGGAAGGGGCAGAGGAGGTGGGGGTGGGGAAGGCGGCTGTTTTTGTAACCTCTCTCCAACCTTAGCCTTCCAGAGTGGCCAAATTTAGCATATAAAGACACAATGTGGGGGCTGGGGCTGTGGCTCAGTGGTACAGCACTTGCCTTGCATGTGTGAGGTACTGTGTTCGATCCTCAGCACCACATAAAAAGAAAGAAAGAAAAAAAAAGACACAAGGTGGGGGGCTGGGTTGTGGCTCTGGGGTGGAAGGCTTGCCTACCTCCTGTTGTTTTGGAGCTGGGGACTTCCGAGAATCTAAAGCAACAGGAAGACCCCCTTTTCAAGTCCTGATTCTTGCAATCAAGTCAGAAAGATGTTATAACAGGGGTCACTTGATGCTTTGACTATATCCCTTGTTGCTTTGAAACTTACTTTTTTTTTTTTCATTTTCCAAGTCTTCTCCCTGAAACTTCTCCTCCCTCACTTCTTTTCCTGATCTTCTCCTTCCTGATCTCTCCTCCCAAATCTCATTTTGTCTGAACCACTTCTTTAAAAAAACCCTGTTCCTGCTGATGGGCAGAATCACAGCCTTTGGGTCAGGAGTCCCCTGTAGTTCTCCTTTGCTAGCAAAGCAATAAATCATCCTTTTCCTTTTTCTCAAAACCGTGTCCTCGTTATTGGATTGGCATCGGGGACAAGGACCGAGCTTTCAGCAACAATGTCGCTCAGTAATAGGAATGGTGGACACAATGCCTTTATTTTTATTTATTTATTTTTATGTGGTGCGGAGGATCGAACCCAGTGCTTCACCTGTGCCAGGTGAGTGCTCTACCACTGATCCACAAACCCCGCCCCATACCTCTTGACTTTTAACTGACAGTAGTGTGACATCAGACTTTAAAGTCCCCACTGTCATGGAAACACTAGGTGACCTTGGCTCTTGCTGACTGGTTCTAATGGATTCTTTTTTTTTTATTTATTTTTTTTTAATATTTATTTTCTAGTTTTCGGCGGACACAACATCTTTGTTGGTATGTGGTGCTGAGGATCGAACCCAGGCCGCACGCATGCCAGGCGAGCGCGCTACCGCTTGAGCCACATCCCCAGCCCTCTAATGGATTCTTAACCATACATTCTTACAGATTTTAAGGTTAGGAGGAACTATCCTTATCTCCCAGAATTTTAGGATTTGTTCACAAAAGTCTCCTTCAGGGCAACTTGGGTCCCTTTTATCCACATTATTTTGAGCCTGCATTTCTCCTGGGTGAACAGGTAGTTTGCTAAGGAATGTGACATATCCTGTCCACTGAGGCCAGGCAGGGCTGCAGGCAAATTGCTTCTTGGAAAAGAAAGCAGCGGGGGTCAGCACAGCGGGCCCATTTTATGGAATTATTCTCTGAACCTCATGTTCCCACCATTCACGGCTGCCTGTCCCCTAACACTGTTACTTATGCAGCTTCGCTCCAGGGCAGGGCTAGTAAGTGGGGTGACAGGAATGCACATGGACCACAACATATCTGTAACCTCTTTCTTTTGTCATTTTTGCAGTGCTGGGGATGGAACCCAGGGCCTCACACATGCTAAACATACACCCTACCATGAACTCCACCCAAGCTCATATTTGTAACTTCTTAAGCAAAAAGGGGAGGGAAGCAGAAGCCACAAAGCAAGACTGATAAATAGATTTCAGATGATAAAACACCACAAGAGATTAATGACAGACTGGAAGGAAATATCTGCAACATATGTAATATCTAGAATAAATAGACGTGGTAGCACATGCCTATAATCTCAGCAACTCAGGAGGCTGAGGCAGAAGGATTGCAAGTTCAAGGCCAGCCTGGGCAATTTAGCAAGATCCCATCTTTAGCAAGCCCTCTTGGACTTCAAAGGCACAGTTGACTTTCCTGAGTCTTGAATCTCCCAGACCACACTAAAAATTTAGGATGAGGGCTGAGAGGTGTAGCTCAGTGGTAGAAAAATTTCTTAGCGTGCTTGAGGCCCTGGATTTCACCTCCAGCACCAGAGAAAGAAAAAAAAAAAAGAAAGAAAAAAGAAAAAGATGGTTATAATAACAAAGACAGAGGATTAAACAGAAGTTAGTGAGGATGAGGAGAAATTGAAACTCTGACACATTGCTCATGAGAATGAAATAGTGGTATAGCTATTTTGGAAAACATGCTGGAGTTACTCAAAATGTTAACATAGAATTACTATATGACCCAGTAATTCTACTTCTAGGTATTCACCCAAGAGAAACAAAAACATGCCCATACAAAAACTTGAATAGGGGGCTGGGGATGTGGCTCAAGTGGTAGCGTGCTCGCCTGGCATGTGTGCGGCCCGGGTTCGATCCTCAGCACCACATGCAGACAAAGATGTTGTGTCCGCCGAGAACTAAAAAATAAATATTAAAAAAAATTCTCTCTCTAAAAAAAAAAAAAAAAGAAAGAAAAAAGGGCTGGGGATGTGACTCAAGCAGTCGTGCACTCGCCTGGCATGCGTGCGGCCCGGGTTCGATCCTCAGCACCACATACAAACAACGATGTTGTGTCCGCCGAGAACTAAAAAATAAATATTAAAAAAAATTCTCTCTCTCTCTCTCTCACTCTCTCTTTTTTTTTTTTAAAGAGAGAGAGAGAGAGGAGAGGGGGGAGAGAGAGAGAGAGAGAGAGAGAGGAGAGAGGATAGAGAGAGAGAGAGAGAGAGAGAGAATTAAAAAAAAAAAACTTGAATAGGAATAGTCACAGCAGCACTCTTCATGTAGCCAAAAAGTGGCAACAACCCAGTGTTCATCAGTTTGAGGTAGGTGGGCTATAGGGGCAGACAGAGAAAGAAAGAGACCCTTACTACAGGGAGATCCGGATCTATGAGCATGACCAGCCATGCTTGTCTCTTTACATAAATGAACAAAACCTTCATTGTATGCTTGTACCAGCTCAACTAAAACAAACAAACAAAAAAAATAATCAATTTAAATGTCACCAGGAGTAAAGACCTATACAATGTGCTCACAACTGATTTATGACTAGACTGCTTAACCAGAAAGATACATTCTGAACCCCAAATGATTAACAAAGGAATTGATTTTCACAAAAGGTTGCCTGGGAACCTGCAATTTCTTTCTTTTCTTTTTTTTTTTTTTTTTTTTTGGTACTGGGGATTGAACTCAGGGAGACTCAACCACTGAGCCTCACACCCAGCCCTATTTTGTATTTTATTTAGAGACAGGGTCTCATTGAGTTGCTGTAGCTGAAGCTGGCTTTGAACTTGGGATCCTCCTGCCTCAGCTTCCCGAGCTGCTGGGATTATAGGTGTGCACCACCACGCCCAGCGAACCAACAGTTTTCTTCCCAGAAAACTCCTGTATGTTATCAGAAAGCTCATCCTTGGGGTGTCACTCCTCTGAGAAGCAAAAGGTATCCCTACCTTGCCTTTGGGGTATGTACACCTTTGCTTTGCTGTCCTTTAACAAATCTTTGCTTGTACATTGCTTTTGACATGTTCTGAATTTTTTTTTTTTTTAGCAGTGAAGTCAAAATACCTGCCCAGGGGTTAGGGTTGTGGCTCATTGGCAGAGTGCTTGCCTTGCACATGTAGGGCACTGGGTTGGATCCTCAGCACCACATTAAAAAACAAAACAAAACAAAAAACCTGCCTAGGCTGAGTTGAGGTCCCACTGCTCGCTTGGAGACATCTCCTTGGACCCCACCCTGTCCAGTGACAAACTGATGAGTGATTAAACAAATTTTGGTATATTTATATAATAGAATATTTTTTGGCAATAAAAAAGAACAACATACTCAGATGTGCTATGATACACTTTGAAAGAAGCCAGTCACAGTTCACATATTGTGAATTTTTATTTCTATCAAATGTCCCAAATAGGCAAATCTATAGATCTAGAGAGTAGATTAGTGGTTTCCCAGTGCTAGAGAAGGGTGGAGGGAATAGGGAGTGATTACTAATGGCACAAAGCTACCTTTGGCTCCATGAAAATGGTCTGAAATTGATTGTGGTAATGGTTGCACCACTCTGTTAATATGCTAAAACCACTGAATTGTCTTTTTTTTTTTCAGTACTAAAGATTGAACCCAGGGTCACTCTACCACTGAACTATACTTCCAACCCTTTTTATTTTTATTTTTTAATTTTTAAAATATTATTTTAGGGGGCTGGGGATGTGGCTCAAGCGGTAGCGCGCTCGCCTGGCATGCGTGCGGCCCGGGTTCGATCCTCAGCACCACATACCAACAAAAGATGTTGTGTCCGCCGAGAACTAAAAAAATAAATATTAAAAATTCTCTCTCTCTCCTTTCTCACTCTCTCCTCTCTCACTCTCTCTTTAAAAAAAAATATTATTTTAGTTGTAGATGGACATATTTATTTATTTATTATTTATTTATTTTTATGTGGTGCTGAGGGTTGAACCCAGGACCTCACATATGTGAGCTACAACCCCAGTCCCCCCAACCCTTTTTATTTTTGAGACAGGATTTTCCTAAATTTCCCAGGCTGGTTAAATTTAAGATTGTCCTGCCTCAGCCTCCCAAATCTCTAGGATTGCAGGCAAGCGCCACCACACCCTGCCAAGTTTACCTTCCATATGGCTGACAACTCTCTATTATGAAAATGGATGCCTGAAAGGACTTTTACCCAAAAGGAGGAGAACTGATGCCAGGTTTCAAGGCGTTTAAGGACAAGGTAACTGCCTTGCTTTTGGGCAGCATTGCAGGCTGTGAACTGAACACTTTAAGACCTGGTGCAGGAGAACCCCAGGGCCTTGACTCACATCAATCAGCCCACACTGCCAGTGTGCTGCGGGAGCCCTCTTCCAAGATGCCCTTCTAATCGCTAAGCCCGCAAAGTGGAGACACAATGTTCATAGAATAACATCTTTTCAATATTTTGCAAATCTAGGTGTGTGTAAGTACAACCTGGTGTTTGCACAACAACGAAATCACTCAATGACGCTTCTCAAACAGCATCTCTGCTGTTAAGCAACACATGACTATGTATCATTTTAAAGCAGTTATTTTAATTAAACAGCCAGATCCAGGTGTGGTGGCTTACGCTATAATTCCAAGAACTTGGGAGGTTGAGGCAGAAGGGTTGCAAGTTCAAGAATAACCTGGACAACTTAGTGAGACCCTGTCTCAAAATAAAAAATAAAAGGGCTATGAATGTAGCTCAGTGGTAAAGCACCCTGGTTTCAATGTCCAGTACCACTAAATAAACTAATTTATTAAATTAAATGGGCTGGGGATGTAGTAGAGTGCTGGTTTAGCATGTGGGAGGCCCAGTACTACCACCCCACCAAATTATAGAACCTTATGTATTGTATTGCTTCACTTATATTTAATGGAAAAAACCGAAACCCCAACTTTTTCTGTGGATGCAAATAGATGCCAGAGAACTGGAAAAAACACTCTATCACCAAACTGACAACAGGAGTCCCTGTGGAAGGCAGAGGGATAGGATTAATCAGGGAGGGGCATAGGCATATCAAAAAGCCTTTTTGGTGCATTTATACTGAATTATGGATTTCCAACAAACAAACAAAACAAGAAAAAAGAGAGAGAAGGAGGAGAAGAGAGGAAAGAGAAGAGTATGGGAGGAGAAGAAAGGGGCAGAGGGGAGAAGGGAGGTAAGAAGATTTAAAACCCCCAAAGGACAGAGGCTGACTCCATGCTCAGCCCTCCCTACCTCTGGCCACCCAGGACTGCCCTCTCCACACTGAAGTCAAAGCAAATACAGTGCCCACCTTGGAGCCAGACAGAAGGCCAGACCATTCAGGTTAGAGGTGAGGCAGCACCCTAGTTAGGGGTGGTTGCAATCTAAGCCTGTTGCAGCAGCCAGGGTCCTGCGCAACAGTAGGCAGAAAGGATAACTGACGGGGTTACAGGGCATCTAGAGGTCGTAGACAGGCAGCACTGGTTTGTTCAAGGACCAGGGAACTTGGGTAGTAGATGTGGAGGAAAGAGTATGTCTGTGGGGATTTCAGGCAGTGATTCATTTCCTCATGAGCAAATCTGAAAGGAGCGAAGGTTGAGGTACTAAGGCTCAGGCTAGCCCAGGTGGGACTGTGCCAGGAAAGATGGAAACATCCTGGAAACCACAAGACTGGCCAAAGAAACTGGGGAGGCCCCAGGGAATGGACAAATAGGGACCTGCCCCTTGATGTTACACTCTTATGGTCCTGGAAGTTTGCTTCTCTCTAGTCTCCTTGTTCACAAAAGGATTCTCCATCTTTGAAAGCAAAAAGCAGTGGAAGAGGTTCCTGATTGGAACACTGTAAGGATGCTGGAGGTATTCTTGGGGACTGTGGAAGATGTTCCACAGTTCCATGGTATGTTCCCCTGTACTCTCTCACCGAAGTGCCATGGGTTAATTGCCTTCTTCTTCTTCTTCTTCTTCTTCTTTTTTTTTTTTTTTTTTTGAGAAAAAAGGAAAAAGAAGGTCTATTAAAAGGAGAAGCAGAGGGGACTCCTGTCCCAAAAGGTTGTGATTCTTCATTGCCTCCATTTGACAAATCCTTTAGTAAATCTTTTCCACACATCCTTACCACAGTTATCAGAGTAAGTGCATGTTTCAAACTTCTGAATGCTTCAAGCTAATACCTCGACTGTTAATTACTGTCCTTTAAGACTGATGGCCTTAAAGTATCAATCATGACTCTTTGCCCCCATAATCAACATTTCCAAGATGCAGGACTTCTGTGTTATTCAATCTGATCTTTGCAATTTTCCCCACTGAACGCTTCCAATGTTTGCTAAACTCAAGGAAACAACGTTTATAAACTAAATCTTCTGATCTTCCCTCAGAAAGGGGGAAGATGGAGACATACTGCAAAGTGGACATACTTGTGCTAAGGATTGAGCTCAGGGCATTATGTGCTAGGTAAGCCCTGTACCACTGAATTACACCCCAGGCCTGCCTTGATATTTCTTTTTTTTAATATTTATTTTTTGGTTGTAACTGAACACAATTTCTTCATTTTATTTATTTATTTTTATGTGGTGCTGAGGATTGAACCCAGGGCCTCCCATGTGCTAGGCAAGTGCTCTACCGCTGAGCCACAATCCCAGCCACTGCCTTGATATTTCAATAATCTATGGTTGCTGGGAAATCAGAAAACAGCATTTGTTAAAGGTGTATGAAATAAGCTGGGCATGGTACTATATACCTGTAATTGGAGTGACTCAGGCCAGTCGGGGCAATTTAGCAAGATCCTGTCTCAAAAAAATAAAAAGGGCTGAGGACATAGCTCAGTTAGAGCACTTGTCTAACATGTGTCAAATCCAGGGTTTAATCCCCAAACTGTAGTGTGGTTTTGTGGGGGATTTCATTAATATGTAAATAAATACATGAGAAGCTCTGATTGAGGAAAACTTTGGCTCTTTCAAGGAGGAAATTTGTGATTCTCTAGAGTAAGCCTTTTCAACCTCAGCACTATCCACATGCTGGACAGGATGATTCTTTGTTGTGTGGGGTTGTAGGATATTTGATAGGATCCTTGACCTCTGCCACACCAGTTGTCAGCATCCCCCACTTCCAAGTGATGACAATCCAGAATGTCTCCAGACACTGCCAAATGTCCCTGGTGGGCAAAATTGTCCTATTTGAGAATCATTGCTTTGAAGATTAGACTCTTGATGTTTGTTTCAGTGGCTTTAGAATTCTGTTTTTTCCTGCTTCTATGTAGTTGTGATTAATAGGTTCATTTATTGATTTGCATTCTACCATTTCATGAAAAGTAGAATGAAAAGTGTGTGTGTGTGTGTGTTTCAGTGGAAGCAGAAGATATATTCCTTGGCTTTGGGATGCACAAGAAGGAAATCTAGACAAATATATCAAAAGGGTTAAGAATTGTCCTATATCCTTAGCAGGAATATTATCCATTTTCTGGGCCCTCTATAGTTTTCAGCTAAGAAACCCGCCACACAATTCCACAACTCTGCCACTCCTTCCTTGCCAAAGTCCCACTTCACCTGAATTTGGCTATTTGTCCCCCTACCCCAGCCTGGCTCTCAGCTCAAGCTCTTTGTTCAGCCTGCAGAGCTTTCCTTTCACTCTGAGAAAGCAATAACTGCCCTTCCTCCAAGACCCAGCATCAAGCTTTCCCTGGCCCATCTCCCATCACCCATCTCTGCCTGGCCCAGGCCCTTTGGCACTGAGCAATCTGGCTCCTGTCCAGGCTAATCTGCACTGCCTGGTAAATTTTCTCCCTTCACCCACCATTTCAATTCCTAGAAGGCAGAGAATAAGCTGAAACTAGAAGCTACTTGAACATCCCCCAACCCCCAGACCAGCTCAGTGCCAGGCACTCACAGCTCCTCAAGCCCCTTGCCTTGAACGTGGCATTCAAATTCTGCCCAAGGTTGCCCTTCCCATCTGGTTTCCTAATCTCTTCCCGACACCCCTCCCCCACCCAAGTCTAACCACTTTTCCATCCCAAACCCCACTTCCATTTAAAGTCCTCCAAGACTCAGCTGATCGTGGCGCTCCCAAGGTGGACTTAAATCTTTCTTTCCCGCCTTCAGCCAACCTTCTCCCTTGGGGAAGAAAGGCCAGGGGGCTGTTTATCTTTGTCTTCACAATTATTCCTCAACTTCCTTCGTTGCTGGGCTACCTAGCATTTAATCAAAGTTTGCTGAATGGAACAGGGAGGAAATGAACAATGTCCGCGATCCAGAAGCAAATATCCTGTGAATGACCCTGAAGGAATCCCTTCAGAGACAGCCCTTTTGGTTGTCAATGTCCCTAGACACGCGATGACCGTCTCTAACAGAAACTCTCTTAAGCGCCTGCAGGAGGAGAAAAGGCGGCGAAGCGAGCAGAGGCTGCCCAGCTGAGGCTGCCCAGCTGAGGCGGGCCATGTGTCATATGATTCTACAATCACATGATCCCTAGAAATGGGGTGTGAGGAAGGAGAGGAAAGGGGGAGGAGAGTGAATTGAGTAGAAAAGAAACAGCATTCCAGGATGGCCCCGCCTCTACGTCGACAGATAACCAATGGGAACGTGGCAGCCCGCATTCCTGGCCAATGGAAACTGAGATGGGCGGGTCATCACGCAAGCGGGGCCGTAGTCAGTGAGCTGACCCGCCGGGGCTACCCAGCGTGCGCGGACCCCGACGCAGGTAGGAGGGCGGCGGCGAAGACCTCTACCCTGCTCACACCATAAGTCTGGCTAAGGAGTGTGCGCTTGGGGTTCCTCAGAAATCTCATCCCGGAAACAAGAGTAGACCCGCTCATAGAAACTCTTTTGGGGATTTCTGGGTTTTTCTTTTTTGGGGGGTGGAGGGTAATTGCAGAGAACCCCATTAGAAGGGGGCTCTTTCTTTCCCCAAAATGCCGGGAAGCTGCAGCCCTTTCCCTCAAAGCAAGGAGCAGCCCCTCTTTGAGCCAACTCCACCCTTTACAGCAGGTGCCGGCTCTTTTCCCTTCTGATGATGGTGGGTGGTCCCCGGCGGCGGCTAGAAGTGGGTAGACCCGCCTCCGATCCCGGAGCTGCGAGGGGCTGGAAGAGGGTCTCGGGAGTGGGGACTGAACTCATGGGTTGCGTCTGCCTTACTTCCTCTCTTGGGTGGTGAAACAAGCCAACTTCCGCCTCTCCCCGCCACTTTTTCCTACCGCTTAGCAGCTGAGTTGGCTCACCTTTTGGGAAATTTCACTCCCCTTGGCACTCGAAGTTGGGGGGTGCCACCTAGTGGAAGATTACGGAGTTAGGGGTTTGATGAGGCGCCTGTCCTCTGGCTGATTTAGCTGTGTGGAGTGGGAGTCAGAGAGGCCGCCGCTGGAATCCTAAAGGGTATTGGGCCTCCCTCCGCAGTCCCTGGTTTTGTGTGGCGAGCGTGCAAGTTTTTGTGTGTGTACTCGTTTAAAGTAATACACTATATTCCCTAACCTCCGGATAAAAAGGAAGGAAAATACAGATCAGTCACTAGGGTGCCAGATTCACTTCTGCAGATTGGCATCCCTTCCGGACTAAGCCAGTGCATAGTGATAGTGTCCTGAAGGTTGAGATTAGACGTCCAAGGAGCAGGTGGGGCTGTCTGTAGATGCTTTGCCTGAGATCTGTGGGGCAAGGAGAGAGGACTAGCTTTCTGCATCCTGATTTGGCCCAGAGATGACCTTTTAGGGATGTTGAGTTTGAGTGGCTGGGTGGGATTTCCTGCCTCCACCTCTGCCCTGTGTCCACACATAGACGTTGGGAATTGAGGCACACAAACAGGGAGCAACTTCTGAGGCCTGCACTATCCGTCCATGGCAATTCTAGAAATAAGACCCAAGAGTGATTTCCAGGCAATTCCTGTATCCCACCTCCCCATTCTGTCCTGCCTGGTCCACTTGCCCAAGAAACACTTCTGTCCCTTTGGCTCTGCTAGTACCTCAGATTTTTATTCCCCCTGGGGCTTGGGTTTCAGTCCTAGGTAGTATTAGGGTGCCACTTGTGATATTAACCCATGTTTCAAATGCTCTGGAGCCCTCAAAGCCTGTTATCACCATGACATGTTACATGACACGGATTTGTTACTTAGCATCATTGAGTTTCAGTTTCCTCTGTTGAAAAGTGAAGGTAAGGGGCTGGGGTTGTGGCTCAGGGGAGAAGTGCTTGCCTGGCATGCATGGGGCACTGGGTTCAATCCTCAGCACCACATAAAAATTAAATAGGGGTATTGTGTCCACCTACAACTAAAGAATAATTTTTTTTTTTAAAGAAAGAAAAGTGAAGGTAATCACCACTATTTTGGATGGTTGTTGCAAAGAAATGAAGATAGCTGTGACTGGGTTCCTAGAGGGTCACAGGACATTTTGCTCCCCTAGGCAGGGTAACATCACTCCACTGCCCCATGGAGCTGGTTGAGCCAATTGGGGGAAGACTTGTTAGGGAAGTGAGAGGCTGCTGCCCCAGAGACTGAAGGCTCAGTTCCTCCTGCTGACTCAAATGGGCAGCCCATGAGCAGGCAAGGTCTTTACAAATGCAGCTGAGTTTTGCTTCCAGGGTGGGGGTTGGAATGTGTTTGGGGAGTTCAAAAGGGCCATGGTGGTGGTGGGGGCTCAAAGCACAGTTGTCTCAAAGGCTGATTCAGCCTCTTACCTGAGTGGAGAGGGGACAGTTATGGGCAGGTGGTGACTGTCCTCTGGGAAGGCAGTCCAGACTCCACTGGCTGCCATACTTCCTTTTTCATAACTTTCTCAACCCTGTGGTTTCCCATATGATCATGTAACTGTTCCACTCTAACCAGGTGCAGGTGGAGCAGACCTTAGGCAAGAAGGCAGCTGGAGGGGTTGGCTGAAGAAGGGGAGCCCTGATTTACCCTAGCAAGAGGAGAGAGCCACAAAAACCACACACCTTCCTGACTTTCATAAGCCTGAATCAACACACCCATAGAGACTCAGGTGTCAGTCCATGGCTGGGGAAAGAGATCCATACATACGCTCACGTCAACATGGAGCTCATGTAGACACGTGCTCATGATAGGCATGAGCTGGTGTATGTGTGACACCCATATAAGACACATGTAGGAAACTCTCAAGTTACATCTTTCTGCCTGCTTGAACAGGAGAAGCTCATCAAGTCTCAGCATTGGACTTTGGCTTGGGGAATGGTGAATGGCCTCAGAATTGAAGATGGTATGGGCTTAATTAAGTTGGGTGCCAAACACTCCTTGGTATTTTGCAGGCAGACCATGTGGATCCTGGTGAGCTGGGTCACATTAGTAGCAGGACTGGTGGCTGGAACACAGTGCCCAGATGGTCAGTTCTGTCCTATAGCCTGCTGCCTGGACCCAGGAGGAGCCAGCTACAGCTGCTGCAGTCCTGTTCCAGTGAGTGCCCTTTAAGCCAGGCAAGAGTTGGTAGCCTGGATTTTCCCAAGGGTGATCCTGGATTGGCTGGAGAAGGAGGCTAGGCCCAGGTCCTTTGATTTATCCCCTCCCCTCTTTTTCCAGGAAAAATGGCCTACAACATTGAGCAGGCCTCTAAGCAACACCTGCCAGACCCATGCCCACTGCCCTGCTGGCTACTCCTGCATCATCACCATCTCAGGCACTTCCAGTTGCTGCCCTTTCCCCAAGGTGAGTGTGTCACTGGCTCCAAGGAGGGGTTTAGATCTGCATTTACTTTTCCTATACCTTCCTGTCCCCAGATAAAGGACCTTGCCCATGCAAGCTTCTCTGTGTCTCATAGGCTGTGTCATGTGGGGATGGCAGCCACTGCTGCCCCTGGGGCTTCCACTGCAGTGCTGATGGGCAATCCTGTTTCCGAAGACCAGGTATGGCAGGGGTGCTGATGGAGGGCAGGTGGTGGGCAACATTATCCTAGTAAGCCCAGCCAGCTGGGTGGCCCTGATTCCTGCCCTCGTGTCCTTATTTGTGTGGTATTTATATTAAGCAAACCTGGGCTCTGGACAGAGGGGCAGCTCTAGGAGGGGACAGGAGAAAATGCAGGATTCCTAGCATTGTGGGGTTGGGTCCCACTGGACTGAGTTAATGCCAACTAACTTTTAGTAGATTCTCTGCTCCCAGTCATCTTTCTGAGGCAGGGACTGGCTTGTCTGAGAAGTGGGCTAGGGGATCCTGGGAGATCATTAGAATCCCAGTGCCAATCCCTAGGTCCCCTGTAGCTGGGCCTGCAGGCCCTGGTGCCACCGGCTTCTTGAGTGATGGGGGAATACCTTCACCAACTGGGTTGGTAGAATCCTGGATCATCCTGTCCACAGATAACAACCTCTTGGGTGCTGTCCAGTGCCCTGGTAGCCAGTTCGAATGCCCTGACTCCTCCACGTGCTGCATTATGCTTGATGGCTCCTGGGGATGCTGCCCAATGCCCCAGGTACAGGTTTGGAGAGATGGAGGTGAATGGAAGGTGGTGGGGGCAGAGCTAGGGGCGGGGATTGAGGGAAAAAGATGGAATCAGGACCATCTCTTCTCAGGCTTCTTGCTGTGAAGACAGAGTACACTGCTGTCCTCATGGTGCATCCTGTGACCTGGTTCATACTCGCTGCATCACACCCACAGGCACCCACCCCCTGGCAAAGAAGATCCCTGCTAAAAGGACTAAGGGGGAAGGTGAGGAGGTGGGAGAGCATAGGACTGGGATTGCGGGCAGCTGGGAAAAAGTTCTCCTTCACCCTCGTTTTCCCCCTCATACCTTGCTCTTCTTCTAGCAGCTTTGCCCAACTCTATTTTGTGCCCTGATGCACAGTCCCAATGCCCTGATGATTCTACCTGCTGTGAGCTGCCCAGTGGGAAGTATGGCTGCTGTCCAATGCCCAATGTGAGTAAGGGGCTAGAGCCAGCTTGGCTGTGTGCCCATGGCCAACTGGCCTGGACAGCACTTTACAGGGGCTCCAGGGACTGAGGCTGGTTGACTGGTGATGAGAGCCTGGCTGACTCAGGACTTGTGCTGCCCCCTAGTGGGGAATTGGAGCAGTGCCAGCTGTCAGCCTGAATACTTGTGCTCCCCTGAGACTGGAAGTCAGTCACTAGACTTACCCCTGTCCCCACCCAGGCCATCTGCTGCTCCGACCATCTGCACTGCTGCCCCCAGGACACTGTGTGTGACCTGATCCAGAGTAAGTGCCTCTCCAAAGAGAATGCTACGGACCTTCTGACCAAGATGCCAGCACACACAGGTACCAGAGGCAAATCATAGACCCCATTCCATCTGCACTATGAGGGCTCTCCTCTAAGTTATTCTAGGAACAGAAGTGGGGGTCAGTGCTGATGGATGCAGAGTGGGACCAGGCAGCTGTAGCCCCCTTTCCTCCACACTGGCCTTGCCTTCGGTTCATTGTGGGGTGGCATAAACTGTACCCTCCATCCTTAACATCTGCTTCTAGATGTGGAGCCCGCAAAGTGTGGTGCACCCTGAGGGTCCCTAGTGCCACTGCTGATTTGTTCTCTGCCTTCCTCACAGTGCAGGAGGTGAAGTGTGACATGGAGGTGAGCTGCCCAGATGGCTATACCTGCTGCCGCCTCCAGTCAGGGGCTTGGGGCTGCTGCCCTTTTACACAGGTACTTGGGAACAGTGGGTGGGCTGAGTTGAACAGAGATGGCAGCTGGCTAGACTCCTGTGCCCACTGGCCCTTCTCCATCCACCCTAGGCTGTATGCTGTGAGGACCACATACACTGCTGCCCAGCAGGCTTTAAGTGTTACACAGAGAAGGGAACATGTGAACAGGGGACCCTCCAAGTGCCCTGGATGGAGAAGGTCCCAGCCCATCTCAGCCTGCCAGACCCACCATCCTTGAAGACTGATGTTCCCTGTGATAACTTCACCAGCTGTCCCTCCTCCAATACCTGCTGCAGACTTTCTTCTGGGGAGTGGGGCTGCTGTCCTATCCCAGAGGTGCATGGGTAGGGGAGAGCACTGGGGGGACAGCATCATGGTCTGGGCAGGTGGGTGACCAGAATCCTGTTACTTGCTCTTCTATACCCTGCCGAGCCCACAGTGGCACCCAACTCTGTGATTTGTCTCCAGGTGTAGGAGCTATGAGCAGGAGAGGTGGGCCCTGCAGAGCTGCTTCCTATAATATCTTTTTCTGCCCATAACCCAGGCTGTCTGCTGCTTAGACCATCTGCACTGCTGCCCTGAGGGCTACACATGTACAGCCGAGGGACAGTGCCAATGGGGGAATAAGATAATAGCTGGACTGGAGAAGGTGCCTACACGCCAAGCTTCTCTGTCCCACTCAAGAGACATCGGCTGTGACCAGCACACCAGCTGTCCCGTGGGGCAGACCTGTTGCCCAAGCCTAAGTGGGGGTTGGGCTTGCTGCCAGTTGCCCCACGTGAGTGCCCACCTGCCTGTTATAGGATGAGGATGCTAAGTCCAGTGGGGTGGGGGGAACCACAGCAGTGTGATGCCATTTTGTCACCCAGGCTGTGTGCTGTGAGGATCGCCAGCATTGCTGCCCAGCGGGGTATACCTGCAACGTGAAGGCCAGAACCTGTGAGAAGGAAGTGGATTCTTTCTACCCTGCTGCCCGCCTGGCCCTCGGCTCTACTGTGGATGTGAGGGATGTGGCCTGTGGAGGAGGACGCTTCTGTCATGATAACCAGACCTGCTGCCCATATAAACGAGGGAGCTGGGCCTGCTGTCCCTATCGCCAGGTCAGTGCCACCCCTGACCCTGGGGCTAGATATGGGTGAAGGCTAGGTCCTGTTTTGTCCAACTCTCTCATCCTCCTCTGACCATCCAGGGTGTCTGCTGTGCTGATCGTCGTCACTGTTGTCCCGCTGGCTTCCACTGTGGGGCTAAGGGAACCAAGTGTTTGCGCAGGAACACCCAGCGCTGGGACACCCCTCGCTGGGATACCCCTTTAAGGGGCCCATCCCCGAGACAGCTGCTGTGAAGAGGGGCTGAGGACTGGAGACACACCACAGCCCTTGAGACCCCACTCAGAGGGTACCTGCTCAGGCCTTCCCAGCACCTCTTCCCTTCAAATTCTCCCTGCCCCGCCCCTCCCCCATTCTCAGTTTCCTCATCACCATGGGAGGTGGGGCCTCAATCTAAAGCCTTCCTATCAGAAAGGAGTTGTGGCAAATGCCACGTTACAAACTGCCATCCTCTATCCCAATTTCTGTGGACTCTGTGGCCAGGTGCTCTCCCCTATCCACAGGTGTATGTGTGCTTTTGTGTGTGTGTGTGTGTGTGTGTGTGTGTGTGTGTACCCAGGTGCGCACGCCTCCAATAAAGTTTGTACACTTTCTTAACAGTGTCTGATTTGGCCTGCCTGCCCTCCCTAGGGGACCCCTGAACAGGGGTACTCCTCCAGGGCCAGCATTCCCCCTCCCCCATAAAAAGTCACACAAGGCCTTAACCTCACCAGTTTTATATTTGCTCTTGCCCACAGCGGCCCCATCACATTACCCCCCAGTCCCCAGGGCTGCCCCAGCCACCAGCCCTGTAACATGTAACCCAGAGGCTAGTCAGCAAGCAGCACCCCCTCCCAACCCAGGGGTACACAGAATGCCCCTCCCTTCCCAGCCCTCACACTAGCAGCCAAGGCCAGGTCGCCCCTCCTGCTCTCCATAGAGCTTTCTATGTACAACCACGTTTATACAGGCACTGCTTCCCCCCCAGCCCTCCTCCCCAGCCCCTCCCAATGGGAGGCCTGACCCTTCCCACCTCCCTAGGCTTGGAGGCAAAGCCTGGGTCCCTTCCCAAAACATGCCCAGTACATACCACGGCCGGCTCCGCAGGCCCCTGGGCACCCTTCCGGGCTAAGAGTGAGTGCCCCAGCAGCTCCCCGGGGCGCGCAGCCTGGGGACCGGGTGGGGCGGGAGCGGCGGGGGCAGGCCCGGAGGCGGCGCTACTTGACGTTGAACACCATTAGCGGCCGCTCCTCCCGCCGCTGCCAGGGGCTCTTCTTGTCGCCGGTCTCGTCGCCCACTTCTGCCCCCAGCTCGTCCTCCGGGCTGGTGAGGGAGTCGCGTCGCAGCTCGCTGGCGCTGCTGCGGGAACTGTCCCCACGGCTGCGGCCCCGACCTCGGGGCACGGTGGCCGCCCGGCCCTCGGGAGCCGCCACCTCGTCCAGCAGCGGCGTCAGCGAGTTGTCCTCCGGGGAGCAGAGGCCAGTGCGGCTCTCGCTGCTGCTGGGCTCCGTGTCCTCGCTGAGCGCCAGGCGCGGGGGTGCGGGGGGCGGCGGCGGGGCGCGCTCCCGCTCCTCCCGCGGGGGTCGCCGGCGCGCGGGCCGCGCTTCGTGCACGTCGACGCCGGAGTCCAGGCTGGCGTCGGTGCTGCGGCCCCCGCCTCCCGCCTGCAGGTCGATGTAGGAGTGGCGCACCTGTGAGTTGGAGCGCCCATCCAGGGACACGAACCAGGCGCGCGGATGAGGCTTCACGCCCAGTTCCAGCAGCTTCTTCTCGGTCAGCGCCTGCAGCTCCCCGTTGAGCTGCGCCATGGTGGACTCGTTGAACAGCACCGGGATAGTGACGGAGCCGCTGACGGGCGCCGAGCGCCCGACCCCCCAGCCCTCGCCACCGCCACCACCGCCGCCGCCCTCGCCCCCCGCGCCCGAGTGGCCCTGCATCAGCGGGCGCTGGGGGTCGGGCTGGGGAAAAGGGCGCGCCGGGCCGGAGGCCGAACCCTCTGGCGGGGCGGGCTCATCGCCTACTCCCGCGGCGCCAGCCTCGCCGCCGAGGCGCACGTAGTGTGCAGGGATCACCAGGGTGGGCATGACGTTGCGGTAGACATTGTCCTTAAGATGGTCGATGGAGCCACAGAAAATGAGCTGCCCCGCCTGGCTGAGCGACGGTGGCCGCGCCAGCTGGTCTACCGACTGCGAGAGCAGGAAGTCGGGGGTCTTGCTTTCGGCCGCTCCCTTGTGGCCCAGGTAATGGTCGAAAGGCGGCGGCGGCGAGGGCGGCTCGTGCAGGAAGGCGGCGGCCCCCGCAGGCCCCCGCCGGTACTCCTCCAGGCCCGGCTCCAGTCCGCCAGGCCCTTCGACGGAGCGGGCGCCCTTGAGCCCGACACCCTCACCCCCGCGGGCACCCGGAGGCTCCGCGGCGGGGCGGCTGGCGGAGCGCGGCTTGGCACGGAAGAAGTCGTCTCGGGAAGCGGCCAAGTCCCTGGAGCTAGAGAAGGCCGAGTGCAGGGGTCCTGGAGGTGGGGCCTCGGGGTCCCCCGACGAGGCGGGCTCCAGGGGTCCTCCACAGATGAGGTGGAGCTGGGACATTGAGGTGGCCTGATCTCGTTTGTTACCGTCAGAAGGTCCGGAGAGCTGCAGCTTGCGGTGCTGTTGCCTTGGCTTCAAGCATCGCCTCCTGGAGAGGGAGACTGCAACCCTCAGGAAAGGCCGAGGGTGAGGGCCAGAGTGGCTGCCTAAACCATGCTGTTGCAGACCGAGGGGTGAAGATAGTTGGAGGACTGGGGCTCGCGCCTGGTGCGTTCGGGAGAGATGGGGGGTCGGCAGGAAAGGGCCTCAGAGAGGTTGTGGAAGGGTTAAGGGTGCAGTGGGAGGCCATCCAGCAGCTGAGGTCCATCTGGGAAACTGCATCCTGAGACCCTGGAAGGGCACCTAAGCCAACTAGGAGTGTGCCTGGAGTACCCTGGATATAAGAGCTGGGTTGGTAGGAGCAGCCACAGATTGTCTCTAGAGGGGTCTGGCCTGCAGATCCTACCACTTGTCCCCCCACTCCTCTTAAGCTGCTAGACTTTCTGGTCTTCACTTTTGCACATGCAGTCCTTTCCTGATGGCACTGCAAGGATCAGAATTGTTGGTGCATCTTTGGGCCCCCAGTGCTCAGCACAAGACCAGGCATACAGCAGGCCTCAGATAAAAGGAGGTGGAGGTCCCCCATACACTCACCGGCAATAGTAGATGAGCAGACACAGCAGAATGAGCACCAGCAGGGCCAGGGCTGCCAGGATGGTGAGCAGGAAGATGGTATGGTAGGTGCCAATGTCTTGGATGCCTGACGTGATAGTGACCAGCCCTGTGCCAGACAGGGGCTTAGTGTTCAGATGTGGATGCCCTTTCTGCCTTTCATAAAATGTCCACTCTTCCATCCTTCCCTTCCACCACTGTCCCCTGCCCCAATGCCCCACCACTCTCACCAGCCGTGGGGGAGGCCATAGCAGCCACCCAATACCCCAACTGGGGGGAGATGAAGGTCCAGTAGAGCTGCCGGCCTTCCTTCCTGATCACACCAGTGCCATTGCGTACCCACAGTCCTGGGAGAGGCATGGTCTCATCAAACTCAATGTCCCTCCACCAACCGCCACCTAAGTCCAATTTTCCTTCCCCAAACTCCAGCACCTGAAGCTCCCTGAGACACTTACCACTCTTGGGGTCAAACCTCCAAGCTGGTATGCTGGTGCCCACAGCCAGGGCACGAGGCTCTGAGGGCACTGGCAGGGACAGGTGAATGGGACCTGAGAGCGGCACCTCTGTCCCATTGCCTGTCAGCAGGTGCACACTCACAGCAGCCAGGGGCATCAGCTCCAGCCAGGAGCCATTGCCTGAGGGAAGAGGACACAGGACTTAGGTCTAACTCCTTGGGAGGGGAGGGAGTCCCTGCTATACCAGGTACCTAGCATACCTGAGCTGGAGGCCTCGGTGCCCAGGAAGGCAGGGAAAGCCCGCATTTCCTGCTGGGTGCTGGCAGGTGTGAGCGAGGCCCAGAGCTGGCTGTAGGTGGAACTGACAGGCAGGCGGGCAGCCCGGCGCTGGAACTGCACCCAGGGCTGGGATCGGGCTCCTGGATGGAGAGAGGTACTGCATTGGCCTAGCCAGGGACCAGGGCAAAAAGCAAATATCTAAGAAGGGGGCCGTGGGGCTGGGGATGTGGCTCAGGCGGTGGCGCGCTCGCCTGGCATGTGTGCGGCCCGGGTTCGATCCTCAGCACCACATACAAACAAAGATGTTGTGTCCGCCAAATACTAAAAAATAAATATTAAAATTCTCTCTCTCCCTCTCTCTTAAAAAAAAAAAAAAAAAAAAAGAAGGGGGCCGTGGGGTCGGGCCAATTGGGAAGGCCAGGGATGACCTGGAGAGAATTGGGCAGTCCAAATGTTAGCCTGGAAGAGATGTGGACCTGAAACCTCCAATCCTGTCTATGTGACCCTCAACAAGTTACTTGCTGTCCTTGAAACACTGTTTCCTTATAAACCAATAAAATGATGACATTTAAAATGATGTCCTCAGGGAATTAATGTCTCCTGTATGGCAGGTACCAGGCCAGTTCCTGGAATGCAAAGATGAATGTGGCCAGCTTCCCTGCCTTCAGGTTCACAGTCTAGTGTGGTACTGTCCTTTAGGTACCATTGGAACTTTCTACCATGATGAATGATGGTGATGACCATTACTATACCCACTTGACGCACATGGCTATTAAGCATTTGAAATGTGGTTAATGTAACTGAGGAAATGGATCTATTTTTAATTTGTAAGAATTTGAGGAATTTTTAATTTTGGTTATTTCAATTTAAATAGACACAGATAGTAGCTACTTCATTAGACAGGTGTGTGTGTGTGTGTGTGTGTGTCTGTTGGGGTGAAGGGAATAGACATAAACAGAATTCCAATACTGTATGGTTATAGATAACATTTATTAAGTTTTAAAATATACTGGGCACTGTTCTAAGCTGGATACTATAGTAATCCCTGTAATTAGCATAACAGCCCCTGAGATAGGTTGCCTTTATTATCAATTCTATTTCATATATCACTTACTCTAAGTCACCATCCATGATCCCAGAATGATGCCTCAGCTCTGGCACCAGGACCCACCCTGTCACCCCCACTCCATCCTGCCTCTTTATTAACTGCTGGGGGCGTCTGACCAGCCCAGCACTGGGAAGGCATGGAATGGAGTCTTGCAGGACAAGTGAGACTCTGCCAGGAAATTGGGAAAGGACTTCCAGGAGGACTGGCAGGAGAAAGCTCCGCAGCCTGAGGCAGTGGCTGCCTGTCCTGGTGGGTGCTGCCAGCTCTGGGAAGGGTCTGGGCTTCTGCTAAAAGCAGTGAGCACTATGGGAGAGCTGTAGCTCTGGGCAGCAAGGTCCATCTGGCATTTTAGAAACCTCCAGGGGGCATTTAGAAGCCTCTGGTGCAGGGTCAGAGTGAATATGATAGCCAAGAGTAATTTGCCAACAAGAGTGCAAGCTAAGAATTTTAACTGGGGAGGGTCTTCTCCCACTCCCAAACCCACTGTTGCTCTCTAGTGGTAGCTGGATGGAATCTACCCTCAGCATGGCCAGGCCAGAACCTTTTCCAAACCCTCACTGTCCCCTTCTGCCACATCACCCTGATGACTTGGCCAGGTCTTACACTCAGCAAGTGTCTCTCCTTGCTTTCTACTCCTGAGCCCACCAAGTGCTCTGGTCCACTTGGCTCTATGCAGGTCATCTCTGAATCCAGCTGTCTCTCTCCACTGCCCTACTAGTTCTGCAACCATTCCAAGGTTTGTAATGAGGTTTGTCTTTCTACTTGTCTGTGACTTTTTAAGGCAGGGACTTAAGTCTGTAACTTTTTAATGTTCTTTCTTACCATTGTGCCCCTGCACCAGCCACCATGCCTGGCACAGTGCAGATGCTGAAGTATTTAAGTGAGTGAGATTGAAAGCCTGTGGGTAGACAAGGACCACTTCAAGATAGCTCCAGGCCTTGCACTTGATCGGTGGTCAATACCTGTGGAAGGACCCTCTCATGGCCTCCTCACAGCCAGACACCCAGTAAGTGCAAAAATACATGATAATAAAGGTGGCAGGGAAGTAGGAGTAGAGAGAGAATAGAAACCACGAGAAGCCCCAACAGACTATAAACATTTATTGAATACCTTCTGTGGTTTTTTTTTTTTTTTTTTTTGCATACTTAATGTATTTATTTATTTGGTACTAGGGATTGAATCCAGGTGTGCTCTACCACTGAGCTATATCACCAGCCCTTTTAAATTTTTATTTTGAAACAGGGTCTCACCAGGCTGAGGCAGGCCTTGAACTTACTATTCTCCTGCTTCAGCCTCCAGAGTCACTGGGATTACAGGCTTGAGTCACTGGATTCAGCACAATTGATGTTATTTACTCCTTGCCTCAATTTGATTAAGACATTATGCTTCCACATATTACACATGAACAAAGAACGGCTTAGAGAGGCTTGGGTGATTTGCCCAAGTGCACCCAGCTTATATGTGTTCAAGGAGAGTTTTTTTGCACACAGGTCAGGGGGAAAGAAGTGGAGTTGGTGTGGGATGGAAGGGTGGGGCTTACCAGGAGAGCCTAGGAGGATGTGCACAAGGTCCTCATAGAGGATGAGGGTGGCTGGCCGCTCGGGGAGCAGGTAGAGGCTGACAGATGCATACACTGCAAGAGGGGTGGCCCATGAGCTCCAGAAAAACACACACCCCCTTCCAGGCACCCCCACACACCCAAATCCCAGTGGTTTCATCCTCCCTTACCCCATTCTGCATACCCCAGCCCAGGGAGCAGCTGCTGGAAAGCCTGTCCCCTCCACCCCCGAGGACTATTTTGGGAAGGGGCTGATGGAGGATCAGCTGCTGCCCCCCTCCCAACTCCACCTGCCCCTCCACTCACAGGGCAGCTTGTCAACACGCCAGGGCACAGAGTTGGTGAGGAAGCCAGGGCGGGCAGCAGTGACCAGTACCCAGGTGCCCAAGCGGTAACTGAGAGGTAATGTGGCCACGCCCTCTGAGTCTGTGGTGCCGGCAGCCAGCAAGGTTCGGTTCCCAAACACATCCACGGAGGCCCGGGCCAGGGGCACCAGCTCCCCGCTCACATACACCTGCACCTTGATCAGGATCTCTGTGGGCAAGATGGGGTGAGGGGAGTGAGGAGCCGAGAGGGAGTATGAGAACTAGGGAAAGCCTCAAGATCAAAAGAATGGGCTGCTGGTTATGGGGGATTACGGGGCTGATGCCAGACCAGTATTATAATGAAAGCCAGTATTTATTTACTTTTGTAGTTCTGGGGATGGAACTCAGGGCTTCCCTTGCACACCAGGCAAGAAGTACACTGAGCCACAGCCAGCAAGTATGGAGTGCTATTATTTAAGCCTAAATGAAGTCTGAGAAGTAGGTGGTGCTATTACTGTATTTCATCAAGTCTAACCCATGCAGCCTTTCACATTTTAATATTTCTGAACTTGAGTTTTATCTGTGATTGATGATGTCATCATTAAAATTGATAGCATTTTTTCTTTCTTTCTTTTTTTTTCAGTACTGGGAATTGAACCCAGCGTCGCTCTGCCACTGCGCTATATCTCCCTGCCATTTTAACATTTTATTTTGAGAAATTGTCTTGCTAAGTTACTGGAGTAGGCCTGGAACTTGTGATTCTCCTGCTTCAGGCTCTAAAGTTGTTGGGATTACAGGCAAGTGCCCAGTGCAAAATAATAATGCATCTTACAGTCAATGATGTGTTAAATTTGATAAAATATGCCCTTTCCCCATTTTACAGCTAAACTAAGACTCAAAGAGTTTAGATATATAGAAATCTGGGATCCAACCTGGTAGTCATCACTAGGACATAAATTCTTAGCTATTTGACCCTAGGAGACCAGTGTCTGAGGACAGGAAGGAAAATGAGTGCTGAGAAAGGATGAATTCAAGGAGGAGGGGCCTATAGATAGAGATAGATGAGGTCAAGTTTGAAAGGGAGGATGGGGGCCAGTGTGGTGGCCCACACCTGTAATCCCAGTGGCTCAGGAGGCTGAGGCAGGAGGATTGCATTTTCAAAGCCAGCCTCAGCAACTTAGAGAGGTCCTAAGTAACTCAGTGAGGCCCTGTCTCTAAATAAAATACAAAATAAGGCTGGGGATATGGCTCAATAGTTAAGTGCCCCTGGATTCACTCCCCAATACCAAAAAGAAAAAAGAAAGGGAGGATGAAAGCTGGGTTGGAATTTGAGTTCTCAAGGAAGAAAAATTGAGAAGGGGACACTAAGGAATTGGACATTCCCATCATTCCCCTCCTTCCCAGAAACCTTTGCACAAGTCTCTTTTCCTTCAAATTTAGGGATACACTCTAACCCCTAAGCCTGAACAAGTATCTCCTGACCCCTCCCCTTCATGTCTATAGCTGGTCAGTGACAGTCAGTCACCATGGCAACGCCCTCATTCCTCCCAGGAGATCAGGCAGGGAGCTGGGGCCCTAGCAAGGGGAAGGCAATCCGGAGGGCCCACCAGACTCCAAGAAAACTGATAGGCAGGGAACTGGGATGGAAAGACCTTCTTCTGGTTTCCAGGGCTGCCTCTGCCCCAAGTCCCAGAATAGCCAGGCTGGGCTGGCCTGCAGAGATCCTAAACTCCACTGGCATGATGGGACCCGAGTTTTCCCATGGATTCTCAGGCAGGCTCTTGGATCCACAGCCCATCTACCCTATCTGCTTCCCTTCAGGAAGGCCTTACACGTGGAGCCTGACACTCAACAGTGACAGGTGTTTTATCTCAGGCTTCCAGTCCAGGGCCAGGACCACGCCTGCTGGTGGCATCCCATCCAGCTGTTCACCAGAGCCCACCTCCCTCTCCCTTCCCAGGCCAGAACACAACCCTGTAGGGTGGGGCACACACTCAGCCCACTCTGGTCTCCCCCAACACACAGTAGGAATTCTGAGAAGCTAGAAGGGCCTGGCTACTATCCTGGCTGGGAGCAGCTGGACAGAGCAGCTGGGAATAAGGGACCCAGCAGCCTTAAAAATGGTCACTTGAAGGAATGCCTTGGGCTCAAGGGCTCAAGAGTCTCAGAAGAGGTGAGGGGACTGGGGACACAAAATCGGGGTGGGCAGGTAAAGCCTGAGGAGATATCAGTGCCAAGCTGGGGGTGGGGCAGATGTGGAGCAGATTCCCTTCCCTCAACCTGGGCTCCCAGCCAGCTGCCTGAGAACCCCCTAGCTAGTCTCTATTTCCACCAATTCCCTGGGCTCTCTCCCCTGGGGCGCAGGGCCTTGACAGAGGGACTTTTTAAGAAACTAGGAACTCCTTCTACCTGGCAAAGCCTCCTGTCCTCCCTGGGAAATCAGGGAAGACTGAGGCAGAAGGAGATCCTTCCCCATTCCTCAAAGCCTAACATTCCATACAATGTCTGCTTCTCAGCTTCAGCCCTGCCTCGTTCCAGTAGGAAATGCGACCTCCTCCCTTCATCCGGATCCCACTTCCCTCAACCAGACCCCCCACCCTGCCTTTCCTGCTAGCTTCTTGAAGGTGGTCGAGGGGGTTGAGGAGCAGAGAAGACGGTTTCAGGCAGAGATGGGGCCATCAGACAGAGGAGGCAAGTGCAGTATGGGGTGATGGCGCAGGAGGCTGGGAGGTGGGCGCAGGGCTGGGGTGGATGGAGACCGAAGCACCCATCGGTGTGGAGTCCTAGTCTCTCCCGCTGCAGGAGCCGGCCCCACCCCCACCTCACACACCCACCTTGGCTGGGTAAGGCGCTGGGAGGGTCTCTTCTATTGGGAAGGAGAGGTGAGGTGAGGAGGGGGTGATCTGGGAGCGGGAAGAGGACAGGAGTGGCAGGACGCGGGCTGGATGCAGACCCAGGCACCTGCCTTCCCAGCTGGCACTCAGCATGGCTCCGCGACCACAGCCCAGCCATGCGCCTTGAGTTGAGAATCACAATGTACTCCTTTTCTCAGAGCCCACCAACTGCAGCCTCACCTTCATCATGGGAAAATCAGCTCTTATTTGTGCACCCCAAATTCTAAACCTGGGGGGCCGGCTGGAAGCTGTCAGGCTCCCTGGGAGAAGAACCCCATTCGAGCCGTCGATCCCGCCCACAGCCTCACCCACTCCCCCTTTTCCCCTCCCCCCTTCAAGCTCAGCTCTAAGCGCCCAGCCCCCGTCCGGGCCCAGGGTGGCAGTCGATGCCAGCGCCCCCACCCAGCCGGGGTCTAAAGTGAGGAACCTGCGGGGGGCTGCGGAACCAGTGCCCGCCCCAGCCCGCCCCTGGGCGGGTGTCTTCTGTAGACAATGGCTCAGGCAGCAGCGCCTCGAGGACCAGGAGGGAGAAAAACAAGTCGGGAGGGGGTTGGCGGCGCCAAGCCTGGGTACCCCCGCCCTCCGCATTGTGTCTCCCGGAGACCCCCGCTCCGGACAGTCTCTCCCCCACCCATCACATTCCCCCAGAAGCGCCGACCCTAGGTCCCCTTAGCTCCCCCCCACTCCAATTCAGTGAACAGAATGCACCCCAATTCACGAGCACCGCGAAGAGGGGCTGGCGGGCTGGGACCGGATCCAGAGTCGCAGGCCCGCGATCGCTGCCCCTCCCGGTCGAGACTCACCCTGCGGACTGGGGGGCTCCGGCGGCGACTTGCCGGGAGCCCGGGAGGCGCCGCCGAGCAGTAGCCCCAGCAGCGGCAGCAGCCGCGCGAGGACGCTGGGGCCACTCGGCGGCGGCATCGCGGGGCTCGGCTCGGCCCGGCCCTAGCGGTCCATAGCTCCCGCCTGGCCCATCTCGGCCGGCCCCGCTCAGCCCCAGCTCTGCGCCGCGCCGCGCCGCGCCGCTTGGGCTCCCGCTCCGGCTGCGGCGCCCGCTCAGCGCGATTGTCTCCGCCCGGAGCTGCCGTCAGCGCCCCCTGCAGGCCTCTCCTGGCACCGCGGGCCTGCGGGCACCGCCCCCTGGCGGCCCAGGCTCCGCCCGCCACCTCAACACGGCCCGCCTGCTGCCCACCCCATCCTTCCAGAATCTGAGCAGCCAGGGAGTGTTGAGTGTTGAGTCCAATTAAGGGAGTCTTGGGGTTCGTGAAACTTGGTGCAAAATTGGAATGGTTATTGCTTGCTTTCAAAGGGGTACGGTCATGATTGTCTCAAAAAGGTGTTAAGAATTCCCTGCCACTTCTCTCCTCAGACACTCAGAGTGTTATGCAGGTTGGACTCTCTAAAATTCTGAATTACTCAGATCTGGGGGCGCATTTAGCCTCAGCCTCTTATTAAGTCACCTGCAAGTTAATTTAGCGTTATGGTCCTCAGTCATTGTTTGTCATGGGAATTGTAATCATCTACCTGATAGGGTTGTTGTAACAATTAAATGAGATGATGATGTAGAATCCAGCACAAACCTGTCAGGAGCAGGTGTGCAATAAATGGGGCTGTGGTTGGCCTAGAATAAGGAGGGGGCTCACCTTCCCTTAGGTGATAAGACCCATTCCAGGGTAGACACCCTAGCTAGAATGTTCTTCCAGCTTTTTTTCTCCGAGAATCATCTGTTGGTCCCACTAGCTCTGGCCTCACGAATGACAGCCTGGATCTTTTCTTTCTTCGCCAGTCATTACACCCTACATTTGAAGAGTAGCCCCAGCCAACCTTTCTTTTCTCTCAGTTCATTATTTCCAGCTGTCAACATCACTCAGCTTCTGCTCCGTATCATCAAATCCTCATCTAACTTGATGCTGAAACCCTCTCTTGGGTGACACTGGCTAGTCACCTTCTCTTTAGCACAACATGGTGCCCAGGAGGGGACTGGATACTCAAGGCAAAGACCTTGTTCCCCAAAGGACAGCAGGCTTCCCTCCTGGTTAGATCCACTGGATATTTATCCTCCTCCTCTTTTTTTCTTCTTCTCCCTCCTTGCTTCTTCTCTTCCTCCTCCTCTTTATCTTTTTTTTCCCCTTCACTACTAGGGATTGAATCTAGAAGCACTCAACCACTGAGTTACATCCCTAACCCTTTTTATTTATTTTTAAATATATATGTATTTTTTAGTTGTTGATGGGCCTTTATTTTATTCATTTATTTATATGTAGTGCAGAGAATTGAACCCAGTGCCTCACATATGTGAATGAAGCACTCTCTGACTGAGCCACAACCTCAGCCGTTTATTTATTTTGAGACAAGGTCTTGCTAATTTGCTGAATCTGGCCTTGAATCTTCTTTCCTTAGCTTCCTGAGTCACTGGGATTACAGGTATGTACCAGCAGCTCTATTTCTTTCAACAGAAATTTCCATCTAACCAGATTCCCAGTCTTATTCTTATGTAACCATTTTTTTTTTTTTTTGGAACCAAAACACAGGATTTAGCACTCTTCCTTGGTGAATTTCATCTTGTTGGTTTCAACCCAACTTTACAATCTGTCAAGGCTGCCTTGAATCTACTTCAGTCACCCATTGTATTGGCGCCCCCTTTCTCCCCTTCACCCCAGCCAGCAACCATCTGCAGGGTGAAAAGTGGCTTCCTCTGCCTCCATGCAAGGAACTCACGACAATGCCAGACAGCCCAGGGCCACAGTGGAGCTTTGAGACACCATCATAGAGATTTAGACCATCAGGTCTCAATCTGAGTCTCTATGATCAGCTCACGTTTCTGTCTTGTCTCTAAGGACTAATGCCAAAAGCTTTGCTGGATATAAGTTGTTTGGGGCCATCCAATTGTAGCGATGAAGGGGAAGTTTGGCTGGTGTTAACTATCATGGCTTAATCTTTTCTCAGATGTTCACAGTCACTCAACTAGAAACCTGTCCTGGAACTTCTCATGCATGGAGTTCAAATTATTTTTCTTAGAATCAAATATTATCAGCCCTTGTGAGGTAAGTCTGTTCATCAATAGCTTCCCCCATCACTTAGCATCAAGTCCAAAGTTCAACCCATGGCCTCAAGCTGTGCCTACCTGCCTGCCCTTCCCTACCTCTCTGACCTCCTCTCCTGTACCTTTCACCCAGCTGTCCTCCTTACTTTTGTTGGAACACACACAATCTGCTCCTCAGGGCCTTCTCACTGGCTGCTCTTTCTGCCAGAACACCATCTCCATGTCACATGCATTATTTATCCCTCTCGGCTCACCTCATCAAAGACACCTTCCCTGACCATTCTCCTGAAGATGGCAGCTCCTCTCAACCCCCACGGGTGTTCTATCACTATCTCCTTTCCTTTATTTTCACCCATAGCTGACCACCACTGACACATTTATCTATTTTTTTTTCTCTTTCTTTTTGTGTGTGTGGTACTTGGATTAAACCCAGGGGTGCTCTACTACTGAAGTAATCCCAGACTTTTTATTTTATCTTTTTGAGACAGGATCTTGCTAAATTGCTAAAGCTGTTCTTGAACTTGCAATCCCCCTGCCTCAGCCTCCCAAGTGGCTGGGATTACAGGCATGTGCCACCATGCCCAACTGTATTTATTTCTTGCTTTATTTTTTGGGGGGAGGGTACTGGGGATTGAACTCAGGGGTACTCAACCACTAAGCCACATCCTCAGCCCATTTTTTTAAAATTTTTTTTTAAAGAGAGAGAGAGAGATAAGAGAGAATTTTAATATTTATTTTTTTAGTTCTCGGCGGACACAACATCTTTGTTTGTATGTGGTGCTGAGGATCGAACCCGGGGCGCACGCATGCCAGGCGAGCGCGCTACTGCTTGAGCCACATCCCCAGACCCTGGCTTTGAATTCTTGAGCCTCCTCCCTCAGCCTCCCAAGCTGCTGGGATCACAGGCATGCGCCACTGGGCCTGGCTTCTTGCTTTATTCTTTCTCCACTTGAATTCGAGTTTCATGAAGGCAAGGATTGTATTCATTACTTTATCCCAGCACTGGAATAGTCCAAGGCACATGGTAGGTGCTCAATATTTATGGAACACATGAATCAGTTGGAAAGTTGTCTACCACTCCTCACTCCCTTATTAACAGAAGACCCTTCTTGTCAGTGGGGAGGAAGGAACAACATCAGGGTGGTAGTAGCAAGGTTTGGGGGTAGGTACAATCCTTGCTGTCTTCCTTTGGTGTGACACTGCCCTCCTCAGGCTGAGAGCTCTATCAGGCTCCCTCTGCCCTCACTCTGAACACAGTTTTACAGGCTTTTTTTTTTTTTTTTTTTTTTTTTGAGGGGTGGAGAGAGGCCAGGAGATCATGTTATTTTTCCCAAGTCTCAGAGCATTTTAGATTTATCTCTTCAAAATCATGAAAAATATTCTGTTTAAATCTGCCCACCAGGCACCCAGCCTTCCTTCTCTGCCTCTCCCAACCCCCACTCACACATACACCTGCAAACACCCTTACCCTCCTCCAGTCTTGCCTGGAGGCCCTGCCACCCCATCTCTCTCACATCTGCTGCCCCCACCCTGATCCTTGACAGTAATTTGTAACATCTGCTCTGGCAGAGACACTCTCCATCAGACTTCTATCAGCTCTGGTCCCCAGAGAGATATGCAAATATCTCTCCACTTCCCCTCTCTTTCTTGGACCCCAAGAGGAGACAGCTCACTAGGTTTTGGGGGTCAGTGTCTTTATTAGGCAACATGAAAGGAGGTGATCCTACTCTGTTGGAAGAGAAAGGACACCAAAAGGCCAACATGGAACAGCTCCAACCCGTAGAGGTCAGAGCTAGGGAGCAAGGTGGAGATGAGGAGGCAAAGCAGGCACCACACACAGTCAGATCAGCACTGGGCTGGGCTTCACTCCTCTTCATCTTCTTCCAGGGGTGGTCGATTTCGCTTGAAGAAGCCAGCCTGGGGGGTGCACAGGGGCTGGAGTCAGAAGCTAGAGATTATCCCTATGCCTCAAAGTGTAAGAAAATGTGCTGGGCTCCAGCAGCCACAGATCTTTTCCCTGGACCAGCACAGTACCTGAGCCCCACTGCACACAGCTGGAAACCTTTCCCTATTTATTTCTGGAAAAAAAAATTTTTTTTCTCCTCTGATTTTTTCTTTTTCTTTCTTTGTTTTCTTTTCTTTTGGAGTACTTAGGATCAACCCAGGGCCTCAAGCATGCTAGGCAAGTGCTCTAGCCCTGAGCACCCTGATTACAAGGTTGTGCCTCCATGTCCAGCTCTGATTTTGTCTTAGATATTGAAGTTTGTCTCTGACTCAAGCATGTGATGATATGTGATGATTACAAGTTTAATGTATGCTTTCCCTAAAAGCGCCACATCTTCCTAGGGCGTGGGCACTATTCTCCAGGAGCAGAGCAATGAGTGATCCTCCAGGATCTCCTAAGAAGCAAGGGGCAGGGACAGGACCATTCCTTTGTTCTCTCACCTCACTAGGGGAAGGGAAGGACAGAACTGGAGGAAGTTAACCCTATCCACAACAGCCAGGAATTCTAGAAGGCTCTTCCTCAAAAGGTCTAAAGGCCTTAGAATGTCAGTTGCCACCCCTTCTAGGAGTTTATGCCCTGAAGGGGTCCTCAGAGAATGACATTCCAATAGTAAAGATGTACACAGGACAGGCCTGGTCTTTCCCTGCCTCCTAGTTTGTGCCCACCTTTACATCTTACCTTCCACATGGCCAGGACCAGAATGGTGAGCAGCAGCAGGCCACCCAGAGCTCCCACCAGTACCCACCAAATGGGAATGGGCCGCTCCTCCAGAGCCCGAAACAGCTGTGTCTGCACCTGGGGACAAAACTGGTGTCTCCTCAGACTCTTTTTATTATTATTATTAATTAATTAATTTATATGTGGTGCTGAGAATCAAACCCAGTGTTTCACACTTGCTGGATGAGCGCTCTACCGCTGAGCCACAACCCTGGCCTCTCCTAAGACTCTTGACATCCACCTTTTCAAAGATTCACACCTGGGGCCTTTTAACAGCGCCCCACCCCCAGCCAAGCCATCACCTCCCCGTACCACCCCTCAGCTCCAGGGAGACCCTGCCCCCACGCTGGCTGGGCACCGACACAGGAATACCAATGGTTCTTGTAGGCCACATCTCCCCGTGGTCCCCTCTCGCTCACCAGGGCTTCTCCGCTGGGCAGGCTGAGCGCAGGCACCGCGTAGGGAAGGGAAGAGACATTGAACCAAGCGTGCGACTGCAGCACAAACTGATCCAGCGGCCTCTACCGAGGGTGGGGGTAAAAGGCACTTGCACAAGCCACAGGACGCCTCAGGGCGGCGGACTCCTCTCTGGGAATACCGCCCTCACCCCCGGAGCCAAACCTCGTCCTCTCCCTTTCCCCGCCCCCGAAGCTCCGCCTCCCCGTTCCCGCCCCCGAAGCCCCTCCTCTCTCCCTGCAAACTCGGGTCCCGCCTCCATAGGGCCTTGCCCACCCGCGCCCAACCCCACCTGGCGGAGGCTGGGCAGCGACAGCAGGGCCAGCACCGTGACGGTGGCTCTTTGCCCGCGCACCATCTCCTGCAGCTCACACTGCACCACAGTACAGGACGCCGACTCGCAGCTCTGAGAGGATGTGTCATCAGTCCCCAGCCCCTCCTGGCCTTTATCCCCTGCCCCTCACCCCTTCCCCTCGGGAAGGGCCTCAGGTTAGAGCTTCGGATGGTGTCTCTACATGCAGTTTGCTCGACAGCCCAGAAACGCAGGGACAAGGCTGGAAGGAGGAGGCCATCACATAGCCTTCAATACCCAGAATGTTTGCAACATTGCTTTGGCAATTTTTTTAATGTACTGGGAAGCTTAACTACAAGTGTCCCCCAGCCCACTCCAGATATCAGCCCAGCATCATCTTTCCTGTTCCCTTGAAGTACTTTATGGGTCCCAGGGGGGCTCTTCCTGACTCCTATCCCCTCTGGCTCCTGGGCCCAGGCAGGCCCCAGCTGGAGACCACAGGGTGCTCACCACCAGAATTGGATCCTGTTCTCCAGGCTGCTTGAGCCCTGGCAAGAAGGCCTGTCTGCGGTCCCGCTTGCGATGGACTGGTTGACTGGGAGAAGGGCTGGGCGTGGGCAGCCTCCAGTCCAGCTGGGGAGGCAAGGGAGCTATCAATTTCCCCGTGGTTTGTGTCCCCAACCTCAGAGACTGTGATTGTTGGTCGGAGGATTCCCTCAGGTCTTTCACCCACCCAGTTCTCACCTTGAGGGGGTTGGGAGAAGGTTGTGAGGAGCACTGAAGGCCCCCCTGGGGCTGTATATTCAGGATGTAGAGGAGGTCCGAGGGCTGGGACTGGCCAGGGAGGTGGATGCTGAGGTGGAGGCCATTTGCAGTACCAGGACCCTTGTTATGGAGCTTGGGGGTGGGGTGTGATAGTAGGATGAGTTCAGCATATCACCCACAGCCCTTAGAACCCTCTCACCCTAGCCCGGGGACCAGAGGCTCCTTCCTACCTCATAAGTGTGTTCTACTTTGGGGATCCAGCTGTCCAAGCCTTTCTGTTCCCTGTCACTTTCTTCTGCTGCCACCACGAGAGAGGCTGGGAAGGAGTTCCTGTAGGTGCCCAAGCCTCCAGAGTAAGTTTGATCCCCTGGAGAGTCTTTGGGGAACCCTCAATGGCCCCCTAAATTTACTCCTTTGTGTTTTTGTCTTTGAGGTGCTGCAGATAGAACCCAGAGCCCCACACTTGCTAAGCATGCACTCTGTCACTGAGCTGCATCCCAGATCCTCACCTGAACTTTAGAGCCCTTCCACCATCTCCCCTTTCCATTCTTGGCTGCTCACCCTCGCAGCTCCACTCTGGCCTCTGCCCGGACTGGCACATCCAGCAGCACAACCTTGCTGTTTGGATTCTGGCTGTTCTTGCTGGAGGGGAAGGGTGAGAAGAGGCAGGTCAGGTAGACTAGCCCAGAGACTCTCTGGGGTGCAGCCAGAATTTCAGAGGGCTCAGAGAGAGCTAATTTCCCAAACAGCATGCTACACTGTAGATAGGCCTGGGAAGGTGTGGAGGGCTGTCCTCTAGGGCTCCAAGACTCAGAAAGAAGTCCCCGAGGAAGAAAGGGAACAGGGAAATGCAAGACAGACACCACTGAAGACCTTTCTGTAAGGAAGTGTCCCTGCATGGGGGGAAAGTAGGGGAAAGGAGGGCTTCCCAGTCTAGTACCTCCTTATCTGCAGCTGAAAGGACACATACTCTCCAGCTTCTTCTAGGTTTTCCACACTCACCAACATTGTGATTCTTATCTGAGAGATGCAGAGGACCAAAGTCACTGCCAAGATGTCCACTCCACCCTGCGCAGCCCTGCTCTGAATATGGCCTCCAGCCCACCCACGCCAAAATTACCATTATTATCTCCATTTTACCCAGAAGCCCACTTGGAGAGGGAAAGTCATTCACCCAGGAACATGCTGATAGGGAGTATGAGACAAGGATTCCAGCCCAGAGCTACCTGACTCCAAACTCAGTGTCCCCTCCCCGCTGTCTGCGCATGTCTCGAAGGCCTCACCTGGGTGTTCTTCTTCATGGGGTTTCCCAGCTCGCACAGCACCATTTTGGTCTCATTCTCTTTCTTCTGGTTGCAGATGAGCCTCCCAAAGCCCTTTTTGGAGCAGTTGGGAGGCATAGGTGGGTTACAGAGAAGCCCATGTGTATCTGGCACTTTCTTGGTAAATCTGTGAGACTTATGTGCCAAGATGGGGGGCAGGATTCTAGTTTCTGTATTGCTATGCACTTTATTACATTTTTAAGTGAATTTTCATTTTGAACATTAAAAAGAACACAGAATAGTACATAGAGTAGAGCCCCATTGTTATAAAATACATCAGCAGGATGGAAAACAGATAACCACGTAAGTACCTGCCAATGTTGGAGTGAAAGACTGGAAGGAAATCCAGAAAATGTTCCTGTTAACATTTAGTTCCTGAGCCTTATTGGGTGTTTTATAATAGCCTTCAATTTTGTGTCATTAGCAAGTTTTTCTCTTCCATATATATATATATATATATATATATATATATATATATATTTAAAAGTAAGTCATCTTTTACAGCAAAAGGTAAGCGAAATGGGAGCTCTCCTGTGGGAGTTGAGAGTCACCCTCCAGGTCCCAGGCAATGCCCCAGGGTGGGGGACTCACCTCAATGTTGCTGAGAACCTGCATGTAGTGGGCGCCTGGGGGCAGGTGCACCGCCAGCTCTGCCTCATAAGCCCCCTCGCCCTCATTGCCTGCGTTCACCTGCAGCTCCAGCACATTATCAGCCCCAAATAGGAGTGGGGAGCCCATCCTGTGGGGGGAAATGGGTGAAGTCAGGAAGGCTCAGTCCAGATATACAGGGTCTGGGAGGAGGAGCCAGGACCCAGGTGGGAAACAGATTTCGTGGGACAAAGGGGCAGGGTTAGAGTGGGAGGTTCCCTCACACCATGGCAGTGAGCCAAAGCTGGGGCACACACAGATCATCTTCTCCACAGTCCAGGATGATGCGGGTCTAGAAAGGACACAGCAGGGTTTATGGATCAGCTAGAGGTGCTTGAGGTTTTGGGGTTTGGTGGGTTACATCAGGGTTAGGAAGACAAGAATAGGCTTGGGATTCATGTCAGAGCTTAGGGAGTAGACAACCTAAGATGAGGAACGTGGAAATCTCAAGTCTTTGGGGTTGATACAAGCTATAGGGCTTGGTGGTGATGTCAGGGTTTATGAGTTTACATTAGAGTTTAGGGGATATTGAGATTTGGGCGGTTCATTAGGGTTTAGAGGTGACATCAAGGTTTTGAGATTCACATTTCAACTTGTGTACTAACCCTAATCCTGATTTCCTGTCAGGAGTCTTGCATCTCCCTTGCCTCCCCTCTGCCCCACCCACCTGCTCCTGGACATGTGTGTCTCCGTGTAGCACAAGAGCAGGGGCTACTCCAGTCTTCTCGAGTGGCAGGGACACGTTGAGGCTGAGCACAATAGGGCTCAGCTTATCCCGGAAATCTGTCTCATCCTAAGAGAGAGTCAAGAGTTGGGCAGTCCTGCTACTTGTACATCTTGCCTTCCCTGGCCAGTAGGGACCATGTCCTACTGACCATTTCTGTACCCACAGCACCCATCCCGGTGCCCCAAGGCTGGATGAATAAGCCTGGTGGGTAAGCTTGGCACACCCAGCCCCATCAGTCCCTGGCCTGGACATACTCGAAGGAAGGCTTTAATGGTGTGGCAGATGGGGCTGTGCCTTCCACTCAGGTCGAGGCTCAGAGTGATGGCCGCCTGTTGAGAGTCCAGCAGTAGCACCCGCCGGCCGTGGCGGGGCTTCTGCCGGTCCAGCTGCAGCTCAGCATTTATATCTGGCAGGGCAAACAATAAGGATCAGGATCTCCCTGGCCAGCCTCTGGGAAGCCCAGACCTGCTTCCCTCCAACCCCCTCCATGACACTCACGCAGCTTCTGAGGAATGTTGTGCCCCGTGGCGCCCACACACATCTGGATGTTGAAGCTACAAAGACATGAGTTGGTTCAGGGGCTAGAGCCTCTCTGAGGTCCTGGATCCTGCCAGGCCCATGCCCTCCACCACCTCACCAGCTCACTGGTGTTTTGGTCTGTTCCAGAACACAATTCTTCACAGCAGGATTCAGTGAGTCTTGCACCAGCAGCTGGACAGTGGTCCTCACTACCGGCTGAGCTCTGATGGGATCAGGGGAAGCCTGCTATTGTGACCCTTCCTGGCGTGGCCTCCTCTGATCATATGGGCCTTCCCCACCCCACTGCTGGACCAGTGCTCACCTGTATACAGCCACCTTGCTGGCCTCATAGGCTCCCACCAGCAAGTCTGTAGACATTGGGAGAGGAGTCAGAAGGGGCAATGTCATGTCATCTTTCCAGAGGTGCCTCATACCATCTCCCCCACCGAAGGCTTGACTGGCTCCCCCACCGCAGGCATCCCAGAGCCCTTGCGGCACTAGGTCAGGCATTGGCCCCCAGCTATATCTGTCAGCACTTCTGGCAAATGCCATAAGGCCTTCCTTGTCTTATTGGAGGCAGTTCAGGAGCACCTGGGTATCCATTGTCATCGATGTCCACAGCACCTCGCAAGGAGAAGCCAAAGCCAGAGCCTGTGAGGAAGGGGCTGTCCAGGACCTGGGCAGGGCGTGAGCTCAGCCCCTCACTTTGACCCAGGAAAATCAGCACTTGGCCTCGACCACTAGGACCCCCATAGGGGGCAGCCACTGCAACATCTGGAAGGAGTAAGAGAAAGGAAATGTCTGTCATTCAATCACCCTAGAGACTCTGTAAAACCCTCCTGAGCTTCTTCTGTGGGCAGACCGGAAGAGTCTAGAAAGCTACAAAGTCTGGGGCAAGGAGGTGGCTGCACTGTCTTCTGGGAGTTTGCAATCTGACAGGAGAGAGATGAGTCAAGTAGAATTGTTATCAAAATAGTAAAAGCCCTTACTATCTATAGAGGAGAATATATTGACAATATTTCCTTTCATTCTGAAAATCTAGCATTATTACTTCTACTTTATTTTATTTTTATATTTTTTAGTTGTAGGTGGACACATTCCTTTATTTTATTTTTATGTGGTGCTGAGGATCGAACCCAGGGCCTCACATGTACTAGGTGAGCGCTCTACCACTGAGCCACAACCGCAGCCCCTATTACTTCTATTTTAGATGCAAAAACTGAATCCCAGAAGACTAAATAACTGAGACTTATTAAATATTGGTCCCTCTTCCTTGATGGAACTTTTTTTTTTTCTATTTTTTAATTCCACTTTCACCATGCAAACTCGGAGCCACATCACTACCAGCTTGTTATCACTATTTTTTTTTTTTCTGCTATGGAGGATGGAGCCTCAGGCCTTGGGCATGTAAGGTAAGTGCTCTACCACTGAGCTCCAACCCCAGCACACTAATATTTTCAATAAAAGATAATCTTATAAAGTTCTTTGGATAGGCACGATGGCACCTGCCTGTAATCCCAATGACTTGAGAGGCTAAGGCAGAAGGATGGCAAACTTTGAGGCCAGCCTCAGCAACTTAGCAAGACCCAATCTCAAAATAAAAATAAAAATAAAAAAGGCTGGGGATGTAGCTCAGTGGTAGAATGCCCCCTAGGTTCAATCCTTAGTACTAACCAAAAAAGAAGTCTTTGCACAACTTAAGAATTAAGGTCTTGGGGCTGGGGATATAGTCAGTTGGTAGAGTGCTTGCCTTGCATGCACAAGACTCTGGATTCAATCCCCAGCACTGCCAAAAAATAAAAAAGAAAGAAAGAAAGAAAGAATTAAGGACTTTGCTATATGTGTTACAACTATCTTTTCTTTGTCCTCTAATTTGGTTTACGATATGTTTTCTGTATAGCAGGTCTTTACTTTTAAATACCATTGTTGCTTTTCCTAATCAAATTACACAGAATTCATCCAGATAAGAGCACCCTCACCACAGCCTATCCTCATGCTGTGGTCCCCTCTCTCTCCTGATCCCTCTCCCCCTCCTCTCATTTCCTGAGCATTTTATCTTCCTTGTTATATCCTTGGTCTTGTTGCCCTGTTGCCAGTTTTCACTTTGGATTCCACTTTGGGCTAATTTAGATTGGGCATCATGAATTCCAGATCTCCAGCCTTCACTGGGACCTCGAGGCTCAAGGCCTCACAGCAGTCTGAAGAGTTTTCTACTCAGCACCTATTTTGAAACTGCTCCATTCTGACAAGCTACCTGCACCCACTTCCTTCAGTAGGTGATCTCATCTTTACTTCATAAAGAGGAGCAGTGTAACTGCTGTCTTATAAATTTACACCTACTTTCTCTCCCTCTCCTCATATGATCCTTGAATAGGTGCTCCTCCTTGACCCTGCCTCTCAGGGACCTTCTTCTGGCTTATCCTTAAGTTTCCTCATAAGACCATTTTCCTTCATATTCAACATACTCCCTATTCTTCTGAATTGAAATAATCTTCCCTTGACTTCCCTCCTTTCCATGATCATCCTTTTGCTTTTTGCTTTCTTAAGTCAAACTGGTTGAAAGAGTCTTCTATACTGCCTGCCTCCAATTCTTCACCTTTATTCATACCTTGCCCCATGGTATTCTAACTTCTGTCCCTACCCCACCCTTGATTGATTCTTGTTAGTCTCACCAGTGACCTCCTTCTTGATAATGCCCATGGGATACTTCCCCAGTCCATCTAACTGTACCTTTCAACAGCATAGGCAGCCAGTGATCCTATCCTTCCTCCTGCTTAAAGCATTCTCTTCCTTGGAGAGAATTCTAGGTCATTGGATCTCAAGGTTCTCCTTCTATCTCCTCTGGATACTCTGTTTCTGTTTCTTTCTGATTCACCTCCTCTGGGTATCCCCTAAATGCTCCTACTCCTAAGGGCTCTATCCTGGGCCTCTTCTCATTTCACAGGCTAGACCTGAACTGTTCTTCCCAAGTATCTACCTCTCACTCAGTCCTCTCTCCTAGAAGTGGGGGAAACCATGTCCAAGGATTCCCTGGACATTTCCACCTAATGGTCCCAAGCCCTTCAAGAGGTATGGACCTCCTTTCTCCTCCAGACCTGTGCCATGGCCTGAGTTCCAGGCAGTGAAGAGCACCACCAACGCACCCAACTCCTCTCTCTCCCTTATCCCATATCTCACAACCCATCAAGTCCTAGTAATCTAATTCCTAATTATCTATGAAGTCACCCTCATCTCTAATTTCACTGCCAAATTCTGCTGTCCAGGTGGTCATCTGTCCTGGATTAGGGCAAATCCATTCTAACTGATTCCCTTTAATTCTCCTATCTGCTCCCACTCAGCAGCTGGGTTTTGAAACCACATTTAGGATAGTGTCACTCCTTGCCTGAGCCTTTCCTGGCTCCTGCTGCCCAGAGATCGAGTCCAGCTTTTTATGATGGCTGTCAACCCCCCTGCAGCAAGTGGGGTTCCTCTCTTCCCTACCATTATAGCCATCCCGGTTGAGGTCGCCCAAGGGTGCAATAGCAGAGCCAAATCGCCCATAGAGCTGTGTGCCGGTCAGCAGGAGGCTGGGGGCACCCAGAGCGTGGGGGCCTCGGGGTTGCAGGTACAAGTACACGCGTCCCACCTCTGCCAGCTTGCGGTCGGCCCGGCTCTCCATGTACAGTGGAGCACCCACCAGCAGGTCGTGCCTCCTGCGAGCCAGATGGATGATTAGGATTTTAGAGAGGAGGGCCAAATCTCACCCACCCTCTTTCTCCTCCTTCCCTAGGTAGTCACAGGAAAGGAAGGGCTGAGAAAAGAAGAGATGGAGGCTAGCTTCGGCCTCTGTTAATTGGGGACCCAACTGGATAGGAGTGGGGCTCTCCTTCTCACCCGTCTGCATTGACATCAGTGACGACCACAGAATGCCCGAAATAAGAAGCCACCTGCAAGATGGGGAGCACCTTAGTTCGTGCCTCCAGACTCAACACCCTCTGTTAGACATCTGCCCATGAAATATTTGGGGTCTCAGCTCCAGGGCCTCTGCCACTCCAGCTGGGAAGTGGCGCCCACCTGCTCTCCGTGCAATTGGTGTAGCGTCTGGTAATAGGAGTCCAGAATTTCCACCTGCACGTAGAACGCAATGGAGCCCATTATTCCTGCTTCCTTGGAAGCCTGCAGCTCCCACTGAGAAAGGGCAGGAGGTTTGGGGGCGCAAGGAAGTTGTCAGCGTGAGGACTGTCAGGTTCTGAATGTGGAGTGGCAGGGCAGGGGGCACTCACCGCTCCCAAGGTGGAGCTCCAAGTGGGGGCACCGAAGACATACTCTGGGGAGTCCAGGGAATGAGATTTTCAGAACCTATCTACCCCTCCCCTCCCGCATTCCGCACCCAGGGGAGATTCGGGTAGATGTTCCTCCCCGTGGCCCCGGCCCCCTAAGTGGATTTCTTACCTGTAGTGTTCAGATCCCCGTCGAACTCTCCCACGGTTACCGAGTACCCTGAGAACAGCACATGTTAGTGTTTTCAGAAGCTTTAAGCAGGGAGGGAAACCGGAGACAAAGAAGGAGGGAACTCAGAAGCGACCAAGTTCAAACCCTGTGTTGTGTAAATGGGAAAACTGAAGCCATCAAAAGGCTAAGTAAACCTTGTTCGAGGCTTCACTGTGAGTGCAAGGAGGAAAAGGAGAGATGGGGTGCATCAGAGTTGAGAAAAGGGCGGGGCGGGGAGAATGGCTGAGAACTGAGCTGGGGAGCCTCTGTTCTGGGGCTGGCCAGCTAGGATTGGAGGCTCAGGCAGAGAGGATCTGACAGCTGAGGTGGGCGGTGACTCTTAGAATGCTGGGAAGCCCAGAGGGGAGGTGGCAGGTTTACCCCGATAGCCGTCGAAGTATTCTGGTTTGCTAGAGTCGTAGGTAAAGCTCTGGGTAGGAACGTTCCACAAAAGAGTGCCTGGACGGTAACTCGAGATGATATCGGCAATTGGAGCCCGGGCCAGAAGACCTAACAGTGGGGGACAGGAGGTGTGTGTGACCCAGTGCAGGGGAGACCAGGCGAGAAGGGAGAGAGTTGGTATTGCTGGGTACTTACCTAAGAAAAAATAGCCGCCAGGGGCTCCAAGCACCAGCTCTCCTGCCTGAAAGGGAAGCACTGAACGTGAGAGGGGGTCCTTTTCGGGGACGCCCCACATCACTTTTGGTCCCTACTTGCCTGGGTTACCACGGAACTGAAGCCCGCTTCACAGTATCGCTTGTCTCCGTCTAGAGAAGGCGAGGAAAAGGGATCAGCAAAGGGGCGGAAGATGAAGGATACTCTCCAACCTGGAGCCTGGAGGGAGCGGAGTGCCGTAGGGACCCAGCCTTGGGGAGCGGTGTGGAGGCGTGGCTTTGATCAGAAGGGGCGGGGCCAGGAGCTGAGCCGACGCCTGATTGAAAGAAGGACCTGGGAACCGGACCTAGGGAGCTGTCCGCTTAAGGGCCCAGCTAAAGGGCAGCGAGTGGGAGGAGCCAAAACGAAGGGCGGTGCTTACTAAAAAAATTTTCTACATAAACCCGGCTCATGGTATTGGACCGACAGGGTGAGTACTCCGCGCGGCCGCCGCTTTGCAGTTGAACCACAACGCAGCCACCAACGGGCGTCTTTTCAGCTTGTTGAGTCTTTTCTAGGACGTTCCAGTGTTGCCAGGGGGCGCAGGCCTGGAGCAGGGCCACAGTATAGTGGAGAATGGCATGAGATTCAAGCTACGCCACGTGTCCCTGTTCCCCGCCCCCGACGGCTCCTGGTGTCCTGTCTGCAGCGCCTACCACAATTACGTCTTTCCAGCTGACCACCGACGCCCCAAGTCCTTGCCGGGCCTTGAAGGTTTGGAGAGTTTGGGAGCCAATATTTCGGGTCTCATCGTCTGGAGGGCACAAGGAGGAATGGGGCATTGAAGCCTTGGTCATTCATGTCTCTCTGGTCCTTCATTTTACCTTCATTCCAGGGACTCACTGAAATTGAAGGACAGCGGGGAGCACTGGCCACCCGCAGCATTCCAGGGGCACAGGAACACGCCGCCAGTTTCCTCCTGGTTTGGGCCCAGGTTCCGCGGGGCGCCCACCACGATGGCCACTCTGTAGAAAAGCTGGATGAGCATGGAGCAAATTTCTGCATATCCTGCCTGGTAGCCCGCCCTGGGAGCAGTGCTGGGAAGGCCGTGTGGCCCGGGGAACATTGGACCATCTTTCCTCACCGATCTTCATTTTATGGACAGTGAAATGGACTTTCAGTAAGGGAATTCACATGCCTATTGTAACCCAGTGAGCTGGACTAAAACTATTTGGTTTGATTTGAACACTAAATGGTGTTTTTCTTCTGCTGAAAAAGTACTCTAGAACGCTGATCACTGTCTCCACCCTCCTACTACCAACAAAAACCAGAGGTTCACAGACTGTCACTAGATCCCTTCTTGAGAATTGTTTTTTTTTTTTTTCCAGTTTTAGATGGACACAATATATTTTATTTATTTGTTTTTATAAGGTGCTGAGGATCGAACCCAGTATCTCACAGGTACAAGGCAAGCTCTCTACCACTGAGCTACAACCCCAGCCCTTTAAGATTTGGTTTTAATGTTGAAGAATGAGAGAAGCTAAAGTGGGATATGGGTGCTGACAGAGCTGAGGATCTAGGTTTAGATGACTGTTTCGCCTTATGTAAACATAACAGGGATACACCAATTAATTCTGTCAAGAGTAAATGTGGGCTGGGGAAACAGCTCAGTTGGTAGAGTGCTTGCCTCGCATGCACAAGGCCCTGGATTCAGTCCTCAGCAACACACACACACACACACACACACATAGTAAATATAATAAATGTATGGGGGAAACTAGGTGCAGTGTGATTCCTGCGACTCAGGAGCTTTGAGGAATTCTAAGTTTGATGCCAGGCCAGACAACTTAGCAAGATCCTTTCTCAAAATAAAAAATAGATCTGGGATGTAGCTTAGTGGTAAAGCAACCTGCATTCAATCTCCAATACAAAAAAAAAAAAAAAAATTATAAAGGGTATTTAGCATGGTCCCAGTCAAGCACTTTTGAAAAAATGCATGCTTCTCATTGATCACACTCATTGAATGCAAGCCACCTTCAGAAGAGGACCTGACTTTAGGCGAAGTAATTGTCTTTAGCAGAGGAAATCCCCCAAATGACTGTTACTTGAAGGCTATCTGCCATTACCAGTCTCCAAAACTGGATAATCCAGTGTCAGCCACAATAAGTCATATAGCTACAGAGACTGATTCTAAAGTCTGATCAATACTAAGAAGCACTTCATTGCTTCTTTTCAAATATCTATAATTTGTATGGGGAGGAGGGGATATATTTTAGGATGTGTGCTGCCCCCGCCTTTTGGTCCTGAAGATTAAACCCAGGAATGTGTTACCATGCCCTTTTAAGTGTTTTGAGACAGGGGTCTTGCTTAGGTCCTCACTAAGTTGCCAAGGTTGGCCTGGGACTTGCAATCCTCCTGCTTCTGCCCTGAGTTGCTGGGATTACAGGCATGCACCTTTGTGCCTGGTACTCCTTTATGCTTTTTGATGGGATGAGGATAAAGTGTCATACAATTGACACATAAGGAAAAAATAAGGAATTATCTTTTGTCTTCTTGCTGTAGTTTCAGTGCCCATCTCTCCATTGGTACTCCTCCCTGACATCCTTACCTGAACCAGTATCTCCCCAGCATTCCTGACAAGAGCTCAACCCAAATAAACTCCAGAATCCTCAACTATTGTCACAAATGGGGAACTAGAAGCCCACAGAAGCAGTGTAAGTGTGTGTATGTATGTGTGTGTGTGTGGGGTCCTTTCTCACCACTACCCAACTCCCCCAAGGCTCACCTTCCATGGTTGTCCTTGTGAAAGTCCAGTGAAAATCCGAAGTGGCTGTTATTGGGGCCTGTATAGAAAGTGAGTCCCACAGGGTCCAAGTTCAAGGCCAAGGCTGCTGGGATAGCACTAGGTCCCAAGAGCAGTAGTGCCCACTCCAGAAGCCAGAAGGCATGTAGTGAACACAAAGCTCTGGCCATCCTTTTCCCACAACCTCCTGAGCAGAAATGGGCAGCTCTTTCCTCTCTTTCAATTTCCACCACAGGAAGTCTTCTTATCAAACTAGAACCCAAAGTAATTTGCTGAGCAGCAGGCAGAGCAAAAGGGCTATAGCTCCTGGATCATATAATCTTTAGGATTACTAGGAAGGGGATGAGGCCATCCTGGGGGGTAGGAGCTTATGGTGGGAAGCCATGACTCCTCCCTTTTCCTGTGGGCAGCAGCATATCAACTCCTGTTGTTTCAGCCTCCCCACTATATCTCTTTGAATATTCACCCCACCTCTCATAACAACACATTAGTATAAAGCAACTGATTGGGATAGTGTAACTGTGAACTAATAGGCCTGCAAAACTATATTCTAGCTCATAATTCTACAGCTACCCCTTCTCCCCCATCCATCTGGTTACTCTGCTGTGGCACTTTGTGACTTAGCAGAGGTAGGGGGAGTAAGGAAGCTGGTATCCTCTGATAAGACCTGAGGCTGCCATCTTTTTGGATAAAGCACTTATCCACTTCCTCCTTCTAGGGCTTTGGGCAGCCTCATTCAGCCATATTGAGAGATTCTATTGCAGCAGCTTCCTCGCTCCTTCTCCATCTTAAGCTAAGTCATAGTGTAGCTATAGCAGTGCAGCCAGTGCTGGGGAAAGGTCTTGGCTTAAGGGGCAAGGAGATGGAGAAAAGGTGGAGTCAGTACAGGGCATTATGGATCACAGGCTTTGGGATTGTGCACCACTTGTTCAGTTGGGTGACAGAACTTTTGTCCTACTATCAAGACTTGATTCTTGGGCTGGGGATGTGGCTCAAGCGGTAATGAGCTCGCCTGGCATGTGCGGGGCGCTGGGTTCGATTCTCAGCACCACATAAAAATAAAGATGTTGTGTCCACCGAAAACTGAAAAATAAATATTAAAGGGGCTGGGGATGTGGCTCAAGCGGTAGCGCGCTCGCCTCGCATGCGTGCGGCCCGGGTTGGATCCTCAGCACCACATACCAACAAAGATGTTGTGTCCGCCGAGAACTAAAAAATAAATATTAAAAATTCTCTCTCTCTCTCTCTGTCTCTCTCTCTCTCCTCTCTCACTCTCTCTTTAAAACAAAATATTAAAAAAAAAAGACTTGATTCTTATTGGGGTTCATTGCCTAGAGGAAGCCTCCCTGACTCTTCAGGCTGGCACCCTAGGCTAACACACATGGGCACAGCACTGACACACTGGTTAGGTGTGGTTTGTTCCCTGGATCGTGTACATGAGTCCCACAGGTTTCTTTCTGTAGCTCCAGGGCCTGGCCAAGAGCCTATCATGTAGTAGATCTTGGTGCAACACTGAACAGAAGCATGCACTGAGGGCAGAAGATGAAAACATAGGTTGACAAGTGGAAAGTTTTGAGCGGAAAGGCAGTCATTTTTTATGGAAGAGGATGGGAAGATTAAGAGTGCCAGTCTTACTGGCATTGCATGCCTTGCCAAAAGACAGGTTCGCAGGAAGGCAATTTGAGAGGTCTGCTAGGAGTAAAGGAAAATCCATAGCCACATCCTCCTTTTTTTTAACAAGCACTCTACTGACTAAGCTATATTCTCAGCCCTGATCTGTAATCTTTTTTTTAAAATATTTTATTTAAAATTCTCTCTCTCCCTCTCTCTCACTCTATCTTTAAAAAAATATTTTATTTATTTATTTAAGAGAGAGGAGAGAGAGAGAATTTTTTTTTAATTTATTTTTTTTCTCTTCTTTTTTTTAAAGAGAGAGTGAGAGAGGAGAGAGAGAGAGAGAGAGAGAGAGAGAGAGAGATGAGAGAGAGAATTTTTTTTTTAATATTTATTTTTTAGTTCTCGGCGGACACAACATCTTTGTTTGTATGTGGTGCTGAGGATCGAACCCGGGCCGCACGCATGCCAGGCGAGCGCGCTACCACTTGAGCCACATCCCCAGCCCAAGAGAGAGAATTTTTTAATATTTATTTTTTTAGTTTTCGGCAGAAACAACATCTTTGTTTGTATGTGGTGCTAAGGATCGTACCCTGGCCGCACGCATGCCAGGCGAGCGCGCTACCGCTCGAGCCACATCCCCAGCCCTAAATATTTTAATTACATTTTAGTTTTCGGCAGACACAACATCTTTGTTTGTATGTGGTGCTGAGGATCGAACCCTGGCCGTATGCATGCCAGGCGAGCGCGCTACCACTTGAGCCACATCCCCAGCCCCAGCCACATCCTTTTGATCTATATTTTCTGATCAAACTCAGCCACCCTGTGCCATCCTGAAGTCCCTTCAGCTCCTCCCTTCCTCTTGTACTTCATCTCAGCACACAGCTAAAAATCCTGTCCCTGACTAGGCTAAAAGATCCTTTAACTTTAGTCAGGGCCTTCTTCATTGCTGAATTCCCAGTGTCAAATTACAAGGCACGCAATTTGTTAGAATGAATACTTAACCCAGTCTTTTTTTTTTTTTTTTTTAGTTGTAGATGAACACGATACCTTTACTTGTTTATTTTCAGGTAGTGCTGAAGATTAAATCCAGTACCAGGTTTGAACTCAGTGCCTCCCACGTGCTAGGCAAACCCTCTACCATTGAGCCACAACCCCAGCCCTTCACGTAGTGTTTTATTTATCCCTACCCTCCCACTGTCCTCAACTGAGTGGTTACTGTATTACTGGTGTATTCTGTGTAGCCCAATACTAACTCACATTTCATTCAAGTTTTCAAATGTACTTACTCTGTTCAAGGCTCTGAGTTGATAAGGTATATAAAGATAACCTTCAAGATCCTACATTTAATCTAGAGGGAGTTAAGATATTGAACACATATAACTGCTGCAGAGGGATAACAAGTATATCTCATTAGGAAAAGAATGTTTCTCACAACAATCCTATGAAATAGGTACTATTATGACAATTTTATAAACACAAAATCTATGACACAAGGGAGTTTTAAGTGAATTGCCGAATTTTTCAAAGTGAATGGGTAACAAAACTAGGATTCAAACACAGGTTTGAATTGATATTCCAGCATAAGGAATGACATAAGGGAGAAGGAACACAGAGGTCAATTACAAGGAAGGAAGGGCAAATAATGGATTCTGGACAGAGTGCTTAAAAGTGTAGACTTGGGCATGAGGGTGGAAAGGAGGTGGAGCTCAAATCACTGGAGGTCCTCTAATGCTCTGATGCCTATTAGATTTGCAGGGGATGGAGAACATAAGATCTTTTCAGTCTGGGAAATAAGAGATCCAATGATCAATTGTGCTCTAATTTGGAAGACTGTACTAGCTGCCTGTGGAGAGAAAGAACTGGTGAAGGAAGGATTTAGTGGGAAGATCAGATGGGTAGGGATTGCAATTCTGTTCTGGGTTATAGGTGATGAGGTCTGGACCAGGGTACTGGTGGAAAGAATGAGAGTGATCAGAAATTAGACTCAATAGGTGGCTGCAGCCCAGCATGGTGGCACACGCCTATAATCCTAGCAGCAGGAGAGTTCAAAGCCAGCCTCAGCAACTGTGAAGGACTAAGCAACTCAGTGGGACCCTGTCTCTAAATACAAAATAGGGTTGGGGATTTGGCTTAGTGGTCGAGTGCCCCTGAGTTCAATATCTGGCACCCCCACACACACACACAAAAAAAAGCTGGTTGTGGTAGGGAGGTGTCAAAAGCAATTCAAATTTTGGGTGGCTTGTTAGGACATTTTTACCACTAATTTTGAAAACCCAAGGAGGATCAGATTTAGGAAAGTAGAGGAGTTGACTTTCAATATGGATTGTGTTCTTTTGGTGTCAGAGTTGGGTTGATCTCCCATCTAAGAGTGGGAAGAATGCTGACACCTTGTTCCCACTTCCCAACCTACCAGCCAGTCTTAGAATCCTTCAGTGAATTCATAATTCTGTTAAGGTTTCATTTAGCTAGGAATTATTAAAATAACCTCAACTGCTTCAATCATGTGCTTGCTTGGCACTGAGCAAGGTGATGTGGAGGTTAAAGAAACTTTTTTTTTGGTAGTAATAGGGATTGAACCAGGGGCACTTCATCACTGAGCTACAACTCCAGCCTTCTTTATTTTTTGAGACAGGGTTTTGCTCAAGCAGGCCTCAAATTTATAGTCCTCCTGTCTCAGCCGCCCCCGTAGCTTGGACTACTAAAGGCATGTGCCACCGTGCCTGGTTTACAGAATTTTTTTCAAATCTTTTTTAATGTTCCCTTGTATAATCTTCAGTTAACAGTATTTTATTTTGCTCACCTCTTTCTTGAGCATATCTTTTAAAAAAATGTTTACTATTACCCACCATGCACACCTATAATCCTAGCTCTTTGGAAAGCAGGAAGACCCTAAGTTTGAGACCAACCTAAGCAACTTAAAGAGACTCTGCCTCTAGATAGATAGATAGATAGAGAGAGAAGAATCAGCCCGCCATCCCAGAGTTCACAATCTTACTAGGAAGCAGTGAACATAAAATCATTTTATGTTCATAAAAGAACAAGGATTCTGAAACACCAGTTAGTTTTAGGGAGGCCAGCCAGGAAAATGCTGTAATAATTCAGATTTGGGTTGATAAGGGTGACATGAGGATATTTCTGGCAAATAAAAATGGAAATGTTTGACAAGGCCTGACTTAGTCCTCAAGGGTATAGAAGAGGAGTGGTTGAGGCCTTATCAGAGCAAGGCAGCTGCACATACTTACACACCACACTTTATACAAGTCAGTTTGCCTCTTTTGCTTGTTACCTTCTTTGTTCTCAGAAATTCACTTTTTTTTTCTTTTTCTTTTTTTTACAGTACTGGGGATTGAACCAGGGGTGCTCTACCATTGAGCTACATCCCAGGATCTTGCTAAGTTGCTGAGGCTGGCCTAGAACTTGTGATCCTCCTGCCTTACCCTTCCCAATTAGCTGGGATTACACATATGTGCCCCTTTGTGATTTTTTGACATGGATGAGTAGGGTTTTGTCTCATTAACAATTTGGGCTTGTTTTCTTAAACAAGTGGAAGGGCTCAAACATTGCAGTGGTATTAAAAAGGTTGAAAATGGTAATTCAAGCCCAGTTATACAGAACTTCAACAGGAGACCGAAGGCCAAGCAGATGACTATTGTAATCCCACTGCCCTTAAATGAACCCCAAATTCTAAAAAGTTGGAAGTTCCATGTCAATTTAGTGAGCATCTCCACATTCTATGTATTCTACTATACAAAGATTATAGAGCTAAAATGAGGGGGGAAAAAAAAAGAATAGAAGAAAAGCCATGTGGCAAAGAGGGAGCAGAAAGGTACACATTCCAAATCAGCTACTTAAGACTAAGAAAAACCTCACTACTAGTCTTCTTCCCAGGGCTATCTTTCCCCTCTCCTTGGACAAACCTGAACTTCAGAAACACAATTCCAAATACCTCAAATTGATTCACAAGAAACTATCCTTTGGGGCTGGAGTTGTGGCTCAGCAGTAGAGCGCTCGTCTAGCATGTACGAGGCCCTGGGTTCGATCCTCAGCACCACGTAAAAATAAAAAAGAAAAAAAGAAACTATCCTTTAATATTTTCAAATAAGGTGTTATTTATAAACCAAAACTCCAACCATTCCCAACCTGATTAGATGGGGCAACAATCACGACAGACTCTGCTAGTTTCCACAAATCATTGGTTTATTAGAAAGCTCCTTTCCCTCATTTTACAGCATATATAGCTCTATCATATGTGATAAAGTTAAATACAATCTGTTATGCTTGTAAGTAAGGATAGGTTATTTTGTTTTTCCTTTTTTTTAGGTTTTAAAATCACTATTCTGGAAGTTAAAGAAAACTGCCCCCAGGAAGGCAGAGAGGTGGCCAGAGTATGGCTCAATCTACAGGCTAAAGGGAAGCAGCACAAAAAATATTAATACTGTATTATTTAAATATTTACATGGGCTGAAAGCAAAGAAAAATGAATCCCTTCACTTCAAACAGATGATTTCATTTTTCCAGTGCTAGCTATCCAAAAAGTGATACTTCTGAATCAGATGAGGAGCACTGAGGAGGCAAGAAGGGGTGTTCAGCCAAGAGTCTTTGTTTGTCTAGCACTTGCTTCTCATTAGCTCAAAGCCTTTTTCTTTTGGGAATTTGAGAAGAAAGGCAGGAGCAGAGTCTTGGCCCAGGTAAATATGGTTTGTTTTTTTCTGTCAGGTGACCACTCAACAAATTCTAGCCACAGGAATTGGTAAGGAAATGCCAGAGGAAACCACTAACTACACCAAAGGAGATGGGACCTGCAATACAAGCAAGCACCTTTGCGTGTGTTAATTAGAGCTGAGAGCCTGGGTGAAGAGGCAAGAAGAGGGGGAAATGGGGCTGAGGCGGCAATTCCTCTGGTCAGTGTCATGGGAGAGACAGAAATAGGAACCACTACTGCTGAAACTGAGCTGGGTAGAAGGCCTGGAACTATGAAGCAAAAGGTATCTATAAATGTGTTCACCTCCCAACAAAAGGAGAAAACTGTCCCAACTCTATTACCCTCTGGTCTACTTCTACTTCAGTTTCTAGCCAACCCAAAAGGCACATTAAAAAAAAAAAATTGTCAGAGGGGCTAAGTTCTAGGAAGGCAAATGGTCTGCTTGGAATAAGGTACCCAGGGAAACCCAGGAATTCCCCCCAGATAATCAATGAATCTCACTGCTTCCAGAGAATCAAGCTGCATCTCGCCCTTCCTCTGCAGGGTCCACCTGTTTCTCTGTGTAAAACAACAAAGACCATCACAACTGAGCATCCCTCTGACACCCGCAGCTGAATGCTGCCCATTAACTCAAAAATCCCAGTGCTGGGGGCACCACTTAATGCAAATTACCTAACATTTTGTCCCAGCAAAAAATGTTTTGACATTTTTATAGTTCATAACTTCAAAAAATACATGAGCTTGATAAAATATACATGCTTAGTCATTTTTTGTATCTAGCAGAAAACAAATACTTTATTTTTTTTTTTTGTTTTCATTTTATAACCTTTAAAGTTTCTTAATTCAACTAGGGCAAACATATTTACACAAAGCCACCAGAACAAGGATCACTTAAAGAGCTGGATGTAAAAAATATTATTGCAGTATACTACAAATATGGAACCTTTTTATATGAGCTACAAAAAGCAGCATTTTACGTTTATAGAGTTCAGTGCAATTTTTACATTTAAAAAATCCTATAAATTAAGAAGGAAACATCAACACAACAGAAGAAAATATACCCTTCAGACACATGAGCTCCTCTCTGGGGAAGCACACGGGAGACTATGTTCCGCATAGCTTCAATTCATGATAGGATCTTCTTTTCTGAGATATGCAGATGCCTTTTCTGGGATGAGGGATTTGAGTAGTGCCAAATGTGTGGATGTTTGGGTGGAAAGTGGATCAAATGGCAGCCTGAGTTGCATCTGGTTCCAGGTCAGACTCCCTTTCCACCTCACCTGGGATAACATGTCACTAGGGGATAGTCAAAGACACTGCCCAAAGGTACCCAGGGAAACTGGGAAAGTGCTCCAAGGTCTGGTGCTATAGGCAGCAAGCTGGATTCCACAGGATCTAGTAGATCTTTCACTGTTGGAGAGATCGCTTGGCCTTCCTTTGTGGCACTGAGAAGGCAGAACCAGATGGGCCCATGGCAAGTGCTTTGGTGACAACCCACCAGAGAGGAGGAAAATGTTTTAAAATTTATAGAAGGGAAGAGCACAGGATAAAAAGTAGAAGGAGTAGGGAACTATTTAAATTTGACATTTTGGAGACATTGCTGCAAAGGGTTGGGTAGCACTTACTGGTGTTTCCTAGCTTAGAAACACAGGAGAGGGAGGGACAAATAGAAAGGAGGAAGGGGGGCGGGTAAATCCCTGATAATAACCAAAAGCAAACCTCAAATCTAAACCCATCCCTGCAAGCCAAAACAATTCTTTGGCTGTCAGACACTGCCCATCCCAGCTTTTGCTTGCTGGTATTAATGGCTCAACACCCCCAAGGGAAGAATCTTGGGTCACCTTCCCTGGCCCTACATATACTCCCATCCCCCAATTCATGTGCCATGGCTGGGGGGGTGCTGCAGGTCCTGACCTGAGAAGATGGGGTGAAGTAGTGGGTGAAGGTGGAGGGCAGTAGCAGCTGCTGCAGCAGGCCGTGGGGCAAGAAGGGTAGGGTAGAGGGCAGCATGTGGGACAGGGTGGAAGGTGAAGGGTCCAGGATGAATGGCTGAGGCAGGAATGATGTGGATGGGATGGCTAGCAAGAAAGGTGGCAGGGTGGCCAGGGATGATTGAGTGAGTGAGGTGGGACAAAGAAATTGGGGTCAGATGGGGCTGAGGAATATGATGCACTTGGGCAAGTGGCTGAGGATGAGGGTGGGGGTGAATGCCAATGGCGGCAGCAGCAGCAGCAGCATGATGTTGTAGGATGGCATGCTGAACAGTTGTGATGGAGGTGGCAGAGGCTGTGGCTGGCTGCTGAATGTGGATGGGCTGCAGGGCTGGAGTTGCTGGAGCCAGGGCTGCAGAGGCTGGAAAGGCCTTTACTTGCTTGGCCAGAAGCTGCTGCTGGATGTGTTGCTGTGCAGCCTGCTGGAGCTTGCTGTACTTCTCCATCTCCTCAGGTGTGAAGGTGATGGGCTGGCTCTCCAGGGGGGCCAGGGAAGCATCCTCAGCCCCATCTGTTGACCCAATACTAGGTTCCCCACTGGGAGGTGCATAACTGGGAAAGTGCTCAAGGTCTGGTGCTATAGGCAGCAAGCTGGATTCCACAGGACCTGGCTGACTGCCACTATCCAGGGACTCTAAGGTATCCCCATCACTGGGGTCAGGGAGGTAGTTATGGGAGATGGTTGGGTCCCCAGAGTAGCAGTCAGAGTGTGCTGGGGTACCTAGTGGAGCCACAGCTTGATCAGCAGTAGCTTCTTCAGACTTTGGCTCTTCTGGGGGTGGGTCTGATAAAGGGCCAGCTGTTTCCTCTGAGGGGAACTGATGCCCAAAGGGTGCATCATTACTCCCTGAGGGCCCTTCTTCCGTCTCCGACTGTTCTTGTTCTTCCCCCCTTTCCAAGCCAGACTCTTCACATTTCTTGTTGTTAGGCTTTCGGGTAGCTGGGAGCTTCCCTATCAGTGGAAGAACAGGCTTATTGCCAAGAGAAGGGGGAAGCTTGGGCCCGAAGTAACCTTGTGGTGGGTCCTTGAGCTTGAGCCCAGCTTTACTGGGGGTGGCCTGCACCTCCTCACTCATACTGGGTTTCCTCTCCACTTTCCTAGACTGGATCTTCTCCAACAGCAGTTTGGCAGTCACAGAGTTCTTGTCTTCAGGGCTGCAGTCACTTTCTGACCCCCTTCCTGTGCCAGTATTGCTGTTCTGGGAGGGTGGGCCTGTCCCTTTATTGTCATCTCCCCTGCCATCATCTTTTTTCCCAGTACCTTCACTCCGCCCTGATCGAAAATAGTGGGGGGACTGAGAGCGATAGATCTTTGAGCGAATGAAGTCCCGACGACCAGAACGCCTTTCCTCAGGACTCTCATGACCCCATGATCCCTTTCTGGAGCCTGATCTCTGGGAAGGGCTCCTGGTACTACGGCTGCGATCCCGGCTATAGCTCCGGCTCCGCTGCCAGCTATGGGCTGTGGTGCTGCGACTTCTCCTCTTGCTCCGACTGCGACTACAACTGCTGCTACGGCTGCGGTCCCGGGATCTTGAGCGCTCTCTGGTATGACTCCGAGAACGACTTCGAGACTGGCTGCAACTGAGGCTATAGTCATCATCAGAAGATGAATATTTGTGTCGTTTGGATCGGTGCTTGGAGCTGGCATAATCTGAGTCATCTGAGTCATGCGAGCGCTTAGAGTGTCTTCGTGATCGGTCACTATAGTCACTATAACTGTCATCAGAGTAACTGTGCTGTCTACTATAGCAGCTCTGGTCTGAAGAAGCATCTGAACTACTTGTGTAAGAGCGTCTGGAAGAACGGTGTGAGGAATGGTGCCGGCCAGACCGTGAGCGGCTTCGGGAATGCTCACTGCCTGAGTCTTCCTCCTCCTCTTCCTCCTCCTCCTCCTCACTATACTGGGATGGAGACTTTGGGTGCTGCCTGCGTGATGAAGCATCATCACTATCCTCATCTCCACTACTGGGTCGGCTCCGATGGCTAGATCGGCTGCTCCGTTTGGTGCCAGCTCTCCGCTGGCAGGATGAAGCTGGTGGTTCACCTTTGTGTTTCCTCCCACCATGATCCTGGGAACTGCTACCACCCCCACCTTCATCTTTTTTGCTACTGCTCCCTTCTTCAGCAGGGAGGGATCTCCTCTGGGAGTCATCTTGGGCACGTCGCCGTCTTCTTGGTGGTGCAGGGCTACCACTTCCAGGAGGTTCTGGTTTGGGTCCTCGTTCAGAATCTGCTGGGGCTGATGACTTATTCTTCTTTCGTTTTCGTTTCTTACGCTTCTTAGACTTCTCCCCAGACTCTGCCTTAGAGCTTTTCTCTTCTGTGTCAGCCTTGTGTTTCCGTTTGTGTTTGCTGGACTTTTTGTGTTTCTTTTTCTTTTTGTGTCGGTGGGACTTCCCAGATCGTTCTTTCTTGCTAGGAAGGCTTTTCCCTATATCTTCAGTCTCTGACCCATGGCTGCCCCCAGGCTCCTGTTTGTTCAGGCTGCTACAGGCAGGCCCTGAAGCAGGTACTTCCATTCTGCCTCCTGATGAATGTACTACATTCTCTCCTACTTCCTTGCTTTTATTTGGCTCACCAGGATCAAGGCCTTGGAGCTGGTCCTTTGAGGATCCTCCCATATCCTTCGGTTTTTCTGTCCCTTTACCCCTGGCATCTTTGTTCCTTGAAAGTTTAAAGTCAAAGTATAAAGGGTTACAACTGTAGGAAATGGATGGTTCTGCCTTGGTGAAAATTAATAGTTCTGATGGCCACTGGAGGGCAGTGCTTTCATCTTTGCTCAAAACTGGGAAAAAGGGGCCAGTAGGATGTTTGGGTCCTTCCTGGCTTTCTTTCCCAGCTGGGATGGCCTGACAGGTTTCTTTAGAAGGATTAGACTCACACATTTGGATCTCTGAAGACTTTTGACTTTGACTTTCTAAACTCTGCTCAGTTATATCCCCTCCTGTGGTCTTTTTTGTGTCAGGTTTGCTTCCAGGCTCTGAGGGCTCAGTCACAGTGGCTTCCTTCTGCTGCTCAAAGACTTCACTAACTGCCTTTTCTGCTCCTTGGCTTGCTGTCACCTTAACACAGCCTTTAGGCTTGGGAGAATTACTTTTTTTGCTTTCTGGGACATTCTTTGAGTGTGTAGTATTATCACCTTCCATTTGTTCACTGGCTCTCATAAAGAGTAAGAAGGGAAAATTAGGTTTTACTTTGCAGTGCGCTGGGGGAATATAGTGGTAATACTCTGGCTCTGTACCTCCAGTTCCTTCCTCTCGCTTCATCCTTTTTAACTTGGATAATGTTGAGGCAAGAGACCCTCCATCCTGAGGGTCTTCATCTTCTTTTTTACCATCAAGATTACCGCTACCATCAGCATCTCCCACCTTTTGCAGTCCTTGATCAGAACTCTTCTCATCAGATTTTGTTCCATCTTCAGAGGGCCCTTCCTCTGCATGATCCTTGAAAACAGATGCTATTGATTCAAGTTTAACAGGAGCCTTCTTGGCAAAGGAAAATGACACTCCCAATTTTTGCAATGGGGTCCCCAAATTATTCTTAAGGCCAAAGCTGATGCCTTGAGAGGATGACCCAGAAGCTTGTGCCAGTCCAGTGGGATTAGTGATCTGTACTGCAGTGAAGGGGCCTCCTTTATCTGTGGAGAATTCAGATCCCAAGCTACAAGTAGCAGTGGTACCTGTGCCACTATTTGTAGTTGATTCATCCTTGTCTTCATCTCCACCTTCTTCATCTACAGCCACCGTGGTTGGTCTAAACATAGGACCACTTCCAGGTGCACTGCACAATGGTTTAAAAAAGTGAGAAAAAAACCAAAAACAGGTTTAAGGCATTTTATATATCTTATAACGTACTCATCTTTTATGTTCTACCATTCATCTTAGGTAGGTCTCAAAGACACTAAGAGGTGGCCATTCTGTATCGCTGTGCTAATGAAGGAAGCTGCTCAGTGGAAGTTAAGCAACATCTCACTCTATTAACCAACCAACCTAAATTCCCAGGGCCAGCCAGTTACTGCTGTTTTTTCTTAAGCTGTCTATATTACAAAAAAATAAGGCTTATCTCAAATACCCCATCACTACCATCTTGTATAGTCTATCGCAACCTGCTTCTGATCATATTTATTACTATTATTATTCTACCCATTGGTATGCTAGGAAATGTACGGCTATATATAACTCTATCCACAAGGTTATATTTCATTCAGCTAAAGAAAAAAAAAAAAAGCTAGGCATGGTGCCAAATACCTGTAATCCCAGAGACTCAGGAGGCTAATGCAAAATAACTATAAGTTCAAGGCCAGTTTCAGCAACTTAGTGAAGCCCTAAGTATTGTACAAACACCCTATCTCAAAAAATAAAAAATTAAAAAGCTCAGTGGTAAGTTAATTGAATCCTCAGTACCAAAAAACAAAAGCAAAAACAAAAACAAATTTCTCAGATTTCATTTTTCAAAAAATGGGCATATTCTGTATTAAACATAGAAACTTCTACCATGATACTTCTACCATGGGTTGTTATGTCTGTTTTTGAAGCAAATAGCCTGTGTATATATCCTGGGCATTACATCCAAACATTTGCTTTGGTTTTATATATAATAATAGTACCTCCTCATCCATGGGGGAAGTTTCAAAACCCACAGTGGATGCCTGAAATTGTAGGTAGTACTTAACCATACACACATGTGCATGTACGCACATACGCTTTTTTTAAAAAAATATCTTTTTAGTTGTAGATGGACACAATACCTTTATCTTATTTATTTTATGTGGTGCTGAGGATCAAACCCAGTGCCTCACACATTCTAGGCAAAAGCTCTACTGCTGAGCCACAACCCCAGCCCCAACACACACACACACACACACATACACACACTCTCATCTATAATGAAGTTTAGTTTATAAATTAGGCACAGTAGGAGATCAACAACAACAATAAAATAGAATAGTTATAATAAGATAATAATAAAAGTTATATGTATTTGGTCTCTGTCTAGTGGGCATACAGCATCTGAAGTATGAATAGGTTGAACAAAGGGATGTTTCATGTCCCCAGCAGGACAGACTGGGACAGCTTGAGATTTCATCACACTACTCAGAATAGCACACAATTTTAAAAAAACTTACAAATTCTTTATTTCCGGAATTTCAAATTAATACTTTCAGACCACAGCTGAGTGTGGATAACTGAAACTATAGAAAGTAATATCACAGGGGCTACTGTATTTTCTGGGTACTCAGAACAATGGTCACATTGCTATCAAGCACTCTTCAGCTTTGACAACAGGTACAGTGAGAAGTCTTAAGAGTAGGATTCTAGGGCTAGGTTGTGGCTCAGTGGTAGAGCTCTCACCTAGCACATGTGAGGCCCTGGGTTTGATTCTCAGTACCACATAAAAATAAATAAATAAAGTGTGTGTGTGTGTGTATACAAAAGAGTAGTATTCTAGGGACTGGGGTTGTGGCTTAGCAGTAGAGTGCTTGCCTAGCATGGGTGAGGCCCTGGGTTTGATCCTCAGCACCACATAAAAATAAATAAGTTAATTAAAGATATTGTGTCCAACTAGACTAAAAAATAAATATTAAAAAAAGAGTAGCATTCTAAACTGCCTATATTGCCTAAATTTCACCATGTGTGGACTATCCAGTATTCTTTGAATTCCAAACTCAAGAACTAAATAGAATTATATATCCATTCAGATAAAAACCCTTGTTATATGACCAGCAGCTACTAAGTGTCCTCAACTCAGTTACCAAAAAACATTCAGATGATGTGGTGGTATCTCTTGCTACATGAACTGTTGCTATTGGAAAATGGGAACTCAACAGATTTGGATAGTAAGAGATATGCTATGTTATAAAGCCTACCCCACAGAAACAAACTACCTATACTATACAGCACAAAACTCTCAAACTGAATAAAAATATTTGTTTTGATTTTTTTGTCTTTGCCATGTTTAAAAAATTTTTTTTGGATGCTGACAGACCTTTATTTTATTCATTTATTTATATTTATATGTATATTATTTATACAGCTAAAGACACATGCAAGGCAAGCACACTACCACTGAGCCATAACCCTAGACTCTAGTCTTTGCCATTATTTCAATAACTACTATGGGGTCATGCATTATTTCTAGTATGAAGAAATATCTGATGATGGATCAAATATATATATTTTTAATTCTCTTGAAACTACTTGGTCTTTTTTTTCTTTTCATGGTGCTGTGGATCAAACCCAGGGCATTACACATGCTGAGCAAGTACTCTGCCACTGCACCTCTAGCCCTACTTAGTCATCTATTAAGTATTCATTTAAAAAACTGGGAACTAAAAGTTTCCTTTAAAGAAAAAGATGCCCTGAACTTTGGTGTACAATTTTTTTTTCTTTTTTTTTTTTTTGTGGTAATGGGGCTTGATCTGAGGGGTGCTCTACACTGAGCTCTATCCCTAGTCCTTTTTATTTTTTATTTTGAGACAGGATCTTGCTAAATTGTCCAGGTTGGCCTTGAACTTGTAATTCTCCTGCCTCAGCCTCCCAGGTAACTGGGATCACAGATACATGCCATCATTACACCTGGCATAGTGTATCTATTTTAAGGAGGCACCATTGCAACAATCCCAAACTTTCTTTTGTGTTTACATAAAGAGTTGCCAGTTGGGGCTGGGATTGTGGGTCGGTGGTAGAGCACTTGCCTAGCGTGTGTGAGGCACTGGGTTTGATTCTCAGCACCTTTTATTTATTCTCATATAAATAAATAAAGTGAAGGTCCATTGACAATTTAAAAAAAGTATATATTTTTTTTTAAAAAGAGTTGCCAATACAGGCACTTGTCTGTAATCCCAGTGACTTGGGAAGATTGTAAATTTAATGCCAGCCTCTGCAACTTAGAGATCTTGTCTCTCATAGTAAAATAATAAAAAGGGCTGGGGATATAGCTCAGTGCCCCTAGGTTCAATCCCCAGTATCAAAAAAAAAAAAAAAAAAAAAAAAAGTAAAAGGAGGTACAGAATCATTTTATAGGCAGTTTAACTCAATATTAGAGATTGCAGGCTAATTCTGTTAAAAACTTATACTATATATATTCTCTCCCTTCCTTCTTCCTCCAGAATGCAAGTCAATAAGAAGGAAGTGTGTGTGTTTGTGTGGGGGTGGGGTACAATATAAAACTAGTAAATCCAGTTGGGATGAAGTTCAGTGGTAGAGCATTTGCCTAGCAGGTGCAAGACCCTGGATTTGATCTCTAGCAAACAAACAAACAAACAAACAAAAAACAACTCGAAGACTGGGTCTCCAGAATCTAATTGTTTGGAAGTTCTGTCCTAGGTAAGGTAGTCTTCTTAAGGCTAAATTCCAGACAAAAATTCAATAATGAATAAGAACCATAAAAGAACATTAAAAACAACACTCAAAGGGGCAGGACCTTATAGAGAAATAAACTGATGGAATTCTGTAGGTTTCAGAGTACTAACTATATAGTACTTAAAAGGTAATGACAACCCTTAAATGTGTGCCCTAACATTTTTTCCTATAAAAAGAGGAATATTGGAAATGTGAATAGTAGTAGTGGCATCATTTACTGATTTACTGTGCCTCTTAGATGTGCCAGGCATTCATTTTTTTGGCGGGGGGAGGGTACTGGGGATTGAGCCCAGAGGTGCTTAACCACTGAGCCACATCCCCAAACCATTTTTATATTTTATTTTGAGACAGGGTCTCTCTGGGTTACTTAGGGCTTCACTAAGTTGCTGAGGCTGGCTTTGAACTTGCCATCCTCCTGCCTAAACCTCCAGGATTACAGGCATACACCACCCACCAGCATGCCAGGCACTCTTTTTAAGTGCTTACAACTGTGAGAAGTAAATTGTTACAATCTTCATTCTACAAATAGAGAAATTAAAGCACAGAGAGTTTAGATACAAGTTGAATAAGTAACACAGATAGTAAATAGAATATGGCCTGAAAAGAACATATAATCAATAAGGTTCTACTGAAAATCTTAAGGCTAATACTTTAAAGTATAATCTTAAAATCTATTAACTTAAAATCTTAAGGACTGTAATTATCTGTAGAGCACTCTGAAAGAAAATTTCCTTACCATTCAGCTTGTTTTCTTTGCTCTGCCAACTCATGGAGCCGCCGAAGCGCTTTTTCTTGTTTCTTCTCATCCTTGCGAGATCTTGAAGAGACATTTCGGGCAAACTCTCTCTGTTTGAGATCTTTTAATCTCTGGGTTAATGGAAAGAAAGAAACAGAAGGTGGTGATTTAAGAGTAACTGAAAGCAAAGCCTTTAAAAATTTACCGTAAACCAATGCTTATAGTACTAGTGTAGAATATGTCATTAGACTCTCTTATCATACTGAAAACATAATAGCAGATTACTTTGTGTATGACACTTGGACTATCTGCATTTCTAATTAGTACAGCATATTATTTGCTTTATTGGGCAATATAAAATTATTTCAGTAGCAATGAGGAGATTTATAACATTGGGAAGAAAGAAAAGGGACTATTTAATCACCTGCTCTTCCAGGATGCAAAACTAGACAAACAGAACATGAGATAAATTGCAGTAACACAGGTCAAAGAGAACAGAAAGGGTTTAGGCTATTACAGAAAATCGCTCAAGGTGCAAGATCTTAAAAAGCAATGTACAGCTTACATAGGGAGGTTATTTGAATCAGAACAAATAGAAAACATACTTTTATTTCACCATAAAAGGTGTTATCTCTTTTCAGCACAATTGGAGATTTCTTGATAACTATTAAACAAACCCAAGAGAGGTCTTCTAATGCTAGCATGTTCAGAGCTCACTAGTCTGACCAATTTCCTCTGGTCAGTCTGTTGAAATTAGAGAGTAATATGTATAGCTTTTCATTCCTTCATGACCCTGAGAGGAATATTCAGGGGGTGGGGAGGGAAAATAGAGATAAGTCAAAAATTTTATTACTTAAAATCCAGATAACAGGATGGTCTTTTATTTTCAGAAGCTACTATACAATTTTCCTTAAAACAAAAGAAACAGCAACAACCAAAAAAAGAACAGTGCCATGACACACTGGTGACAGAGTCCAGACATATCTATCTGTAATGAAGACAGAACTAAAATTATTTTCAACACCTTAGACAGTATTAAAAAACAAACAAGATAAAACATACTCATTAGCTTATGCTTTTACAATAGCATTGAGAAAAGGAATTTGACCCAATATAAAGTGGACATTGCTTTGTGGAAAGGCATGATGTTCAACAGACAAAGGAGTTTTCTTACCTAATATTTATGAAATGTATTTTGAATCTTTTTTAATTGGGAGGAGGAAGGGTAGAAAGACACACACAAAAAAAGATATACAGCTAAAGACACTAGTAGAAAAACTCACTCTTGTGATCTGGGCTCCCAAATTAGAAGGATTTGCTTTCAATACATCAGCTGAAAATGTCACATCACAAAGAAAAAAAAGTAAAAAATAAAACAAGAGTAGAAGAGAAAAAAAAATAAAGCAAGCATTACTACACAAGCTCTCTTAGTCAAGTCTACAAACTTATACTGAAAAATCAAGGACAAAGCCGTCAACTCTAAAAGGGCTGGGGAAAGGGGAAGCACCTACACAACATATATAGGTGTACATACACACAGACTGACACAGCAAACCCACCTAGATAAATGAAATTATCTATTTTTTTTCAAGAAAAATGCTTACAAACTTTGAAAAAGACCAATGCTGTCTAAAAGCCATTGGTCTTGTTTTCATTTATCTTTATTTTGGGGAAATTCAAATAACCTACAACTGGCAAAACTGTTACTGAGTTGTGCTGCCCACTATAATATGGAGGATCAACTATTTTAAGATGTTTACTTAAAATAGTAAAATACTGAGAGATTCATGTTTAGAATTCTAGTTTCCTCCTTATGATGGAGATGGGGCAGACAGAAAGGATCCATCAGCCTATTATATCTTTATTTTAGGCTACAAACCTAGTTTTTTAATTCTCCAAATAGGTTTTCCAGCTCAAATTTAAATAGAATGTGTATTTTTCTCTTATCTGCTGTCTTTCCCTAAGCCTCTTCATAAACCTGAACAGTCTCTTCATGCCCAGTCATTCCCTTCTTTCTTAAAAATATTTCATCACTCTTAGGAGGCACTTATTAACCTACAGTAGGGCACTGTCCAAAAGGTCGATTTTTTATAAAAAGTCTGAAGCCTCCAGGTTGAGTCAGAAATCAGGCTTTTCAATCATTTAGCAACCGCTTCCTGCATCTAAAAGTTAAAAGGACAGGAGCAGGTCCACATCATCGTGAAGACATCCTACCTCAAATCCCTGGTGCAAGCATACAGATGAAGGCATGGATGGAAAAAAAATGGGATGATGCCAATAAAATAAAATCTAAATTGCCTAGGCTCCCTCTAGGCAAATATATCTTGGTACTCTATAAGGTACAGCAAACACTCCCATGTCACCTTTACAAACTTTATAGTCAAATCTGGACTCTCAAAAGCAGAACTGGGAACCCCAAAATTTTACCCCAATCTTAAGATGGCATTCAGCAAACACTCCCAAACCCAATATGTACATTTGAGGTTTCTCAGGAAACAACATTCTGATGATAATAATGGAAAGCCATGCATTAACGCTCATATTTTCTTTTACCTAACTCCAAGTCTCTCCTTCTTACTGAAGTCCCTCATAAGAAGACTGAACTGTTAGCACTTTGTCATAACTCTAATCTAGCAACTGTCAGAGTTATTCATTCCTGTCTTTCAGAAAGACAGTATGTGTAAAGCTTCAGAATTAGAAAGACTTGGTTCAATTACTAATTACTGATAAAGCGATTTCACTCCTTGTAGCTCCAATTCTCTTATTATAAAAACAGGGCTATCCATCAATAGATTTACCAGATTAAATGTAAAAATAAATGTAAAGCATTTAATAAGTCACAACTGTTCAACACTGCTTTTTCCTTTATGTTGGATAGGATTATAACCTTTATAATCAACCCTGCAGTGCACAGAGCAGAATTAAATCTATAGAAGGGATCTGGCAAATGTCTAGTGGATAATGTGATTTTTCCCCCCCAAATAAAATTTCTATTATTTATAGAAGAGGTTGATATGAAATATTCTCACATTTCTAGTAGTGACATAATCAAATTATATAATATATTCTTCCAGCTATCACTCATATAAGAATTAAATTTCTTATTCAGGGAAACAAAAACCTGCAGAGAAAAGACCTTAAATTCTTTATATATATATATATATTATATGTAAATGGACCTTTATTTTATTTATATGTGGTACTGAGACTCAAACCCAGGGCCTCACACATGCTAGGCAAGTGCTCTACCACTGAGCCACAACCCCAGCCCCCTTAACAAATTCTTCACAAATGATCCAGGATTCAGAACTTTAAGTACCAAAAAATTAATTGTGGCTCTTTGGGTTAAAGACATCTTCAAATGAAAATGATATTCCAGTTCTTAGAACACAATTTAAACAGCATTAAGCTGGCAGAAAAATCTCTCAAGACACTAGTTTCTGCTCTACTAACTCAGAACAGATTTTATGAGGAAAATGTGAATCTGGTAAATGTCAATGTGGGTAACAAATTTACAGAAAAGGCTAGCCCATTAGCCATGTACTTTTCTTTAATTGCAAATTTCATGAACAGAAACATTCTGCCTCATAACGTCTACTAAACCAGAGGAACTATGGTAATCGGGCTTCATAGAAGATCATCTTTAAAATAATCCTTAAGAAATATGACATTTTACCACTGAGCTATATCCCAGTATTATCTTCTTTGAGACAGGTTCTCAATAAATTGCTTAGGGCCTTGCTAAGTTGCTGAAGCTGGCATCAAACTTGTTGTTCTCCTGCTTCAGCCTCCCCCAAATATGGCTTCTTTCTATTGTGTTTCTAGAACTTTTAAGACAGTTATTACTTTGTCAATCGAAAGGAGCAGCACTGTTCCTTCTAAATTGTGTATGAACTGGGAATAAATGAGACAAAAATATTTCTGCACATAATTTCCCTAACAATATAGTAAGAGTATGTCCAAAGAGTGACTTTTTATAAAAGTCTTTTATTAATCTTTTTTTGTATCTTCTGGTGCTTTCTTCTATCAAAACTAAATTTGATGTTTATATTTGATTGAATATACTTAACTAGGAATAAGTTCAATTATTATTCTCAAATATTTAAAATCTACTAAGTTAAATAATTAATTATCTGGGGATGTGGCTCAAGCGGTAGCGTGCTCTCCTGGCATGCGTGCAGGCCGGGTTCGATCCTCAGCACCACATACAAACAAAGATGTGTCCGCCGATAACTAAAAAATAAAATGTTAAAATTCTCTCTCCCTCTCTCTAAAAAAAAAAAAAATAAATAATTATCTGCAGTACTGGGGATTGAACCCCATGGCACCCTATCACTGAGATATAGCCCCAGCCCTTTTTAATTTTTATTTTGAGAAAGGGTCTTGCTAAATTGCTGAAGTTGTTTTCAAACTTGCAACTCTCCTATTTCAGCCTTCTAAGTACCTGGGATTACAAGTGTGCACTGCTGTACCCAGCTTCTACCATCTAAATTTAAAGAAAACAACAAAACAAAAAAACCAAAGTTCCCATGTGAAAGGTATTTTAGGTATCATAAAGCAGGCACAATTTAAAGTTCAATACTCTTTGCCACTAAAAATCCTGTGTTCTGTATTTACTCAGCTCTACAGAAAAAGCCTGATTTTGTCTCTTTAGCATTAAAAAATTATTCACGGTTTGTTTCTCTGACCAGACAGTAACAAGTCTCCCAGAACAAGGACCAAGGCTGTCCTAGCACTGCAATGTCCAGACTGTTTGACCAAAAAAAAAAAAAAAAAAAAAGAGAGAGAGATGCTCAATAAATATTTATCAAATTGGTTTCATTTTTGTTTTCTTTCTTTCATTCACTCATTCAACCATTCATTAGTACTGGGGATTGAACCCAGGGACACTATCACCGAGCAACATACCCAGTTCTTTTTATTTTGAGATAGGGTCTCACTAAGTTGCTGAAGCTGGCTTTGACTTGTGACCTTCCTGCTTCAGCCTCCTGACCCACTGGGATAACAGGCATGTACCACTGCACCCAGCAAGCATATTCAAGGTTTATATATGTTGTAAGCAGTGAGTTATTCCTTTTTATTGACAAAATAATATTTCCTTGTATGGGTATACTATAGTTTATTTATTCATCAACTGATGCATGGATTTGGGGTTGTTTCTATGTTTGGCTATTACGAATAATGCTGTTATGAACACTATTGTATAAGTGTTTGTGTAGACATGTTTTCATTTCTCTTAGATAAAATTGGTCATATGGTAATTCTAGGTTTTAATATTTTCAGTAAGTATCAATCTGTTTTCCAGAAGGGCTGCACCACCTTATTATTTCATTAGCAATATAGGAGGATTCAACCTTCTCCAAAACCTCTCCTAAACTGGTTAATTATATCTTACCTTTTTTGGGGGGTAGAATGGGGTTGAGAAAGAAACTCAGGACTCATATATGTTAAGCATGTGCTCTATCACTGAACTATATCCCCAGCTTTGTGTCTTTTTTTAAATTTTAGACATGCCAGTGGGTGTGAAATGGTAGCTCATTGTGTTTTTTGTGAGTTTTAAGTATAGACTATGTCCCTCCAGATCATACCTGGAGACAAATATTTGCCCTATATGTAAAATTTGAAGAAACATAATTTATAAGGGATATTTGGGTTCAAAACAAATATAAGAGCAGCATCTCAGTTCAGAGTTCTCTTTATAGTATTGTCATTCACAAACTTGTATTTACCTTTAATCTTGCTTTAATCTTTCAGACTACAATAGAACACAACAGCCTAATCCCAGAATTTCCAAACTACAGTCTATCACTATGATGAATTTAAGATTACAGGGCAGAAAACAGGTTGAAATGGCACAACATGAAAAAGGTTGAATCATTTTTATTTATATTGGGATTGTGTGGCAAGATGAAGAACAATTAGAAATACACAAGAGGATGCCTATTTACCTGCAATATTAGTTCCTGAAGGATATAAGATTAACACTACTCATAAAAGCATAACATTTCCCTAAGTAGACATAAGATTTTTTCCCCTTAATTAGGGTGTGATTGCTGGGTTTAAGTAGTCTAATTCCAAAGTTAAGCATAGGGTATGAGTACATAAAGATTTAAAAGGTGAAAAGGCTGAAAACATGCTCAATTTGTGGAAAACTGATAAAACGATTCAATGTTCTATCAAGCAAAATAGTCCCAAAGAAAATAGCATCTATAGTAATACTAAGCACAAGAGAATTTAAAATTTTCATCTTCCTGCCAGAGGTTAGTAAAACAAAACAACAGTATGCTCAAGTTCTGAGATGGATTCCTCTCTTCATATTTATTTTTCTCTCTCCGACTCTTTACCCAATGCTAGAGATGAAATCCAGTGCCTCACACATGCTAGGCAAGTGTTCTATCACTGAGCTATGCCCACAGCCCTTTTTTGTTTCTCAAAGCATAGCTTCAAAGTGAACTGTGTTGTTTAAGTCAACATTTATGAACCTCTGGGATTCCTAAGTACTTTGTGATTTTCCATTTTTGCCAATAATTACTTTATTTTTTTGAAGGATAAACATTCTAGGAACACCCAAAATACAGAGCACCTAAAGAATAACTTCAGGAGTATCTGATCTTGGTGGTTTTAAAAATTCTTTTAAGTGTGATGTTCTCTTAATTTTAGCTCTTAGGAATATCTTATCTTGCCGTTTTTATTTACTTCTGTGTTCTTCCTTCACTGAATATCAAAACAACACTTAAAAAAAAAAAAAAAAAAAAGGTTACATTTCTTCAAAACTGCAGTGGTTTGGCAGAAGTACAACTTGCTTTGATGTGCCTATTTGTCCGGATGCTATATGCATGAAGCATATAGAGAATCAAATGCTGGAAAATATCTCGAGAGACAAATATCCAATAACTAAATGGTAAAACCCCAAGTGGAAAGTGACCACTCCAAATTTTAATGAAGTCTTTGTGAAGCCCAAAAATGATCTTTCCTTCTATCATCAAGGAATTTCTCAGATTACATTTAAATTCAGAACCTATTTTATTTTTGAGCAATGAGGGAAATTCTAAAATTCTTTTGTCTTTTGTAATATATACTACCGGGTACTGAAATAGTCAACTAACAATAAGTAATTATCAAAAAGCAGCAACAAGTTGAGACAAGTTAACTAAATAATGTATTAATACATTCCATCCTACAACTCAGATTAGAGAAATCACTGGTTACTGTTAATGCCTTCATTCATGTTAGTTCAGTTACTTAAAGCTTAGAAAACTAGTACTATTATTTACAGCTAAAACAGACCTTGGTAGTAAATAGGATTTCGGTCTTTTCAGAATGTGTAAAAAGTACAGGGGTTTTCATACTAAGATTATTTTAGCAGAAAAAAGAGGTAAGCTGAAAACATTCTTTCCTGACTGAGATTCTGATTCCTTCTACAAGTTAAAGGGATTTCTGAAACCTCTTTATTTGACAAGTGATCACTGAAATAGCAAGGAAGCTGGTTCCAACACCATCAGTAAGGGCACAACTTTTCAATGTGCTACTTCCCCAAGAGTCAGTCAGAACTCATGGGGGTGGGGGTAATAGGCCTGGGTCAGAAACTCAAGTGTTCAGAGGGGTTTGGCAGATAACATAATGGGTCAGTCACATAGATGAATGTATGAGAAAAGATGAAAACCAGAGCTAATTGTACAATGAACAAAGAGACAACTTTAATTAATGGTTATGTTGAAATGTAGGCCCAAGGTCAGATATTTCAATTTTTCTCAAGACAAGCCAAAGCCTGAATTATGTAAACTCTCCTGAATAAAGTTTGTTTGTTTTTTAAATAAAGAGATGGGGTCTTGCTATATTGTGCACACTGCCCTCAACTGCTAGCCTCAAGTGATCTTTCTACCTCAGCCTCTCAAGTAGCTAGAACTACAGACATGCACCATTGTGACCTGCTTTGATTTTTTTAAAATATTAGGAACCGGGCTGGGGATGTGGCTCAAGCGGTAGCGCGCTCGCCTGGCATGCGTGCGGCCCGGGTTCGATCCTCAGCACCACGTACAAACAAAGATGTTGTGTCCGCCGATAACTGAAAAATAAATATTGAAATTCTCTCTCAAAAAAAAAAAAATATTAGGAACCAATTAAAATTAACAAGGGAAAAATAACACCATGAAGACCAGACAAAGTACATGGGTGAGACAATTTGTGATCTGCTTATGTACCTGAAGGACCCTTAGTGACACAAATAGAAGATAAAATTAGAGGAATTAAAAAAGAAAGAAAAGAACTACATCTCTCGCCTTTTTATTTATTTTATTTTTTGGGAGCATGGGAGTACTAGGGGCAATTTACCACTGAGTTACATCCCTGACCCTTTTTTAGGGGGAGGGAGGAGTACTAGGGATTGAACGCAGGGGCACTTGGCCACTGAGCTACATCCCCAGCCCTGTTTTGTTATGTTATTTAGAGACAGGGTCTCACTGAGTTCCTTAGCACCTCACTTTCGCAGAGGCTGGCTTTGAACTCGCAATCCTCCTGCCTCAGCCTCCTGAGCCACTGGGATTATAAGTGTGCACCACTGTGCCCAGCTCCCTGACAATTTTTATTTTTTCTTTTGACACAGGGACCTTTTAAGTTGCTGAGGCTGGCCTTGAATTGGCAGTCCTCCTACCTTCCAGTCCCAAGTTGCTGGTATCATAACATGTGCCCCCACGCCTGGCTCCAGCCTTTAAAAAATATATACACAATTTTTTTTTTTTTTTGTACTCAGGATTGAACTCAGGGGCACTCGACCACTGAGCCATATTCCCAATCCTATTTTGTAATTTATTTAGAGAAAAGGTCTCATTGACTTGCGCACCTTGCAGTTCCTGAGGCTGTCTTTGAACTCACAATCCTCCCAGCTCAGCCTCCAGAGCTGCTGGGATTAGAGGCATGGGCCACTGCACCTGGCTAAAAAATTTTTTTGAGACAGTAACTTGTAAAGCTACCCAGAGTGGCCTCAACTTGAGATCCTCTTGCCTCAGCTTCCTGAGTCACTGGGATTATAGGGATGTGTCACTGTGCCCAGTTCCAGACAAGTATTTAAAAAAAATATACAAATGATTAAAAAGATTAAGGATGGGAATGGAAAAATCTTTAGTTTCAATTTAACTCAAAATAAAGCCAAGAGAGGTAAGAGATGATCAACTTAATGTTCACTGAGTGCACATTAGAACTTATAAAATAGCTTCAAAAAATGGGTTATCTTTTGAGGAACTGTAGGGACTATCTTTGGAGATTTCAAAATGTAATAAAACTGATCACTTGAAAACTAGTGTTAAACTACTGAGAAGAGCCAAAATGTTCTGCTAGTTTTTACATTTATGAAGATTAAGATGGGTCTTCTTCTTCTTCTTCTTTTTTTTTAAGTTGTTGATAGACCTTTATTTTATTTATTTATATGTGGTGCTGAGAATGGAAGCCAGTGTTTCACACATGCCAGGCAAGGGCGCTACTACTGAGCCACAGCCCCCCTTAGCTGGGTCTCAATATTTTTACATTAATAACTTCGTAAGACCTTAGAAAATTTGAGAAAAACTAGTAGAGGGAGAGGCATATGATACCTTCCCTCACCATAAATAAGGGCAACTATGTAGCTTTTTTTTTGAGGGATTATTTGAGCTTAGTAAAGGTAAGGGTATTTTCAGGTCCTGCATATACTAGTAGTTTACCACTTAAAGGTCATTTCTTTGAAAAACTTCAATAGTCAAAATTTGATGGAAGATGCAAATTAAGGATTACTAATGTGGGGTAAAGTACTTACCTATTATCTCAGATTCATAATAATCCTGTGTGCCTTCCTGGAAGACAAGACAGGGTGTCTTTATGATTTTAGAGCATGAATTTGGGAAAATGGTAGGCCCATTTGTACGCTGAGTTCATGTCCATGAAAGAGGAATGAAAAATACCCTATCTCTTATTAGGGGTTATTTAATTGTGTTACACAAAGGATAATTAAAGGTTCCTTAGAAATTCAAAGTGAAGAAAGGAATTGCATAAAAATTTAGTACTGGTTTTAATGTTGATAAGTTTACAACATCCTATTTCAAGATTCTACCATTTGCAGTAAGATAGCAATATGAAGAAAGGTTTTGAAAAGGCCTACATTTCAACCAAATGAATAACACTCCATCAAAAACAAAACAAAAAATAAACTTAAAGTATATCTGTTCTTTTTTTAATAGTTAAGATGAATTCTTGATTAAGGTGAAGAAATGAACTCATGTGCTCATTAATCATATAAGCTAAAGAATTTTCCCAGATCAGGGATCACAGACACTGTTTCAGCGGATAGGTATAGTTCATTTCTCTATGAGAAAGTCTTTCTTTCTTTTAAAGTTTTTTTTTTTTTTTTTTGTAGTTGTAGATGGACAGCATTGCCTTTATTTTATTTGTTTATTTTTAATGCAGTGCTGAGGATTGAACCCAGCGCCTCACAAGGCAAGTGCTCTGCCTCTGAGCTACAGCCTCAGCCCTCTGAGAAATTCTTAATTTTATATTTTGATTTTGATTATGATCTCAACAAGTAATCAGTGAATATTTTGGGTTACTTTGATGAGCACTTCATAAATGTTTACAACAACATTAGGGATGTAAAATGATGATATGTTTGTACTAAGCAAAGGCCAAATGATATTACAACATCACATGTATTTGAAGGTTTTCAGTAGTTCTAAAAGTATAGGGCTTTTTAACCTCTGCACTATTGATTGCCATTTTGGTCCAGGTAATTCTTTGTTTCAGTGGGCTTTCCTATGCATTGTAAGAATGGCCTTTACTCACTTCATGTCAATAACACTACCCCACTAGTTGTGACAACCAAAAATGTCTACAGACATTGCCAAGTGTTCCTGGGGGACAAAATCTCCCCAGGTTGAGAACTACCTCAACAGAGAACAGTATAGAGAACAGTGGTGAAAGAACTGAGTTAACACAATGTGAGCAGGAGAGTAAACAGGTGGATTTAATAAACCAAAGCTATCAACAATTTCTACCTCACTCAGGATGGGAGCAACACCACTAAAACATTATCATAAGTCAATTAAATTAAGGTTCATAGGAATTTTATTAGTTCTATACTATAGTTCAGATTTAATTTGTAAATCTGTTTTGGTAAAATTTTTCCCTGTAAAAAGCAACTAAAAAAAAAAAAAAAAAGACTTCACTTAAAAAAAAATAAAAAATAATTATTTTTCTATACAGTATTCAAGTTTGAGTTACACTTCCCCTGGTTTACTTCTAGCTGAAACTTTACTCAAAAAACTTCCTATCAACTAGAAGTATAATCCTTCTATATGTCCCTTTTATGCCTTAAGTATCATCTGGGGCCTTTTAATATATCACAGACACTTTTTAAAAAATGTTTTTTATAGTAGATGGACACGATACCTTTATTTCATTTTTATGTGGTGCTGAGGATCGAACCTAGTGCCTCACACATGCTAGGCAAGCACTCTACCAACTGAGCTATATCCCCAGCCCTCACAGACACTTCTTAACTCAAGAAATTCTCAAGAGCCCCAAAAGGTAGGCAAGTACCTCTGTCTTTGTTAATACTATCAAAAATGATAACTTGAAAATTGGAAATTACATACACAGTGAAAAACTGGAAAAGTTACCGATAAATAGTATTCAAACTGGGCATGGGGGCACACACCTGTAATCACAGTGGCTCAGGAGGCTGAGACAGGAAGACCACAAGTTCAAAACCAGCCTTCTCAAGCACAGCTGACAGTATATTAAAAGCAATATCCCAAAGGAGTGTAATAAATTGAAAAGCTGCCTTGAATATAATTTTATCTAGAAGAATCTTAACTTGGTTATACATGATTAAATATGAAACAGATTGTTGCAAAAAAAACCAAAAACCCAACAACAAAAAAAAAAACCATCACAACCAGCTTACAAACTCTCCTTGTCACAGTAAAACTTGGTCAAAGCTTGTCTTTTATGCATGGAAATCTTCATCTTCCACTGGTTACATGGAAGATGAAGGAAAAGCTAAAAAATAAATAAATTTAAAAAAACTTTTTTGGGGGTTCAACAGTTCCAGCTTAAAGACACAAAATTATAAGTCTAACAAATACAAATATTATACTCCACAAAGACACAAGTCATGCAAAGTCCTACAAAATGAAAAGGCTCAAAATTCTTTAATGAGCCAGATTTGTCCTACAGATCCTAAAAATTCTTTTCCCCTTTCTAAACTTCCCATGGGAATTACTGCCAGAAATTAATCAGGTACAAGTTTCTTTTCTAACTCAATAAAAGCAAAAAAATGCAAAGAAAGAATAATTTCTCAACTCTTTCAATATGCAGCATTAGAGATGTTCTTTGTTTATTTTAAAAGTTAGATAGCAGCTAATTTTATTTTCCTTCTCAAGATTTATCCACCTTCCAAGGTAGTGAATAACAAAACGACTTACTGGTAGAAAACAATAGTGAATAAAACATAAACTCTTAGACTCACAGGTTGAAAAGACCACAGCTTAGAAATAACTCTTTTAAATTTAACAAAGGGAGAAATGGAAACAAAGCTTCTGGCAATCCTAGCTGAATTACCAAATTAAATAAAAATTTAGAAATTCCTCAAAGCCACAAATACATAAAGTTTATGAAAGTCACAATTCTTCATTATACTTAACATAGGGGTGGGGAGTGGCAGGGACAGGAAGGGGGTGTCTATGTCAGGACTTCTGCTACTGAGAAAAATCAAGTATGTCAGATGACTTCATATAAAGATTGGAAGACACAGAAACTACAGTCACCAGGTTTTTTGGGTACACTCAAAAAATTCAAAAGTGACAGCAAGAGATAAAGTATCCTTAGCCTTGTTAGGAAATAATTATCCCTCACCTGCTTGTGTGCATGATCATAGGAGTTAATGTGGTTGTCAAATTCCTGATGTTTCTGATACTGTTTATCACAGAGTTCACAGTAAAAGTTGGCTCTGAGGTCTTCCAAGGCTTTGGCAATTGCCTTCTCTTTGTCGACATAATCCTGTAAGAACCAGAAAATAACAAAAAATAAACTTGGTAGAACCTAAAAGGAATGTTACAGTCTTATCTAGCAGAGAGAGCTTTCATAAAATTTAGTGGTACTAGTAAAAGCTGGATGAAACACAAGTAGCAATTTGGTGAGGCAATTTGTTTGTGGTTGAACTAACAGTTAATTTCAAATAAAAAAATCTAACAGTATAATTTTACTTTCCCTTTGGCAATATGGTAGACAAAATACTCTGAATAGTCCTACTCCATTACTGGCTAAAAACCAACAGATTCAATATAAAACAATATTTATTTATTTAGTACTGAGTTGAACCCAGGGGTGCTTAACCACTAAGGTACATCCCCAGCCCTTTTTTAATTTTTATTTTTTGGTACTAGAGATTTAACCCAGGGGTGCTTTAACACTGAGCTATATCCCCAGCCCTTTTTGTTTTTATTTTGACACAGGGTCTCACTAAGTTGCTTAGGGCCTGGCTGAATTGCTAAGGCTGGCCTTGAATTTGTGACAGTTCTGTCTCAGCCTCCCAAGCTTCTGGGATTACAGGCGTGCCTGGCTCATTTTCTATTTTGAGACAGGGTCTTGCTAAGTTGCTGAGGTTGGTCTTGAACTTGCAATCCTACTGCCTCAGCCTCCTCAATCAGTGGGATTACAGGTGTGAGCCACCATTCCTGGCTTACAACAATTTTAATGCATTGCTGGAAACATAGGAAGAAAAGTAAATCACGAAAAGGAACCATAGGAGAAAATAAAACTAAACTATGAACTGAAATTGAAACCTGAGTTCCTTAGGACATGTGAATGACAAGAGGATGCGTCACTGGGATTTGAACAAGATGAGGTACGAGAACATTCATTAAACAGAAGAACATGGGATGGGATGGAGAAATTCCAGGATCATAGAAAAATTTGAATAAGAATGTTCACAGTGATATTTTTCATAACATACACACACACACACAAGTCCATCAACCGATGAACAGGTAATTGTCACACATTCATAAAATGTCATAATATAATTTTGCCATAGAAATTACTGATGATACATGCTATAACATGGAAGAACCTTGAAAACACAGATAAATGAAAGAAATCAGATACCAAAACATATTGTACGACTCCATATATTTGAAATACTCAAATTAGATTAAAGTAGATTAAATGGTTACTAAGGGAATGGGGAAGGAAGAAAGAACAAATGGCTGAAGGGTACAAGGGTTTCTTTTTGGGGTAACGTAAATGTGCCAGAATTAGTGGTGATGGATACACAACATTGTGAATATGCTAAAAATCATTAAACTATATTACTATAAAATGGTTAATTGGTAAATATGGTGTTATATAAATTTTATCAATAACAACAACAAAATCTACCTTAAAAAAATTCAAGATAATAATAAACCAAAAATTCAGGATAGTGCTTTAAAGGAGGAAAAAAAGGAATGTAATTATAAAGTTAATGATAATGCTTTTTTTCCTAAATTAACTAGAAGACAAACAATTGCTTATAGTTTTTCTTTGTATCTTACACATATTTTAAAAAATACCTTGTCAATATTTAATGAAATAATAAGGTGCCAAATGGATCTACAGTTTTTTTTTTGTTGTTGTTTGTTTTTTTTTTTTCTGTTAAAGGCCAAATAGCTATCCAGCTTGAAAAGAGCATGTCTGTCATTCAGAACCACTGGGGATGTTGAAGCAGGAGGACTATAAGTTCAAGGTCAACTGGGCAACTTAGCGACCCTGTCTCAAAACAACCACCACCACCAAAACAAAAACAAAAACAAAAAACAAGCAAGCAAAAACCCCCCCCAAGAGCTGGGGATATAGCCCAATGGCAGAGGGTTCCATCTCTAGTATGGTGGTGGGGGGGTGGGGGTGGAATTTTAAACAGGTGCAATGAGATGTGCCAGTTGTCCCAACTATTCTAGAGTGGGAGGTGGGAAGATCACATGTGCCCAGGAGTTAAAATCAGCCTGGGCAACACAGTGAGACAACATCTCAAAAAATACATAAAAAATGAAAATGTTTATATTTCAGACAATTCACCAAATATATCTGGCTTTTTCTATTATTTCAAATAATTTATTTATTCAACCAATATAGAATACTTAAATGCCAAGCACAGTATTGAATATAGTGTTTTTATTTGCAAGCCAATAGACACAGTCTCTCCTCAAAGCCCTTTCTGACCAGTATAATAAGTGAATGTACAAAAATTTATAATTATAAAAGAGGATGTTGCAAGACAATAAGGTAGAAAGGAGAATTGTTTAAATTGGTTGACTAGTAAAGATGTCTAATGAGGGTAATATTGAAGCTAAAAAGGATAAAAACGAACTCTGAAAGATGATGAAACATGGTGTCATAACAATTCTTGGCTATAGACAGCGCAGAAAGAAAAACAGGGTCCAAGTCTGGACCTGAAGAATGCCATATCCAAAGTTCAGGCAGAAAAAATAGACAATAAGAGAAATTACACAGAAGCAACAATAAAGATTAAAAAGAGAAATTCACAAAAGTATCAACTTCTAAAACTAAAGGAGCTGGGTGTGGTGGCACACACCTGTAATCCCAGAGACTTGGTTTGAGGCCAGTCTGGGCAATTTAGTGATACCCTGTCTCAAAATAAAAAATGAAAAGGAACTGGGACTGTAGCTCAGTGGTAAAGCACATCTGGGCCCCAGTTACACCCACGCATACACATACATAGAAAAAGAAAGGAATGTGATACTTTCATGTCTTAGGCATGTAATAAACCTCATGTTTTCCCTTTTATGAAAAGAAAATGTTTTAAATAGACATAATGGCCCATTGTATTGAATGCTGCCAAGAAACAGAATAGGAAAAAAAATATTGAAAAGGTCTATTGGATTTAACAGAGGTATTTAGTGGTCTTGAATAAAGTGGCTCAGTAAGAAGTACAAAAGCCATTGAAGCGTGAATACAGAGCAACAGGGAGAAGAAAATGGGGAGGGAAGGAAGTTGGAAGGGGAGAGGTTGCACCATATTATAATTCCAGATAAAATAAAACATACAAAAATTTAACATATTGCGGAGTTCAAATACAAGAAGTGGATAGTTCCCTAGTTACATGATGATAAGGTCTCAGGGCCTACAAAAATCTCAGATATGAAGGATTGGTCTCACCCTTAAAATGGGGACCAGAAACACAGCACTGTCCTTGAAATCATTAAGAAATTTGCCTTTGCTTTTCTAGTGGTCTCTAGCTTGCCATTTATTTTTCATTTAAGTGATATTTTCCCCAACATTTTATTATGGAAATTGTCAAACATACAGAAAAGTTGAAAGAACTATGCTATGAATACACATTAGGATTATGTAAATATGTTTTTTAAAAAGCTTTGAGAGTTGATGCCTCTTTAAAAACTGTTAAAATTTTCTTCTTTTTTTTATTAGTTGCTCAAGACAATACAATGATCTTGACATATCATACATTTGATTCAAATAGGGTATGAATTCTCATTTTTCCACGTGTACATATTGCAGGATCACATTGTTTATACATCCATGTGTATACATACAGCAATCCTAGTGTCAGTTGTATTCTGCTGCCCTCCCTATCTCCCCCTCCCTTAAAATTTTATTCTTTTCTCCATTTTACTGTTTTTTATTGTTTAAATAATGCCCTGCCCTTGCTGTTTTTTTCATTTATTCCTGCCTTTTCCCTTTTTGAATATTTTAGATATTCTTATACTTTTTTTCAAAATCTATCTGTAATACTTTTTAAAAATATTTATTTATTTTTAGTTTTCGGCAGATACAACAGCTTTGTTTGTATGTGGTGCTGAGGATCGAACCTGGGGTGCACGCATGCCAGGCGAGCGCCCTACCGCTTGAGCCATATCCCCAGCCCTATCTGTAATACTTAATATGTGTTTTATTTAGTTTTTTGGTACTAAGGATTGAACCAGGGACACTTAACCGCCAAACCACATCTCCAGCCTTTTAATTTTTTTTTTTTTTTTTGAGTCACTAAGTTTCTCACTAAGTTGTTTAGGGCCTCTGAATTGCTGAGACTGGCTTTGAACTCAAGATCCTCCTGCTTAGCCTCCCAAGTCACTGGGATTATAGGCATGAGCCACCACGCCCGGCTATTTAATAGTGTTTTTATAGTTAGTTGCTTCTCCTGACTTTCTCACCATGGTTTGTCTTCTTTTGTGGTTTGTAATTTTGATTGGCATCCCATTCTCTGTAGGAGTTCCTCACATCCTGGATTTTAGAAGGAGTCACTTCCACATATACCTTGCCCAGAGCCTTCACTGGATATGGACTGATTTTAGAAAGCTGATATCTAAGCCAAGAATTCCTGCTGTGAATGAAAAATGTAAATTCCTTAAGGTCTACAAGTGACTTAAGTGTGAAATTCTAACTTCTTATATAGGACTCTTTCCATTTCTACCCTGATAGGGACATCTAGAAAAAAATAAACTTTGCTTTTTTTTTTTTAATATTTTTTAGTTTTTGATGGACCTTTATTTTATTTATTTGTATGTGATACTGAGAATCGAACCCAGTGCTTCACACATGCTAGGCAAGCGCGTTACCACTGAGCCACAACCCCAGTCCCTGCTTTTTTCCTTTTACATTTTAAATACGTAATTTACCTTCAATTAATTATTTGAGTTTGTGAAAGTATTGTTATGTTCCAAAATTATTGTTATGTTCCATATGAAAAGGTAGGAACCAAAAGGTTCCACTTATCTTAGACCCTTTTATTGAGCTAGGTGGGGGTAGCTCAGGGGTAAAGTGCTTGCCTAAAGTGTACAGTGTATACAAGACACTGTGTTTAATACTCAACATTAACACCACTACTACCCCCCAAAAAGCCTCCTCTTATTGAAAAGTTTATTCTTTTCCCTACCTTCTTTGTTTAGTTAGTAGCAAAATATGTAAGAGTGTGCATCTTGGTTACTTTTTCTGTTCCATTAGCCTATCTCTGTGCCAAGATGATACTATCTTACTTATCATAGCTTTATGAAGACTTATGACTGGTAGAGCAAGTCCTTCTATCTTACATAGATGTTTATGACTGCTTTGACTATTCTTGGCTTTTGGCAGTTCCATATAAATTTTAGAATCAGCCTATCAAGTTCCAACAAAATCCCATTGGGAATTTCATTGTGTGTTACCCAATGAAATATATGAGGAATTATATATGAAGAATTTTTTTTTGGAAAACAACATCTTTACAACACTGAATTGGCTACCACAAACAAATCACTTTAAAACTTCATTTCATTCAATTGTTCTTAAATAACTTTCAATAATGTTGCATGTAGACTTTTTGCTGTTAAGCCTTTCACATCTCAATAGATGTATTCCTAAGAACTTTATCATATGTATGAATTTTTGTGGTACTGGGCACTGAACCCAGGGTCTCACACATGCTAGGCAAGTGCTCCACCATGAGTTACACCTTTAGCATTAACATGGCATTTAAGGATATACATATTTGCTATCATGTGTCATACTGCTCTAGTTTATCCTACAAGTTTTGATATATAATACTTCTTTATCTTTCAGTCCAAAATATTTACCAACTTCTACCGTGATTTCTTTTCTAAAGGATATGTAAAGATGTGATTTAATTTCCAAGCACAGGACTTTCCTTAACTTTTCATTGATCACTTTGTGGCTTGATAACTGTTCAAGCAAATGTTCCATGTTTTCTATTTCTCTTTTTTTTAATTGAGTTCATAAGTATATACTTAACTGTATATAATGATTAAGTAAAATTTGTTGTTTGTTCAAGTCTTGTGAATGTTGTTGATTTTTCCCACTACTATCACATGAGAGCCATGTTAAAATCTCCCTATAATGTTTGATACAACATTTCTCTTTATAGTTCTCTCATTTTTGTTTATTTCCAGTATTAGGGGTTGAGCACAGTGCTCTACCTTGAGCTGCACTGTCCTTATTTTTTATTTTGAGACATGGTCTTGCTAAGTTGCTCAGGCTGGCTTCAACCTTGACTTCAAATGTATTATGCCTGGGATAATTAATAGCATAAGATAAGATAATAGAGAATGCCCCAAATATATCAGTAATTATAAATTAAATATAGTCAAACTCAGGCAGGATGTCAGGCACATGCCTGTAACCTCAGCTACTTGGGAGGCTAAGGCAAGAGGATCACAAATTTGAGGCCAGCATTGGCCTGTCTCAAGATAAAAAATAAAAAAGGGCCAGGGATGTAGCTCAATGGTAGAGCAACCCTTAGTTCAATCCCCAGTATCAAAGCGGGGGAAAAAAAAGTTTAACTCTGGTTTCTAAACTTACATGCACATTATAGTCACCCATGTTTTTTTCTTTTTAAATTCCAAAACTCAGCTACACCATTGACCAACTGACATTTGGCAATATCCAGTAAATTGCAATCTGCAGGCATCACTATATTTTGAATAATGTTTCTTGTCTTCAGACAAGGTTTAGAAACCATTGGACTAAATAAATATCCAACAAAAAGACAAAGATTATTAAACTTAATTTTAAAAAATCCAATTATATGCTGTTTACTAATGATGTACCTGAAACCTTACAGAGGTGGATGTTAAAGAAATGGAAATACAAACACACACACCATACAAATTAAGGAGAGCCAGTTGTAGCTTTTGTCAGCAAAACAGACATTATCACTAGAATTCACTTCACTGGTAAAATAAACACTGTTAACTTCAAAATACACAAATCAAAAACTGACAGTCAGCTGGGTGGGCACAGTGGCACACATCTGTAATCCCAAGGGCATGGGAAGCTGAGGCAGGAGGATCTCGAGTCATGCTAGGCAAGTGCTCTACCACTGAACTATATATCCCCAACCCTCTTTACTTGTTTATTTTGTGACAGGTTCTCCCTAAATTGCCCAAACTTTCAATCCCACAGCCCCAGACATCAGAGTCACTGAGATTATAGGCATGCGTCATCATGCCTGGCAAAATAACAGATCTTTGATTTTTAAGGCTGACAATAAATCCTTATGACCACTGGCTGAAATATATTACTCCTTTCCTTCTTCCACACTACTTTAAAGAAGTCAAGATCTTAGATTAAATTTTTGGGCAGTTCAAAGTAGTTGTGAGACCTTATAAGATCTCATAAATTCCTGGGTAACGATAACTCACACAGCTGATGGGCTATAGTTTTGCTTCTTGAACTCCTCCTTTTTATGGTAGAACAGATTTTTAAAACTAAATCACATTTCTTTTTCACCTTAAATATCATGAGCAAAATAAGTTTCTATATGATAATCTTAGTTAAGTCTGTTTTGTATCTTCTAATTTACCTATTTTATGGAAGAGACTTAGTGCACTATAATGACTTAAAAGGAATGATCCCTGATCAGGCTTTTTCCACCCCCTTGGTATTGGGGATTGAACCAAGGGGTGCTTTACCACTGAGCTACCACCTAAGCCCTTTATTTTTAATTTTGAGAAAGGGTTTTGCTAAATTGCGGAGGCTGGCCTCAATTTGCAATCCTCTTGCCTTAGCCTACCAAGCTGCTAGGATTATAGGCATGTGCCACTGTGCCCAGCCTGACCTGGTCAGCTTTTTGAAAGCTAACTTACAACATGTTCTGAACTACAGTTTTATATATAACTAGGTCCTTATAAAAGGAAAATACCGAAAGAATAAAATTCAATTTGATACTTACACAGGGCATAATAAATCAGTGCTTTAGAATTGAGTTTAATTAGCAATGAACAAAAAAATTTCAACTAGTTATTTTAAAATTTATCTCGTTCATTTAAGAGAGAGAGAAAAGGAAAACCTTATCCATTGGCATCAAGCTTTCAAAGTACTTTTCTTTTTTCTTTCCTGGTGGTACTAGGGATTGAACCCAGTGCATTGAACATTTTAGGCAAATTTTCTAACACTGAGCTACATTCTCAGTCCTTTCACTAACAATTTTACCTCTGCTACTGCTTGATTATATGTGTACCAGGTACTGTGTTTTCAAGTACTAACTAGTCAGGCATGGTAGCACATGCAACCTGGTAGGGTTAGACAGGCAGATTATAAGTTTGAGGTCAGCCTCAGTAACTAAGACCCTGTCTCAAAATTATAAACAAAAAGTACTAGGGATGTAGCTCAGAGGTAAAACACACCTGCGTTCATTCACCAGTACAAAAAACAAAACTAAATCAGTAATGTAATCTTACCAGACTTATGAGGTAGTAGTAGTATCTTTATAATTTTTACAGAGGCAATAAATAGGAAAATAACAGAAACCTGAAAACTACTACTAGTCACCACCAAATGTAAATAAATACTGTCATCAAGAGAGATCTATTTCACCAAAAATGAGTATCTCTTTTACAGCGTGAAGACCAATGATACAAAAATGACTTCATTTAGTTACCTTGTACTTTTGTCTCAGTTCTTCTGTGTCTTCTTTTTCTACTTCTAAGACACGGCGGCGTTCGGTAGCATCTTCGGCATAATCGAGCTTGACAAAAGAGATAATAATTAGTTTTCTTTCCTAAAGTATCCTAAGATTAGCTATGAAAAAGTTATTTGCGGGCTGGGGTTGTGGCTCAGTGGTACAGTATTCGCCTAGCATGCTGGGTTCGATCCTCAGCACCACATAAAAATAAGTAAATAAAATTAAGGTATGTGTCCAAATACAACTAAAAAAAAATAAATATTAAAAAAGAAAGAAAAAGTTATTTGTACAACAATGTTTGAAAATAAAAACTTATGAATTTTGCTCAGCTACCTCATGCTTTATTGTCACCCCACAGAGAAAATAGCATGCAAAAGAATTCATTAATCTGGGGCTGTGGCTGTGGCTCAGTGGTGGATCACTTGCCTAGCTCGTGTGAGGCACAGGGTTCAATTCTCAACACCATATATAAACAAATAAATGAATAGGGATCCACCAATAACTAATAAAAATTAGGAAAAAAAAAAAAGAATTCATTAATCCTTTCATGATGGTGGCTTTCCCAACAGGCACATTTGTTGATGATAATTGACTGCAGTTCTCTGCTGACTACCAAAGAATTAAGGGTAAATTAATAAAATATTTGAGGCAATTAAAAAAGCAGGTATTGCCAGGCAGAGTGGTACACGCCTGTAATCCCAGCATGCTGGGAAGCTGAGGCAGGAGGATTTCGAGTTCAAATGCAGCCTCAGAAATTTAGTGAGACCCTCCACAACTCATTGAGACCCTGTCTCTAAATAAAATAAAAAAGGGCTGGGGATGTGACTCAGTGGTAAAGCACTTCTGGATTCAATCCCCAGTACCAAAAAAAGAAAAATCCCAGGCATCACAGATGATATCTATACACAACTTTACAAGGGGAAGTTTTCTACCCCACAAATATTTAAAAAATTAACACTGTCTATTGAAATAAGCACTAGGTCTGGGTCTAAGTCTGATCTTGCCTCGCTGTATAATCCTGGGCAAGCCACTCTTTATGCCCCAGTTAAAACAGTGACATTATTTCCATCCTATTTGCTTCGAAAATAGTACTAAATTAGACTGTAAAAAATAGTTTTAATTGTCCAAAGGAAATTATTAAAACTATATTCCATCTGGTTGGGTATAGTAGCACACGCCTGTAATCCCAGCAGCTCAGGAGGCTGAGGCAGGAGGATCATGAGTTCAAAGCCAGCCTCAGCAACTTAGCAAGGTCCTAACCAATTTACAAGACCATGTCTCTAAATAAAATATAAAAAATGAAGGGCTGGGGTTGTGGCTCAGTGGCAGAGCGCTTGACTCGCACATGTGAGGCATTGGGTTCAATCCTCAGTACCACATAAAAATGAATAAACAAAATAAAGCTATTGTGTCCATATATAACTAAAAAAATATTAAAATATGTATATATAAAAATGGGGCTGGGGATATAGCTCAGCTGGGAGTGTTCTTGCCTCTCACACACAAGGCCCTGGGTTCAATCCCCAGCACCACAAATATGTGTGTGTGTGTTGTGTGTGTGTGTGTGTGTGTGTGTGTGTGTGTGTGTGTGTGTGTATGTATATATATATATATATATATATATGTATATATATATATATGGCTGGGGATGTGGCTCAGTGGTTAAGTGCCCCCTGAGTTCAATCTGAGGTCCCCCCCCACAAAAAAAAAATCTATATTCCATCAGATAAGCATGCTCTATTGGCATCTAAATTTAGAGTTAACATCAATTTTAAACATCCATTAAATTATTGGTTAATGAGATCAATTTACCTCCATTTCCATTCGACCCATGCCCATGACATCATACTTGACAACAATTGGAATGGGATCTGTTCTTCCTGTAACAGGAACACATAATAAAGGTAAGACACAAAGTTAAGCCAACAGCTCACTTTACACATTAGGTTTGGGTGGTTAGAGATCTTGCCTTGGAGTGCAGAGACCAGAAAGCTACAGTGAACCAAACACAAGCCATTCTCACAGCTTACATCCAAAACTTCCTGTCCTAGTTTAAACCCAACTAACCACTTTGGTTGATCTTCCAGTTGGAGACAACTCCACATCACTATGGCAAAATTAAAATAGTAAGTAATGTAAACCAATTCTAAGAAATGGCACCAGGAGGTTTAAAATTTAAAACATTAGAAGTTCTTTTTTGAAACAATCCAAGAACAAATTCCCATCAAATATCACTTTACCCTGTCCACTAATATCTCCCCTTACTTAAAACTGGTAATAACTCATCTGATAATCTAAAATAGTCAAAGTAATATTTTTAAACACGATGTAGTAAAATTCTATAATTACAAGTCAGTATGGGTTTGATTTATTTTCGAAAGATGCTTACAATTTTAAATGGGGCTGTGAAAATTTTTTAGTTTTAATCTGGTGCTTGAGGTCCCATTTCCCCAAGTGGATTTAATACCGGCTGTGGTCAACAGTAAGCTGTGAAAAGGACTAGTTGCGAAGAAAATTGACTTTAAACTAATTGATCTATGCTGGAGATTTTTTTTTATAAATATATACTTAATCCACTCATAACCAGCCAAACAAAGCAAAATGGGGCAGACAAGCACTTTACTACCACAGCTGTTTTACATCACAACTTGCGCTGTTCATTGTGATGTAAGCCCACTGAAAAGAGGACTTACCTTATCCGTTGTACACCTTTAGTGAAAAAACACAATGTTTACTTCCCTCATCATTTCACTCAGGCTGGTGTAAACAATTGTTTTTTTTGTTTGTTTGTTTTTGTTGTTGCTGTTGTTGTTTTGTTATATACACATATATATTATACCTTTGGGCTAAAAACTGAGTTTTGTCAGGCTAAATCTGAAGTAATGGAAAAAAAATTTTTTAAATTTGATGATCATGACTGGCTTGGGTCCTGCAGAAAAAAGAAGAAACCATTTTCAAAATGAAATGACTAGCAACCACTTGTATCCAGTTGCTCCATATTTGTGGGATTTAATTTTTGTCCTAAAAACAAATTCAGAAGTTTACCTACTTAGTACCACAATCCCATTATTGTTTTTAAACAATAAATAGGGAGATAATTAGGAATAATTACTATAGTTTAAAAAACTGCTTAAGTCAATAAATAACATCTTACATCAGGGGAAAAAACAAAAACCCCAAAAACTTCTAGAATACAGTCTTCTTTTAGATACTAATGAAAATGCACTACTACCTTATGCCCAATGGTATAATAAATAAGCAGTGACTGCAATCTTTAGCAAAAGGACCAAATTAAAGACAGGTTATAAAAATGACTTCCTAAGTGCAATATCACTTTCATAACGTCTCAATCAGGGATTTACTGGTAAAAACAAATGGTCCAATGACAGAATTGAAAAGAAATTTATTTTTGTTTCTTTTTTGATCTATCAGAATTTGTTTTTTAAGAATCAAAATATTTTTGGTACAAATTCATTACCTCTGTAAACCCCTGTTTATAAACTCTGCATTAGTACTTTTGCCTTCTAAGGCAGTCAAAGTTTGTTTTAATTTATTTATAAATTGCAGTAGCCAAGTGCTAGTGCCCATTACATTGGGGGGGAAATCAAGTTTTTGACAGTATTAGAATTTAATGTGTAACTGATTTTTTTTTGGGGGGGGCAGTTCTAACACAGATACATTCCTTCTTAACATTACCCTTTAATGAACAAGGATCAGACAAGTTGCATAAGGAAAGGAAAGGAAAATGAAAAAGACCAAGCAGAAGGATGAAGGCTACAACAGAGAAAGTAAGCCTAACATATTGGTGCACTGATGACAAAAGGAGTAATTCAGTCTGAAAATAAAAAATTACCACTGCTAAGTTTACCATCACCACAACAAGTCCAGGATCATAATGCTGTAAAAAAGAAACACCATTTGTTAGGAAGAAACCATTAGGGTAGGAAACAGGCCTTCTAGCAGGCAGACAGGATAGTGTAAAGTACCAACTGGGCTTTGTCCCTCCCCCAATTTCAGCTGAGGACAGAGGAAGGACATTTTGTGCTGTAACAGCTGTTTTCATACTGGTCAGACAAGGGTGTGAGATTTTTGTACTGCTACTTGAGAACATGAACACTCTCCTTTTCAGTAATGCAAGAGTTGGGGGATGGGGTGGAGGTGCCAGTCAGTTTAAAGGGAGAGAATTAGCTATAGCTTCCAATCTCCCATTTAACTATTCGTTCTACTAATGATGTGATTACCAAATGGGGCAAATATGGGATTTTTCCATAAAGAAATCACATCAAAGACCAGGTCAGATCAACTGGACAGTGATCAACTCATTTGCTTCACTAAAAGAAGGTTTGGGGAAGAGTATGGGGAACAGGGGTTGGGTTTCAAGACCTCTCTGAAAATATATAACAATTAAGAGGTCCAGAAAACAATCTTGTATATTCAATGCTTGGAGAATGCTGTGAATTTTTCTTATAACCGAATAAAACTCTTTAAGTGGTTTTCCCCTTTGTTTCCTGCTAATGAAGACTTCCCAGGCCAACCAACATTCATCTTTCTCCAAGCAACAAAGCCAACCTTTGAAGGAGAGCTTCAGAGAAACTTCAGTAAAAAATAGCATTAAAGCAGGGCACCTTGCTGCATGCCTTAAGCCTCACTACTAGAAGGCTGAGCAATTTAGTGAGACCCTTGTCTCAAAAAAAAAAAAAAAAAAAAAAAAGAAAAAAAAAAGAAAAAAAAAAACAAAAACAAAAAAAGGGCACCAGAAGAACCATAAAATTTGCAATTACCCCATTCAGAGTTAACTCACAGAAAATAAAAAGTTTGGCTTTCAAAGCAATCTGAGGGACACATGACTTACTGCCTGGGCCAAGTACTAGTTTCTTAACATTATTAAAGAGGCTAGGGGCTGGGGTTGTGGCTCAGTGGTAGAGTGCTCACCTAGCAAGCACAAGGCACCGGGTTCGATCCTCAGCACCACATAAATGTAAAATAAAGATATTGTATCCACCTAAAAGCTTGAGAATAAATATTAAAAAAAAAAAAAAAAAAAAAGAGGCTATAGGCCATGGAAAAATCACAATGGGAAAAGACACTAAATAATACAGACAGGAAGAGGCTGCACCAAGTTTAAAACAAACAAACTTAATTATTAATTTTGCTATCAATAATAATTTGCAGTGATAACTTTTCAAAAGACAGGTAGCAGACTATCTGGTAATATGTGTTCTCTACAAAACTCGAAGTTTTTTTTTTTTTTTTGATATGGGGATTGAACCTAAAGGCACTTAATCACTGATCGATATCGCCAGTCTTTTTTTTTTTTTTGAGACAGGCCTTGCTAAGTTGCTGAGGCTGGCCTTGAACGGTGTGATCCTCCTGCCTCAGCCTCCTGAGTCACTGGGATTACAAAGTGCTCTACCATTGAGTTCTATTTGTCTATACACTAAAAGGTCATTTTATTTCTATTATAGTAGAAATAAATGCTCTTATTATATAACAGGTCTTATTAAAATGCAAATGCATTAAGATTTATAACCAGAGTGAACAAGATAAAATACAAAGTTGGGCATGGTGGTGTATCCCTGCTGTCAAGCTACTTGGGAGGCTTGGGCAGGAGGACTGCTTGAGTGCAGTACAAGGACAGCCTAGGCAACATGAGACCCTGTCTCAAAAATCAACCAACCAAGCTGGGCATGGTGGTGAATGCCTATAATTTCAGTGACTCAGGAGGCTGCAAGTTTGAGGCCAGCCTTGGCAAACTTTGAGAAATCCTAAGCAACTTAGCAGGACCCTGCCTCAAAAAAAAAAAAAAAAAAAAGGCTGAGGATGTTCCTCAGTGGTTAAGTGCCCCTATGTTCAATCCCTGGTACCAAAGAACAAAAACTAACCAACCAAAAACCTCAACAACAACAAAAATATATATAAAAACTCAATGATTACCTATAGCCACCTTGTCTCTGAAAACAAATCCTTAGGAATTCATTGTGAATTTAAAATATTTAAGGATATACAAATCTACAAAGCTAGCCCAAAGAACTGGATTTATAGAAAAAAACTTTCTTTTAGAGAAACACTATATTTAAAGGGACATACTCCAGGAAGAAAATATTTAAAAGGCAATCATATTCTGGTAATTAGCCACACTTTAGAAAGAGAAGACATATACATGACTTCCCTACAGAAATAAAGAAGTATCTAAAATGATTATTCAAATGATTGAACTGTCTATAGATGTAAGAAAACCACTATTTCTGTTGCTGTTATAAAGATTCATTCAATGCAAATATTTACCGCAAATATTTTATTAACTCTTACTACACTCCAGGCACTGTTCAAGGCACTGGGCATAAAACAGTGATAAAAAAGATGTTATGCCTCCTGAATTACCTATAATTAGACAAAATAATCCTTTTTTAACATGTGAAGGGAATAAAATAGAACATTTGTGGACCTAATGCACAAGCAGGTCACAGAGCTTTGAAATGTCTAAAAAGTTAGTGAACATGGTAGTGTACACCTGGAATCCCAAAGACTCATGAGACTAAAGCAGGAGGATAGCAAGCTCAAGAGGAGTCTGGGCAATTGAGACCCTGTTGCAAAATAAAAAACTAAAAAGGGCTGGGGAATGTAGTTCAGTGGTAAAGTGCCCTGGTATTAGTCTGCATTAATAAGGGTAAGGACTAAAGATTGACCCTAATAGGCCAGGTGCAATGGCATACACCTGTAATCGCAACAGCTCAGAAGGCTGAAGGATCACGAGTTCAAAGCCAGCCTCAGCAAAAGTGAGGTGCAAAGCAACTCAGTGAGACCCTGTCTCTAAAACAAATACAAAAAAGAGCTGGGGATGTGGCTCAGTGGTCAAGTGCCCCTGAGTTCAATCCCCGGTAACCCCCACCCTGCCAAAAGAAAAAAGATTGACACTAATAAAGCAGAAGTAAACATAAAAGTCAATGCAGTGGAGCCAGGTGCTTGCCTGTAATCCCAGAGGCTCAGGAGGCTAAGGCAGGAGGATTCAATCCCTAGTACCAAAAAACAAACAAAAAAAGTGACTACTTTCAGAATCATTTAGGTATTTTTCTTTGTAACTGTAGCATATTCTTTATAGTACATCTCAGGAAACACTAAACAGAAACATCAAGCAAGATTATAAGGTTTATATAAGAACAAACACTTTTTTTTTAATAAACTTTTTTAGTTGAACAACTTTGTTTTATTTATTTATTTATTTTATGTGGTGCAGAGGATCAAACCCAGTGCCTCACAGAGGCAAGGCAGACAGAAGCTCTACCACTGAGCCACAACCTCAGCCCCTAAAAACAAACACTTTCTACTTGAAACAGAGTTCTAATTATCCAGTACTACAAAAGCTAACTATAATCTTCCCATGTCCTACAAAACAACCAGAGATTAATTTGATTTTTCCCATGCAAATGTTTTGTAAGTTACAGAAGTTTAACTGTGACCTTAAGAAATCTCCATTTGATACTTTATAGAATTATCACAGCTGACTTTCCAGAATAAACAGTTTAATTTTAATCATAAAACCATAATGTTAATAAACAGGAACAAAGGTGAGGCAAAGGCAGAAGGGTTATGGAATCAGAAAGTCTGGAAAGGATATTTCAACCAGGGAAAATGAGATCCTCAAGCCCTTGGAAGAAGTAATAAAGAACTATGAGGTACTTTCCATTCAAGAGTAATTAAGAGTACTTTCACCCGAGATAAAATTATCTGAACTAAATTTATACTGACTTGTTGAAGGCCGTCTCATGCTAACCATTATACAATGCTAATTTTTAAAAATAATTAATTTTGGGACTGGCGATTTAGCTCAGTTGGTAGAGTGTTTGCCTAACATGCACAAGGCCACCGGTTCAATCCCCAACACCACAAAAACAAAACCAGAAACAAAAATAAATAATTTTGGAGCTGGGCACAGTGGCATACCCCTGAAATCCTAGCTACTCAGGAGACTGGGGCAGGAGGATTGCAAATTTGAGGTCAGCGTAAGCAATTTAGTGAGACACTGTCTCAAAAAAAAAAAAAAAAAAAAAAAAAAAAGGAAAAAAGAGCTGGGGATGTAGCTAAAAGGCATTAGGATAGCATCCTTGAGTTTGACCACTTTTTTTTTAAGTTTAATTAAAATAAAATAAAAATAGGTGCACACAATATCCCAAAACATGAGACTCAGGATAAAGGAGGTAGAGGATAAAAAAAAAAAAAAAGGGTCCTCAGTTTAAAGAATGAAATGGGGTAACACTTCTATAGAGTTTTACTTATGTTTGCATACTAATACCTGACACATTATGTGGGGGGCAAAGTAACATTTAATCAAAAAGCATTTGTTGACTCAGAATGAACATGTTCAAGGTGGGTTTAAACTTACTCAGGGATCTTGTGCAGTGGCATATGCCTGTAACTCCAGTGGCTTGGGAGGCCAAGGCAGGAGGATTTCAAGTTCAAAGCCAGCCTTAGCAAAAGCAAGGCGCTAAGCAACTCAGTGAGACCCTGTCTCTAAATAAAATACAAAATAGGACTGGGGATGTGGCTCAGTGGTTGAGTGCTCCCGAGTTCAATCCCCAGTACCCGCCCCCCCAAAAAAAAAACTTACTCGGATATAAATATTCCATCATCGTGATGCTTTTTTGCTTACCACCACAAGACACTCATGACTTAATTCTTTTGTAATCAAGAAATTATTTTATTAAGTAGAACCTATGACTATATTATACAGGTCTCCATCTTAAAAAGTATGCAAACTGTTCTAAATTAAATACTTGAGTTTTGCGTCCACTGTTCATTAGCAACTTGTTCAATTTATCTTATCTGTCATCTCATCTGCCCCTTAGCAGTCAAGGGGCAGAAGGCATCACTTTGAGAGGGTAGTGACCCTGGGGACTGAACCCAGGGATACTCTACCACTGAGTTACATCCCCAGCACTTTTTATTTTTTATTTTGAAACAGGGTCATCTCACTAAGGTGCCCAAAACAGCCTCAAATTTGTGATCCTTCTGCCTCAGCCCCCTGAGTCTCTAAGATTACCAGCATGCACCATCTTGCTCAGTTGGCCATCAAATGTTTAAGGAAAAAAAAAAAAAGGAGATTCCTTAAGATCACAGTTAAACTTCTATACCTTAACAAAACATCTGCACTGGAAAAATCAAACTGATCTCTCAATGGTAGACAGCTTGTTAGCATATATGCAAGGACCTGGATTCAATCCCAGCACCAAAGCTCTATAGAAATGTTACCCCATTTCATTTTTTCAAAAAGAAAAAAAATTAAGGAAAAAGAAAACTGGATAAAGAGCTTATACTTAATATCTAATAATAAAATATTAATAAAAATCTGAATTAGAAAGAGTCCACATGGCTGGGGATATAGCTCAGTGGTAGTGTGTATGTTTGGCATGCATGAGGACCTGGGTTCAATCCTCAGTGAAGGAAGGAAGGACAGGAGGGAAGATGAAAGGGAGAGAAGGAGAAGGGAAGTTCACTTAGTTGCTATAACCCATTTCAAGGATGGGAATACCTTAATTCATCCCTCTTAACAACAATGTTTTCAGAAAATTAGGACAAATGGTCTATTAAATTATGGAAACAGCTGGGCACAGTGGCACATGCCTGTAATCCCAGCGACTCAGAGGCTGAGGCAGGAGGAGCACAAGTTTGAGGTCAGCCTCAGCAACTTACCAAGATCCTGTCTTGAAATATAAAATAAAAGGGCTTAGGATATGGGCTGGGGTTGTGGCTCAGTGGTTGAGTGCTTGCTTCACATGCATGAGACACTAGGTTCAATCCTCAGCACCACATAAAAATAAATAAATAAATATTTTTTTTAAAGGGGGGGAGGGGCTTAGGATATAGCTCAGTAGTTAAGTGTCCCTGGTTTCAATCCCCAGCACCAATTATTTAATTAGTTAATTCTGGGGACATTTTTCCTCTTTAAAAAAAACAAAAACAAAACAGCCCCAAGTGAAAGTGAAAATTAATTGCTGCTTAAAGTACCTAGAGTGCACTCCAATGTACATGTAGGTGGACCAAAAATTACTGGTGGACTTCCAATCTATGTGGCTATCTCTTAACTAAAGAATTCCAAAAGAATGTACTTATGAAGAGTGATAGCCCTGGAACTCAGAGGATGTGAACTACAATTCTGTCATTAAATGGGTATGTGACATTAGCTATGTTTGTTTCATGATCCAAAAATAAAGGAGTTAGATTTAATAGTCTACAGGGTTTACTTTAATTTCTTTCTTTCTTTCTTCATTTTTTTTTTTTTTTTTTTTTTTTTTTGGTGATAGTGGTGACAGAAGCCAAACCCTTGCACATGCTTGGTAGTGCTCTATCACCAAGCTATACACCTACCCTTTTAATTTTTTTGATACAGGGTTGCATCCAATTAATTACCCAGGCTGTCCTAGAACTTATGATCCTCCTGCTTCAGCCTACTAAGATTGGATTCTAGGTATGTACAAACAACTATACTTGGTTGGTTCACTTCAATTCCAAAATTGAAGGGTAGAAAATATTTAGGGGAGTTATATAGATGGTGGCAAGTCAATAATCCAATGCCTTCTTAGAATTATTTTATGACTGACTCAGTGGTCCCTAACCACACTGAGAATTTTTTTATTCCAGGATCACTCTGTAACTGAAAAGACTTTCCAACTTCCTTTAAACTGCTCTTTCTTTACCTTTCATAGTACCCTCCCCCCACCACAATTCATTTCATCTTTTAACTCCTTCTGGAAAAGAGTTAGGTCCCAGGTAGAACCTAAATAAGGCTGGGCTACAAAATCTGTTTCCTATTAGGAGACAATATCTAAATAGGTTGGTGACTTTTTACAACCACAGCTTCAGTCTGAACAGCCCTCTCTACAAAATGCAGATATGCCCACTTTCCGAACTGGCACACAGATCAAAAGAAACAACAAATGGAAGATGGTTTATAAACTACAAATCACTATATAGAATGCTGTTAAGCTTTCTAAAAACGCCATCTCAAGAATTCAGGAAAAAAAAAAAGTAAAGTATTCCTTTTATTTCCAATTTTGTTTTTGTTTTGGGGGGTACTAGAAAATGAACCCAAGGATACTTTACCACTCATCTACATCCTCAGCCGTTTTCATTTTTATTTTGAGGCAAGGATCTCATTAAATTGCTGAAGGCCTTACTAAATTGCTCAGGCTGGCTTTGAACTTATGATCTTCCTGCCTAGGCCTCCTGAGTCATTAATACACTTTTGATGAGTGAAAGAATCATCTACCCTACTTGCTATAATAAAGGTAATTTTGTTAAAAAGCTCATTTTATTCATATAATCCACAGCAATGTTTTTCTAGCTATGGTTTATTCTATTTGCTTTACAATTTTTAGGAGGATTTTTTTGTTTACTTGTTTATGGTACCGGGGACTGAATCCACTGAGCCACATCCGGGCTCCTCTTTATTTTTTATGTTGAGACAGAGTCTTGTGACAGAGTCAATGACCTAAGTTGCTTAGGGCATTGTTAAATTGCTGAGGGTGGCTTTGGATTTGTGATCCTCCTGCCTCAGCTTCCTGAGTTGCTGGGATTATGGGCATGTATCATTCATTGCATCTAGCACATTTCCCAATCTCTGAAGTGGCATTATTTCTCACATTGTATGTTGGAGAGGAAAAATAAGACACAGGTATATAAAAAATTTATGCCATCATATTTAATTCCTGAAGCATCTCCCAAATCTTTTTAAAATTATGGGTGGGGCTGTGGTTATAGTTTATTGGTAAAACACCTGGCTAGCAAGCTTGAGACCCTGAGTTTGATCTCTAACATCACAGAAAAGGGGAGCAGGTTAAAAAACAAAAACAAAGAGTTGGGGTTGTGGCTCAGTGGTAGAGCGCTTGGCCAGCACGTGTGAGGCACTGGGTTCAATCCTTAGCACTGCATAGAAATAAATAAAATAAAGGCATTCTGTTCATCTACAACTAAAAAAAAAAAAAAAAAAAAAAGGCTGGGTGCAGTGGTGCACACCTGTAATCCCAGCACTTGGGAGGCTGAGGCAGGAGGATCGCAAGTTCAAAGCAAGCCTCAGCAAGAGTGAGGCACTAAGCAACTCACTGAGACTCTGTCTCTAAATAAAATACAAAATGGAGTTGGGGATGTGGCTCAGTGGTTGAGTGTCCCTGAGTTCAATCTCCAGTACTACACCAAACCAAACCAAACCAAACCAAAAATAAAACAACCTGTGTGCTTAACAAGATCACACTGCTTACTAACTGCAGAGCTGGAATTTAAACCCAGATCAGATTTCGAAGAAGTTTACAAAGTAGTAACCCAAGGTGGGTAAAACATAGGACTGGTAAGGTACACTTACATCATTTTAAACTTCGGGTCAACATTTATCAACTAGGAAGTTTCACAGCCATCAGGATTTCTGATTTCTTTAAAATATTCAGAAGATCTGACATTGAGACACTTCTATGTGGCATCAGCAAGAGCTGAATGGCAATGACTCCTCTCCAATCATAGCATATCTCACACTACTTCCTATAGTCTTAGTTGGCATCAACTGCATATATAATAACCCTGGCCCCAATTCTTACTTCAAGGTCTACATTCTTTGCTCCCTCCTTCTAAGCTTCCACTGGATTTTTTCCTGTTAACTCCCATTTGGTAGCTACCTCCTTTATAGGTTGTAGAAGGTTTACTAGGAGCAGAAAGATAGGAGTTAAAACTAATGAAACTACATTTATACATGAAAGATATTGTTTTGTTCTGTTTTCTAGGCATATGTGTCCCATTATTTTGATTTTGGTGGTAATTTTTAAATAAACTCCTTTTTAAGCTTGCTTTTTTTTGGGGGGGGGCAGTAATGGGAGTTGAACGCAGGGGCACTCTACCTCTGAACTACAACCCCAGCTCTCCTCGCCCCTCTACAAGTTTATCCAGCATAAAATAATCCCCTTCAACTTCACTGAGGTAGATGACCATGTCCACAACCCCATCCGCCTCTAAACTGGAATTCAGTTGCTGACCCCACCCCAGCTTTCTTATTGGCACCAGAGGGCACAGCACTCTGTCTATGGGTATCTCTGTTGGCCTCCCCTCTCGTGAGTCTTGCAGGCTGCTTGCCCTCCAGACCTTTGGGGCAAAGCCTACCAGTCTCTGGTCAGCTATGACGTAGAATGGCAGATACAATCTCAGGCAGCAAAAAGAGTTAACTGCAGAGATATGGATGCCCTCATTGACAAGGTACCAGTAGAAATGTCTCCAGGCAAACTGTTCCTTCACAAAGCCTCAAGACTTGAAGACTGCATGGCCTTCAAAACATGAAGGTTGGGCTCGTTCTCATCTGCCAGTTCCAGGTGCTTGGGCATGTAGACATCCTTCTTGGCTATCATCATTCCCTCCTTAAAAAAAGTTCATAAATGGCAATCCGATTCTTCTTGGGCAACAACATCCTGGAGGCTTCAGGGTCAGAGGGCAAGGCTGGAAAGGAGGGGGCATGTGTGGCCAGCTCTTTTTATTTTAAGACAGGGTCTGGCCAAATTGCTGAGGCTGGCCTCAAACTTGTGATCCTCTTGCCTCAGCCTCCAGAGTCACTGGGATTATAGATGTGTGCTACTATGCCCAGCAATTTTTTTTAATGAAGTTGGTCTCTTATAAGAAACTTTTTACTTTGCATTATCATCTTCACATTTCGATCTACTTTAAAATAACAAGTTATTGAAGAATGAAGAGATTCCACCAACATATACATACATCTACTAATAAGCATATTTCAAATGAGTTCACAGAAAAATCTGTAGATAATTATTTAGATATGAAACCGTTGCTTGCTTCGTCATCCTCACAATCTGATATTTTCCCACAGGTTATATCATTAGAGAAATAAAATGAAATTCCAAGTTAAATTGTTTGATATTCCCTCCCGCCCGCCCGCCCCCTCAGTACTGGGGATTGAATCCAGGGGCACTCGATCACTGAGTTACATCCCCAGTCCTTTTAATTTTTTATTTTGAGACAGGGCCTTGCTGAGTTGCTGAGATGGGTCTCAAACTTTTGATCTTCCTGTCTCAACCTCCTGAGATGCTTTGATTACAGGCATAGGCCACCTACTGCATGTCTTTAACTTAACCATTATGTTATTCATTATACTGAATATATATTGTATTTATTTGTTACATTTATCTTCCTTTTAAATGTAAGCAGATAGAGGTTATATCTTAATCATCTTGAACACTCAGTACAGATCTGGTATATTCTATGAATTCAATAAACATGCAGAAATAAAAAACATGAACGTAATGAGAAAACACAAACATAGTAATTATCATTCTTTAGGATCTTAAGAGTCCAGTGAGGATAAAAGAGACAAATAAATAAAATTCATATAATATGAAATATTAAAAATCCCACAAGATTCAAGTATTAGAGAAGACCAAATAGGAAAAAGCTGGGGATTGAACCCATGGGCCATATACATGCGAGCCAAGTAGTCTAACCACCGAGCTATATCCCTGGCCCAGTATTTGCTTTTTTTCTAGAAACCAATTACCATCCCTAAAAATTTGGCCAAGGTTCTTACCATTCATTTAACATCAAGTTTCGAGTGAATTCATAGTCATCATGAAAAATAAACATGGGACCTCCTTAAGTGGCCTATAAAATATGTAACATTTAGAGTCATCTCCAATTTTTTTATTTTTTGTGATACTGGAAATTGAACCCAGAGGTGCTTTACCACTAAGCTACAGCCCTAGCCCCTTTTTAAGATTTTGTTTTGAGATAACTGGCCTTAAACTTGAGATGTTACTGCCTCAGCCTCCTGGGTCTATAATCATGTACAACTGCACTCAGCTTCATGTACAACTGCACTCAGCTTCATTAATCTATTTATTTTTGGGCAGAATGGCTACCATATATTTAATTCTGTAGTACAATACTGGCATTTCTCACCACTTCATATCTGTTCAGGAGACTGTAGTGAGCCTGTACCTACCTACAGTTTAGGTTTATGATAGCATATTGATTAAAAGCATAGGTTTTAACACCTTGATCACACCACTTACCTGTTACAAGCTGTTGAGCAAATTATTGCTCAGAATGTCAATTTCCTCATCTGTAAAATGGAAATTATGTCTACTTCAAATAAAATTTAAGTGAGAAAATCCATGGTTAAGCACTTGGTAAATGCTTACCAAAAGTTAGCTATGCTAAAGGATTAACAATAAAAACTCAGTGAACAGGGGCTTGCTATTCAGACACAAGCATGAACTGACTACACACTGTGCTTCATAGCTGATTTGTTTTTATCCTCCTTAATATCTACACCTTCTTTGCATTTCTATTGGTATCACCCTATTCTAAATCTTTATCAGCTCATACCCAGACCTCTTTAAATCACCCATCTTCATCCTCAAACATACTTTGACTAGATAGTATTTTACTTCCACAACAAATGTCTGGTTGGTATAATAAAGAGCTTTTCTAATCATTCCTTCTTTTTTTTTAAAATATTTATTATTTAACTTTTCACATGGATTTCCTCTTTATTTTTTCATTTTTTTTTAACAGAGAGAGGGAGAGAGAGAGAGAATTTTTTAATATTTACTTTTCAGTTTTCGGCGGACACAACATCTTTGTTTGTATGTGGTGCTGAGGATCGAACCTGGGCCGCACGCATGCCAGGCAAGCGCGCTACCGCTTGAGCCACATCCCCAGCCCTCATTCCTTCTTTTGAGCCCTTCTGGAATTTACTATTAAGACTTTCCTCCTTTTTTTTTTTCTAAAATAAATATGCAACCTATTTAATTTCTTACCAGTGACTGTCTCTTCAAAGTAATTACTCTATCTTAATAATGTCCAATTTACTTCTTTTAACTGATTCACTCTTTTCTAAAAATAGGTATTACTAAAACAATAAATCTGTTCTAATCTTCATTTGAAATGCTTGTGTTTTCTGATTACTTTGCCATGAATTTAATATTTTTTAACTTAACCACTGAACCACATCCCAGTCCCTTTTATATTTTGAGAGAAGGTCTTGCTAAGTTGCTGAGGCTAGCTTTGAACTCACAATCCTCCTGCCTCAGCCTCCCAAGTCGATAGGAAGCGTGTGCCACCTCACCTGGCCCCAATCCCTTTCTGTTTAAGCCCTAAACTCAAACTTACTGTAGACTGCCAATTCTAATTTTATTAACAACCTGGACTTCATCTCTTTTATTTATATTATATTAATTAAATTCCACTTAGAATATCAAAGGCTTTCTCACAACCCATACACTTCACTAAATCTGATTGTGAACTACTAAAATTATGCTTGCCTTCAGAAAGGAATAGAGGCTATTATAACTTAGCTACACACTCCCTGGACTAGATGAGTTCTGTATAAGTATGCCTTTCTGACAATCCATATTGCAGTTCTGGGACCTACATTTGTTGTTCTCCCCCAATCCACTCATTCTCAGTATTAGATCTTTCTGAGAAAGGAAAAGGCATAAAAATAACATTGATTTCAAAGTCAGACTTAAAACTGAATGGCAGAGACTCAGTAGCTACATGATATTTCCAAAACTGTTTCACTTTACAAAATAAGCATATTAATATCTATTTCATTAAATGGGAAAATAAGAATCATCTAGATTCTAGATCAATATTTGGTCCATAATGTGCACTTTTTTTCCCCAAAAGCAAACACAAATTTCAAAAGGAAAATACAGTAAAAGGCCAACTTTTCTTTATGCAAAGGCTCTATCCAGAAAAATGTTATCTACGTCACTGTAATATTAAAAGAAAACTATTTTTTCACAAACAATTTTTTTTTTCCTAAGTTTGTGAAGCTGGGGATACAGTTCAGTGGTAGAACACTTGCCTAACATGTGTGAGGTCCTGGGTTTAATATCCAGCACTGCTCAAAAAATAAATAGCTGGGCGCAATGGCACATGCCTATAATCCTAGCAGCTTGGGAGGCAGCGAGTTCAAAGCCAGCCAGTGAGGCGCTAAGCAAAACAGTGAGACCCTGTTTCTAAATAAAACTACAAAATGGGACTGGGGATGTGGCTCAGTGGGTGAGTGCCCTGAGTTCAATCCCTGGTATCAAATAAATAAATAAGCAAGCAAGCTGGGTGCCGTGGCATATGCCAATAATTCCAGCTACATGGGAGACTGAGGCAGGAGGATCCCAAATTTGGGGCCAGCCTGAGCAATTTAGTAAGACCCTGTCTCAAAATAAAATAAAAAGGGCTGGGTTTATAGCTCAGCCTGGTTGAACACTTGCCCTTTGTGTGAAGGCCCTGGTTTTGATCCCAGCACTACAAAACAACAAACAAACAAATTAATAATAAATAAAAATTTTGAAAAGAAGTCAGTGAAGTTTTGTTTGCTTTTTGGTTGTTGTGGTTGTTGTTGTTGTACATGTGTGTATGTGGTGCTAGAGATCAAACCCAAGGTCTCACACATGCTAGTTAAGTACTCTACCACAGACTACATACCCCTATCCCCAAGTTAGTGAAGTTTTAGAAATCAACATTCCAATGTCATGACAAAGTCTAAACTATAACACTACATATTTCTATTCTATTGTACTGAAGTTTTGTTTTCCTTTGGTAATAAAATGTAGTATGAACACTAATGTTGGCCTTACCTACTACTTTCACCATTTATTCCCTAAGAACTAGAGAAGGAAGGGAGTATACATACATAAAACCAAAGAAACACCCCCAATTCTACTCTGCTTTGATATTTTCTACTCTAGGTCTTCCCTAAGACAATTTTATATATTGTTCTGAACAGTAAATACAAGTACATGACATTTAAAAACTTACAGTAAAAAGCAATTCAGTTCCCCTTCACTGAGTCTGCCTTTACAAAACTTTTTCCTGGCATGATCAAGTAAATACAAATATAATTCCACAGAATTAACCCTTTTAATTTTTCATGTTAGAATGCCTCAGTTTGGGGCTGGGGATGTGGCTCAAGCGGTAGCGTGTTCGCCTGGCATGTGTGCAGCCTGGGTTTGATCCTCAGCACCACATACAAATAAAGATGTTGTGTCTGCCGAAAACTGAAAAATATTAAAAATTCTCTCTCTCTCTCAAAAAAAAGAATGCCTCAGTTTTAATGCCCAAACTATTAAGATGTTCTCTCTTGGGGCTGGGGTTGTGGCTCAGTGGCGCCTGCCCTGAAAGTGTGAGGCACTGGGTTTGATCCTCAGCACCACATAAAAATAAATAAATAAAATAAAAATACTGTATCTACCTACAACTAAAATATATATATATATATATATATATATATATATATATAAGAATGTTCTCTCAACATATTTTTCAGCCAGCCAATGACTGCAGCCAAGAGTGCAGCTACCTGAAGCATAAGCTTTGGAGTACAACATCACATGCCTGGTTTGTAGATCATCTACTGGATTTGTGAGTCTAAGCAAGTTCTTTTTTGTTTGTTTTTGAGACAGATTCTCCCTAAATTACTCAGGCTGGCCTCGAATTTGTGATCCCCCTGACTCAGTCTCCCATTTTTAAAAATTTATTTATTTTGGGGGGTACTGGGGATTGAACCCAAGGACACTCAACTACTGAGCCATATCCCCATCCCACCATTTTTGATTTTTTGTATTTTATTTACAGTCAGGGTCTCACTGAGTTGCTTAGTGGCTTGCTAAATTGCTGAGACTGCCTTTGAACTCCTGATCCTCCTGCCTCTGCCTCCTGGACCACTGGGATTACAGGTGTGTGCCATGGTGCCTGGCTCAGTCTCCCAAATTGCTGGGATTATAAGAATATGTATGCTACCACACCTGGCTCAACCAATGATTTTAGATAGTAAATTTTTTATGTTTAAAATGAATTAAGGGGCTGGGGATGTGGCTCAAGCGGTAGCGCGCTCGCCTGGCATGCGTGCGGCCTGGGTTCGATCCTCAGCACCACATACAAAGATGTTGTGTCCGCCAAATACTAAAAGAAATAAACATTAAAATTCTCTCTCTCTCTCCTTCTCTCTTACTCTTTAAAAAAAAAATAAAAAATAAAAAAATAAAATGAATTAAAATAATACAATTCAGAAAAAGATGCAAGAAAAGTCTGGCAACACATTCCAAATAAACAAGAACTTTGGAAAAGCTACTTCAGTACAAACAAAAGAGATGTACATGCTACTGCTCAGAAATTAATTGTGTATTAAAAACCATATAAACTATTTGGTAATCAGACAGAAATAAGTTTAAGTATCTTATATTCTGGACTTGGGATGTGGTTCAGTGTTAAAGTGCTTGCCTAACATGAGTAAAGTTCTGGACCCAATCTCCAGTTTCCGAATACTTATGATCCCAATAAAAAAAATGTTTTAAAAAGCATTTTATATCCCAATTAATTTTTAATACACTTTTAAATTTTGTTTTTGAGACAGGGTCGTGCTATATTGCCCAATCTGGCCTCAAACTCCTGGGCTCAAGAGATTTTCTTGTCTCAGCCCCCTGAGTGGCTGATCTATAGGTATGCACCACTGTACTCAGCTTTAAATCATAATGAGCTTTAAAACTTCATGAAGAGACAGTTTCCTGTGTTTCAGAAAATAGTTAAATTTGGGGATTGGTGTGTAATTCATTTAAAATAATGGAATGGGCTGAAAATATGGCTCAGTGGTAGAGCACTTGCTTAGCAAGCATGCATGAGGCCCTGGGTTTGATCCCCAGTAATGTTAAAAAAAAAACAAAAAACATAATTACATAAATTCAGAACATAATGGGCAACAGGTTCTCAAGTAAAACTTTCATATAGAGAGTGCATTTAAATATCTATGATCATTTAACACATATGGTAGTTTACCATATTATGCACTGTTCTGTACCTTGCTTTTCCTCTCAATGCTATCTTGGAAATTATTCTATACATATTTAGTATGTACTAAATTACTCCAATCTTTTTAAACCCATATGGTTTCCCTTTATACCATTTTATTATTCTATTTCTTCAAATCTAAAATGCCAATAATCATAAAACATTTTATGTGCCCCTAAAAAGAAATTAAAAAGGTGCTGATTGTAACTATAACATCATTAACAAAATGCATCTGATTTTAGTTTTATTAAAATATGGGGAAAATCTTAGTATCAATAAAATATGGTAGACTGTTTCTAATCTTTCGTTACTATAATCAGTGATATGAATAACCTCAATCATATGTTATTTTGTACAGTACAGAATATATTCATTTAGATGGTTATAAATAGAATTACTGGATTCAAGGATACCTGCATTCTAATTTTTTTCTTTTTTTTTGCAGGGGGCGGTACCAGGGATTAAATTCAGAGGCACTCAACCACTGAGCCACATCCCTAGACATTTTGTATTTTTTATTAGAGACAGTGTCTCTCTAAGTTGCTTAGCACCTGGCTTTTGCTGAGGCTGGTTTTGAACTCACTGTTCTCCTGCCTCAGCCTCCCGAGTCACTGGGTTTACAGGCATGTGCCACCACGCCCAACCTAAAACTTTTTTCCTCCCCGCTGCTTGTTAACCTTTAAGCCATCCAAACTGTTCTCAGTAATGGTTTTGCCAATTTATATTCTCATGGTTATAATGCAATTAGCTGTTTTTCCATAACCTAATTAGGTTTTTTTTTTTTTTGCCTTTTTTAGTCCAAGTAAAACATGGTGTCTCATAGTTTAATACACACAGCTCTTATTAAGAGAAGGGTTTGAGGGCCAGGTGCATCGTGCACACCTGTAATCCGAGTGACTTGGGAGGCTGAAGCAGGACGATCATGAATTCAAAGCCAGCTTCAGCAAAAGTGAGGTGCTAAGCAACTCAGTGAGACCCTGTCTTTAAATAAAATACAAACTAGGGCAGAGATTGTGGCTCAGTGCTCCCAAGTTCAATTCCCAGTACCTGAGAGATGGGGCAAGGTCAGGGCGGGGCGGGGGTGGGAGGAGGTTGAGGGTATTTTTATGTTTAAAAGTCATCTTCATGGCTTTTCTATATACAGTGTTTTTATTTCCCCTTTTCAATTTAGATAATTAATCTTTCATACTAATAAATACATAAAAGAAATTTGTCCTATGTCTATACTGAAATATTACAGATAGTTCCCCAAGTTTATTTGTTTTTAGGCTTTATTTATGATGAAGTATAGCCAAATATCTCATCCATTTGGTGGAGGTGGGTACTGGGTATTGAACCCTGGAGAGCTTAACTACTGAGCCCCATACATTCTCAGCCATTTTTATTTTCTATTTTGAGATAGGGTCTTGCTAAATTGATAATAAGGCTAGCCTTGACATTATGATCCTCCTGCTTTAGTCTTCCAAGTATTTGGGATTACAGCTCTGTAACATAACAGATAAATATAAAAGAGCTGAGTGCAGTGCTGGGATTACAGCACTACACTCAGCTCTGTTATCTTTTTCTATGTTTTAGGTTAAATTTAGAAAAGTATTCTTTACTCAAATATTATTTTAAAAATAATATTTCTCCCATTGAGCCATCCTAATAATTTTATGATTTTACTTTTTAAAATCTTTTCTGCGTCTGAGGCTGGGGGCATAGCTCAAATGGTATACCACTTGCCTAGCATGTACAAGATCCTGGGTTCAAGCCCAAGTAGTGCACAAATTTTTATTCTCCTAAAATCTAATTTGGGGTAAAGTATGACAATGAGAATATGACTTTTTCTCTAGATTGTTATCCAGTTGTCCCAACAATACTGTTAAGTGATTGAGGTTCTTTTTAGATGTAAATCAGAGTTTCAAAAGCAGAGATGACTAGTGAGCTCCTCGGACTCAGCATGACAGGAGCTGATAAGGGATTTAGGAGCCCTAAAACCTATACAACATTAAAAGCACAGATCCTATAGTCAAATATCTAACAATATAATGTATATTAATTATTACTGTTGTTAAGTCTGGGAAACAGAGAACAGAAGACACAAGTATCTCTATTTATGATTTTTATACATTTAGTTCTGATTAAGACTTAAAAATGGATTTTCTCTAATTCACTTAAAATACTTAAATATGGCAGGACATAGTGGTGCACACATATGATCCCAGCTACCCAGGAAGTTGGAGCAGGAAGAATGAAAGTTCAAGGCCAACTTAGGCAACTTAGTAAAACATTGTCTCAAAATGAAATAAAAAGGGCTGAGGATGTAGCTCAGTGGTAGAATACATGCCTAGCATGAATAAGGCCCTGGGTTCAAATACTAGGAGGAAAAAATATCCAAATCTAAATATGCTCTATACAATAGAGATGGTAACAGTAAGCATTTACATAGTATCTTACAGTTTTCATAAAGTGATTTCACTTACATTAATTTACTGCATCCTCATAACCATGACTAAGAAAAGATGGGCAGAGTTAATTTCCATTTATCACTGAGGGGAATAATCCATTGATGATGGCTTTTCCCTTTACTTAAAGGAAATGGCAACACAGCACAAAACTCAAACCCAGATCTTATGTTTCCAAATGTCGTTATCATACTGCCTTTATACCTTGTTATCAATTATTTTTACACAAAATAAATGAGAATCCTTACTCAAGGAGCTTGAAGCAATATGTCCATCAAAAATTCAGACTGATCACATGCTTAATTCTACACATGACACGAATCCACAGAATTATAAAACATGGTTCTTTGCTTGAAGAATCCTTCCAAGACCTACACATGTTAAAAAGGCAAGTCTTGGGGCTGGGGTTATGGTTCAGTGGTAGAGCGCTCACCTAGCACGTGTAGGCCCTGGGTTCGATCCTCAGCACCACATAAAATAAATAAATAAAATAAGATGATATTGTGTCCAACTAAAAAAATGTATTTTTTTAAAAGGGCAAATCTTGGGGCCCTAGAAAATGAGGGGCGGGAACCCCATCTTATCTACTTTATCCATGCCTTATATTACTCACAGCCAGCAAAACTAAAACATTTTATTAGCTCAGTATATTTATTGGTTATCTAAATGTATTGACTGAACCCCTTAGAAAGGCTAAATAATGAAAATAGTATCAGACCTCACTCATTTTTTCCCAAGAGCTGAACTTTTGTTTATGATCAAAGAATCAGTCAAATCATCAAAAAGATCTTAGCAATAACACAACAAAGGAAGTTTGGGCACCATTTCTGAATTACACCTACAGACTAAACTTATCTCACAACAAAATAAAGATTTTTGAGCTACATTCCATTACATTTCAAAGCTGCATTTCAAAGGTTTAAAACAATTTCCAGAACCGAATCCAGTTCAACTGGTACAAAATACAACTATCATTCACTATTGCTTCATTTCCAATTAAAAACATCCTTCTACCTCTACAATAAGCAACTGTCCATAATATTTCTCATTAACACAGTTTTCTTTGTGTTATTTCCTTCAGATGATACCTTGTCAACATATTTTTATACATAACTTTTATCTTTTAATACTATCATCTATGATATATAATAAAAGTTCTTTTTCCAAAAAACTTTTCAATTATTTTAATAAATACAAAGGGAGAACAAAAGTAGTTAAATATGAAAATTCAAATACAAAAATAAACCCAGTGCAATTTATATCCTGACACAAGAAACTTCATTCCAAAGTTAACATGCTTTATTATTCCCCACTCTATCCAGTGACAAGATAGCTACACTGGAGCCCCAAGGACTAACACTGTAAAAGTCTTGTAAAAGTCAAAATAATTTTTAAACTTGACAAAGAAGCCTAATGAGACCAGGTTTAAATTTCAGTGGATGGTTGCATGTTAAACATGTTAAGAGTTTCAAATAAAAAGAATTCAAAGTTGACAATAATCTAGTGAAAATAAAGAACTTACAAAGTGGGTTGGGGATGTAGCTCAGTGATACAGCACTTTCTTGGCATGCATGAGGCCCTAGATTCAACCCCAGCATGTGAGTGTGCTCACGTGTGCACAAACACACACACAAACTTACAAAGCTTGAACCACATACAGTGATCAGTCTAGAAATTACCAAGGAAGCATTATCATTTTCTCTATAGTTACAGGGCTTTCTTCAGTGGGTATTTATAGCAAAGTTTTTTTTTGCGGAGGAAGATGTCATAAAATACCTAAATGCCATAAATGTGGTTATGTTCTAGGTTAAATCATGTATGAATTACAGAAACAGCTATGTGAAAGAAACAGTATAAGACCTGATAGTGTTAAATCTGACACTGGGAAGTAAAAATTTATTTACAAAACAAACTCTGCCCTTAATATTGGAAACATTCTTTCCCAAGGATAAAGACATGTACTAACCATTTAAATAAGCTTCACAAAACAATATGAATATACTTAACACTAACCTATATATTTGAAAATGGTTAAGCTATAGGGATGGTGGTGCAGCTCAATGGTAGAACAAGGTCCTGGGGTTCAGTTCCCAGAGTCAAAAAAAAAGAAAAGAAAAATGAGTAAGGTGGCAGACTTCATGTGTTTTTTACCATAATTAAAAAGGAGGAAGTTTTTTCCAAAAGGCTTCAAAATATAAAGTGTTCCTTTACATTTTAAATGAATAGATGTATGAGCTATTAAGTGCTTACCATATGCCCATTACTAAGGAGACAGAAAATACAAATAAAGCCTAATTTCTCTTTTCAAGGTGCTCAAAGTTAAAAGAGAACCAAAATTCAAAGGAGTTCTTAAATAATAATTATTATTTTGGATCATCTATCAATTTACCCATCTTTTTTTTTTTTTTGATCTGTTTATTTTGAACCCAGGAGCACTTTACCACGGAGCTACATCTCCAGTTTTTTTCTTTCTTTCTTCCTTCCTTCCCTTCTTTTTTTTGAAACAGGGTCTCAGAAAGTTGCGGAGACTGGCCTGGAACTTGTGATCCTTCTGCCTCAGTGTTCTCAATTGCTGGGATTAAAGATTAGAGGCATTGCCTATTACACCCAGCTACCTATCCTTTCTTAAAGATACACATACAAATTAATAAATACACACACACACTCCACCACCAGGCTCTAGTGGTACTCTAATCTATTGTGTACCAGAGTCTTATTTATAGGACAGCTATAAAAACTTTGTTGTTCAATTTGGGTAAAAGTGTTTGATTCTCAACGTTAAAAATTCTGGGATTCAAACAGATCTGCTCACTTCTATGACATGTCCCCATCTTGTGTGCCTAAACACAGATAGCAGCAATCAACAAGCTCCTGGGCATCCTCAATTAGGAAGAGATATTTCAAACTGGAAGAAAAGATCACATCTAGTCTTCTGACCCTCTTCTAAGCAATCACCTCCACTCAAATGAACCTAACACAACTACTATATAACTGGGACAAAGTCTATCAAAAATCCATCTCTATTTCACTCCTGATTACTCCATCTCTCTTCTGGACTCTGATAAAATCTGTGGTCTATGCCATACAAATTCACAGTTAGAGTATTCTTTGTATTGTCTGCAGAGTTTTCTGCCACTTGGAAAACAAGTTATGGTAATCAAACCTCTCTCACCACAAGAAAAGATTAATACTTGGTAATAAATATTCAATAAAAATATATTTGTTGAGCCTAAGGATCACCACTGAATAGAATTTACAGAAGTAGAATCTTAAAAGCAAAGGTTTTAATGTTTGAAACATCCTGTTTCATTCCCTGTCCTCTTGCTTCTCTTAACATGCTTAACTGATAACACTCCTGTATTCAAATGGTGAAAATCTGTTTTCAAAATTCAAAGGAGTTAAATCAACATTAGCATACCTAACTCCAAACATCCTTTCTATAATGAGCCTCTCCATAATCAGATGCAGAAGTATAATGATTCCCCTCATTTCTGAGGTAGCATCCATATTACATGTGTATCAAACAATAGCTAATAAATCTGAGAGAACTAAAAAGTAAATGCAGGTGAATTTTTTTCCAATTAACAACTCAAAAGCAGAAATATTAGTATTTTGTTTTCAAATAACTAGTAGAGTTAAAAAGAAAACTAAATGCAATAGAAACCTTAATCCAAACATTTTTCAGGCCTGATCTGAACCTGAAAAGTGACCTCTCTGCTTAGAAAGCCCTACAATTTTCATTCTAGTTCATGTAGGTTAATTTTTTATCTTCACCACTACATGGATTCTAATCACAGAGCTAAAGAGCCAGAGTAATCACAAGCTTCAGACAGACTTGGGAAGGACAAAAGTTAAAACCCTGTGTTGAATTCTATTTATAATACTGAAGCCAGGTGTAACTCTGATACTATGTATTATTTTTATTTCACCAATCTACCACCTCCATTTAAAATTTTTTGTTGTTGTTTTTGAACAAGTTGAGCCCCACACAATATGTTTGACCTGAAAGTTTTAATGACACAGCAGCTTGCTTCTGCAAATTACTAGCACACGTGGAGGATATACAGAAACTTATAATACAATCATAGGAAAAAATGGACTATTCTAGTGGGGGAAAAGTGGGAAGAAAACCCCAAACACTTTTTTAAGAAGACAACAAATATATTCAGATAAAAGATTTGCATCAGAAACATTGTTTTCTTTCTTTGTTTTGGTAAATTTAAAAAACTTACCCTGAAGAGATTTTCCCAATCCCTGGCCCAGCTTCCACCCATGTTTCTGGAGTAAGCGGTGTCCAATATTATCCTGACAGACAGAACAGAGAGACAAACCAAAAATATTCCAATAATATATTCTTCCCTTCCTAGTGACATTTAAACAGGTGATGAGCAAGAGGTAATTCTACATATATGCATGCAAAAAAGGTGCTGATAACAGGGTAAATGTGCCCAATAAAAGGGACATTAATGTAAAAGAAATGCTGGCTAGTATTTTAAATGGGAAGAACATATTGGGTAAGGGTCCTTTTGAATAGTGTGCTGGGCAACTTTTGTACATAACACTTAAAAAGGGGAAGGAAAAGGGGGAAGAATACATTTATGAAGTTTTAAAACTAACATTAAAAAGCATAAAATCAAGGTACTTATACAATCATATCCACCACCTAGACAGCACAACTTTAAGATTTTTCTTTAAAAAAAAAAAAATCTACATTGTGTTTAGTTATTTTGTTTATGTGTCAGGCTTTCAAGAAACAAAGTAAGCTGTAAGTGTAAGACTACCCCACCAGTAGAAATGAAAAAAACAATCAGCAAATCCAGGCTAGACTTGATTGGTGTTTTAAATATATATAATATAAAATATAAATATTTAACTAGCATGCAGCCAATATTAAACTGAAAAAACAGTGAGGTTAGTAAAACAAGAAATTAAATTGATTAAACAAAAATAAAATGAGCTCAAGCACAGACTGAGTGATGCATTTCAACATGTAGTCTAACAAAAATGCTAAGATGTTAGAATGAAACAGGCCTAGCAATAAGTTAACAGTAAAGAACCATTAGTGCATGTAGGGGGAAAAAAACCAACATACATAATGTCTCATCTTCCTAGGAGAAATCAGAAAAGGTATTTCAACGTAAACTGTATAAAAAGATTCCAGAAACAACAATTAAGTGTCAGCTTTTGCCTAAAGGATCAAGGTATCAGAAACTTCTACAGCCTTCTGTCCAATTCTCTGCTTTTTACAGTTATTATAAAGTACTCAGATAAAACTAAACAACCACTAACTGTACCAGAAAAAAAAAAAATGATGCTGCTCATTCAAAAACAACAACAACAACAAAACACTTAAAAATTATAAACCCAGGGCTAGTGATATAGCTGGTGGTATAATACTGGGCCTAGCATGCATAAGTCCTTGGGCTCAATCACTATACTGCATGTATGTATCTATGTATGTATGTGTGTATGTACACCTATATGTATACACAAAATGTTCAACATGCATTTAATTTATAATATTAATCTAGTATTGCCATTTGGAAATAACCACGTTATGTAAAATCTATTTACAAATCTAAAAAAAAAATCACAAATCTCTCACTATAACTAAACATTTCATATTAGACTGCTTCTTTCCCAGTTCCAAATGCAAATGATAAAATGCTTTTTGGAGTCACAGGGGGAAGAAAAACATTATACATACATATAAAACAAGTGTGGTTCACAAAAGGGCACTAGAAATTATTTTTACTAATAATTTAAAGAATTAGAAAACACTATATGGTATGTATAATCCCAAGAGATGACTTTCACATTAAACAATCAACCCTGTTACAGCTTCTGTTCTACCCTGTATTACCTGGAAATGCATCTTCTATCCCAGTACTAAGTGTGTCTAAGTATTTACTAACTTTATTATTTTAAAAAAAAATTAAGCACTGAGAATATAGCTCAGTGGTAAAATGTTTGCCTAGCATGCACAAGGTCAACCTCCAGCACCACAAAAAAATTAAAATTAAAAAATAATAAAAATCTCAATAATAAGTAATACTAGCAGAAAATGGAAAGGTAAAGAGGCCCTTATGGTTTTAACATGGAAACAAACTTACCTGCATATAAAATCTTTATTTCATATCATAATTTTTATAACTGAAAACTCTAGAAAGAATATAAGGATAGTAGAATGACTATAGTTCTGTAATTGATTAAATTATTATTTAATCTATTACTAGATAAACGCTATAACTATATTTGGCACTAAGGCTTGGGCATTAATGCTGACAAAAATTGTTGCCCTCCCATCTGTTGTTTTGTTGTTGTTTTGTTTTGTTTTTTAAAGAAAAAAAATTTGGCTAAGTGGAGATGAGACATTATGCTGACTGTGTTATATTATGAATGCACTAAAATAAACAGACAGATGAAGCAGTATGCTATTTCCAAAAGCAGTGCAAGTGGAGTGAAAGCATTTCCATACGAACCTGGCTTTAAAACTGGGCTGTCAAAAGAACAGTTAAATGTAACACAAAGTAAGAAACTGTCCGATCACTAATGGTCGTTTTTTTTTTTTTGTCTTGTTTTCAATTCACTGCTTGCAAGTAATGTATTTATTAAAGAAGAGTGAAAGCATAAGTAAATTCACGAGTCAAGACCAGCTGAGAGATTCAAGAGCAGCATGTTGTGACTGACAACAGTGAAAGGAAAAGCAAATGTTAAAGGCAGAAGGAGAAAAAAGAAAAACTTAAAGTTATACACATTAGCACCACTTTTACAAAACCACTCAAGAGGATGGCTGTCATTTTCTCAAAAAAAAAAAAAAAAAAAAAAACCTACTGATACAAAATGATAATGACATTTCTCTTCTAAAACTTAGATTAAAACTTAAAAAAAATTAAATTTATTTTCCCAAGTATGAATAGGAAATGAAATGTTCAGGGCTATATTAAAATATTTAACCTGTCATCTTAAATTCTTAATCCTTCTGATTAAAATAAAGGCAACAGAAAGAGACACATCTCCCAGAACCTCCTCTTCTCACCAATCTCCTAGACTCCTCACCAATCTCCTAGAGTAAATTAATACAGCAAACCTGGACCTTTCTTATCATTTTAAACTACCTGCTTTTGGAGGGGGAAAAAGCAGTTCTGGAACTCTCCAGGAAAAGCTACTATTCAGGGCTGGGGATGTGGCTCAAGCGGTAGCGCGCTCGCCTGGCATGCGTGCGGCCCGGGTTCGATCCTCAGCACCACATACCAACAAAGATGTTGTGTCCACCGAGAACTAAAAAATAAATATTAAAAATTCTCTCTCTCTCTCTCCTCTCTCACTCTCTCTTTAAAAAAAAAAAAAAAAAGCTACTATTCAGTATAGTTCCTTTCTTTAAAAAAAACAAACAAAAAAAAGTTTTATAAACACTTGTCAAAATCTAATGGGAGCCAAGTGTGGTGGCCCATGCCTGTAATTACAGCAGCTGTGGAGGCTGAGGCAGGAGGATCGCAAGTTCAAAGCCAGCCTCAGCAATTTGGAAAGGCCCCAAGCAACTCTTAGAGAGAAGCTGTCTCAAAATAGAAAATAAAAAGGACTGGGGATGTGGCTCAGTGGTTAAGCACCCCTAGGTTCACTCCCTGGTACCAAAAAACAAAAACAAAAACCAAATGTGATAAGAATATAGGTAGGGGCTGGGGATGTGGCTCAAGCCGTAGCGCGCTTGCCTGGAACGCGTGCGGCCTGGGTTCGATCCTCAGCACCACATACCAACAAAGATGTTGTGCCCGCCGAAAACTAAAAAATAAAGATTAAAAAATTCTCTCTCTCTCTCTCTCTCTCTCTCTCTCTGTCTCTGTCTCTCACTCTAAAAAAAAAAAAAAAAAAAAAGAATATAGGTAGTACAAGGAGCACACAGCAGAAAAACTTATGAGTACAACAAAGCAGACCTGTCTACCTCTGAAATGATCAAAACTTTCACTGTTAAAAAACAAGGGACTTGGGGGTTGGGGTTGTGGCTCAGTGGTGGAGCGCTCACTTAACATGTGCGAGGCCTTGGGTTCATCCTCAGTACCACATAGAAATAAATAAATAAAATAAAGGCATTGTGTCCAAATACAACTAAAACATATTTTAAAATATTAAAAAAAAACCAAAAACATAAGGGACTTGGGCTGGGGTTGTAGTTCAGTGGCGGAGCACCTGCCTCGCACATGTGAGGCACTGGGTTGATCCTCAGCACCACATAAAAATAAATAAAGATGTTGTATTCATTACTAAAAATAATATTAAACAAAACAAAACAAGGGACTCTGCCAGGCCTGGTGGTACAAGTGTAATCCCAGTGGCTTGGGAGGCTGAAGCAGGAGAACTGGAAGTTCAAAGCCAGCCTCAGCAACTTATCGAGATCCTGTCTCAAAAAAAAAAAATGTAAAGGGCTGGGGATATGGCTCAGTGGTTAAGTTCCCAGGGTTCAATTTCTGGTATCCCACAAAAATGAATTTTTAAAAAGGGAGTAAATCACCAACCTACAGAAAGTAATATATTCTTGGGCTGGGGATGTGGCTCAAGTGGTAACACACTCGCCTGGCATGCGTGGGGCACTGGGTTCAATCCTCATCACCACATAAAAATAAAATAAAGATGTATCCACCGAAAACTGAAAAATAAATAGTAAAAAAAAGGAATATATTCTTCCTATTTAGGGATATGATTTTGCTAATTATTCCTGGATGCTGTTTATAACAGTAAATTGACATAAATAACTTATAGCTCCAACAGGTAATCTAGATAGAATAAGGGCAATATATACTGAATTTACCTCTAAAATAATAACTATAAGGAAAAAAAATTTTAAATGAACTCTTTACTATTTCAGTCACTATAATAGTGACTAAAAACCAGCCAAGAATGACGGTACATGCCTATAGCACCAGCTACTAGAGAGGCTGAGGTAGGAGGATCACTTCAGCCCAAGAATTCAAGACCAATCTAGGCAACATGACAAGATGGGGTCTCAAAAAAAGAAAATAGTTTTTATTCGTTTTAATTTATTAACAAAGTTGCAAGGAAATCCAAATTTTAAGATAATTAATATGTCAACAGTATTTTGCCCAAGGGTGATGAGCAAAAAGTTGGTTTTCCACATGATTCACAGAGAGTTCCCACACACCACCTATTACATTCTGTTCTCAAGATTCAAAATGGTGGCTATGTGGCATGCTTTTTGGTTGGAAATAAAGTTCTTCTAATTGTGGTTAAAAAATAAAGCTGAACTGAAAAGCCAATGTTTTTTTCACCAAAATTACTTCAGTTGGCTTATTTTTCCCCCTCAATTTAATTGTACGATTAAAATACTATACTTTGAAGCTGGGTGTGGTGGCCACATGACTGTAGTCCCAGTGACTTGAGAGACTGAGGCAGGAGGATTCGAGGCCAGGAGTTCGAGGCCAGCCTCGGCAACCTAATAAGGCACTAAGCAACTGAGCAAGACCCTGTCTCAAAATTAAAAATAAGGGGCTGGGGATGTGGCTCAAGCGGTAGCGCGCTCGCCTGGCATGCGTGCAGCCCAGTTTTGATCCTCAGCACCACATACAAACAAAGATTTGTGTCCACCAAAGGCTGAAAAATAAATATTAAAAAAATTTTTTTTAAATTAAAAATAAAAAAAGTTGGCACAGTGGCGCATGCCTGTAATGCCAGCGGCTCAGGAGGCTGAGGCAGGAGAATCAAGTTCAAAGTCAGCCTTAGCAATGGCGAGGTGCTGAGCAACTCAGTGAGAGACTCTGTTTCTAAATAAACTACAAATTAGGGCTGGGAATGTGGCTCAGTGGTTTAATGCCCCTGAGTTCAATCCCTGGTTACCCTTCTCCCATTGCCGCTGCCAAAAAATATATAAAAAAATAAAAAGGGTTGAAGATATAGCTCAGTAGTAAACACCCCTTGGTTTCATTCATAGTACCAGGGAAAAAAAGCTGTAAAAATGTCCATATTTCCAACCTTTGTTCTTCTCTATTATGTGAGAAGAGAGGTACAATTTTTAAATGGGAAGATCTTTGAAAGCAACAAATGTATATCATAAAAACTTATGAATATGGGCTGGGAATGTGGCTCAAGTGGTAATGCGCTCACCTAGCATGTGTGAGGCACTGGATTCGATTCTCAGCACCACATAAAAATAAAATAAAGGGGCTGGAGATGTGGCTCAAGCGGTAGCGCGCTCGCCTGGTGTGCGTGCGGCCCGGGTTCGATCCTCAGCACCACATACCAACAAAGATGTTGTGTCCGCCAAGAACTAAAAAATAAATATTAAAAAAATTCTCTCTCTCTCTCCCTCTCTCCTCTCTCTTTAAAAAAAAAAAATAAAATAAAATAAAGATGTTGTGTCCACCTAAAACTAAAGAATAAATATTTTTTTAAAATATTTATTTATTTATTTTTTAGTTCTTGGCGGACACAACATCTTTGTTGGTATGTGGTGCTGAGGATCGAACCTGGGCCGCACGCATGCGAGGCGAGCGCGCTACCACTTGAGCCACATCTCCAGCCCAAGAATAAATATTAAAAAAAAAAACTATGAATATGCTGAAAACAACATCAGCAATTAAAAAAAAAAAAAAAAAAACACTTGCCAGGTATGACAGTGCATACCTATAATTCCAGCTACTTTGGAGGCTTACGAAAGGAGGATGGCAAATTAGAAGCCAGCCTGGGCAACACTTAGCAAGACTCAGTCTCAAAATAAAATTTAAAAAGCAAGATGGGTGGAGGGGGAAGCTCAGTGGTAGCGCTTGCCTAGCATGCCTGAGGCCATGGGTTTGATCCCCAGTAAAGGGGGTAGAAAGGGGAATATTCATTAACTATTTGTATTTCTCAACATTTTAATTTATTAATTATCAAGCAGAAAAATTTCCCAGGAAGTTCTCTCTGCTCCATGTAGTTTTATACCACCACAGTAACAAGGACTATTTTTGCAAAAGTACCACCAACATGTATGATAGGTGCCTGCCAAATCAAAGATAAAATTTTACTGTATTGTATGGGGCTGACTCCAAATTTTTATACAAGAAAACACAGTATTATATTTCAGGAGAAAGTTATGCTACAGGCATGTAAGTGACTAGATGAATTTCACAATGAATTTTCTTTTAGTTGACAGCCATATTCAATTTACACACTTTAGCATATTTATTTTCAATAGTGACAAAAATAGCAAGTCTCTTGAGTGGATTGTAAGCTTTGCTGATTGTGTATCAAAGACTGTGTAAGCAAGAACCAAATGCTACTAGGTGAACCCATGCAAACAACAGGTTGTAAAAATTCCCAAAACAAAATAAAAAAAATCTATAGCTCACTACAGATAACACAATGAAGACTAGAGAGAAAAGCCATATAGTAATGCTACACCATTCAGCTCCAAGAAGCACATTTATAGTGCAGTCCACATATGGTCACTGCTAAATGTCAAATCAGCAGTCTTATAGAGTTACAGTTTGGAACTAGTGGAGTCCACAGATCTAAACAGATAATGCAACATGACAAAAATCCAACTATACATATACTTCTAAATCCCTAGACAAGCAAACTAAACATCAGCAACTAGAATTTGAAGTGACACTAATTTTTAAAATCTACTCAATCAACCTGACAACTATTAAGCCAGGATTTTAATCAGTCAAATAGAGCAAAAACCAATTTAATGCTTATTGGTAGTTGCACTTCCAACTGCAACAATGACTGCATATTTTAAGTCTACAATGTAGGTATCTTGCCATCTATATAATTTAACATCATTCCCCCATCTGATTTCTCACATCTTCAAACTATAGTCATAAGGACCAGACATCCTAAATCATACCAACCAATTCTTCAAAGGATGATGGAATCCTAACTTGATCTATGACTTTAGATAAAATTTTGTTTTCTAAATATTGTAAGTACATGGAGGTCTTAATTACAATGGCTGGGATCTAAAAGTCATAAAGCAATAATGGCTTTTTAAAATTCAAGTTCAAAAGAGATTTTATAGTAAGGATAAAAGTTAATACTTTGCACTTTTACTTTAATTCAAATAATCAAGTTGTCTAGCAATTCTTTCATAATTTTCTTAGAAAAGTGTTTCACCCTTGACCAGAAATTTCATCAAAGGATATTTGGTTGGTTGAAATAAAGAAAGGAAAATAGAACTTTACAGCAGGTATTAAATACTTAACGAAAGTTAAATTTTCATGTGTTTTTAACTGAAATACTTGTATCATCTCACTAAGAAATCTAACTTCAGAAGTTCACTAAAAATATAATGCATTATTACATCTTCAAATCTCATTTCCCATCTTGCTAGTTTGCATCAAATTTACCCTATTACAAAACAAAAAGACCTTAATCCTATACTCACAATAACCCTTCAACGGGCATATTCTTGGCACAAACCTGTGCAGAGACTTCCACGGTTACCAGCTGCTGCAGATTACCTTTGTTAAAAAAAAAAAATGACTAGACCTTTAGCTCCTGCAATGATCTGTAGACTCCCAAAGCTGCATATTTCCAGCCACTTTTGAGTTGCATGCTGTAGCAAAACAGTCAGCACCTCTCAATAGATATTGCTGCAGAGAAAGATTTTAATTCAGCAGAGTCTCTTTATGTGTTAGAAGCAACGACATTTCCCCCTAAGAACAAAAATAGCTCAATATAGCCAGCCAGCCATATAATGCAATATATACTTATTATTTAGTGGGAATTACTTAGGTATTAGGGTTTTTTTTCTTGGGGGAGAAAAAGTGGGGGAAAACTACCTACTACTTTGATGCCAATCACGGGAGTTTCTTTTAAAATTTAAGTTTTATACCCAAATGATTAGGTAGCAGATATAAGATCCTTTCTTATCTTGTGAATCCCATTTCTACCTAACCCAATATAGGCCATGAAGCTGTAACTACTACTTAACCTATCACATCACAAATAATGCATATATGTGTTTCCAGGAGTAAATTTTCATTAGAAGCATACTTATTAGTATAATATACACCTTTGAATGTGTTTATTTACTAAAAAAAATAAATATACAGTCTGAGTACTATACTACTTGCTATTTTAAATGGAGAAGATAATAGTATTTAATAAATTATACATATATCGGGCTGGGGATGTGGCTCAAGCGGTAGCGCGCTCGCCTGGCGTGCGTGCGGCCCGGGTTCGATCCTCAGCACCACATACCAACAAAGATGTTGTGTCCGCCGAGAACTAAGAAAAAATAAATAAATATTAAAAAAAAAAAAAATAAATTATACATATATTAGTTCTCCTCCTCATTGAGATTTCTCAACAATGATTACTCAGGGGCTGGGGATGTGGCTCAAGCGGTAGCGCGCTCGCCTGGCATGTGTGCGGTCTGGGTTCGATCCTCAGCACCACATACCAACAAAGATGTTGTGTCTGCCGAGAACTAAAAAATAAATAAATAAATATTAAAAATTCTCTCTCTCTCTCTCTCTTCTGACTCTCTCTTAAAAAAAAAAAAACAATGATTACTCAAACTGTCGTCTTCTCCTTCTTTCTTTTTTTCTTTTTTAGTTGTTGTTGGACCTTTATTTTATTTGCTTATTTATATGTGGTGCTAGGAATCGAAAACAGTGCCTCACACATATGAGGCAAGGGCTCTACTGCTGAGCTACAACTCCAGCCCCTTAGACTCTCTTCTGACAGTGCTCTCCCTATGATGTGTGCTAGAAAAAAATCCTGGACATTGTGAGGCAAAGTAGCATTAGCCTTATGTGCCACAGAAATAAGTTTTGTGGCCCCAAAAGAAAACTTTTATTATAAAACGTATCACTTAATGCTTTTTAATACTCTGTTGAGTATAATAATAATAAATACTAGGCTGCAAATTCAGCCTAGTATTTAAATATAAATTTCCTGCTACTGCCAAGTCAGAATACTTAGAATTATAGTTTATATAAGAATATTAACCAACTATACACCTTATAGACTATGGTATTGGGCTTTTCTGCTGATAGTTTGTTCTTGAACTTTGACCCCCAAAAACCACGTTTATTAAATTGAAAAAATTATTTCTCAAGTACAAGATACTGATCATGGCTACTGATTTCATTATAAAATTCTGCCTCATGATAAGTCCCAAAATGATACTGAGCAAGGCATAAAGTGAGTTTTAACTTAGCAAAATGGGCTTGGCAATTTATCCTTATGTCAAAACTCAAGACTGGACTTTCAGCACATCAGATGTGACTTCTCCCTCTGCAGCATTATCACATGCGTCATCAATTACTGCCATGCCTAAGTCTAGCATCATGCCAGCACATTAAGACAGAAGATACTATACGCAGTGTTCACTGGACCAGAAGGACAGAAATAAGAAGGGGAGGTGGGGGAGAAAGAAACCCTAGAGAAGAAATTAAAAAAAGGCAGACCGTGCAATACAAACCAGATCATGGCTGCTTAGCTAATATGGGCCAACTGCTGTGGAAGAAAAATGTCGAACACCCCAAGTTGTGTAAATTTCTGTAAACATCTAAACACACACACACAAACACACACAACACCAACCTAATTAGGAACATAAATATATGTTGATCCTTTACTATGTTACAATTTCAAAAAAGCTAAAATTAAAAGTATTTGTACTCTGTATCACTAAATTGACTTTTTTTCTTAAGGGAAAAGAAGCTAGTGTTTCTTAAAGGGAGAGAAGGGGTTTGTCTTGACTACTATAAAGATTAAGATTCCCTCTTTGATGATTTTTCCCCAATCAGGTTTTTCCTATGACTCAATGAAGCCCTTATTAATTATGTACACTTAAGCACAAATATTAAATGCTGACAATAATGACATTTAGACATTGTAACAACGGACTGTGTTATTTTAAAATATGGGTTTTTCAAAATAAAAATAATGTTAAAAAATCAAGATTTCTTTTTAAATTAAGAGAAAGGGAAAATAAATCTCCTTGTTCTACGAGTTGGTATCATTAATGCCCCAAACTAAGCAGTGTGGAAAAATATAATTAACTTTTGACCAACAACAACAACAAAAAAAGAGAGACATAGTTAAAGCTACAGAGACTATGTTTATCATGTTTCACTAAAGTCTGATAAAAAAAAAATATATTATTTCTTAACCATTTCTAATCACTTCACATATGACTGGGCACCCAAGAAAGGTATTAAAGGATCAAAATACATTTTACTCCTTTATTTAATTTATAAAAACACTAAGCTTGAACTTTCTATCTTTATCAGAATATCAATATGGGCCAAAATAATATTTTTCCATTGAAATTCCAATTTGTTTTTCCATGTTTTGGACTAATTTCCCAATGTATTAAAAATATCAAATCACATCCCAAACTCTTATTTGATTACTGCAGGGCATGCAAGAAAATATCTCTAACTAACTATACTATCAGTTATTAATAAGCTTAACTTCACTCACATCAAGTGTCACACGAACACTACCTAACTAACTGGCTAAGAGCCAAAATTTAGCACTGATCATCTTACCGATTCTATAGGCTTGTCAAGTGATGCTTGTTCAATTTCCAAATGTCCTTCTTCATATTGATCAAAGTGATTACCCTGAAAAAAAAAAAAAAAGACTACAGTTATTTTACAAAAGCAATAAATCATAAATATCAAAATTGTTAATAAGCTAGCTAATCAAATGAGGGGTTATTTTAAGCTTTAAGCTTTTCATTCTCAGTCAACAACAAAAAAACCCACAAATTCAGACTTTTTTCCCCCCCAGTACTGGGGATTCCAGGGACATTCTACCATTAAGCATCACATCCCTGGCCCTTTTTACTTTTTATTTTGAGAAAGGGTCTTGCTAAATTGCTGAGGCTGGCCTCAAATACTTCAGATCCTCCTGCCTCAGCCTCCCTAGCTGCTGGGTTTACAGGAGCACTTCATCACATTCAGCACAAATTTAGACTTTCACACACAAAAAAAAATCTATCAACAACTAGGAGCTGGAGTATAGCTCAGTGATAGAGTGTTTGTCTAGCAGGTACAAGGTCCTGAGTTTGATCCTTAGCACAGAAAAGAAAAGTAACTTATTACATCAGGTAACTAATGCAAAATGAAATTTTTAAAAAGGGTTGGGGAGAAGGGGGCTCAATGGTAGAATGCTTGCCTAGCACACCAGCAGGCCCTGAGTTCAATACCCAGAATTCCCCATCCCCAAAACAGGGATGGGGCTATAGCTTGGTGGTCCAGCAATCCTGGGCTCAATTCTCAGTACCAAAAAAAAAAAAAAAAAAAACAAGAATAGGAAGAAAAGGAAATGAACATCTTCTAGGAAAAGTCAAGATCATTCTTACCCCGCCACACAAAATTACTCATTTTTCCAAACAGATGATGAATCATTAGCAAAATCTTACAAGCTTAAAGTTGTTTTAGAAAATACCACAGATAACAAACTGTAATCAACAAATAACAGTTACTTAAAATTTCTAAAGACAGCTAGTTAGATTTCCAAATTATTCTGGATCTATGAGCTACTAATCAGGATAAATAATATAGTTTGAGTCTAGAAAAAGACACACATTTATAATTAATTGATCTTCAACAAAGTACAAAGACAAATTAATGAAGAAATAATAGCATTTTCAATAGATGGTGCTAGAACTAGGTATCTACATGCGGGAAAAAAAAACAATTTAGCTGGCTGGGGTTGTGGCTCAGAGGTAGAGTGCTTGCCTCGCACAATATGTGTGTGTGTATATATGTATATATATATATATACATATATACACATACACACACACCACATTTTCTTTATCCATTCATCTGTTGAAGTTGTACCTAGGTTAGTTCCATAGCTTAGATACTGTGCATTGAGATGCTATAAACATTGATGTGACTGCATCACAACAGTATACTTTGGGTATATACCAACTAGTGGGATAACTGGGTCAAATGGTGACAAACCATAATTTAAAAAACTAATGCGGGCTGGGAATGTAGTTCAGTGATATAGTATGTTTGCCTAGCATGTGTAAGGCCTTGGAATCAATACCCAGGCCTGCCATTAAAAAAAAAAAACAAAACTGGGCACTGTGGCATACCTATAATCCCAGCAGCCAGGGAGGCTGAGGCAAAAGGATTGCAAGTTTAAAGTCAGCCTCAAAGTCCTAAAGCAATCCAGCAAGACTCGTCTCTAAATAAAACATAATAAAGGCTGGGGATGTGGCTCACTGGGTTAAGCACCACTGGGTTCAATTCCTGGTACAAAAAAAAAAAAAAAAAAAAAATGCTTTGTAGACCTAAATATAAAACCTAAAATGGCAAAAGATTCTAGCTGGGTGCAGTTATACAAACCTCCAGAGGGTGAAACAGGAGGATTTCAAGTTCAAGGTCAGTCTGAACAACATAGTAAGGCCCTAAGCAACTTAGTGAGACTCTGTCTGAAAATAAAAATAGTTGGGGATGTGACTCAGGGATAAAACACATCTGGCTTCAATACATAGTACCCCCCACCCCGAAGAAAACATATAGGAGAATATCTTTGTGACCTCAGGCTAGACAAAGATTTCTTTTTTTTTTTTTAAGAGAGAGTGAGAGAGGAGAGAGAAAGAGAAAGAGAGAGAGAGAGAGAGAGAGAGAGAGAGAGAGAGAGAGAGAGAGATTTCAATATTTATTTTTTAGTTCTCGGCGGACACAACATCCTTGTTGGCATGTGGTGCTGAGGATCGAACCCGGGCCGCACGCACGCCAGGCGAGCGCGCCCCCACTTGAGCCACATCCCCAGCCCTAGACAAAGATTTCTAAGACACAACACAAAAGCACAATATATGAAAGAAAAACAGGGGCTGAAGGTGCAACTCATTGATAAGAGTGTGTGCTTAGCCCATACAGAGGTCCTCAGTTCAATTCCCAGCATTCACATATACAAGACCATCTGAAAAATCTACAATTAATGACATACGACATTCTGGAAAAGGTAGAACTATGAAACTACAGATATAAGGAGGCTGACTCTTAGTGGGGTAGGAGGAGACGCATGGGAGGAATAGATGGAGGAATAGATGAATTCTAGACAGGGAAGAGGGGTGGAAGGGGAAGGGAGAGGGCAGGGGATTAAGAACGATGGTGGAATGTGATAGACATCATTATTCAAAACATGTATGAACACAGAATTGGGTGTCAACATACTTTATATACAAACAGAGATATAAAAATTGTTGTATATGTGTAATAAGAATTGTAATGCAGGGGCTGGGGATGTGGCTCAAGCGGTAGCGCGCTCGCCTGGCATGCGTGCGGCCGGGGTTCGATCCTCAGCACCACATACCAACAAAGATGTTGTGTCCGCCGAGAACTAAAAAAAAATAAATATTAAAAATTCTCTCTCTCACACTCTCTCTCCTCTCTCTTTAAAAAAAAAAAAGAATTGTAATGCATTCTGCTGTCATTTTTTAATAAAAAAAAAAAGATTTTACTAAAAGATTAGTGGTTCCTAAGGGGTTTTGGGAAAGAAGGAATGAACAGGTGGAACACCGGAGATTTTTAGGAAAGCGGAACTATCCTCTATGATACTATATAATGGTGTGCACATGTCATTTGTACAAACCCACAGAACTACAAAATCAAAAGTAAACCCTAAAGTAGACCATGTATTTTGACTGCTAATGAAGTATCCATACTTATTCACTTATTGTAACAAATGTACAGATGTACTGTAACACATATGCAGGATGACTGGGGAGGAGAGGCACTGTCTGTAAAGGAGAGATTGGATACATGAGAACTCTACTTTTCCTTCAACTTTGCTGTGAATCTTTAAAAACTGCTTGAAAAAATAGTTTATGTATTTAGTTTTAAAAATAAATAAACAAAAACGAGAATAAACTCATATTCAACATTTCTAAAGCATTTCTTCCAAACAATATTTAAATTTTAAAATGTACCATAAAACTGACAGGTAACCAATTGACAAAAATGGCTACTTCTAAGAAATGAAATGGAGAAAGAAACCCTCATTTTTTTTTTTTTACTTGTTACAATGTAGCCTGAACATTTAACAATATCTATAATTATTTTCGTTACTAGGGATTGAACCCAAGGGTGCTTTACCACTCAGCTATGTCCTCAGTCCTTTTTATTTTTTAAGACAGGGTCTCCCTAAATTGCTTAGGGCCTTGCTAAATTGCTGAGGATGGTCTTGAATTTGAGATCCTCCCTCCTGCCTCAGCCTCCCAAATTACAGGGATTACAGGCATGTGCCATGGCACCCAAATATTATTTGTATTTCATTATTATTATTTGTGTTTAATAATATACCTTTATAAGTAGGGAATCACAATGTTCTAAAGTTAAGACACTTCTAGCAGTTTCCTCACTTGTGACAAGAAGCTATTCCAAAAGGTAACATATCTAGATGTATGATTAAGCTTCAGTCTAACAAAATGTTTGAATAAGAACATTTCGGCTGGGGATATAGCTCAGTTGGTAGAGTACTTGCCTCACATGCAAGCCCTGGGTTCAATCCCTAGCACCACGGGGGTGCGGGGGTGGGGTGGGGGAACATTTCACATACACACACAAAACACAACAACTTAAGAGGCCCAATTTCTAGAGCACAAATCACCTTAAAAGATTGAAAGTATGAGGGGTTAGGGTAACAGCAAAAATATGAAAGTACTGAGTCTTTACAATGACATATGACATTCTGGAAAAGGTAGAACTATGAAACCACTGATACAAGGAGGCTGACTTAACTTAAAAAAAAACTGTACAAAATAACAATCGCATCAATATGTACAACTATAATGCACCAATAGAAAATGTGGGGGAAAAAACACTACAAACATCATCTTTTCATTGTGTTTATATAAAAAGGATGTGTTCTGCCAAGAAAAATGGCATATGCCCATAATCCCAACAACTCAGGAGGCTGAGAGAAAAACCAAAAGTCCAAGGTTGCTGGGCACGGTGGCACATGCCTCTAATCCCAGTGGCTCGGGAGGCTGAGGCAGGAGAATCAAGAGTTCAAAGCAGCCTCAGCAAAAGCAAGGTACTAAGCAATTCAGTGAGATAAAATACAAAATATGGCTGAGAAGTGGTTCAGTGGTCCAGTACTCCTGAGTTTAAGCCCCAGTACCAGGGCAGGGGGTGTCTAAGGCCAACCTCAGCAATTCATTGAGACCCTATCTCAAAACATTCCTATAATCCCAGCATCTTGGGAGGCTGAGGCAGGAGGATTGCAAGTTCACCAGCCTCAGTAATTTAGTGAGTCCCAAAGCAGCTTTGTGAGATCCTATTTCAAAATAAAATATGGGGCCAGGGCTGTAGTTCCGTGGCAGAGGATTTTCCTAGCATGTGTGAGGCACAGGGTTTGATCCTAAGCACCACATTAAAAATAAACAAATAAAATAAAGGCATTCTGAGGCTGGAGTTATGGCTCAGCAGTAGAGTGCTTGCCTAGCACGTGTGAGGCCCTGGGTTCAATCCTCAGTACCACATAAGAAAATAAATAAATAAAACAAAGGTATTGTGTTCAACTACAACTAAAAAAAATAAATATTAAAAAAATTTAAAAAGGCATTTTAAAATTTATTATTTGTGTCCATCTATAATTACAAATTAAAAATAAAATAAAATATTTAAAAAGGGCTGGGGATGAGCAGCCCTGGGCATTTTAAAATTTATTTTTCTATCCATCTACAACTACAAATTTAAAAAAAAATAAAATATAAAAAAGGGATGGGGATGAGCAGCCCTGGGTTCAATAACTGGTACCAAAAAAAAAAAAAAAAAAAAAGAAAGAAAAATGGCTGAGGCTGTAGCTCAGGGGTAAAGTGCTCCTGTTTCTATGCCTAGTACCTCCGCACTCAAAAATGAAGAAAGAGGGCTGGGGTTGTGGCTCAGTGGTTGAGTGCTCACCTAGCATACATGAGGCACTGGATTTGATCCTCAGCACCACATAAAAATGAAATAAGGATATTGTGTGTCTACCTACAACTAAAAAATAAATATTTTTTTAAAATGAATAAAGAGGGGCTGGGGCTTGCCTTAGCACATGTGAGGCACTGGGTTCAATCCTCAGCACCACATAAAAATAAATAAACAAAATAAAGATATTGTGTCCCTCTATAACTAAAAAAAAAATGAATAAAGACATGTTATTATTGTAACCCAACACATAGCATTCAGTAATTTTTCTGCCATCTACTAGTAATTGTCTTGATACAGGGCATATAAATAAAGAATGAATACCTGGAAGGAACCATGGTTTATGGTAAACAGAGAATTATAATATGATAAGTACCACAGCAGAGGGGTAAACAGAAAGTTGGAGGAATACAGATTAGTAGCGTCTGGCAAGACTGGGAAATGGAAATGAGCTAGAGCTCAGCCAGGATGGGAGCTAAGGAGAAATATGAAGTCTGTCCCATAGGGGGAATGGTAGAGTACCAATCCTACCAAAGGCTGCCTTCATAGAGTATGAATTTATTCTTTGAGCTATATTTATTCTATGTGGTAGTTGAAGATATTAAGAGAAAGAATAGTATGATTACTAGATGAGCAAAGATAGAAGAAAAAAAAAAAGAGTAAGAGAGCAATATGATTTTTCATTAAAAACTGTTTAATAGAGGACTAGGGAGATAGCTCAGAGATAGAACAAGTACTTAGCAAGAGAAAGAGGTCCTGTGTTCAATCCCCAGCACCAATAAACAAACAAAAAATGTTTATTAGGGATTGGGGGTAGGTAACGGAAAACTTCTGGAGAACATAAAAGACAGTGTAATGTCGGGAGCTGGCACATAGGAAATGAGCACCCCTTAGCCTTGAGTGATGAGATGTGGCAAGCCAGCCATAGGCTTTGTGTATGTGAACTATGAGCATTGAGTGCACAAGTGGACTGAACCGACAATGCCCCTCCATTTGGGTGGGCCTTGCTCTGGTCTTTCTACTTGCTCGGCCATGATCCCCATACAGCTTATGAGATGGGTATAGACTCCCTGATGTCAGTCAATCTGCTGACAGCAAACATCATGAAGCTAGACTCAACCCCCTGAAACCTGACCCCCTGCCTCATTTGAATGACTTATCCAAGGACCCCTAAGATCAGAGGAGCCATCACAGTACCCAAAGAAAAAGGTATTTCTCTGTCTCTGTGATTATTTCATGCAGCCCAGTTCACCTGGAGTGACCTTGAGTGTTTAATCGTGGAACATGACAGTGGAGATTTGGAGGGGATTGCCTTAAAGATTAAAATAGCTCTATCCAAAAAAAAAAAAAAAAGGAATTAAAGAGTTGTGGTGGCCTACACCTGTAGTCCCAGCTTCTAAGGAGTCTGAAGCAGGAGAATGTCTTTAGTACAGGAGTTTGATATAAGCCTGGACACCACAGTAAGACCAGGCCTCAAAAAAAGGTGGGGGGTTGGGGGGGTGGAATCTGTCACAACCTAGAGGAGCTTAAAGACACATAACAACTAAAAAAAATGAAGTATCGGGCTGGGGATGTGGCTCAAGCGGTAGCGGGCTCGCCTGGCATGCGTGCGGCCCGGGTTCGATCCTCAGCACCACATACAAACAATGATGTTATGTCCGCCAAAAACTGAAATAAATATTAAAATTCTCTCTCTCTTCTCTCTTCTCTCTCTCTCTTTTTTTCCTCTCTCTCTCTCTCTTTAAAAAAAAAAAATGAAGTATCCTGTATGGGATCCTGGAACAGAATATGGTCATTAGGGAACACCAAGGAAATCTGAATAAAATTTGGAACTTTGTTAATGATAATTTATCACTATTAGTTCATTAGTATGGTAACTAATATACTAAACTACATAAATCTTAGTAATAGGGGAAACTGGGTATAGGGTATGAGACGTACATGGGAACTCTCCATACTGTCTTAGCAATTTTTCTGTAAATCTGAAACTGTCCTTAAAGAAAAGATTTACATATTTAAAAAAAAGGTTTTGGAATGGTCAGTACCACTACATACATACACACACACACACACACACACACACACACACACACTCAGCTTCTTTTAGCTTTGTATAATACCTTCAAGAAATCTTTACCTAATAAATTTGTGAAATACTCAGTGTAGTATTTGGCAATCAGCTGCTGAATTCAGGATTTTTTTTTTCGGGGGTGGTGGTGGTGATGCTAGGGATTAAATCCAGGGCCTTATGCGTGGATGGCAAGCACTCTACCAACTGAAGTATATCCCCAGCCCCCAGGATAATTTTTACCATTCCTATTTTATAATAAGAAAACTGATACAGCGGGCTCATGCCTGTAATCATAGTGACTTGAAGGCTAAAGTAGGAGGATCACAAATTCAAGGTCAGCCTTGGCAATTTACCAACACCCTGTCTCAAACTAAAAAAGTAGGCTGAGGGTGGGGGCTGGGGTTGTGGCTCAGTGGCAGAGCACTTGCCTAGCTTGCATGAGGTACTGGGTTCGATTCTCAGCAAAATAAAAGGCATTCTGTCCACCTACAACTACAAAAAAAATTAAAAAAAAAAAAGTAGGCTGAGGTTGTGGCTCAGTGGTACAGTGCTAGCCTCATGTGTGAGGCAGTGTGTTCAATTCTCAGCATCACATGTAAATAAATGAATAAAATGAGGTTCACTGACAACTAAAAAAAAACTATTTTTAGTTCCATATTTCCACCACTGTATTATACACAGAGAATCAAAAAATTTTAAAAACCTCCACAATTCTAAAACAATATTCTCTATAGAAGGCAGAATTAGTGAAAATCTTTTGCTTATCATAAAAGACAAAGACTAGAAAAATTGACAGTACTACAGATTAGAGGAGACAAAGGAGAAATAACTAAATGTAATCAATGTGAAATCCTGAGTAGGATCCTAAATAGAAAAAGGATATTATTAGAAAAACTGCTAAAATAATACCTGTGGTTTAGTTACTAATACTCTGCCACGTTAATTTCCTAGTTTAGGTAATTTTATTATGGTAATTATGTGGATATTTTAGTAAGAAAAGATGAGCAAGCGGTATACAAGAATTCTCTGTACAATTTTTACAACTATTCTACAAATCTAAAATAATTTTAGAGTAAAAAAAAAATCTTTCAAAGTTATGGAATAATCTCCAAGACATATTGTCAAAATATCTAAGTGCTAAAAACAATGTGCCTGCATGCTATCCTTTAAGTAGGAAGAATAGAAAATGCTTGTATGTGTAGCCGTGAAAAGAACACCCATGTAATTGGAGTGGTCATTTTTGACAGGTGATTTACTTTTCACTCTGTCTTTTTAATGTTATGCTAGAAAATCAAAAAGAAGAGGAAGAAAGGAAAATAAGATGTAATTTTTAACTCTCAGGATACAAACTACAATAGTAATAATCGTGATGAAGGTGGGGTGATAATAATAGATATTTTATTTCTTGTCTCCTCTCCTGCCTTCAAATTTTTTTCAAATCATTCTTCCCAAAAATAGTCAGTATGATACCTGATTACTTTGAAGGCCTTAACAGATTTGGAAAAGTATTTTTCACTGCTTGCCACCACTTTCAAAACCTCATTAAATCTATCAAATCCCTTTAGGGCTAGATGATCATATAATGTATCATACAAACCAGGGCACTTTGAGAATAAAAAGGAAATAAATATTATTCTAGGACAAAAAGTATAAACCAGAACATATGGCCATCCTAGTAAAATTCATAGATCCTATGTCTAAAATTTAGTTTTAATAATAATTGGTTGGGTTGGGCATGGTGGTGCACACCTGTAATCCCAGCAACTTGGGAAGTTGAGGCAGGAGGATGGTGAGTTCAAACCCAGTCTCAGCAACTCAGCAAGGCCCTAAGCAACTGAGCAAGATCCTATCTCTAATGAAATATTTTAAAAGGGCTAGGAGGGCTAGGGATATAGCTCAGTTGGTAGGTACAGCACCACCAATAAAAGAGGGGGGAGCTGGGAGCCAGGCGTGATGGCACACTTGTGCCTGTAAACCCAGCAGCTTGAGAGGCTGAGGCAGGAGGATCATGAGTTTAAAGCGAGCCTCAGCAAAAAGCAAGGTGCTAAGCAACTCAGTGAGACCCTGACTCTAAATCAAATACAAAAAAGGGCTGGGGATGTGGCTCAGTAGTCAAGTGTCCCTCAGTTCAATCCCTGGTACCCACCCCCCCAAATATATACACACACATACACACATATACGTGTGTGTGTGTGTGTGTATATATATATATATACATATATATATATATATATAATTTTTTTTTACTAGGCCAGGCATGGTGGTGCATGCCTGTAATCCTAGGGACTTGGGAGGCTGAGGCAGGAGGATGACAAGTTAAAGGCCAATGCCAGTAATTTAGTTAGACTCTGTCTCAAAATAAAATAAATACGTAAACAAATAGAACCAGGGATGTAGCTCAGTGGTAAAACACCCCAGCGTTCAATCCCCAGTATCAAAAAAAAAAAAAAAAAAAAAAAAAAAAGAAAGAAAGAAAGAAATTGTAAGTGTACATATACATATACGTACACCCACTGACCTTCCCTCAAAAGCCTCCATTTATGCTAGCTCTAATTACAAATGAATAAAATATGAGATTGGATATGCGGGTCAGTGGTAGAACTTGCCTAGCATGTGTGAAGCCCTAGATTCTATTCCCAGTAAGCAAAAACAAGAAAATAGCCAGGCTCACCTGTAATCCCAGCAGTTTGGGAGTCTGAGACAGGAGAATCGTGAGTTCAAAGCCAGGCTCAGCAATGATGAGGTGCTAAGCAACTCAGTGAGACCCTGTCTCTCAATAAAATACAAAATAGGGCTGGGGATGTGGCTCAGTGGTCAAGTGCCCCTGAGTTCAATCCCCAGTACCAAAAACAATAAAAACAAAAACCCAAGAAAATAGAATCTGGCTGACCTGCCCTGTGTATCATGAAAATACACAGTAGCTCTAGTTTCTCACAGGTCAAGGATTCTGCTTCCAAATGTGAGACAAATGTGAAAATAAATTTAGCTTTGATGATAATTTAAATATAGACAGGGATTGCCCTATCAATATAAGTATAATCTTATTTGTTAACTGATTATGATTTTGGCATCCACATAATCCCACAGCTGTGTCTTTCCTGGGTAACTTGACCATTGAGCTATATTCACAGCTCTTTTCATTTTATTTTGAGACAAGGTCTTACTAAATTGCCCAGGATGCCCTTGAATCGGTGATCCTCCTGCCTCAGCCCCGAGTCTCTGATATTACAGGCTTGTGCCACCACACCTGGTGTCAATTTGTTTGGTTTATATTTTTATTAAATTCAAAATTTGGGGGGCTGGGGTTGTGGCTCAGCGGTAGAGCACTCATCTCACACGAGCGGGACCCTGGGTTCGATCCTCAGCACCACGTAAAAAATAAGTGAGTGAAATAAAGGTATTGTGAATAAATATTATTATTATTATTATTATTTATTATTATTTTGCTTATGGCCTTTTATTTGGATTCTTCACTCAAGCCCTACAAATGTCAAGAGTAGGCCTGCTTATAGGAATGGGGAATGGGGGGTGGGAGTGATAAAAGTTCCAGGATGGAGTAAGCCAGTCTGATGTACTCATTGTAATAGATTTCCACATTATTTTTCTGGTAATGGATACGGAAGCCAGGGTCGCTTTACAACTGAGCTACATCCCAGCCCTTATTTTTAAATTTGAAACAGTCTTGCTAAGTTCCTTAGGCTGCCCTTGAATTTACGATCCTCCTGCTTTGGCCTCCAAAGTATCTGGGACTACAGGCATGTGTCACCTTGCCTGGCTCAACAATTCTTAAAGCATTTAGAAAGGTGAGAAATAATAGTTAGGAATTCCTCTGGAACCCACAGTAATGCTGCATTGTTTCTTTTCACTGGCTGGTATGATAGATTCTCTATTCAGACACTTTGACCAAAATTCCACAATGGTCCACAGAAGAACACATGTATTTACAATATGTCACACAGAAAGAAACTCACAACTAAAAGGTGATTATTGTAATTATTAAAACAAATCCAAATTCTAACTATCCATAACACAATCTTCATACTTGAAATATCCCTCAACTCACTTTATAAGATACCACAGCAACTAACAATTCAACCTAGATAATTCACCACACAGCAGAGAGTCCCTAGGTCTGAACATTTTTCTCAGATTCTACTAAGCTTCTCTCTCCAATATGACTTCCTTAAAAAAAAAAAAAAAAAAAAGGAACACTTTTATTTCAGACATGCAAGAAAAGCTATTTCAGAATTTACTAATTCAAAGCATGTATCTATATACATGTAACAAAAGAAGCAACATCTTATTACAGCTCAGCACAGAGCATCTAAAGCAAACAGGCTAAATGCCTGTCTTTATTTACTCATCAATTAAAATATCAAACCAACTTCTATGTGTCTAATTGTGACTCAATACAAGAAAAATGAGGAAAACACGAAAGACTTTGCATGCCAAGACTTCTTAAGTCCAGGGAAGTAAGAAATTATAAGAAGTATAAAATAGGAGAGGTAAAACAACGCAGTGATTAAAGACTGAGATCAGTCCAAAATAACTGAAGTTCTTTTGATTTGCTAGTTGTGTGACCCTGGATAAGTTTTTAATTTGTAAAATGGGAGTAACAATAGAATCTACTCTATGGGGTTAGTGGGGATTACATGAGATAATAGTGCATAACTTACTGCCGAACACAGAGTACTCTGTGCTCTATCAGGTGCTACTATTACTAATAAAAGTGTTATTACTCAAATAAGACCAAAGTGTTGTAATAGCACAGAAAATGAAGCAACTAACTCTGCCTAGGGAAGATATCAATGTCAGAGATAACATTAAATGGAGTCTTTTTTTTTAAGTGTAAAAACAATTCTTTAACAGCTGTACAGATACTGAAGGTATCATATTACCCTCACTTTATGAGGGTAAATGTGAAAATTTAGAAGAAATGAACAAATTCCTAGGAATGTATAACTATCAAAATTAAGGTAAGAGCTTGGTCCAATACCACAGCAGCCACTGTTTTATAGGTGGCATTTAGTACTTGCCATAGAAAGTATGCTGTGACCCCTGTAAAAAGGAACTAAGCCCTAACCCCATGTGGTGGTACAGCATGCACTGTGATGCAAAAGGATGTGGGCCCCTACCCAGAAGAGGGCTGTTGTAGTTGAGAGATGGCCTCGGTCCCCTAGGGCCTAACGTGAGGTGTCTTGATAGGAATTGGCCTCTGCTCTCATACTTGGATTAGTGCTGTCTCATGGGAGTGAACAAATTCTCACTCTTGTGGGACAGCACTAGTTACCAAGAGAACAGGCTCATTTGCCTCATTTGCATAACCCTTGAATAAGTAGGAATTTGCTAGAGAGAAGAGCATTCTTGACAACATATGCAAAATAAGAGCATATGCAAAAGCAAGAATAATCAAAGAGCCTAAACATGTCCAGGTAACAATAAAAATCCCAGGATACAGACAACAAGGAGAAAAATGAAGAAATCAAGTACAGTTGTTATAATGGCATCAGATAGTTTTAAACCAGATTAGTGAGTTTGGATCTTACACTAATGATATCAGGAACCACAAAGAAAGTCGCATCTTAAGAGAGAAAAGGTTCAAATCTGAGTTTACTAACTGTGTAGACTAAATTTCTCTAAGACTCAGCTTTTTCATCAGTAAAATGGGGGATACCACCACCACCACCATCTAGTTTGGAGGGTATCTTGGATTAGATAAATATCCTAAAATTCCTTGGTACTAGAGCTGGAATGAAATATGTAATCCACAAATAGTAGCTGATATTACTCTGATACTGTTCTGTTCTCACCAGATAACAGAGCAGTCAATTTTTTACATCATAATAGTCAGGGGTAAGTTTATAATATCCTCTAACTTGAACTGTCAAGTTCAAGTAGAAGTATCAAACTCCTTTCCAATTGACTTTGTGTTCTTGCTGTGATGGTTGGGGTTTTTGTTTGTTTGTCTCTTTCTTTGGTTTTGATGATGCTGGGGATTGAACCCAGGTTCTCTGTATATGCTAGGCAAGGCACTCTACCACTGAACTATTACCCCAGCCCCAATCTATGCTTTTTCTGGAAACAAATGATCAAACTGGACTGCTTTGGTCTGTTTTTTCTTTTTTCTTCCTGTGGTGCAGGGGATTGAACCCAGGGCCTGTGCAGGCAAGGCGAGCACTCTACTAACTGAGCTATATCCCCAGCCCTGTTTTCTATCTTTTTATGATGCCAAGCTAACAAATGGACACGCAATAATTTTGGGGAAATTAAATGGGGTTTTCTGATAGACCTACACATGGTGAAAATGTCAACAAGAAGCCATAAACAATCAATTAATTTTATTACACAAGATATTTTTAAAACAACAACAAAAAATCATCTTTAAAGACAATTATACCAGTCAGGCACGGTGGCGAATGCCTGTAGCGGCTCAGGAGGCTGAGGCAAGAGGATCGTGAGTTCAAAGCTGCCTCAGCAAAAGTGAGGTGCTAAGCAACTCGGTGAGACTCTGTCTCTTTATAAAATTCAAAAATATAGGGCTGGGGATGTGGCTCAGTGGTTGAGTGCCCAAGTTCAATCTCCAATACCAAAAAAAAAAGACAAGTAGGGGCTGGGGATGTGGCTCAAGTGGTAGCACGCTCGCCTGGCATGCGTGCGGCCCGGGTTCGATCCTCAGCACCACATACCAACAAAGATGTTGTGTCCGCCGAGAACTAAAAAATAAATATTAAAAATTCTCTCTCACTCTCTCTCTCTCTCACTCTCCTCTCTCACTCTCTCTTTAAAAAAAAAATAATAATCTTTAAAAAAAAAAAAAAGACAAGTATACCAACTACTTCTTACCAGTTAATTAATTGGCAGATAACTCTACCTCACATGAGAAACAATGCTTTGCAAACTGATATGGTGCCAACACTCATCTCCTTCAAGAGAGGCCAAGCTACACAGTGCAGCAGAAAGAAAATACAATAGGAAAATACAAAAGAAAATACAATGGAGTTTAAAACTCGGCTTTAGAGCCAGGATTGTAGCTCTGCTAGTAAAGTGCCTGCCTGATATGCACAAGGCCCTGGGTTAGATCCCCAGACCCACAAGAGAAAGAAACAAAAACAAAAACTGGATGCAGTAATCCCAGCTACTACAGAGGCTGAGGCAAGAGGATCACAGGTTCAAGCTGGAGGAAAGTCTAAGCAACTTAGCAAGACCCTGTCTCAGAACAAAAAACAAAGGTTGAGGATGTAGCTCAGTGTCCCTGGGTTTAATACCTAATATTGCAAAACAAAAGAAACAAAACAAATAAGACTCAGCTCGGCACCAGATAAACTGTATACCTGGGCCTCAATTTTCTCATCCATAAAATGGAAATACTATTTTATTTAATTCCCTAAATTACTAGAACAATCAGAAAAGAATGAAATAAAGGCACTTCTTAAGCCATGACAGTATACAAGTATACAATATTATCATTATCATCTCCAGGTTAAATGATCTGATAATGTCCTGGTGCCTCAGTTCTTTTAACTTCCTTTCCTACAACCATCCTGTCTTCCATTGTACCTTAGTTATTCACTTTCATGGTCATAAACAATAATTTCAACATTGTACTATCCAACCACCAACAACTTCTATCTTCCCAGCTCATTTTCTCTGGTATACTCACACAAACAAGTCCCTCTAACAACCTAAAATATATTGATCCTACCAACTTTTCACCTTCTCACCATTACTACCACCATCTCCCACAACCCCAAAGTCTTTATTCATTACCCTATCAAGCTTAAAATCAGATGGTCCATTATTATTATCACTTCTCTGTATATATCCTCAATTCATGGGGTTCCATTCACATTAACTTTGGTGAATAGAGACTGGTTATCAAGAGCTTTAACTGTATGGATATAGTATATCCAACAAAACTAAATATCAATTAATCTTGTTATAAGAAAGCAGGAATTTTAATGTCTATCCATTAACAAAAACATCTTAAATCACTAGTGCATTCCTGCTTAAAGTACTAAAATAAAACTTACTTTGCAGCCCTAGCTTTTGCTTTGTCCTCCCCTCTCCCTTTTTTCCAGTTCTGGAGATCCAACCCAGGGCCTTACACATAGTAGACAAGTAAAATACCACTGAGCTATATCCTCAGCTCCTACTTGTTTTCTTCTGCCCAAATAAATGTTCTCCCATTATTTTCCTTTGCAAAGATGCAATTCCATCCTTCAAGATCCAGTTTAAATGCTAGCTTCTCCATAAAAGCATGTCTAATCATCCCACTTTAAAGATTCTTTCCTTAGGAGTTTTGCATTTACTAACTGTACAATTCATTTGTTAATCATGTCAATCTTAAGAATAACAAACAAAACATCATCATTACTTTTCTTACCTCTTGACCTAGAAGTCCTTGAGCAAGTGGGGAGACACTTCTTAAATAACTCCTCCCCACAGACATCCACACACTTCTTAGTACAATCACTTTTTTCTTCTTTTCCTGATAATTCTAAAAATTAAACCCAGGGCCTTATACATGGAGTCAAGCACTCTACCTCTTAGTTATGCCCCCAGTCCCAAATATTTTTTATTTAACCTAGTTTTCAGAAATTGGTCTATATTCTAGAAATTATTCTCAAGGTAAATATCTCTTCCACAGGTGATACCCTAAAGCAATATTAAACGAATTAATATTTCAACCATTTTTGCCCTTTAAGATACCTCATAATTTTACTTATAACTAAAATAAAATTATTGGACCATAGCCAAAAAATCTGCAAGCATCTTCTTTAATTTCTTCTATAGTCAAGACCTGGTATAACGGGTTAGGGGTGTGTTTCAGTGGTATAGTCTAGTCAGAATGTGTGAAGCTCTGGGTTTAATCCTTAGAGTGAGCACATACACATACACACACACACACACACACACACACAAAATTTGTAAAGATGTAGAGTAGCCAGACACTATGGTGTACACCTATAATTCCAGCAACCCAGGAGGCTGGAGCATCACAAATTTGAAGTCAGCCTCAGAAACTTAGTGAGGTCCCAAGCAACTCGGTGAGACCCTGTCGCAAAATTCAAAATTAAAAAGGGCCAGAAATGTAGCTCAGTGGTAAATTGCTCCTGAGTTCAATCCCAAGTACAAAAAACAAAACAAAGTACCAAATTAATTTCTCAATTTTGATCAGCACTGTCTACAAAATGATTAAACAAAAATTAAGCTTTGCTTCCCTCATTAACTCTGGAAAAATAATGTTATATGACCCAAAAGATGTGTTCACTTTTCCTACTATCATTATTAAAATGTCAGAAGACATGATCACTTTTTCTTATTATAACTTTTAAACTGGAGAGCCATTTTGTATTTTAATTCTATAAAACACTAAAATGAATTGTAATTCCTCTTTGAAATCAATGTAATTGCCAAAGAATGACAAACTAATGACAACTAATAATTGGAACCTCATGAAATGAGACAAAATATAATATTATAAAGATATTTTCTGGTAGCTTTAGTGACATGCAATGCAGAATTTACCTTCCTCGAGATGTCATAAGAAAAGAATAATTAAGGAAAGTAATAGGAATCTCCTGTATTGCTCTCTAACAACTTTAATTCCTTACTATCTATAACATTTTCTCAAACACTGTGTGCTACAAATCTACCTACAATTCGAGAACAACTTTAGGTTTGTTCTCTTCTATTCATTCCTAAATTAGGTAAAAGACAGCACTTGCTTGCCTCGCACATGTGAGACCCTGGGTTCGATCCTCAGCGCCACATAAAAATGAATAAACAAAATAAAGATATTGTGTCCATGTATAACTATAAATAAATAAATACACACACACACACACACAAAAAAAAAAAAACATTTGGGCTGGGGTTGTGGCTCAGTGGTAGCGTGCTTGCCTAGCATGCGTGAGGCACTGGGTTCAATTCTCAGCACCACATACAAATAAATAAAGGTCCATCAACAACTAAAAAATATTTTTAAAAAAAATACTAAACATTTGTTTAAAATTCAAAGAAATCACTTAATATAAGCATGTCAATACAGAATATTCCTTTTTTGAACTTGGGCATATTTAACTTTTTGTACTAACACTATGCATTAAAACAAATATGGTTAGACTTCCACAGTTAAATGTACAATTCACTTTTTTTTTAAATTTTAATATTTATTTATTTTTAGTTTTCGGCGGACACAACATCTTTGTTTGTATGTGGTGCTGAGGATCGAACCCGGGCCGCACGCATGCCAGGCGAGTGCGCTATCGCTTGAGCCACATGCCCAGCCCGACAATTCACTTTTTATAAATGGAAAATCATTACAACATCTTCTGGTATTCGCTGCAATATCAAATCAATGACTTCTTTCAGTATTTGTGGTGGTCATTTGTAATTCTTTTGGTAATTATCATGAATCTGCTTTCACTAATTCTAAATGGCAATGCTAATATGAAAAGGATTAATGCCAGGGTGGGGATACGGCTCAGTTGGTGAGTGCTTGCCTCACTGCCTCAAATGCAAAGCCCTGGGTTCAATCCCTAGCACCACCAAAAAAAAAAAAAAAAAAAAAGAAAGAAAGAAAGAAAGAAATGAAATGAAAAGAAAAGAAAAGCAAAAAAAAGGATTAATGCCAGACATACAAGCAAAAGTACCAGGCTGTTTCAAAGGAGGAACTTAATAGAATTCAAGAACTGGATTGGTGCACGTCTGTAATCAAAGTGGCCCAAGAAGCTGAGACAGGTATACCAAAAGTTCAAAGCCAACCTCAGCAACTTACTAAGACCCGGTCTCAAAATAAAAAATAAAAAGGTCTGGGGATGTGACTCAGTAGTTAGATGCTCCTGAGTTCAACTCCTAATATTTAAAACAAAACAACAACAACAAAAAAATACCTGGAGATATATATATATACCTCAAGCTGGAACCCATTTTCATTAATAAAATATTAGAAACTGACTAAATCATAAGAACAAAGACAAAACCTCTACATGGATTTCAGATCCATAATTCAAAATCTCATGAATTTCTGCTACTTCCTTTCAGAAAACTTTTTTTTCCCTTTCTTTGCATTGCTGGGGATCAAACCCAGGGCCTTACACATGCTGGGCAAGTACTCTTATCATGAGCTATACCTTTTAGCTCCTAAAAGAATTTTATCAGTAGGGGGGATAGGAAGGGCAGCAGAATAGAATAGACATTATGATTCCATGTATGTATTATATGTCAAAATACATTCTGCTGTCATGTATGACTAAAAAAAATAAAAATAAATCGTATGGTTAAAAAAAAAAAGAATTTTATCATGAGACTGGGAGTATAACTCAATGATAGAGCATGTGCTTAGCAAACTCAAGGCCCTGGAGTAAATTCCTGGCACCAAAAATAATAATTTTTTTCATGATGGGCATGGTGGTATAGACCTGTAATCCCAGCAACTCAGGAGGCTTATTAGGCAGGAAGATCACAAGACTAGCCTAGGCCACTTAGCAAAACTCGGTCTCAGACAAAAATTAAAAATACAAAAATTTTTTTGCAAACCCAGAAGAAATCACTTGGGAATGTATCTCGGATAGCTATAAAGCAGCATAATCACAATGGCTAATTACATATGTTTTTTATATTTTTAAGTCAAATATTTTCATGTTCACTATATAACATATCATTAAGACCTAAGAAAATGTGATAAAAGAATCCCTCTGCAGAGTATTCTTTTTTTTTGAGAGAGAGAGAGAGAGAGAGAGAGAGAGAGAGAGAATATGAGAATTTTTTTTTTAATATTTATTTTTTAGTTCTTGGCGGACACAACATCTTTGTTGGTATGTGGTGCTGAGGATCGAACCCCAGCCGCACGCATGCCAGGCGAGCGCGCTACTGCTTGAGCCACATCCCCAGCCCCTGCAGAGTATTCTAATGAGAACTGTACATGAAAAAATACAATAGGGACTTCTGTTTTTCTATATTTTTGACTGTACTAGAACAGCCCTGAGATACTAATCAACAGTATATTTGTACAAATATGCTTCTTATTGGCCTCTCATGCCTAAGTACACCAGAAGCCTACAATCACAGTTCTTCACAACCCCAATATAAACACCCCACAAAAAAAAAAAAAAACTTATGTCTCTGTGGTGTTATTCCTTGATATGTCCCACATGTTCAAGTGTTTTCTACTTTTAACTATATACCATTCACTCTAGTTTTTGTTTTTTAATGGAACGCTTCACAAATTTGTGCATCATCCTTGAGCAGGGCCATGCTAACCTTCTCTGTATCATTCCAATTTTAGTATATGTGCTGCCAAAGCGAACACCTCTTCACTCAGGGAACCTTCCCTATGTTGATCTTTGGTCCTCTTGAATATATTATCCAATAATATTATCATTTTGCATATATTAATAATCATACCGATTTATCATCAGCATTTTGAAACTGGTATTTTATTGGTTCCAATCCTTGCCACCTATCATACTATGGGATTGGAAACAGAAATGATTTTGCCTAAGTTTCAGTATCCCGAGCAAGCTAACACTGATTTTCATAGCTTATGGCATTTCTTCCAAATGAGGAAAAGAGACACAGGAAATGATTAAAACACTCGCCCATATGTCATCTCTGGCATCCCTGCTTTAGAATGCCAATTCTATTCCAAAGAACCACACAATGTACTAATCGGCTTCTGTGACCTAAGTATCTTAAAAGTATGAACCTCTTCATTTAATGTTTCAACTAAGAAAAATCTGAAGGTCATATCCTAGAATCATATGAAACACAATAAGGGGACAGGAGGTATAGCTCAGTATTAGAACACGTGCCTAGCTTGCACAAGGCTGGGTTTGACTGCCAGCACTTAAAAATAAAAAAAGACAAACAAGAAGGAATTCTACAAATAAAACATTAACTTGCTTGCTGCTATTTAACAGTATGATCACTTATATGAATTCTAAAAATTTCTTGGGCAACTTTTACTTGTTTTTTGGGGGGAGGGATTTAATCTGGGTACAACCTCAGTACTTTTATATTTTATTTACAGAGGGTCTCTCTAAGTTGCTTAGAATCTTACTAAATTGCTGAAGCTGACCTCAAATTTGTGACCCTCCTGCCGCAGCATTCCAAGTCTCTGCGATTACGGGTGTTTGCCACCATGCTTGGCCTCATTGATCAATTACTGTCATTAAAACCCTAAAGAAGCTGGGTGTGGTGATGCAAGCCTGTAATATCAGTGACTGAGACAGGAGGATTGAGAGTTCAAAGCCAGCCTTAGCAAAAGCGAGGCACTAAGCAACTCAGTGCAACCCTGTCTCTAAATAAAAAATACAAAATAGGGCTGCTGCGTATGTGGCTCAGTGGTTGAGTGCCCCTGCATTCAATCCCCAGTACAAAAAAAAAAAAAAAAAAAAAAAAAATCTAAGAGAAGACTAAGAACAACAACTAATAGTCCTCTGCAAGTAAACATACTAAAGAACATTTCTTCACTAGCATTCAGTTGCATCACCATTAATGGCCGCACAATAAAAAACAATAAAATATAAAACACCACACACCAGCCCCCAACCTATGCTGGAGATTCAACCCAGGGCCTTGCAAATGGTAGACAATTGCTCTACCAAAGCACTGTATCTTAATAGCATCTTAGAGCTATATAACAACGTAGATCAAAACTTTCTTGGGGCCAGGGTTGTAATTCAATGGTAGAGTACTTGCTTCACATGTGTGAGGCACTGTGTTCAATCCTCAATACCATAAATAAATAAATAAATAAATAAATAAATAAGGCATTATGTACAACTACAAAAAATAAATTTTATAAACAAATAAATGATATTGAGTCCATCTACAACTAAAAAATTTAAAAAAAAAAACTTTCTTTAATGGATCTGAAATTCAAAATGGTGACTACATCTGTATCTTAAATTACAATATGTATTTTCCATTAGTTTGTGTAACACTTTGATCTGTAAATAAATGTCTTATTTGGTAAACACAGGTAGAAGTCCCATCTCATTCAGAAACTGAAGTCAGATTCTTAAAGAAATAGTTGAAACTTTTAAAAACATTAAAAAAAAAAAAAAAGGCAGCCTAGATAACACAGATTTCCAAAGATAAAATACCACTTTAAAAAGCTAAGAGAGGGGCTGGGGTTGTGGCTCAGAGGTAGAGCGCTCGCCTCGCACGTGCGAGACCCTGGGTTCGATCCTCAGCACCACATAAGAATAAATAAGTGAAATAAAGGTATTGTTTCCAACTACAACTAATAAATAAAAAACTAAGGGGGGGGGGGGGAGCTGGGTTTGTGGCTCAGTGGTAGGATGCTTGCCCAGCACATGTGAGGCACTGTTTTTTTGTTTTTGTTGATGTTGTTGTTGTTGTTAAATATTTTATTTCTTAGTTGTAGTTGGACACAACACTTTTATTTTATTTATTTTATTTTTATGTGGTGCTGAGGATCGAACCCAGGGCCTCGAACATACTAAGCCAGCATTCTACTACTGCGCTACAACCCCTAGACCAAGGCACTGGGTTTGATCCTCAGTGCCACATAAAGATAGATAAATAGATAGATATAGATAGATAGATGGATAAATGAAGTGAGGGTGTTGTGTCCTAGGGGAGGATACAGTGTGGCTCAGTGGTAGAAAACTTGCCTAGTAGGCATGAGGCCCTGGGTCTGATCCCAGCACCACAAAAATATATAAATGAATAAATATATCTCAAATCAACTTTGAAAAAGTTAGTCAAGGGGCTGGAAGTATAGCTCAATGGTAGAGCACCTGCCTACTATGGACAAGGCCCTGAGGCTTGATTTCTAGCAAGGGGATAACCTAGACAAAACTAAACTAAAATAGTTAACAATATATCCTTGACACAGTGTAACTTATCACTGTCAAGAAGCCTCCCTAAAAGCCTCCAGCAGATCAAAAAGAAACAGATCTGGACAAAACAGAACAGAGTAAAAACTGTAATTGTATCACCTTTCTAAAAGCTCACTTATACTTTGTGACCTATAAGTTTATCCTCCACATTTGATGACTCATGTACAGCTATATAAAATATGTAATTGCCAGCAGAGATAATTTGAGCACAGGATTCAAAAAGTCATTCTGAATCCAGGTTTTGCCATTTAATGGATGCATTATACACATCTGTTTCCTTAACTTTCTGTGCCTCAGCTATTTCACCTGAAAATAAAAGTAATACCTACTTTATTGTGAAGAGTATACAACACACATAAGCCTCATAGAAAAGTATCTGGGGTTTGTTTTGTTTTGGGATATTCTCCAATACCCATCTAGGGAGGCTTCTTGACAGTGATAAGAACTTAAAGAGCTACCTATATCCCCAACCCTTTTCACTTTGTGATAGGGTTTCACTAAGTTGTTTAGGACCTCTCCAAGTTGCTGAGACTGGCTTTGATCCTCCTGTCTCAGCCTCTAAAGTCACTGAGATTACAAACATGCACCACACCAGGCACCTCTGTATTATTACAATAGTTACCAAATTTAAAAAATGTATACCACTGGTAACAATTACTGCCTATATTCATAAATGCATCAAATGGCATACAAGTTAAGCCTCTCACTACATTAGACAAAATACCTTTGGGCTGAGGTGTAACTCAGTGGTACAGCCCTTGTCTAGTACCCCTGAGGTCTTGTGTGTGACCTCAGCACCAAAAAAAAAAAAAAAGAAAAAAAAAGAAAAGAAAAAAGAAAGAAAGAAAGAAAAATTGAAACTTTAGATGTTCACAAAAGTCTAATAATAAGCCCAACTATTTTAGAGATAACATTCAAATGCTCCAAAATTTGCACTTCATAGTAAATTGGTAAAGAGTGAAATTCTAAAATCTCAAATTACATTTCCAAATTAAAGGAAAAAAAAAAAGAGAGAGAGAGAGAGAGTCATTTGGAACTTACCAGAGAAGATGAACAGAGAAATTTCCAATGCTATGAGATCTGCTTAAAGCAACAAGATCTATTCACTGTGTTTGGAAACCTACCATGGGTTTGTTTTCAAGTGTAGTCAGTGGTTTAACCTCATTTATCACTTAAACCTTAAAAAGAGGCCACTTTTAATCTTGAATAATCTGAACTTGAAAAATGTTACAGATACATTATTTGCAGGAGCATTCTATTACATTTCATTTCTCTCCAATAACTTTAAATCAAAGGGCATCATTAATAAAAGTCAATCTATATATTCCCCTTTAGTAAACCATCCAAAAAAAAAAAACAAAAAACCACACTGTTTTCACCTCACTACCTCACCCCCATGCAGTGTTCTACCATTGAGCTACACCCCCAGCCTCTAAGTATTTTTAAATGAATGCTTTATAGAAATGTTAGCATAATACTTATAAAACAGGCAGGGAATGTAACTCATGCTTAGCATGTGCAAAGCCCTCCCTGGGTTAGATACCAATCACCACCAAGAGGAGGAGGGGGGGGGGTCATAAAATTTTTTAACTTCTTATAATTGTCTAAAAGGTTTCCATTCCCAATACTCTTATTGACCCCAAATGCTGGAACATACGAATTTTAAAAAACAAAATTTTTCTGGATGACCCAACACAGCAAGAGTGGGTTATTTCAACATAAAAGCAGAAAATTAAATCATATATATCTTCAAATTACCACTAAACAACTAAAATCAGGTCCTACAGTAACCCCCTCAGAAGAGAGTCATCTCAGAAACTGGATACTGAAAAGGTACAGTATAACCTCAATTTTTTTTTGGTGTGTGTGTGTGTGTGTGTGTGTGTGTATAACAGCATTCACATCCTGCTGTCTACAGTTTCAAAATCTTCATTCAAGGTCCTGCAAACCCTGTTTGATAAGCCGGCTGAAATTCTGTGTTTGACAGCCATTTTTCCTCAAAACTTAAAATTGTCCATATTATGTTTTTATTTTATTAGGATTTTTTTTTTTTTTTTTTTTTTTTTTTTTTTTTTTTTTTTTTTTTTGGTGCTGGGGATTGAACCCAGGGCCTTGTGCATGCAAAGCAAGCACTCTACCAACTGAGCTATGTCCCCAGTCCTGGAATTTTCTTTTCTAAAAGGCATTTGAAAGTTTTCATTATCAATATGTCTCCTTAGAAATTACCAAAAAAGGTTTCACACATTGCAGCCCAATCATGTTTTCTGGTGCTTGCTTTAAAAAAAAAAAAAAAAAAAAGTATTTCTGGGGCTGGGGTTGTGGCTCAGCCCTAGAGCACTCTCCTAGAATGTGCAAGGCCCTGGGTTGCATCCTCAGCACCACATAAAAGTAAATAAATAAAGGTATTGTGTCCAATTACAACTAAAAAATAAATTTTTTTAAAAAATCTTTCTCAGGGGTCAAATGGCTAGTACAAACTGCTTCAAACTTCAGTGGACCTCCGTGATATTCTTACAATATCCTGAGGTTCTGTATTGTGCTGCAGCTATACAGCAGACACAAGGCTTTTCAACACCCCCCCACCATCCCTTAATGCTGCAAAACTTCTCATGGCCCTCTATATACTACACTGTCAACAGCGTTGGTTTTAAACTGTTAAGCTGCTTTACCTGTTTATTTACCAACCCAATCATCTCAAGGAATTCCAAACCTTCAAACTGCTCTCTGAAACACATTTAGAGTATCCCCGTGTTGCTTTGAGGAAGATCTGCAGCGGGATTAAAAACTTGAGTTCTGAGGTTCATCCCCTGACCCAAATTGCTATTGCCAGGATATGCGGTAGTAATGCAGTGGTTTCTTTGGGACTCTGAGGACGTATTTTACCTAGAAATAGCCAATCTCTACAAAATCTTTCAGTCTCTGATATTTCTGCAGTAACAATGCCCAATAGTTATGTATTTTAAACAGCCAAAAGACGAGTTTTCTATTCAGGTTTCCCCACCGGCCAATAAAACTTGCCATCACAAGGGTATTTTTCCATACCAACGTCTGGGAGCGGGGGGTCGAAATCAAGCTTTTGGCACTTGTTATCACACACTTGGAAAAGCCATTATCATTATGCTTCTTACAAATCTCCTTTGGAGGTAGGATTTGGAGTTAAGCTTACAGCGGTCCACATTCCTATAACTTATTGTTTTCCAAGCCCAAATAACGGCCTAATAACAACATTAGCATCAATACCCGGAGAAATGTCCATGTTTGACTAACAAAAAAAAAAAAAAAAGCGGATAATAGCTAAAGTACCCTTTTCCTGGATAAGAGAAAAGGAAAATCAAGACAATAGAAGGATGTATTTATCGCAGTAAAGAAAAGCGGAGAGTAACCCCAAGAAGATCCGTGTGAGCAAAACCTGGCAGGCGTTGAAAGCCCTGGCCTCGGCAACACTCGCCCCAAGCCTTTCCAACCCCATCCAACCCTCTTTTCCCCTGGGAGCCAGTCCAGCGCCTGCACAGGACCGTCATCCGACGAAAGCACAGCCCCCCACAAAAGCGCCCGGCTGGGGTTCCGAAACGCAAAGCCAAACCTGGGTTTAAAAAATAGGAGAATGGGAGTAAGAGGAGATGCGGCCTCGGCTCAAGCTGAGAGGCCCCTTGAGAAATCCGAGGCAGAAGAGTGAGGCGGTTCGCCAGCCCGAGCAGAGCCCAGAAGGAAAGCGAGCCGGGAGACTGGAGCTAAGGAGGTTCCGGGATCCGCCAGAGGCTTCCCCGGATCCTCGACGAGGCCCGTGTTTACCTGAAAGTCTCGGTCCTCGTTGAAGCGGGAGAAGCGGTCCGCCATTTTGCCGCCTTCACTCCTCTCAGGACGACGCTCTCCGGTTCGCTCCTTCCCTCCCGCGACGCCCGCCCCCCTCCGTCGTTCCCCGCCTCCTCCCACGCCCACCGGGCGCGCGCAGCCTGGGGAGTGAGCGAGCGAAAATGCGCGTCCTGACGAGAGCTGCGTCGGCGCACGCGTCTCCCAGCCCCGGAGGCGGAACCTTCCTTCAAGTCCCCGCCCCGCGAACCCCCAGAGCAACTCTGGGGCCGCGCTTGCGCCCTCGCGCCCGAAAGACGGAAGCACTTCCGGAGGGAAAGGTCAGAAAGGCGAGGTGCGGCTCAGTTTGGATGTTTTGCTTTTGCTCTTTCTCGAGTTGTCTTTTCTCATCATTGTTTTTCTATGTACGCAGAAGTCTGTTTTCCTTTATTCACCAAATGGCAGCATCATGAATGACTGGAAATGCAGACTTTAGAACCAGTTTCTTTTTAAGTGTATTTTTTTTAACTGACATAATACTCGTTCTTATTATAGGGTACTTACAGTACATAGAGTTCGATACATGTAGACAATGTGTAATGAACAAATCGCGGTAATTGGCCTATTTAATTTCCAATCTTTTTTCACCCTGAAGACGAAAGAGGAAGAATCCCTTCTCTCATAGGGCTTACATTCCAGCGAGAGAAGTCAAGTAACTAGTAAAATAATTGCATAACTGAACATTAACGACGGTCAAAAGTAACTGGGTGCAGTAGTGAGAAGGACCACCTTAAAACGACCTTGGTCCTAAGGCACAGCAAGGGGCTCGCAGCCTTGGGGCAGAGGGAACACTAGACTTAACAGCCCAAGGCTGCAAAGAGCTTGACATTTTCCAGAAATCCTTAGAGAGAAGTATTTCTCAAGGGACTGAAGTTGATCCAAATCTAAAGCTCTCTGGGTTTCAGTTTACTTTGTGTGCGCTGGGGATTGAATCCAGAGCCTGGCGGGAGTACTGGGGATTGAACCCAGGGGTATTTTACTACTGAGCTACGTCCCCGGCCCCCCCCCGTTTTTTTTTTTTTTTTTTTTTTTTTGAGACAGGTGCCTCTTGTTAAATTGCTCAGGCGGGTCTCCAACTTATGATCCTCCTACCTCAGCCTCGGAAATACTGGGATTATGGGTATGTCGCCCTGCTCTGCCATGCAAGCTTTTTATAAACTGTGAAAATTGAATTTAGTAATTAATCTCTACTGTGCCTGCCCAGTGTTGATTTTCTGTGGGTTAAGAATCAGTTTTTCAGCCGGGCACGGTGGCACATGCCTGTGATCCCAGTGGCTCAGGAGGCTGAGGGAGGAGGATTGCGAGTTCAAAGCCTGCCTCAGCAATGGTGAGGCACTAAACAACTCAGTTAGACCCTGTTTTTACATAAAAAAAAAAAAAAAAAAAAAAAGGATGAGGATGTGGCTCAGTGTGGCTCAGTGTTCAAGTATCCCTGAGTTCAATCCCCGGTATTAAAAAAAAAAAAAAAAAAAAAGTTTTTCCATCCTATGCCCTTCCTGAGGACCTCACCCAGTCCTCCAGCACCCTTAGCAGAACTTCCCAGATTTTGAAAAGAATAGTTGTCAGAAATAACACAATGGAAAAATGGCGAGCTGGGGATACAGCTCAGTTGGTAGAGTGCTTGCGTCACATGCACAAGGCTCTGGATTCAGCATGTGAATCCAGAAAGAAAAGGAAAGAAAAAGAAAAATGCCCCTACTCTACCCTGAAAGAGTCAAGTGGAATGTAATTTTTCAGAGGAAGAGTGTATATCCTTCACCCTTTTGTTACCCTCAGCCCACACACAACTTCCAGCCCTTGCAGAATACAGTGAGAATTCCCTGTCTAAGGGGAACAAAGGGAAATAAATGGTGTAAAGAGACTTTAGGGTAATTGATGAGGTTGAATCATATGTATACACACCACACATTTACCTCCTCTCTCCAAACCCCACTAAAATAACAAATGAATGAAAACAGCATAAACTCTCACGGACAAAGAGCCCTGGAGAAGGATCAATATCAGACAAGATTTGTCAATATTTCGGAAACTGTACAACTTAGATAAGTAAATGGCTTTAGTAGAGTGGAGAAAACTAAGTGATGGAGTGCAGGATGCCAGGAAAGTTGATTAACACTGAGGAGTATGAACAAAGCCTAGTTATTGGAAGCACCTGGTACCCACTGATGGTGAGGGTCTGGATGGGGCTGAAAGCAGAGGGTTGGTTCCAAGGCAGGCTGGGGAGCAGTTAGACTCTAAATCCCTTTTACCATCTAGGTAGCAGCTGGAGAGTTTTCTCATGGAAAGACTGAACCAGGTAGGCTCTGGATCTTAGCATACCTGGCACAACTAAAGAGGAAACAGCTGCTGAAGTGGGAGGATTTGGTAAAGGCCAACAGTCTGGTCAGAGTCAGAATTTCTCCCAGCTAAGAGATCACAGGAACCTTCTCTGGGAAATTGTTTTAGGGAAGAAAGATCTTCATGTATCCACAATGGAGGGTGGGAGTAGTCCTCCCTAACATGAAGATCAGGTTCGTGCCCAAATACCCCACAGAGAAGTGCTTCTTTCAGGAATCCCTGTTCATATAGAGCTTCCACTCAGCTTTTTTTTTAAGAGAATTTTTTAATATTTATTTTTCAGTTTTCGGTGGACACAACATCTTTTTTTAAATTTTTTTAATATTTATTTTTTAGTTTTCGGTGGACACATCTTTATTTTATTTTTATGTGGTGCTGAGGATCAAACCCAGCGTCTCGCACATGCTAGGTGAGCGCGTTACTGCTTGAGCCACATCCCTAGCCCCTCCACTCAGCTGCTTTTTAGTCCCTCCCTCTCATGTATAAAATCAGAATTACCAGACATCTGAAGGGAACCTGTGCTAGGAAAGAGACACCCGCCACACACACACACACACACACACACACACACAGAAAATAAAATCAGAGGAACCAGAGATAATGAAAAGAGATGAAGAAATCATAAAATAACCATGGAGACAGAAGATGGCATCAGAGAGCTGGGGATATAGTTTCAGTTGGTAGAGTGCTTGGCTTGCATGCACAAGACCCTGGGTTCAATCCCCAGCACTGCCTCCCACCCACTTCCCCAAAAAAAAGATGGCATCAGAGAACAGGGAACACATCAAAGAGCATGAAATGTCAGGGAAAAAAAAAGTATTCAGGCCAGATGCAATGGTGCACACCTGTAATTGCAGTGGCTCAGGAGGCTGAGGCAGGAAGATCGTGAGTTCAAAGCCAGCCTCAGCAAAATCCAGGTGCTTAGCAACTCAGTGAAACCCTGTCTCTAAATAAAATACAAAAATGGCCTTGGGATGTGACTCAGTGGTCAAGTCCAAAAAACAAACAAACAAAAAAAAACTAAACTAAAACTAAATAGCTGATGTTGTATCTTTTTCTCAGTTAGGAGGTACATAGTATCAACTTATCCCCATCTTGGTAATGTTGAGTTTCATTTCTTGTCTAAAGGGTTTTCAGTTCAATTGCTACATTGTAAAGGATAATACTTTGAAACCATGTAAATATCTTTTTTTTTCTTTTTTCTTTCTTTATTTTTTCCTTTTTTTTTTTTTTTTTTTGTTACCGGGGATTGGACATTGGACTCAGGGGCTCAGCACTGAGCCACATCCCCAGTCCTATTTTGTATTTTATTTAGAGACAAGGTCTCTCTACTTAGTGCCTGGCTTTTGCTGAGGCTGGCTTTGAATGTGCAGTCCTCCTGTCTCAGCCTCCCAAGCAGCTGGAATTAAGGTGTGCACCACCAGGCCTGGCTTATTTTTCAACCACCTTTCACTCAATGGTTTTATAATCCACAGGTGACCTTTGCCTGAATCCTTTATTACAAACAATAGTTACAAAATTCTATCATCTCTAATTCTATCATTTCTCTTACATTTACAACAGGAATTTTATAAAGAAGAGTTTTCTCCTCTCTTCTTCACCCTTTTAGGATATCACTATAGTTTTGTGACTGCTGCTGCTGCTGCTGCTTCTGTTTCAGTTTTATAAACCAATGTAATCATTACTCATTTTGATGTTTAAATGATCCCATATTTTCCAAGGGAAAGCGTGTGTGTGTGTGTGTGTGTGTGTGTGTGTGTGTGTGTGTGTGTGTGAGAGAGAGAGAGAGAGAGAGAGAGAGAGAGAGAGAGAGAGAGAGTATGTGTGTGTGTCTGACTGCCAATTGGAACCAAGGGGCGCTTTACCATTGAGATAGATCCCCAACGTTTTTATTTTTTAGTTTGAGATAGGCATCTCTCTCAGTAAGTTGCCCAGACTGGTCTTGAATTTGTGAACCTCCTGCCTCAGCCTCTTGAGTCACTAAGATTACAGGCCTGCACCACCACATTTAATCACCACAACCATTTTGTGGACAATGATGTAGAGGCTCCAACAGGTAGAATCACTTGATCAAGGTCACACAGTAGTCAGTGAAGAGCTAGAACCAGAACCCTGTGTCCTTCTCATTTTACCACTGATTCTCTCTTCCTCCTTCCTTTCCTTCCCCCTTGATACTGGGGATTGAACCCAGGGTTGCTCTACCACTGAGCTACATCCCAGTCCTTTTTATTTTTTGAGATGGAGTCTTGCTAAGTTGCTGAGGCTCTTGCTAAGTTGTTGAGGCTGGCCTCAAACTTGTGATCCTCATGCTTGCCTTCTGAGTCACTGGGACTACAGGCATTTGCTAATGCACCTGGTATTTTATTTTCTTTTGAGACAAAATCTTGCTATTTTGCCCAGGCTTGCCTCAAATTCCTGGGCTCAAGTGATCCTCCTGTCTCAGCCTCCTGAGTAGCTGGGACACATGTCACTGCACCCAACTTTCACCACTGCCTCTCTTAAACTAATAACATAGTTTATAGGTATCACAGCATTTTTGTCCCAAAATGATGCAAAGAGGTGATAGCATAATTATCCTCATTGGGCAGATAGAGAGGCAAAGCTCAGAGAGGTCAAGTAATTTGTTCAAATATGGTCTGTTTATAATAATAAAGGAAGTTAGAGAGACTGCCTTTGCTATACTTGCAAGATGCCCAATGGATAACTAAAAGTAGGATAAATCTTGTCAGCTCTTTCTTCATTTTGTATGTGTCTCCTTTATTACCTTACATTTGTGACCTGCTCAGTTATATAGATAGGCATATTAATTATTTAAGAAATATTCATCTAAAAATTGGTAAGGATGCAGCTTGGTCGTACAGTGCATCTACCATGCACAAGGCCCTGGGATCAATCTCCAGTACAGAGAGAGAGAGAGAGATTGATAGATGTATATATGTATATAATGTCTTATGAAGCCTAATTTTATTTAATCTATTTCATTCCCCTTCAAGATTGAGACAAGATTTGTAGGAACATTTACAGCATCCTGTTTCAGATCCCTGGATGATACATGGAAGTCTGCAGTCACTACCCTACACCTTCCTGGAACAGCGCAGCCTTGCAGGAGCATAACACATAATGAGACTGTCCCTGGACCCAAACAAGGAGCAAGTGACTCATGAGAACCGGATTTCCTTTTTCCAGGATCACAGGTCTGATAGATAAACATCCTGAGCATCAAATGAAGATTGCCCCCTCCACTGATAAAGACTTTTCTGGAGCCACCTGGCAGAACCAGAACTGAGATAATGATCAACCAGACCACAGTTTGACCAAGATGGCTTAATTATGCATACTTCTTATCCCCTGCCCTAATTCTTCCTCATTTTAAGCCTGCAGCTCATATCAACACTCCAAACACAGGGCTGAGATGCTTGATCTCACTTTGCCTTGCCAATATAGCCATATTGATTAAGGTTCCTCTCCTGATTTTCACCATGAACTTTTTCTGTTTGGTGTTTGGGGCCATTACCTGACCTGATTTTTTTTTTTTTTTTAACCAGAGATTGAAGCCAGGGGCACCTAACCACTGAGCCCTTTTTTTATATATTTTAATTAGAGACAGAGTCTTGCTAAGTTGCTTAGAGCCTTGCTAAATTGCTGAGACTGGCTTAGAACCCACAATTCCCTTGCCTTGGCCTCCCAAGCTGCTGGGATTACAGGTGTACACCACAGCACCTATCTCTGAACCTACTCTATCAGAACCTCTGGTCTAGGACTACATTTGTAGTCATCAATTTCATCTCCAGTAACAGGAACATAACTGTGTGAAAAGGGATGGAATTAAAGCAGTAGAGGAGAGGAGCATTTTCTTTTTATTTATTTATTTATTTATTTTATTGGTTGTTCACAACATTACAAAGCTCTTGACATATCATATTTCATACATTAGATTGAAGGGGGTTATGAACCCCCAATTTTACCCCAAATGCAGATTGCAGAATCACGTCGGTTACACATCCACAATTTTACATAATGCCCTATTAGTAACTGTTGTATTCTGCTACCTTTCCTATCCCCTACTATCCCCCCTCCTCTCCCCTCCCATCTTCTCTCTCTACCCCATCTACTGTAATTCATTTCTCTCCTTGTTTATTTCCCCTCACAACCTCTTATATGTAATTTTGTATAGCAATGAGGGTCTCCCTTCATTTCCATGCAATTTCCCTTTTCTCTCCCTTTCCCTCCCATCTCATGTCTCTGTTTAATGTTAATCTTTTCTTCCTGCTCTTCCTCCCTGCTCTGTTCATAGTTGCTCTCATTATATCAAAGAAGACATTTGGTATTTGTTTTTTAGGGATTGGCTAGCTTCACTAAGCATAATCTGCTCTAGTGCCATCCATTTCCCTGAAAATTCTATGATTTTGTCATTTTTTATTGCTGCATAGTACTCCATTGTGTATAGATGCCACATTTTTTTTATCCATTCATCTATTGAAGGGCATCTGGGTTGGTTCCACAGTCTAGCTATTGTGAATTGTGCTGCTATGAACATCGATGTGGCAGTATCCCTGTAGCATGCTCTTTTAAGGTCTTCAGGGAATAGTCCGAGAAGGGCAATAGCAGGGTCAAATGGTGGTTCCATTCCCATCTTTCCCAGGAATCTCCAAACTGCTTTCCAAATTGGCCGCACCAATTTGCAGTCCCACCAGCAATGTACAAGTGTACCCTTTTCTCCACATCCTCGCCAGCACTTGTTGTTGTTTGACTTCATAGTGGCTGCCAATCTTACTGGAGTGAGATGGTATCTTAGGGTGGTTTTGATTTGCATTTCTCTGACTGCTAGAGATGGTGAGCATTTTTTCATGTACTTGTTGATTGATTGTATATCCTCCTCTGAGAAGTGTCTGTTCAGGTCCTTGGCCCATTTGTTGATTGGGTTATTTGTTATCTTATTGTCTAATTTTTTGAGTTCTTTGTATACTCTGGGTATTAGGGCTCTATCTGAAGTGTGAGGAGTAAAAATTTGTTCCCAGGATGTAGGCTCCCTATTTACCTCTCTTATTGTTTCTCTTGCTGAGAAAAAACTTTTCAGTTTAAGTAAGTCCCATTTGTTGATTCTTGTTATTAACTCTTGTGCTATGGGTGTCCTATTGAGGAATTTGGAGCCCGACCCCACAATATGTAGATCTGAGCCAACCTTTTCTTCTATCAGACCCATAGTCTCTGATTTGATATCAAGGTCCTTGCTCCATTTTGAGTTAACTTTTGTGCATGGCGAGAGAAGGGGATTCAGTTTCATTTTGTTGCATATGGATTTGAGAGGAGCATTTTCAAAAGAAAAAAAAAAAGAAAGAAAGAAAGAAAGCACTGCTGCCACACAGCCCCACCACCACCCTGCAATAGAGGGCCAGGATGCTAGACTTGCTTCTTGGAGGGCATTCTTGATCATATCCATTCCCTTATTCATTAAAGATACACCAGGTGCCTAGTCTGAATCAGCCCATCCTGGGTGCTAGAGGCTTTGAGCTTAACAGAGAAAGTCCCTGTTCTCATCTAGTTCATGTTCTAGCCTGGGGAGCCGGTGAGGAAACAGAACACAAAGAAAAAACAAGATCATTTCAGGCAGATAAGTGTTTAAGAAAAAATAATAACACTGGGTGATGTAAGAGAAAAGAACTGGATGGGACTAGTTTAAATTCAGCAAGTCAGGTGAGACCTCAGGAGGAGGTGACATTTGAGCTGAGAACTGGGAGTTATAAACTGGGACAGAGTATTCCAGGCTGAGGCACCGCCAGAGACAGAGGCAGGGATGGTCACTCAGGGCTCTGTACTCAGAATGGTCCCATACTTGGTTTAATACTCTGCTATTGCTTCCTGGAAATTATTATTATTTTTTTAATCTTTATTTTTATTTATTTTTATGTGCTGCTGAGGATCGAACCCAGGGTCTCATGCATGAGAGGCAAGTGCTCTACCATGAGCCACGACCCCAGCCCCTGGAAATTTTTAATTATTTTTTTAAACAAAGGGCCCACAATTTCATCATTCACTAGGTGCCAGCCCTGGTTAGAGGCACTGCAAGAAGTGGGGGAAGCAGATCCCCCAACTGCTGGGGATTGAACCCAGAGGTACTCTTTTTTTTTTTTTTTTTTTTTTTAAAGAGAGAGTGAGAGAGGAGAGAGAGAGAGAGAGAGAGAGAGAGAGAGAGAGAGAGAATTTTTAATATTTATTTTTTAGTTCTCGGCGGACACAACATCTTTGTTGGTATGTGGTGCTGAGGATCGAACCCGGGCCGCACGCATGCGAGGCGAGCGCGCTACCGCTTGAGCCACATCCCCAGCCCCCCAGAGGTACTCTTCACTGAGCCATATCCCCAACATCTCCCCCACACACTTTTATAATTATTATTTTTTTTTAAAGAGAGAGGGAGAGAGAGAGAGAATTTTAATATTTATTTTTTAGTTTTCGGCGGACACAACATCTTTGTTGGTATGTGGTGCTGAGGATCGAACTCGGGCCGCACGCATGCCAGGCGAGCGCGCTACCGCTTGAGCCACATCCCCAGCCCCACTTTTATAATTATTTTGAGACAGGCTTGCTAAGTTACTTAAGGCCTCACTAAGTAGCTAAGGCTGACCTTGAACTTTTGATCCTCCTGTCTCAATCTCCCCCAGTCACTAGAATGACAGCCAAATACCATCAGCCCACCTGGGACCATCTTGAAGTTCCTGTAAAGAGTTGGAGCATACTCTATGCCTGAGGGACATTTTTGACAGATTTAGAGAAAAGAAGCAGTGTGATCCTATTTACATTTCAAGAGCTCCATCAATACCTCTGTGTCCAGTAAGGATTATGAGGGATCAAGGCCATGTTATGTAAGCTATCACATATGTTGGCATAAAATTATAATATTACCTTAATATATTTTTAGCATCTGTAGGGTTATTTTGATAGCTCCCTTTCCATTGATATTAATTTTCATATTCTTGCTTTTTTCTTGATTAGACTTGTTTATTTTTTAGCTGTATTATTTCTTCTCTATTTCATATATTTCTGTCCCTACTCTTATTTTTTCTTCCTACTATATAACTTGAAAATAATTTGATTGTTATTCTAGCTTCTTTCTGATACAAGTACTTTAAGTTATAAATGTTCATCTGAGTACTGTTTCATCCTACAGAAGCTTTTATTACTCAGTTCAAAGCACTTTTTATTTACTTTTCTTGTGCTTTCTTCTGAGATACTTGTAAGTTGTGCCATTTAATTTTGAAATAGTTGACATGTGGGGGTGGGTTTCTATTTAGCTTAAGGTAATTGATTTCTAATGTAATAAAACATGCAGGAAACACAGTCTGCATGATTTCAAATTTTAAAAAAGTAATGGAAATGCTTTTTATATTGATTGCATTGGTTACATATATGTCAAAACAGATCAAATTGCATACTTCAAATATGTGCATTTTGTTGTACTTCAATTTTACCTCAATAAAGCTACAGCAAAAAAAAAAAATAATGGAAATATGGGAAGATCATACAAGAAAAGCAGTAATGAGATGATACACAGTGATACCTTGGACTAATATGGTGGCAATAGAAATAGAAAGCAACATTTTTGGTTTTTGTTTTATTTTCAGTCCTGGGGAGTGTGTGCTAGCCAAGCACTCTGTCACTGAGCTGTATCCCCTATGTATAATAAATAATGTATATTTTGAAGATGACTTGGAAGAAAGTTAATGGATTAGATGTTGGGAATGAGAGAAAGGATGAAAAGGAATGAAAAATGGCTTCCAGGGGCTGGGGATGTGGCTCAACCGGTAGTGCGCTCGCTTGGCATGTGTGCGGCCTGGGTTCAATCCTCAGCACCACATACAAAGATGTTGTGTCCGCTGAAAACAAAAAAATAAAAATAAATATTAAAATTCTCTCTCTCTCTAAAAAAAAAAAAAAAAAAAAAAATGGCTTCCAGGGCTGAGAGCATGGCTCAGTGATAGGGTGCTTGCCTAGCATGTATAAGGCCCTGGGTTCAATCCCAGCAGAGCAAAAAAGAAAAAAAAAAAAGATTTTTTTAGGTGTGTTGGAGTGGATGATCAGTGATAGAGCACATGGTTGGCATGTGATACACAAGGCCCTGGATTGGATCCCCAGCACAAGAAGAAGGAGATGAAGAAAAAATTTGAGGTGGGCTGCTCTAGGAGTTTCTGTGAGGCATGAGGCTATGGCACCCACCTTCCATCTTCAGACTGTCCAGGATGAGTGAAGAAGCAATCATTCAAAGAGACTTACTGAATATTTAATCTGTGGAAGAGACAGATATGATTCAGATGTGATCCTCAATGCCCATGGGTACATGGGTATAGGGAAAGGAAGGAATCTGTAAAGGGCACAGTGTGGGCGAAGGGCAACACAGAAGAGGTCAATTCTTTTTCTTTTTTTTCAGTACTAAGTATGGAACCCAGAAGCACTCTACTACTGAGCCACATCTCCAGTCCTTTAAAAATATTTTTTTATTTATTATTATTATTTTTTTTTAATTTTCAGAGTCTCATTAAGTTGCTGAGGGTCTTGCTAAGTTGCTGAGGCTATCCTCAGACTTGCAATCCTCCTGCCTTAGCTTCCCAAGTGTCTGGAATTACAGTCATGCCACTGTGCCTGGTGCTAGATGAGGGGTGTTTTTATTTTGTTTTACTTTGCTGTATGGGGGTGACCAGATCCAGGGCCCTGGAGCATAGTAGGCAAGAACTCTATCACTAACCTTCATCCCCAGTCCTTTTTTATTTATTTGTTTATTTGGCTATGTATTAAGACAGGGTCTTGCTAAATTGCTTAGGGCCTTGCTAACCTAGCCTCAAACTGTGCCTCAGCCTCTGGAGTTCCTGGGATTATAGGCATGCAACACCAGGCCCAGCTGCTAGCTGTGTTTTCATAGAAGTTGCCATGTTGCTTTCCAGGCAGTCTGTACCACCCTCCTCTTCTCCCAACAATATCCAAGTGTGTAACTATCTCCATTTTCCTGCCAGGAAGCAGAGTATTCAGTGCCTTTTGTTTTAGTTATTCTAGTAGATACAGAATAACATTTTATTTTTACTTGATTTTTCATTTCTTTGTCTAATTGTGAATTTGAGTCTTTTTAAAAATTATTCTTCTCCCATGAATTACTTATTCATGACATTGCTATTTTTCAATGGATCTTTATTTTTTTAAAAAATGTATTTATATGTGGTGCTGAGAATCGAACCCAGGGCCTCACATGCTAGGCAAACACTCTACCACTGAGCCACAACCCCAGCCCCAACATTGCTATTTTTCTATGGGGTGGTTTTGTCTTTTTCTTGTCAATTTGTAATATCATTTTGTATAGTACAACTGTAAACCCATGGTTTGCCATCTATATTAAAAATTTTTTTCTAAATCTGTTTTTCAAATGACAGTGTTTATGTTCTATTTTTCCATCTAAAAAAATGTTTTAACTTTTACATAATCTATTATAGTTTCTGGGGTTTCAGTCTTGTTTAATATTTTACCATGCTTGTTTTACAATAGGTGAATGCCTAGATTTTATTTTATTTTTTTATTTTTTTTTTAAAGAGAGAGTGAGAGACAGTGAGAGAGAGGGAGAGAGAGAGAGAATTTTTTTTAATATTTATTTTTTAGTATTTGGCAGACACAACATCTTTGTTGGTATGTGGTGCTGAGGATCGAACCCGGGCCGCACACATGCCAGGCGAGCGCGCTACCACTTGAGCCACATCCCCAGCCCCCTAGATTTTATATATATATATATATATTTGTAGATGTACACAATACCCTTATTTGTTTATTTTTATGTGATGCTGAAGATGGAACCCAGTGCCTCACACATGCTAGCCAAGTGCTCTACCACTGAGATAAAACCCCAGCCCAGACTTCTGGATTTTCATAAAATTCTTAAAATTATTACTTAAATTAATAAACTTACTTAAATTAATAAATTCTTAAATTTATTACTTAAATTTAAAATTCTAATCAGCCAGACAGAGTGGCCCACACCTGTCTCTCAGCAATTCAAGAGATTTAGACAACACTGGACTGGAAATTAACTTGGTAGGTGAGGTCTTAGCATATGAGAGGGAGAGGGTTGAAGGGGAATCCTGTTTGGAATCTTGGGGGCTGAAAGAGGCTCCACGTTGGAGCATTCATATTCTTTCATGTCTTTCAAGTTAGGTGTACAAACAGGTCCCAGGGCTGCCATAGTAATGCATGTGCTGCCACCTACTGTCGGACGGAGGCAATGTAGTTGCCTTCAGCCTCCTCCTTGGCCCCAGAGATAGATCTCTGACCTGAGGTAAATAAATCCTAACTCCCTCTCCTGGCAGCCTCCAGCTCTGGGTAAGAGGTCCTGGGGGAGCCAACAGGGGTTTAGTACAGTGGGTGGAAGAAGAGGGGTCTTATCCTGCATCATCAAATGTCTGGTTAGATACCAAAAACTTAATCTCCCCTGTCCCCACAACACCCTCTGATTTGATAGGTTTTTAAGCGACTGATAGAGTATTCCTGCATTTTCTGAGATGATCCTCTGCTGTAGAAGACATGAATCAATACCCACCTAAACCATGCAAGAGAGGTCCCAAGATGCTGCCACTCATAGGAGAATCAGTTCTGGTTCTCAGGCAGGAAAGTTCAACAGCGAAGGGCTGGTGGGAATATAGTAGGATTAGAGAGAATCCTCCAGGCAGTCTTTGGAGAGTGGCCCCAACTTGGATCACAAGGAAGAAGGAACACATCAAACAGAATGAGGAGGATGGAAGGACTTCCGCTTCCAGTAATGATAAGTTATTCACTAACTTTCCCACTGAAAACAAATTCAAATGCTAGATAAGGGAATTTTTTTTTTTTTTTTTACAAAACAAAGTCCTCCCTAACAATATCACAGATATATGATAAGAGAGATGAGGGGACTGAGGGGATAGCTTAGTAGGTAGCGTGCTTGCCTCACATGCACAAGGCCGTGGGTTCAATCCCCAGCACCAAAAGAGAGAGAGAGAGAGAGAGAGAGAGAGAGAGAGAGAGAGAGAGAGATATGAATTTCCAGGCCAAAACCTAAAAGAAAGTGGGACCATAGAAAGACATTGGAAAGTAGAATAGAAAAAATTACACAGAATGCAGAAGAAAATGGGTGGGAGGAGGAAGGGGGCTGGGTTATACCTGAGTGGTAAAGTGCTTGCCTAGCACATGTGAGGCTCAGAAAAATAAATAAAATAAAGGTATTGTGTCCATCTACAACTAAAAAAAAAAAGATACTTTAAAAAAAAAGAAGAAAATTTGAGAGATGTGGAAGATACATTGAAAAGAAGTGAAATAGTTTAATTAGTGTTCTAGATGGAAAGAACAACAGGATGTGACAAACTCAAGATTTTGAAAATATAATGGCTGGACTGGGGATGTGGCTCAAGCTGTAGCGTGCTTGCCTGGCATGCGCGGGGAGCTGGGTTCAATCCTCAGCACCACATAAAAATAAAATAAAGATGTTATGTCCACCAAAAACTAAAAAATAAATATTAAAAAATTCTCTCAAAAAAAAAAAAAAAGAAAGAAAGAAAGAAAATATAATGGCTGAGAAGTTTTCAGTAATGATGAAGTATCTTTCCACAGTTTTAGAAATACAATCACAAACAAGATAAATAAAATAGCCGGGCATGGTGGTACATACCTGTAAATCCCAACAACTCAGGAGGCTGAAACTGGAGGATCTCAATTCAAGGCCAGCCTTGACAACTTAGTGGACTCTGACTCAAGACCAGGAATGTAACTCAGTGGTAGAACAACTTCAGATTCAATCCCCAGTACCACCAAAAAAAAAAAAAAAAAAAGAGAAAATGAATTTCTTTTTTAAAAAATATATATTTATTTTAGTTGTAAATGGACCTTTACTTTATCTATATATGGTGTTGAGACTCAAACCCAGGGCCTCACACATGCTAGGCAAGTGCTTTACCACTAAGCCATCACCCCAACCCCAAGAATAAATTTTCAAACAAGTAAAAACCAAGAAAGTTTGTCACCAGTCTCACTGAAAGAGCCTCACTGAAAGGAATTCTAAATTATTCCATTCAGGTAGAAGGGAAGTGATATCATATGGAAGGTCCAAGATGCCAGAAGGGATGAAGACATGCATACAAGTGTTCATAGCAGAATTATTAATAACAGGCAAAAATTAGAAGCAACCCAAATGCCTATCAACAGATGAATACATAGTCAAAATTATATATATGTAAAATCTCCAATAAATAGTATTCAACTATAAGAAGGAATGAAGTAAACGTTACCACATAGATGGACACTGAAAATATTCAGTGAAAGTAGTCAGAAGGCCAGGTGTGGTAGCTCGGAAGGCTCAGGTAGGAGGATCACAAGTTCAAAGCTAGCCACAGTCATGGTGAGGGGCTAAGCAACTCAGTGAGACCCTGTCTCTAAATAAAATACAAAAAAAGGCTGGGGATATGGCTCAGTGGTTGAGAACCCCTGAGTTCAATCCCCAGTACCAAAAAAAAAAAAAAAAAAGTCTGATAGGGACTGGGGTAGGAGTTCAGTGGTAGAGTGCCTGCTTGGCCTACATAAAATCCAGGGTTCAGTCCCTAGCACACCCACATGCACACATAACCATACACAAAAGGTAACATTGTATAATTCTTTTTATATGAAATGTCCATAATCACAAGTCCATAGATTCAGAAGGCATATTAGTGGGTGCTAAGGAGTAGGAGGAGGAGGGAGTAATGGGGATTGATAGATAGTAGATACAGGATTTTTGGTGGGGAGTGATGAAATGTTATAGAATTAGGTAGTGGTGGGCTGGGACTGTGGCTCAGTGGTAGAGCACATGCCTAGCATGTGTCAGGCACTGGGTTCGATTCTCAGCACTGCATATAAATAAGTGAATAAAATAAAAGTCTATCAATGTCTGAAAAAGAAGAAGAGTAGTAGTGGTGATCATTGTACAACTTTGTGAATATACTAAAAACCACCATGTTATACACTCATCATAGTGAATTATATCTCAACAAATAAACAATTTTAAAAGAAAAAAACAAGAGTAATAAATCTAGTAATAAATCTAAACAAGCACCAAGTAAGTAATAATAATTTCCAAGTAATATTTAATTTAATTATTTATTGTCACTAGAGATAGAACTAGGGGCACTTAACACTGAGTCACATCCCCACCCCTTTTTATTTTTTATTTTGAGACAAATTACTTAGAGCCTCACTTAGTTGCTGAGGCTGGCCTAGAACTTGCCATATTCCTGCCTCAGCCTCCCAAGCCTCTAAGATTACAGGTGTGCGCCACCACACCTGTCCAGTGAGATTTTAAAAAGAAAGAGAGTGGACAACATAAATGATAAAGGAAGTCCAGGAAAATGAGGAACAGAGGTCAAGGAACTTTCCAGGAAAAGAAGCCAGATAGGGCTGGGTGCAGTGATGCAGGCCTGTAATCCCAGCAACTAGAGAGGCTGAGGCAGGAGGATCACAATTTCAAGACCAGCCTCACTCAGCAACTTAGAGAGGCCCTAAGCAACTCAGCAAGACCTTGTCTCAAAGCAAATAAATAAAGTGTTGGGGATGTAGTTCAGTGGTTGAGCAGCTCTGGGTTAAATCCACAGTACAAAACAAAAAAGAAGAAGCAGCAGCCGCCAGACAGGGACTGGGAGAGAGCCGTGGCTGAGCCAGAGTCTTTTCACCACACTATGAGACACCTGATTAGAAATACAGCAGATGAGAACCAGACACCATCTGGAGCTAAGACTCAGATTTGACATCCTAGGCCTGCCTGTGACAATGGAATTCAGGAGAAGCCAAGTTGTCCAAGAGTGTGAAGGCGATAGGAACCTTGACACACACCCCAGCTGGCATGTGGAAATGGAACCAGCAAGGAGTAGAGCAGAGGCTTCCAACAAGGGAGCCATTAGCAGACCACCAGCTTCACCACCACATGCCCCAGGGCTCTCCAGACCTCTCTGAGGCTTAGCTTCTAAGCAGACAAGCTAAGATGACCCACCTTCCTTGTATTCATGTCATTGTGTAATCCTCTCCCTTTGACATGGGCAAGACCCACAACTTGCTTCTCTAACCAGCAGAATATGGCCAAGGCAAAGAAAAGTCATTTCTCACTTTCCTATGTCATGTAGACCTCACTGTTTTTAGCTGTCTCCCTCCAGAGACTCTCCTTGCTGGTTTGGTGCAACAAATAGCCCAGTCGGGCATGATGGCTAGTTTTATGTGAGATGTGGGATAGACAATACTAGTACCCAGGTACTCCATCCAACACTAATGTAGGCATTGCTGTGGAGATAAATATGGTACAAAATATCCACAATCAGTTGACTTTAAAAATTATCCTCAGCTCGCCGGGCACAATGGCCCTCACCTGTAATCCCAGCGACTCAGGGGGATGAGGCAGGAGGATCACAAGTTCAAAGTCAGCCTCAGCAACTTAGCAAGTCCCTAAACAATTTAGCTAGACCTTGTCTCAAAATTAGAGAAATAAAATGGGCTGGGGATATAGCTCAGTTGGTAGAGTGCTTGCCTTGCATGCACAAGGCCCTGGGTTTGATCCCCAGCACCAAAAAATAAAATTAAAGAAAATAAAAATATCTGAGGATGTTGCTCAGTGGTTAGGTACCCCTGGTTCAATTCCTGATACCAAAAAAAAAAAAAAAAAAAAATTATCCTCAGTAATGTGGGTGGGCATCATCCAATCAGTTGAAAATCTTTAAGAATAAAACTAAAGGTTCCCTCTTGGAAAAGTCACTTTCTGACCTTTTATGGCCTTCGGTGAGACAGCTGTCCTAACCTACCTTTCCTTAAAATAAGTCATAAGCCCTTTATTTGACAGGTATCCTGTCCTGTAGCTAAGAGGGCATATTATATAGACATACAAAAAAGAACCTGAAAAATCAGGTCTTGCCAAATCTCAACTCCCCAGGTTAATACTATTAGATCATACCTATTTTGTAGGGGGGCAGGATGGGATGCTGGTGATTGGAACCCAGGGGTACTTTATCACTGAGCTACATCCTCAGCCCTTTTGATTTTTTTTTTTTTGTTTGTTTGTTTGAGATAAGTTTTCACTAAATTACCCAGGCTGGCCTTGAATTTGTGATCCTCCTGCCTCAGAGGACTCCTGAGTCACTGGGATTACAGGGGTGCGCCACCATACCCAGCTAGATCTTACTTCCTTTTGTGTTTCTCCACAAATACCCATCCTTCCATCAGCCTCAGCACAAAAGTATACAGTTTTCCCTAGGTCTTTCAGTCTTCAATTTCAAAGTTTTCCTTGTCATATAAAACTTTGGTTAAATTAATAGGTTATGCTTTTCTCTCATTGTCTGTCTTTTGTGACAGGGGTCTCAGCCACGAACCTTACCATGGATGAAGAAAATGTATAACTTCTTTTTCCCTTACATGAACAACAAACCAAAAAATGTTAGTACTGATTTTCTATCAGGGCTGAGGTTGTGGCTCAGCAGTAGAGCATCACCTAGCATGTTTGAGACCCTGGGTTCCATCCTCAGCACCACATGAAAATAAATAAGTAAAATAAAGGTATTATGTCCAACTACAACTAAAAAAAAAATATTTTTTAAAGGAATTATCTATCAGTGGTTCAAAAATCAGAAACAGAAGTAGGAAGGTCTTCAGGTTAAGGGTGTAAGTTAGTGGTAGATGACTTTTCCAAAATGTGAGAAAACTTTGGTTTGATTCCCAGCATCCCCCTCTCTTGCAAAAAATACACACACACATACACACACACACACACACAACCTAGGAAGGTCGCCCTATCTCAGGTAAGGGGAAATGGTCTTAATTATTTCAGAGAAACAGTGGCTTGCTTGGTCTTCCATCTGTGTCACATTAGCAGGTGACTTAAAACTCTCTGTGACTCAGTTTCCTCATCTGTAAAATAATGTAAGAACAACACCTGCCACATAGCACGGCCATCAGATTGTCAGCTGCTATTATTACTTAATTCTACCTGCAGTCCTATGACACCAAAGGATTATGAAGTGGAATAAATTAAATATAATACATGTTTAACTACCCTAACGGTGGATAAATAAAGATGAACCAATAGGCAATCGGACTTAGGGCTTGCTCAATTTGCATAGGCTTCTGAACTCTCATTAAGGGATTTCAAGTGTGCAATCTTTTCAGGGGTATCTGGGGAGTGGGAAAGACCACAACTGGTACAGAACATCCCTGTGCACAATCTGGTCACTTGCTTCCTGTATCACTCAGCATTGCTTCCTCTTGCTGCTGCCCCCTGGACCCCAGGTCCAGCAGAGGGCACTGTGGCTTCAAAATGCAATTTTCAACCACTTCTTTCTCTATTTAGGCAGCAAGGAGAAAGGAAGGAGGGTACCCGCCAGAGGCCCTGGGCTGCCCACCCATCAAACCCTTTGTCCCAACTAGTCCCTTTCACAGTAACCACATCACCCATGGTTCGAGGATGTTCCGAACTTCATTCACTCTGTTCTGAGAAGGGTTTTCTGAAGTTCCCAGCCCTCCAGATTCCTTCTTTGAACCACAGAAACTTCATTTCAGCCGTGAATCATCCAGGCCTTCTGCTTTTCTGTTCCTTTTTCCAAATTCCATGGCAGTACAGCTGTGATCCTCTATGTTACCCTACAAAGAGCCTTTGCCAGCCACCCACGACCTTCTCCTCTCAAACCTATTCAAACTTCTCCAGACAAAACTCACCCCACAGGGTTGGGGATATAGCTCAGTTGGTAGAGTACTTGCCTTACATGCACAAAAACTTGGGTGCAATCCCCCGCCCCCCCCCACACACACACAGGGGAAAAACAAAACAAAACAAAATAAAACCTCACCCCACCCTTCTTCTGCCCCAATGAGCTAGAGGGCTGAGGACTACTTATTTCATTCAGTCTTTCAGCAAACAGTTGTTTGGGGCCAAGGTTACCATCCTGCAGAGATGAAAACATGATGTTAACTTCATGGAGCACCTAATGTGTACCAGGCAGTGTTCTAAGCCCTTCAGACAATCCCCAAAACAACTCTGTGAAAGTTGTTAGGCCTATTTTATAGACAGGACAGTTAAGGCACAAGTGGTGAAGGTCACACAACTAGTGGTTAAATCAATATTTAAACCCAAGCAGTCTGGTTCTAAAAACTGGGTTTCTGCACCTTTCTCCCACTACCACCACTGGGGATTGAACCCAGGGGTGCTTTACCATTGAGTTACATCCCAGTCTTTCTTTTCTTTTCCTTTCTTCATTCCTTCCTTCCTTTCCATTCCCCTCCCTCCCTCCATCCCTCACTCACTCTTTCCCTCTTTCCTTCTAGGGTCTCACTAAATTGCCCAGGCTGGCCTTGAACTTGTGATCCTCTTGCCTCAGCCTCTCAGATTACTGGGATTACAGGCATGTCGGTTTATGCCTCCCTACCCAGCTTCAAAATAAGATACTTTTACAAAGGATTATTTTAATATAAAATAGTTTGAGCCAGGTGCCGTGGTGATGCCTGTAATACCAATGGCTTAGGAGGCTGAGACAGGAGAATCTCGAGTTCAAAGCCAGCCTCAGCAATGCTGAGGCACTAAGCAACTCAGTGAGACCCTGTCTCTAATAAAAATACAAAATTGGGCCAGGGATGTGGTTCAGTGGTTGAGTGCCCCTGAGTTCAATCCCCGGTACCAAGAGAAAAAAAAAATAGCTGGGAATGTGGCTCAGAGGTTAAGTGCTCCTGGTTTCAATCCCTGGTACCAAAACAAACAAACAAACAAATAAATAAAACCAGAGAGAGAGAGAGAGAGTGTGCCTTATGTTCTGAAAGTGAGAACTAAGTGGCGTAGGTGCCCAGAGGTGGGAACTTCTTGGGAAGGGTGGGTTGGTGGCAGCAGATTCTAGGTGAATTTCCAGATGAATCTAAGATTCTGTACTGAGAAAGAAGAGCACTAAGAACAGCAAAGGAGAGGGATTAAGTCCAGCCTGTGGACCTCAGACCACAGGGGTCTTTTTTTTTTAATATATATATTTTTAATTTTATTATTTTTTTTATTGGTTGTTCACAACATTACAAAGCTCTTGACATATCATATTTCATACATTAGATTGAAGGGGGTTATGAACTCCCAATTTTACCCCAAATGCAGATTGCAGAATCACGTCGGTTACACATCCACAATTTTACATAATGCCCTATTAGTAATTGTTGTATTCTGCTACCTTTCCTATCCCCTACTATCCCCCCTCCCCTCCCATCTTCTCTCTCTACCCCATCTACTGTAATTCATTTCTCTCCTTGTTTATTTCCCCTCACAACCTCTTATATGTAATTCTGTATAGCAATGAGGGTCTCCCTTCATTTCCATGCAATTTCCCTTTTCTCTCCCTTTCCCTCCCATCTCATGTCTCTGTTTAATGTTAATCTTTTCTTCCTGCTCTTCCTCCCTGCTCTGTTCATAGTTGCTCTCATTATATCAAAGAAGACATTTGGTATTTGTTTTTTAGGGATTGGCTAGCTTCACCAAGCATAATCTGCTCTAGTGCCATCCATTTCCCTGCAAATTCCATGATTTTGTCATTTTTTATTGCTGCCCACAGGGGTCTTGACGGCAGGCTGAAAGGAGGGGCTCTTGGGTCAGCCAGATGGAACTCCAAAGCCTCAGTTTGGGAGGGATAGACTGTGGGAACTGCCAGCTCCAGTGAGGATGGGACAGAGACAAGCATCAAGTGGCAGAGCCCCTGCCTCCTTCTGCCTCTGCCTTTCCCCTTCCTGTCCCAGTCCTCCCACCTGTATGTTCCCCAAGGGGAGGACTGTAGGAGGACAGTTCTCAGGAGAATTTCCTGCATTTTGCTCAACTACTTCCTGCCCAGAGCTCCTGACACTTGACCCCCATTACATTCCTTCCTCCCAGGGGAGTTAGGTGGCCTGGAGGGCTTCATGAGTCCAGAGACCCCCAGTTCCTCCACTAGCTGAGGAAAGTAGGATTCCAGGAATCTGGATTCCCAGTCTGCCAGGACTCTTTTGAGGTACTGGAACCCAGGCCTTGCAGTGAAACTCCTGGGGACAGATTTTGGAGGAAGAAATGGGACAGGCTAGGACCTTAGCTCCAGAGGTCCTTCTTTCCTTTTGGCCAGTTCACCTCTTCTCACTCACCTCTTCTTACTCACCTCCACATGTGAGCTCACATCCCTTCTTTAATTTATGGGACACTCTTCCAGGATAGAGGTTGGAGATTTCTGAAGGGAAAGGAGGTCATTACATTTTACAGAAAATAATCCTGAGTGACTCTTTTCTTCGACCCCCCTGGAGAAACCCAAACCCCATTTTTAGAGTGGATCTGCAGTTTTCTCCCTGGTTCTGAGATGTGAGATCAGACGCCAAGACCTCAAGTTGTTCTCTCTCTCTCTCTCTCTCTCTCTCCTCTCTCTCTCTCTCTCTTTCTCTCTTTCACTTAGGGTCTAGTGCTTGCTAAGCAACTTCTCTGCCACTGAGCTAAATCCCCAACCCCCAAGGGCTTGCACTTTGAGAGCCCATCTGAGGTTGGCAAAGAAGCCATAATCTTTCTTTTTAATTTCCTAACCCTAAGCCACACCCTTATTTGCATGAGGAGTGTACAATCAATACCATATCAGCTCACCAGGAACTTTCAGCTGAGCCTCCAAGTAAGCCCAGCTCTATTCCTCTTATAAATCCTAAAGACATCCCTCAGAGATGCCCCTCAGTACCACCATCCCAACCAGAACCCCAGACTCCAGCAAAGTTGCTCCACCCACCTCTGGCCCTCTAAGGTCAGGGAACAATTTCCTCAGAGGATGGAATAAGATCTCTTCCAGAGGTGTTCAATCTGGGTCCTTGGGACAAGGAAGGCCCTGTGAATGTAGGGAGTACAGATCTAGCTAGAAGTCCCCTCTACTAGCTGGCTCTAGAGTGCTCGCTGTACCAAGGGCTCTCCCTGATGGAGACAAGAGAAGGGAGGCAGAACCCTAATGCAGATCAAAGGCTTGAAGTGATCCCTCTCCTGATCTTTCTTTCTTTTTCTTTTTTTGTTGTTGGGTACTGGGATTGAACCAAGGACATTTTACCACTGAGCTACATCCCCAGGCCTCAAACTCACCAACTCCAAATTTGCCCAGCTCACCTACCCTTCTATGCCGCTCTGGGACCAGAATCTGAATAGTGGATTTAGCGTGAGCCTAAAAGGGGCTCTGGGATTCTATCTCTTTTTCATTTTCCAAGTTTGCCCAACCCTACCATTGCCTATCTGGTGCTGAATGGGGGTGTGGGGGGGTCTTCATCCCCAGTCCTACGCTGAGGTCCCTCTGAAAGATGGAGAAGTTCAAATTGCACCTTCAAGGGTCAGGTCAGCCAGAATACACCTAATCTGACTTAATCCTAGGCAGAGCCACCAGGCTCCCCATCTACCCCTGCCCCTGCTCAAAATGTCTCTTCCCCCATGTCTCTACCTTCCTACTCATCCAAAAGCTAGGCCTGATTTGGAGAGGGGGTAACCGGTGGGAAGAAGGGAAGGAAGAGGCAGAGGGGATCCCCCAGCCAGGGTAACCCCAGTTTCACCCCTCCCGCAGCCCTACCCCAGCGCCCTTGGTTTGGCCCCTGGGGTGCCTGGTTCTTTGGAGAACTGCAAGGAAGCCGACAGAGGAATTGGAGAGTTGGGGGTGGGGCCATGAAGAGGAAGGAGAGAGGAGGGGGCAGGGAGCCCTGGCTGGGAGGCTTCGAAAGGTTGAAGGCTGGGTTTAGGAGGTGAGGACAGGCGTCCCTCTCAGCCCGTGGGGGGGATATGCAAAGAATTGCTAATTGCAACTAAACGAGGCCTCGGCGTGGGGGCAGGGGCAGCCCCGGCTGTCAGGGGCTACCGCCTCTTTGAGTGCCCGGGTAAGGCCAGGCCAGCCCGCTCTTCTCATGTAAAGCAGCTTTTTGTCTGGGGGAGCCAGGGCTGGGGCCAGGGGCTGGGGAAGGGGCCCAAGCCATTAGCAAGTTTCTTGTTCCCCAGAAAGGGAGAACGGTACCAGGGCTTCCTCAGAGTGAGAACGCCCCCTCCTTCTCCCCTCGCAAGCTTTTTATGTGGGGGTTGATGGGGTGCTGCCCAGCAGGAGGGGGTAGGCCTGGGATCCCAGCACCCCCCTTGCCGGGCTGTGGGAAAAAATCTAGCACAAAGAAGTGGGCTGGCCCAGTGAGTTTGGAGACGGGGAAGCTCTGATCCAGGGATGCCCTGAGGTTGGAGTACCCAGGACTAGAGCCCCTTCTCCCCAGAGACTGTCTGCAGTGGCCAGCAGCATCTTATCTTGCCATCTGGGCCCATTTCAGATTTGGAAACCCTGCCTAACCTATGTGCTATGAGGTAGGATCTTGAGGACCTAAGCCTCTCCCCCAAGGAGCCTAACTAGAGCCAGGAGAAGGAGTCTAGCCTCTGGGGAAGGTGGCTCAAGCGGTAGCGCGCTCGCCTGGCATGCGTGCGGCCCGGGTTCGATCCTCAGCACCACATACCAACAAAGATGTTGTGTCCGCCGAGAACTAAAAAAATAAATATTAAAAAATTCTCTCTCTCTCTCTCTCTCTCTCTCTCTCTCTCTAAAAAAAAAAAATAAATAAATTTAGGGACCTAAGAATAATGCATCTAGCTGGGGATGTGGTCTTAGCGGTAGCCCGCTCCCCTGGAGTGCGTGCAGCCAGGGGTTCGATCCTCAGCACCACATACAAACAAAGATGTTGTGTCCGTGGAAAACTAAAAAATAAATATTTAAAAAACTCAAAAAAAAAAAAAAAAAAGAATAATGCATCTGCCTTGGCACTGCTACATGCCTGTACTTCCAGCTACTCGGGAGGCTGAGGCAGGAGGATGACCTGAACTCAGAAGTTCAAGGCCAGCCTAGCTCACACACACACACACACACACACACACACACACACACACACAAAGGCAGGGAAGCACCAGAGGCATGTGGCTCAGTGGTAGAATACTTGCCTAGCATGCATAAAGCCCTGGGTTCAATCCTCAACTCTGCCAAAATAATAATAACAATAATGTTTCCAGACCCCAGGGTCAAATACCCTTTTAAAGAACTGAGAATCCTTCCCAGCTACTGGGAAGGCTGAGGCAAGAGAATCACAAGTTCAAGGCCAGTTTTAACAATTTAGTGAGACCTTGTCACAAAAGAAAAAAAATTTAAAAAGGCTGGGTATGTAGCTCAGTGGTAGAGCCCTTGCCTAGCAAGTGTGAGGCACTGGGTTCAAGTCTTAGCACCATGTACAAATAAAATAAAGACATTCTGTCCATCTATAACTACAAAAAAATTTTTTTTTAAATTATTTCGAAGATAAAAGAGTTGCCAAGTGCTCAACATAGGACAGCCCCGGGTCCTCAATGCATGTCTTTCCTTTCCCAGAACATCCATCAACAGGATAGCTGTACATATACATCCAGAGGTAGTATCTTGGTGCCTCACATTTGTACAATGCTTTACAATCTCCAGAAAGCACACATCATTACTTCACAATATGCTATCTAATAAATGGGCTGGGGGTGTGGCTCAAGTGGTAGCGTGCTCGCCTGGCATGCATCCGGCCCGGGTTCGGGTTCGATCGATCCTCAGCACCACATACAAACAAAGATGTTGTGTCCGCTGAAAACTAATATATATATTTAAAAAAAAAACTCTCTCTCTCTCAAAAAAATAAAATAAATGGAACTTTTTTCTTTTATATTTGACTGGTGATAACAAAAATCTGAGATTCCAAGTCCACAGTATTTGTTGCATTCCCAGCATGACCTCAAAATTCCCATCTCACAGATTAGACAAGTGGAGCTCAGGGCTAGAGTGAAATCAGCCCTGGACCATCAAGGACCGTCCAAGATACCAGGCAGACAGGTAAAATAACTGGGGAAGTCAGTTCTTTTCTTTCTAGACATGTCTCTTCCTTCTCCTTCCCACCTCTATTTTGAGGTCCCCATAGTCTATCTCCCTATTCCCACGTGTTGCCCTGGCTGGGCCCCCGTATAAGGAAGTGGAGGATACTGACCCCTGCCTGCCAGACACCCAGGGACTCCCAGTCCCAGAGGGCCTTTGGCCAAGGGGTTCTGGCATTGGGCCAGTGCCTTTCTCACTGCCCAGCTCCCTCCCCACAGGCCCCTAATCCATCTCCCCCAGCAGGAAGCCCTTAAGCTGCCTTTTCAGCGGCCTTCCCCAGCCCGCTGTGGACTCTGTGCCTTTCTATACCACCCTTGGCAGGAGCTGTGTTATACAAGCTGGAGAGAGCCGCCCCCCTGAAGAGGTCATCCTGCCTCAGGCTGCTTCCAGCTCCAGCAGCCTCTCCTCCCTGGTCTCCTCCCCATGGTTCCCCCTCTAGTAGGCAGCCTGGGCATCCCTGGGCACTGACAGCCTTGGCTAACTTACATTGAAGTCCAGGACTGGGTCCAGGTGGGGTAAGAGGGCTAGGGGGACTATGGGCAGGAGGCCAGGGTCTGGGGAAGTGTGGCGGGCAGGAGGAGGCCCCCTCTGGCTCTTTGCCATCTGTCCTTTTGGCTGGTCTCTCCATCTTTCCTCAGATTCCAGACCCTGCCCCCAACTCCCCAAGCCCATTCATGTCCTCAAACTCAGTTAGGCAGCCCAGACTGAGAACTGGGAGAGTGTGGCCCTTGGAAGAAAGAGAGGCCACACAGAGTGGTGGAGAGTTGAGGGCCAGGATCTTTTTTTCCTCTGTTCCTGGGCTGTATTTGGGAAATTGCTCATCACTCTTGGGTAGAGACCTCAAGGCTTGGATCTTTCTTGGAAAGGCTTGATTTGGAGCTCCCAATCCCATAGTTCCAGAAACTCTCCTCTGACTGGTTCTTATTTTTAGTGTGGAAAATATGGTTCTGGTAAGGCCTGGTCCCTACCCTGCCCTCACCCTTTCCCTTCCCCTCCCTCTCCAGAAAAAAAAAAAAAAAAATCTCCCTACCTAGGCCCCTTCTCCCCAGCCCAAATCCCAGCCAGGCCTCCTAGTCCAGCTCCAGGAAAGCAGCCTTTTGCTGGCGAGGAGTGGTTAGAGAAGAGTTGGGGGTGTGCTGGGAGGTCTGTTTGTAGTTCAGATTCTTCTCATTCCAGGCTCAGCAGGCTTTCTCTAAGGGAAGGGCCTGGAGTAGGGAGGGGGTCCTTGGGGCACCAGCTGCAGGGAAGGAAAGCTTCCTGGGGAGAGAAGTGTGTTCTCTTCTGCTCCCAATGACCCCCTAGGTAGAACCCTAGGCCCTGTGTCTCCTAATCCATCCTCAGAGGCCCCCAGAAGCTAGCTCAGCATTGCATTCCCTCCTAGCAAGTGGAGATATTCAGCATTGAGACCTTGATCTCTTCCTTCTCATCCTAAGGAGTCCTTTTCTCTCCTTGGGAATGCTAGAAATTTTTAGAAGAATTGGGGGTGAGGGTCTAAAGAACATTGCCTGGAGCATAACCTTGATAGCCTCAGCTTCCAAGAGGTCCATCTACCTGTCCCCTAAGCTGAAGTTACCTGTGGTTTTTTACTTCAGCCCAACATTAGCATATTTGTCTTCCCTATTGCCAACCCCTAGGCCATGGAATTTCTTAAAGGGTTAATCAGAGTGACCAGGCTTGTGAGGGTTAGCCATCTGACACCTCCAAGGCCTTAGGTCTTAGAAGTCTAACACTTGCGCCAAGGCCCTGGAAAACCTCCTTCTCCAGCTTCCTCTACCTGATCTAGGGAGAGTAGGAAAAACAAACACTAAGCATTCACTAAGTGAAGTGAACACTTTGTCTGATCCTCATGATCCTTTGAGAGAGAAGATTAAATCCCCATCATATTGATGAAGAGTCTGATCTTCAGAAAGTTTGAGTGCCCTGTCCAAAGGAACATAGTAAGGAAGCAACATCTGTGGAGTTCAAGTCCAATCCAGTTCAAGTCCAGCACAGCATAGCACCCCAAAACTATATGCCTGCCAGCCTCAAGTCCGGCGCAGGCCTCTAAATTGACCTGTGGCTGATATTCTGCTTCCAGGTTACAAAGCAGCATGTACTGACCTAAGCTTCCCTTCCCAAATCACATTTCTCATTTAATCATTACTTCAGAGGGAAGAAGACAGATTTATTATGCCCATTCTGCAGATAGGGCTTTGATACTCAAAGAAGCAAAATGACTCACTGTAGGTTAGAAAGCTAGAAAGTACCAAGGCTAGGACCCACAAATTCAAGTGTCCCATGTCCATCTCATGGGTTCTTATCATGATGTCAAATTTGGTTTTCATTTCATTTCTTCTCAGATTGGATACCAGAACATACTTTCAATTAAATGTGATTTCAAGGAACTAGATAATTTTGTCAAAACTGGAGACTAGAAATTTGGACCCTAGAAACCTGACTAAGTCATTTTTACCTCCTCAGAGGGTAGCTTTCCCATCCCAAAATGTGAGTGTGAGTTGGGGCAAAACATTCAGGAGGGAAGTAGGACTGGCTGCCCGGGGAAGGGTATTTAAATCTCTAGACTACTCAGCCTAGGGAACTTTAGAATTTGTCTACTTACAGACAGTATTGATTCCTTTAACAAGTTTTTGTTTTCTTTTTCTGGTACTGGGGATGGAACCCAGGGGTACTTTACCACTGAACTATATCCCCAACCCTTTTTAACATTTTGAAACAGAATCCAAAGGCTCTGCCCAGGCTGGCCTTGAACTTGCAATCCTCCTGCTTCAGTCTCTGAGTTTCTAGATTTAGAAGCATGTGCAAAGACATAGAGAATGAAAGTACCAAGTGGCCATCTAGTTCATGGCAAAGTCAGGATTTAGAATAAACCAAAACCATTCTAGGTATTTTCTGCAGAAGATTTGACACAGGTGCTCTGGACCAAATTGTATCCTCACAAAATTCATCCAAACCTCTAACCCCTAATGTGACTGTATTTGGAGACAGACCTTGCAGGAGGTAATTAAATGAAGTCCTAAGGATGGGGTCCTAACAACCAAGAACCTCTGACCTTACAAAAGGAAGAGACAGCCAAGTGTCCTGGCATTTGCCTTCAATCCCAGCAACTCAGGAGGCTGAGGTGGGAGGAACACAAGTTTGGGATTAGCCTCAGAAATTTAGTGGGACCCTAAGTAGCTTGGGATGCTATAACAAAATATCATAGTCAGGTCACTTAAATGATAGAAATTTATTTTCTTATAGTTCTGGGTGCTAAAAGTCCCAGATCAGGGTACCAGAATAGTTGGGTCTTAGATATGGGTCATAGAGGACTCTCTTCTTGGCTTGCAGATGGCTACCTTCTCTCGTGCTCACGTGGACTTTTCTTGGTGTGTGCATGTTGGGAGGGAATGAAACATTTTCTATCTCTTCCTTTTTTTTTTTTAAGTACTGGGGACCCAGGGGTGCTCTACCACTGAGCTACATCCCCAGCCCTAAGCAACTTGGTGAGAACCTGTCCCAAAATAAAAAATAAAAAGGAGTTAGTTGTGGTGACGCACATCTATAATCCCAGTGACTCAGGAGACTGAGGCAGGAAGATTCCAAGTTCGAGGCCAACCTCAGCAACTTAACAAGGCCCTAAGCAACTTAGCAAGACCCTGTCTCAAAATAAAAAATAAAAAGGGCTGGGAATGTGGGTTAGGGTTACATACCCCTGGGTATAATAAAATAATAATAATAATAATAATAATAATAATAATAATAATAATAATAATAGCTGAGAATGTGGCTTAGTGGTTTGGTATTCCTGGGCTCTATCCCTGGTACCCCCCAAAAAAGAATAAGAAAATTGTTGGATGAACTGGAGGTGAAGACTTGATAAGAAGCTAAAGAAATGATCCTTCAACTGGGGTTTCTACCTTTGCCACAAGCAGCTAGACAGACTCAGGAGGCTGCCACTCACTGGCACTAAGTCAAGGACAGGGTCCATTGGCTGCCCTTAGGCATTAGTGCCACTGCTGCTACTGCTGTCACAAAGACCAAACAATGAGGTGCTGTCAGAGGAAACCCCATCTCCAGGGCCTTATCCGCCAGAGCAGCAGGAACATGGCCTCAGTTCCCTTCCACCTTCCAAAGAGCAAATGACTACACTTTATATCCACAGCTTTATCTGCAAAGGAGGCTGGGAATTGAGGTTTTGGGCTTCCAACCTCTGTATTACAGGAAGGAGGTGGGAATGGATGCTAAGGGCCAATCCATCTGGTCCACCACAAAAGGAAGTGTGGTAAAAATTAAACCTGGAAAGATACATTAGGGTTAGAGGTTAAAGGACTTTTAATGAGTTGAAGTGGGGGAAACAGAGCAGGACTGGGCAGCTGCCAAGAGTAATCAAGGCTATGAAAGCTAATTGAAAGGTCTGGGAAGCAGATATGTCTAGAGTGTGCAGACGAGTTAGCAGGCGTGCTCCAGGAATCTGTATTCCCAACAGATGCACCCAGTTGCCCACCCCGCAGTGTCCCTTCTCTACATGCATGCAGACTACAGGCTTCCAGAAACCTAGTGTTGGGGCAGAAGCTGTGATGGAGCAGTCTGAGCTCTGAAAAGGTTAGATTAGTGCTGAGCCCATACTGAATTAACCTCTTCCACTTGCGAGTGCTAGTCCTAAATTTGGATGCTGAACCCTAAAAATGCTAGCAAAGTAGAGATTCAGGAAAAGGGAGTTCTGCCTAGAACCCGGGAGTCCGGGGACTGAAAGCCCCATGGTCCCATGGAGAAGGACTAGGTTGGAGTAAAACGATAATGCCCAAGAGCCTGTCCTTGAATCCCTTTTACTCTGTTCTCCATTTTGACTCCACTGGGGTTGCAGATCTTTCAGATCCTATTTCCATGGCAGGGGTTTGGTTAGAGAAGATCTTAAACCTTGAGGGGGTTAAGGGTTTGAAAGAGAAGGAGAAAATGAAATAGAAGGGATAAGAGAGGAGAGGACACTTCTACACAAAAATACCTTGAGTACCCACAGGAACCCACCCCTCCTCAGGAAATCACACTGAACCTCAGAACAAAAGAAGCTATTAAAATACATTTTTTTCCCTTTTTCCTTCACAATCATTGTCTTTTCTTGGCTCTTACCACCAGTTTGGAGGGGAAAACCACAGATAGATGAAAAATCCCTGCCTAGATGCTCAGCGGCCACATCCTAACCCTGCGTCTCAGGGAGAAGGTCACCCTAAACTAGAGTAAGGCAGAATCTGCTTGGGCCAGGGCTGCCTGTGTGAGGGGTTTCCCTCTTTCCCAGGGGTACTCTCCTACCCAGTTCCTGAGACCCTGGGCCCCTTTCAGAAGTGCCAGGGTCCTCCTGGCTTCCTCCCCTGGGCAAGTCCTCTCAGAGCAAGAGCAGGTTTTCAGGTTGGGGGAGGGGTCGGTCCCCCAGTTAGCCCCACAAAACAAAGTCCAGGGAAGGAGGAGGAGGGGGCGAGGGTGGGGGTGGTGGGAGAGCCAGGTCCTTGCTAGTAAATCAAAGTTGGTTTCCCAGATGGAGCTGCAGCCGCTTTGATTTCTCAAGTCGCCCCTCCCCCTGTGCTGCCTCCCCTCACCCCCAGCTCCACGGTTTCAATTCCTCCCTGAAAAGCAGAGGGGCCTCCTTTCAAACCAGCCCAGCTCCTCCAACTCCCAACAACAGCGTAAGTTACAGGAAAGAGAAAGGGGAGGGGGTGAGGTGGCCCAGCCTGGAGGGAAGGGAGAGAAATTCTGGGAGAAACCAAGGGGAGAAGGACAGAGTAGAAAGAGAATGAGTTAGGAGATGAGGTGTGGCCAACCTATCCTGACCCTCCCTCCCCAGTGGGCACCCTGGTCCCCCACTGAGGGCCCCATCATGTGTACAGATCTGATTCCAATGTTCCCATGTTCCCATTCCTCTTCTTTTTTTTTTTTTTTTTTTTTTTCTGTAGTGGAGAGAGATTTATAAAAGGAATAGACTACAGCAATACTGAGTACACAGTGGCTCAACTGGGGGAGTGAAAGGTCCCCTTCAATAACCCGAAAGAAGTTCTTCCAGTGAGTTTAAGAAAAATAGGCACTGCTATCTAGCAAATTTGAATTCTGAGATGAAAATATACTCAGGAGCATATGACAAGTAGGATGGCCAACAAGTGATCTGACAAGTAGGATGGCCAACAAGTGATCGGAGTGGGACACATCAGGGTCAGGTGGAAACAGTGACCCCACATCCTACTGTAACACTCATGCCATTACCCTCTGGAGGATAGGCTGATGTATCCACACACCTACCCCCAGCACATAGACTGAGGTTCTCTGAATGAGGGGTGTAGTGCAATCCAGGTCAATCTACAGGTGTGCAGGTGAGAGGGCTGTTGGCGAGCAGTCCTGCCAGCCATTCCTCTTCTCTTGACTTTAGGTTCTAAAAGGTTCTGAGAGGTAAAAAACCTAACTCATTCATTCCTAGGGACCTGTATTTCCTGGTCTAGAAAGCAGAGTCACCTCTAGTACCTAATTAATCAAACCCAGCTCTGATCTTTCAGCCCCCTTTTCCCCAGTTTGCTCTGAGTAACCCACACCTTGCTCTAGCTCAGCCTAAGGCTTGGACTGATTAAAGCCCTTAATTAATAGATCACCTAGTATATATGTTTAATTCTTTATAGCCCGTCTTGCCTTCCAGAGACCCTGGGGAAGAGTGCAGGAGAGATAAGGGGCAGCTATATTCTGCCAAGTCCCCCTTAGCCTGTGCCCCCAATGCCAGGGCAGTCTAAGAACCTGGCAGGATTTAGGTAAAGTGATTGAAGGAACCTAACAATGGGCAGGAGGTAAAGCTCAGGAGTCCAAGATCTGATTATTCTGTGGCCAGTTTCTAAGGGCCATTTCTTTGAGAGCAACATGGAGAAGGTAATTCAGGGAGAGGGAATTTAGTATCTCACACAAAAGTAGATTACAGGTTTTCATAGCCAGGCTCAGGGTGGAAACAGATTCCCCTAAAGCAGAATATGTCTGTCAGGGTAGGGCTTAGCCTCTTAGGTGCTAAAGGCTCAAACCTGCTTGCCACAAAGTATCTAGGATTTACCTCTTCAGAGTAGAATATTTTGGGTTAGAAAATAAAACCTTCTCCAGGCATGGTGGCACATGCCTGCAATTCCAGCAACTCAGGAAGCTGAGGCAGGAGGATTGCAAGTTTGAGACCTGCCTCAGAAACTTAGCAAGACCTAGTCTCAAAATAAAATAAAATAAAGGACCAGATGATGTAGCTCAGTGGAAAAGCATCCCTGGTTTCAATCCCCAGTAATAAAATAAAATAAAATAAGCAAAACCTTCAAGGATCTTAAAGAATCTGAAAGTATGTTCTTTCTCCCCTCTTACCAATCCCTAGATGCACATAGCCCTTCCACCTGGAGGGAAGGAGAACACTGACCCAGGATTAAAGGAGACATAGCCCAGTGCAGTGGTGCACACCTGTAATCCCAGTGGCTCAGGAGGATGAGGCAGGAGGATCACGAGTTCAAATCTAGCCTAAAAGCCAGCCTCAGCAAAAGCCAGGAGCTAAGCAACTTAATGAGACCATGTCTCTAAATAAAATACAAAATAGGGCTGGGGATGTGGCTCAATGTCCCTTAATTCAATCCCTAGTTACCACCCCCCCCCAAAAAAAAAAGGAGAGGGAGAAGGGAAGGATCCTCTGCCAGGGATTCTTGAGGAAGGGGCGAGTCCCTGGAGAATGGTCATACCAGGAATGATCACTTAGCTATGCAGAGAGATGATTCCTCTGGAAAGAATGACTTGAGAGGAAAAGGAGCAAGGAGACTATGAAGACATGTGCAAGTGCTTCAGCTCTTCCCAGTAAAAAAACAGACCAACACAGGAGGATTTTGGAGGGAGCGGGGAGCCCTGGGTAGTGCCCTTAGGTTTCCTAGCTGAGCTTCTCTGTGCTCTCTTCTGCTAAGCATGCCTGAGGCATGTTGAATATTACTGATTGGCCATCATTCACTCATCAATGACTTACAGCCTTTTCAGCTTGTTTGGGAGGCCTGAAGCAAGGACAGTTTCAATGATCCAAACATAATAGTCTTCATAGCCTCCTACATCTGACTCAAAGGTCAAAATCAATCAATGGCTCTATGATCCTCTTATACAGATAAGAGAGCTGAAGCAAAGGAAGGCAAAATGACTTGCCTAAGGTTCCTTGGCCCTATGGGGTGAAGCCAGGCTTGGTCTCAGATCTTCTGAGCCCCAGACCAGGTTTCTTTCCTTTCCACCAGCTATTCTCCTCTCCCATCAGGTTGAGATTTTTACTCCAACAAACCCCTCCTTCCATTTATATCACAGAAGGGAGCATGCATCAGATTTACAGTGGGAAATTACATTTGATATCATATTCATAAATTGAGATGATTGGGGACACCTAGGTTCCCAATCCATAGCAGAAGCCCAAGACCAAATAAAAATGTTCCTTAGGGGCCTGGTGCCATGGCACACACCTATAATCCCAGTGGCTCAGGAGACTGAGACAGGAGGATCACATGTTCAAAGCCAGCCTCAGCAAAAGTAAGGGACTAAGGAACTCAGAGAGACCCTGTCTCTAAATAAAATACAAAATAGGGCTGGGGATGTGGCTCAGTGGCTGAGGGTCCCTGAGTGCAGTCACTGGTACCTGCCCCCAAAAAATATTCCTTAGGAGAGGAATCGCAGAATGTAGCCTCCCAAACTATAGGCTCCATGAAGCTGGAGTGAGTTTCTGAAGATCATCAGCTTTATATATAGTAGGTGAGTACAAAGAATACTATTTAAGAACCTTTTCCCCTAGTGTCAGGTCAAGTGAAAATTATTCCATAACTTAAACAAAGAAAATTAAAATTCTGACTTGAGACTCTCAAATGCAGGAAAAATAAGTCTGGTGACATTTACATGTTGGTTAGAATTTCTTCTGGTTTGACTGACTGCTCCTCACTCTCCCTCCGTGGCCTCATACTCCATAAAGTTTGGCATCCCCCAAAGCTTTGATCTTTTCCTACAATCCATTCTCTCTAGATGATCTAAGCCACTCCCAAAGCTCCAATCATAGCTTTTTTTTTTTTAAAGAGAGAGAGAATTTTTTTTTTAATACTTATTTTTTAATTTTCGGCAGACACAATATCTTTGTTTGTATGTAGTGCTGGGGATCGAACCCGGTCCTCACACATGCTAGGCAAGCGCGCTACCACTTGAGCCACATCCCCAGCCCCTCCAATCATAGCTTAATGGTACCAGATCTAAATTTAGGCCAGATCTCTTTCATGGGCACTGGATTGAAATACTCACCTATGCTGGGCACCATGGCGCACATCTTTGATGCCAGTGGCTCTGGAAGCTGAGGCAGGAGGGTAGCGAGTTCAAAGCCAGCTGCCAGCTTCAGCAACTTAGTAAGGTCCTAAGCAACTTAGTGAGACCCTGTCTCCCAATAAAAAATAAAAAGAGCTGAGGATATGGCTCAGTGGTTAAGCACCCCTGGGTTCAATCCTTGGTCTGAAAAGGAAAAAAAAAAAAAAAAGAAATACCCATCTGCCTCTTGACACTTTCTCTTGTATGTACCATGGGCTCAGCCTGGCTTAAGTATGCTCATCCTCTGTCCTTTTTTTTTTTTTTAACTTCTTTTTCCTTTTTTTCTTTTTTTTAATATCTTTTTTTTTAAGAGAGAGTTTTAGAGGGAGAGAGAGAGAATTTTTAATATTTATTTTTTAGTTATCGGCGGACACAACATTGTTGTTTGTATGTGGTGCTGAGGATCGAACCCGGGCCGCATGCATGCCAGACGAGCGCGCTACAGCTTGAGCCACATCCCCAGCCCATCATCTGTCCTTTGCCTGAGTTTCTTAGCTTGGTTATTAGCATTAAGGCACCTAGATCAGAAACCTTGGTTAGTTTCCTCTCTTATTCTTTCTCCGCCTATTTATTACTCCCACATGTCTGTTCTCAGCTCTCAGTTTCTGCCCTATTTCTTTCCTGATGGCCTTTTTTTTTTTGCAGTACTGGGGTGGAGTCCTGGGGCACTCTACCACTATGCCACATATACAGCCCCCACTTTGTGTGTGTGAGCGTGTGTGTGTGTGTGTGTGTGTGTGTGTACTGGGGACTGAAGTCAGGGACACTCAACCACTGAGCCACATCCCCAGCCCTATTTTGTATTTTATTTAGAGACAGGGTCTCACTGAGTTCCTCAGCTGTTTCTGAGGCTGGCTTTGAAACCACCATCTTGCTGTCTTGAATGTCCTAAACTACTGGGATTACAGACATGAACCATCATGTGACTGTGCCACCACACCTGGCTTGTTAAAATTTTTATTTATCTATTTATTTTTTGAGATAGGATCTCAGTAAGTTGCTCTGGCTAGCCTTCAATTTGCTAGCCTTATGCCTCAGCTGCCTGAGTGGCTGGGCTTACAGGTCTGGTCCACCAGGCCCAGATGTGGTAATACAACCTCCTTCTAATCCCTTCCCTCTACACTTCCTAACCTCTGGTGACCAGTATTCTACTTCTGCAAAATCAACTCTTTTAGTTTCTACATGTGTGAGAACCTGTGGTTTGTCCTTCTGTGTCTTCCTGCATGGTCTCTTGTGCTCCACCCCTACTGGGCACTCTGGCTCCCTCCCACTCATGTTCCTCAGAGCTGCCTACATGCACTACAACTGAAGTGTGTCACTTCCCTTCTGTAGCCTCTGCAGTATATCCTTGTCTCCTTGAGCTCAGCCTATATGCAAGGGACCTAATTTCCCTGCATACCTGAAGCCTCCTCTGACATCACTCCCCCAAATGCACGTGGGGCTCTAATGGCCAAAGTAGTGTGCCCTGCCAATTCCATCTATTTTGGTACTTCCTTATACACATGGCTCTGTTCCTTGTGTCTGGAATGCCTATCCCTATCTGTCTGCTTACATGACTGTTTCCTCATTAGATTGTGAGTTCCTATTTCCCATTCAAAAACACCTGTAAGTCTGATCCCTGCTGGCTTTTTTACTTCAACCTACTTCACTCCTCACTTCAACCACACAGACTTTCCTCTCACACCCTGATGGACTCAGTCAGACTTCCTTCCCCATTATACTTTCATAGGACCAGACACCTTCCTTTCATAACTTTGAATTTTTACATTTATGTATATTGTGTCATAAATGTCAGTCTCTGCCCCCTGGAACATAAGCTCCTCAGAAACAAGGGTTGGGTCTGCCTAGGCCGGGAAACCTCTCACCCGAGTCTTGAAGAGTGGCGGCTGCACTAATTGCGTTTAAGTAGCCATTGGGTGCCTACCTTACCCTCCAGAAAGAAAGAGAGAGAAAGACGAACCTCAAACAGACATGGGGTACGTGGAGAGGGCTTACCTCGGTATAGAAAAATCTCGGTGGAACCTCCAACATGTTACCGCTGTTGGCCGTTGACGAGTCCTTGCTTCCCCTATGTTGAAGAATAACACCAGAAAAGCACGCCGAGGCAAGGTCAGAGTAGAAATTAGAAGTTTATTAAAGGACAGCAGAAAAGACTTCTCCCGGAGGAAGAAGGGGACCCAAGAGGTGGAATCTGTTGAAGGGCAAATGTGTTCCCCTTTTTATAGGTTTGGTGATGGAATGTAAGGGGGAAGGGTTGGGACACAGGTGGGCCAAACAAGTAATTTGGGCAGGAAGGACTTCATTATCACTTTTTTGGGGATGGGCTTATCACTTCTTTGGGATGGGCTTATCTCCAAATCTGTTGGGGGCTGTTTCCTGGGTTCCATTAACATTTCTTTTCTTTTTTTTTTTTTTTTTAGAGAGAGAGAGAGAGAGAGAGAGAGAGAGAGAGAGAATTTTAATATTTATTTTTTAGTTTTCGGCGGACACAACATCTTTGTATGTGGTGCTGAGGATCGAACCCGGGCCGCGCGCACTACCGCTTGAGCCACATCCCCAGCCCTGACTACCTAATTTTAAATCTGGCTTCAGTAGCTCACAAATCCTACTGACTCCTAAGGCTGAGGCAAGAGGATCACAAATTCAAGGCCAGCCTCAGCAATTTAGAGAGATCCTGTCTCAAAATAAAAAAATAAGGGCTGGGGTTGTGGCTCAGTGGTAGAGCGCTTGTCTAGCACATGCGAGGCCCTGGGTTCTATCCTTAGCACCAAATAAATAAATAAAATAAAGGTATTGGGTCCAACTACAACTAAAAATTAATAATAATAAAATATTTTTTAAAAAAGGTCTGGGGGTGTGGTTCAGTAGTAAAATACTCCTCAGTTCAATCCCATTTATCTTGGAAAAAAAAGTGTTGAGGGCTCAGGCTGTAGCTCAGTGGTAGATCTGCTTAGCAGGCTGGAGGCCCTGGATTTGATCTCCAGCACCCAAGAGGGGGAGTGGGAGAGTGAGCTGAGAAATGTAAGATCCACTGAGTGAAAGTCCTTGCTGGGCTGGGTGTGCACACCTATAATACCAGCTGCTTGGAAGGCCTAAATAGGAGGATCTCCAGTTAGAGGGCAGCCTCAGCAAGTTAGGGAGACCCTGTCTCAAAATTTAAAAAATAAATACATAAAACAGATTGGGGATGTAGTCCAGTTTAATCCCCAGTACCGGAAAGGAAAAAAAAAAAAAAAAAGAAAGAAAGAAAAGAAAAGAAAGTCCTTTATTTCCATTTTCCAGCTCCAGCTCTCCCTCTGCCTGAGGTGGTCAGGGAAATGAAAACTGTCACTTAGGCCTGGCCCTAGGGCAGGAAAACCAGTTTGTCATGGTAGGAAATTGGAGATGCTGAGCTCACATTGGAGGCTTGTTTTCAATTTCGTATCAAACTGTGAGCTTAGCAAGTGGGGTGAAGGAGCCTGTCTTAATCATTTTTGTTTCCAGGGCTCAGCTCCAAGGCATGGTACCAGCTGTAAAGATGCAGTGAAGCAAACTAGACAGGGAGGTCTGAAGAATCAGCAACCCAGGCTTGGATTGGGCTCTGTGGAGCAAAGAAATTCCGACTTTTCCATCTCCAGACTGCTGTAGAGCACAGAATGACAGGATGAGCGGGTGAAATGCACAGGGAAAAGTCCTATGCCTTTAATTTTGGAGGAAAACACTCTAACTAGAGGAGGAAAAAAATAATCTTCTTCAGCATACAATAAGAGGTATTTTCAGGTTGTAAAGAACCTTAAAATCTTTATATTGATGAAGAAAAAAATATATATCCTGTGAAATCCAGCTCTCTTTTTATCCATCCATCTCCTTATAGTTTTCTTTTCTTCTCCCCACCTCTCTCTTCTTTCTTTCTTTCTTTCTTTTTTTTTTTTTTTTTTAAGCAATCTTTTTCTAGATTGGAACAGGAAACAGCTTTCCAGGCTGGGAGGATTTGGCCCATACTAAGAAGCAAAGGGGCTTTCTAAACTCAATTTTCTTTCTTCTTTTAAATTCCCCCTTCCCTTTCCTTCCGACAGACAACAGAAATAATTGATCCATCATTCAGTACTAGACCCAAGAGATTTACATGCAAATTCCCCTCTCGGCCCCAGACTTTCCTCTCAAACTTAAAATCCTAGAAGTGGGGAGCAATGCAAACTAGAAGCTAGCCTCCTGGCCACCTCCCACCCCCCAACCAGGTGAGAGGGAGGAGGGAATAATCCTCCCCAGCCCCCAGCCCCCGGCCTCCAGCCTCCTCCCTAGTGGCACACGCCACCCCTTTCTGTTGCGGAATCACTTAAGGTTCGGGTAAAACTCCCCTTTCTCTCTGGAGACGATCTCTGGAAGCTTTTAGGAGGCGGAGCAGAGGTGGGGAGGGGGAAGGAAAATTCCCCCAAACGTTCGCCAGGCCTAAGAGAGTCGTTTCTTCACTCAAAACTGCCCATCATCCCCCACCCCCAACCATTAACTTTCGATTAAGACCTTCTCCTTATGGCAACTAAACTTTACTTAGCATAATTAAGATTTGCCTCGGAAGAAGGGGGAGATTGAAGCTGCTAGCTCCCGGCCATTCTCCTTCACCTCGGCTCCCCAACCCCCAACCCTCTAGCTCCCGGCCTCGGAGTTCTTGAGTTTTCTCACTTTGAGGTGCCACCGAACACAAAGAACCATAATGGGCTCCTTTGTGCTCGCTGCGGGGCAATTACACCCTGGAGTCCGGGCCCCTTTAAGAGCTCTTAAAGAGACAGGCTCTCATTTTTTCAGAGGGTTATTTAAGGGTGTGTGTAGGGGGAGGGGCGAGGCGCACTCTTATGGATCTACTAGTAGGGTGAAGTGAAACTTTTGCCCAGGCTCCATGAGAAGTCTGAGAGAAGTCTTTGTAAATTGTTAGCTTTTTTTTTTTTTTTTTTTTTTTTTTACAAAAAGTCCTTAATAGAGCTGGGATGTAGCTCAGTGGCAAAGCGTCTGCCTTGCATTCGCAAAGCCCTGGGTTCGACCCCAAGTTTCAAAAAAAAAATGTCCTTAATAGAAGTTTTTCAACTTGAGAATTTTCATTTGATTAGAAAAATCGGACTGAAATAGGTGGATTTGAGAAGCGGGAGGCGGGGGCAAGGATTTAAAGAACCCCTACCCAGCAGAGTGCCTGGGCTCCCAGCAAAGTGCCTGGGCTCCCAGCAAGCTGAGTAATCCAGCTTTGAGACGCTGGAGTCTAGCAGCTCTGGGGAATGTGTTTCTCCGGATCTGGCCGCTGCGACTCCGGAGAAATCCCGGGCTGGGCAAATAGCCCTTAATGTAATAATAGCTTGTCTCTTTAAAAAGCAAAAAGAGGGGGGGTAAGTTTTGTTGGCATCTGGTTTCTGATCTCATTATGTTGTGGTGGACCAATCCAGCCCTCGGGGCTGGTCCTTGGGTTTAAATCTGATTGGCGGAGAGCACATTTTGGGATGGTGCTTAGAACTCGACGGGGCGGTTTCAAGTATCCCTTTTTTGGGGGGCTGAAGAGAGGGCGGGGCCGCCAGCGGGGGCCCCCTTGAAACCGACTAATTGGGATCGGAGAGGCCGAGGTGAGGACTGGAGGAGGCACAAAGGAGTCGCTGCGTGGAGAAGGGAGGGGAGAGGGGGAACTGAGAGGCGAGAGGAGGAGGAAGAGGAGGAGAGAGGGCAGCGGCGCACGGTGTCTCCGGCGGCTCAGTCCGACCGCGGCGAGCTAGCGGGCAGGCGCGCCGCCCCCTCCCCCGCCCGGCCTCCCCAACTCTGCGACCGCGAGCAAAGTTTGCAAAGAGGCGCGGGAGGCGGCGGCCGCAGCTAGGCGGCAGCTGGGAAGGCGCGCGGTCTCGGGGTTGGGGGCGGGGGCGGGGGGGCGCCCAGGAGCTGGGTGGGGGGCGGCGGCCAGCATGCGGCCCCGCAGCGCCCTGCCCCGCCTGCTGCTGCCGCTGCTGCTCCTTCCCGCCGCCGGGCCTGCCCAGTTCCACGGGGAGAAGGGCATCTCCATCCCGGACCACGGCTTCTGCCAGCCCATCTCCATCCCGCTGTGCACGGACATCGCCTACAACCAGACCATCATGCCCAACCTTCTGGGCCATACGAACCAGGAGGACGCAGGCCTGGAGGTGCACCAGTTCTATCCGTTGGTGAAGGTGCAGTGCTCTCCCGAGCTGCGCTTCTTTCTATGCTCTATGTACGCACCCGTGTGCACAGTACTGGAGCAGGCCATTCCGCCGTGCCGCTCTATCTGCGAGCGCGCGCGTCAGGGCTGCGAGGCGCTCATGAACAAGTTCGGTTTCCAGTGGCCCGAGCGTCTGCGCTGCGAGCACTTCCCGCGCCATGGCGCGGAGCAGATCTGCGTGGGCCAAAATCACTCCGAAGACGGAGCGCCAGCGTTGCTCACCACCGCGCCGCCGCCGGGTCTGCAGCCTGGCGCTGGTGGCACCCCGGGAGGCCCCGGCGGAGGCGGCGCGCCCCCGCGCTACGCCACGCTGGAGCACCCTTTCCACTGCCCGCGTGTGCTCAAGGTGCCGTCTTATCTCAGCTACAAGTTTCTGGGTGAGCGCGATTGTGCTGCTCCCTGCGAACCCGCCCGGCCCGACGGCTCCATGTTCTTCTCGCAAGAGGAGACGCGTTTCGCACGCCTCTGGATCCTCACTTGGTCGGTGCTGTGTTGTGCCTCCACCTTCTTCACTGTCACCACTTACCTGGTGGACATGCAGCGCTTCCGCTATCCAGAGCGTCCTATCATTTTTCTGTCGGGCTGCTACACTATGGTGTCGGTGGCCTATATCGCAGGCTTCGTCCTCCAGGAGCGTGTGGTATGCAACGAGCGCTTCTCTGAAGACGGTTACCGCACGGTGGTGCAGGGCACTAAGAAGGAGGGCTGCACCATCCTCTTCATGATGCTTTATTTCTTCAGTATGGCCAGTTCCATCTGGTGGGTCATCCTGTCGCTTACCTGGTTCCTGGCAGCGGGCATGAAGTGGGGCCACGAGGCCATAGAAGCCAACTCGCAGTACTTCCACCTGGCGGCCTGGGCCGTGCCGGCCGTCAAGACCATCACCATCTTGGCTATGGGCCAGATCGACGGCGACCTGCTGAGCGGCGTGTGCTTCGTGGGCCTCAATAGCTTGGACCCGCTGCGGGGCTTCGTGCTGGCACCGCTCTTCGTGTACCTGTTCATTGGCACATCCTTCCTCCTGGCCGGCTTCGTGTCGCTCTTCCGCATCCGCACCATCATGAAGCACGATGGCACCAAGACGGAGAAGTTGGAGCGGCTCATGGTGCGCATCGGCGTCTTCTCTGTGCTCTACACGGTGCCAGCCACCATCGTCATAGCCTGCTACTTCTACGAGCAGGCCTTCCGCGAGCACTGGGAGCGCTCGTGGGTGAGCCAGCACTGCAAGAGCTTGGCCATCCCGTGCCCGGCGCACTACACGCCGCGCATGTCGCCCGACTTTACGGTCTACATGATTAAATACCTCATGACGCTCATCGTGGGCATCACGTCGGGCTTCTGGATCTGGTCCGGCAAGACTCTGCATTCGTGGAGGAAGTTCTACACGCGTCTCACCAACAGCCGACATGGCGAAACCACCGTGTGAGCGAGGGCGCGCGGCTACCCTGCACCTCCGGGATGGGATGGCACGGCACTGTGCTTTCCTTCTGCAGCGAGGCGGGGGGAGGGCTCCCTACGGACTCCTATTTTATTTTTTTAAATAAAGAACAATCGAAACCATTTCTTTTCTAGGTCGCTTTTTAAAGAGAACTCTGCCCAACACCCCCACCAGGTTTGTAATTAAAACTGTAAATAGTCTTTGTAAAATAATTATATATTTTATATTTAAAAGAAAAAATTAGAAAAAAAAAAAAAAAAAGAATGGAGCCGGCGCCAAGGCTGAAGATTGGGATGGGAACCTGGGGGAGGTCTCTCCTTTCTTAAGTGCCCTTTTAAAGCCGCCCGGTATGTACTCTGGTTCAAAATTTTTGGTGATTTGGCAGGGCTGGGCCTGCTGGGAGAGGCACCTAGCCTGAGCGCTCTTTTTGTTGGCTGTGAGGAGTTGGGAGTTAGTTCCATTCAACTTCTACAAAAGCCAAATTTGCGAGCCTCCTCGCTGACACTGGGCCTGTGGAAGCTGTTGGATTATTTTTGAAAAGATTTGGATTCGTCTTTATTTCGTTTTATTTTTCCTTCTTTTCTTTCCCTCTTCATTTGTCCTGACTCCTTCACTAGATATTTGGAAACTTCCCAGCCGAGATGAAGACGTGGAAAAAAAAAAAAAAAAAACCGTGGATGGTGGGGGGGAGAGGGCGGGGATCTGGGGAGGTATGGCCTCCACCGCCCTGGCCCACTCCCCTGCAGGCAGGAAGATCTTTCTGTCTTTGACTTTTCTTCGTTTCCACTACCCTAAGCGTCCAAAATAGGCAGAATATGCTTTGTGGACTGTGTTTTAACCGTCCCCCCACTACACACACACACACACACACACACACACACACACACACACAAACCACTTCCAGTTCTGATCCTCTGCCTGAATTTTTAGAGGTACCATGAGCCTTTGAACATTTATTTGCAAATTCTGGGATTTTGAGATTTTGCAGCCTTCCCCTTATTTCCTGGTGGTCTGCTGGCCCCCAACCAAAAAACTGGTATTCAGGTTAGCAGACTGCAGGTTGGTTTGTGTATGTGTTTTTTTTTTTTTTTTTTTTTTGTTTGTTTTGTTTTGTTGTTGGGAGCTATTTTTCTCTTTTTTATTTCCACAAAGCAATAAAAATGGGTTGGGTTGGGGGGAGGGAATGGGTGGACTGATGGGATGGGATTCTTAGTTTTCTTTTGACAAAAGACTGGTTTCTTTTAAAACTTGTCCAAAAAAAGAAAAAAAAAGTGGGTATCTTTGCTTTAGAAGGCTGTGGGCAGGCTCTTTGTGGCTGTGGGGGTGGGGTTGAGTGTTTACTGGACATTCTATATCACAAGATTGATAGAATGTTTATAACAGATGTTTCTTATCTTCCTCCTACCCTCTCCCAAATAAAAATCAAGACTTTTCTTAAGTTAGCTGCCTGAGAAGTGATGTATAAAATATCTTTGACTGCTGGTATGAGAATTCCAGTTTCCAACACACATCAATTTCCTCAACTATTTGGAATATTTTAGAATTTTAATTCCAAAGGATTGATTTGAAGACAATTATGCCACGTAACTCATTTTTTTTGCCATCTCATGTGTCTTGATAATAGTGCAAATTAAAAGCTAATAATCATAATAATAAAGTGCATTTAATTATCTTCAAGAGATCTAGCCCTTTAATTGTATTTAACAGGGTTGTAACATTTTATTAGTTTAACCAAACCACACCTCCCTCCTCCTTCCCTGTCTCCCTCACCTAGTTAGTTGGGGGTGGGGCAGAGAAGTGGGCTTTGAGCCCAAGATCTAGGTTTTTTTTTTTTTTTTTTTTTTTTTTTTTTTAGCTAAATGGTTATGGGAGGAAAGGTACCTTATCATCTTTTGTTGGCTGACTTTGGGACAAGGGAGAAAGTATTTGGAACCCCTGCTTCAAAATGTTTGTATGTGTTAGTTTATGTTGGGGGAGGGGAACTGGAAATGTTTGGTGGTAATTGAAGTCATGTGGGGCTTTGTTTGGAATTGTATGAAGTCTAGGGATTTCAATAGATCCCCCCCAAAAAAATACATAGTCTCCCCCGCCAAAATCATTTGTGCCAGTGGCTAGTTCAAATTCAGTTTTTATCAATTGCTAATGAGTGTGAAGGCTAAACATGAGGTTCCCTTAATGATGGTGGGCAGGGGGAGGTGTCACTACTCCTGCGCTCCATTTGTTCCAAGTCTAAAGGAACCCCCCCCCCCCCAAGGCTGAAGGAAAGTGTTTAATTACAAACAAATTGTTGAGTGTCTTTCCTGGTAATAATGGTAAGAGCTTGGGGAATTGGATAGGATTTTGCTGTGCTGGGGACTGAGCCCAATGGGAAGAGAAGCCCTGTTAATTTCCTAACCTCTGGTCTCTGTTGAAGATTTTGGGAGAGCTTCCCCCATCCCCAAATCCTCCAGGGTCTTAGCGCTGTTTGCTTTGGATACATTTGTCCTGGATCTTCACACTGATGGCAGGAAGAGATGGTGGACTAGTAACAATCACCCTTTCCTTCCCAGAGCAGGGGGTGGTGGGAAGGAAAGAACTGGGGTAGAGATGGTTCTTCTTTCTTGCCTCTGCCCCCACATCCTACCTCAAGGTCTCCTGCCAATGTAGAACAGGGTCTAAGAAAACTGACAAAATAGGTTTTATGACTGGAGAAGAAGATGAATTATAAGATAATTGCCTCTTTTGGAAAGAACAGATCTTGAAGATGCCTTTTTCTTCTCTAAGGGGGAAGTCATGGACTGAATTAGCTTATAGAAAGCAGTGGGGGAACCCTCCCATCACCTCACACCAGTTTCTTTGATAAGATAACTTGGAGGAAGGGCAGCTTTAGACCACAGTGTGGGAAATTTAGGCTGGGGAGAGGAGAAAGGGTCTTGGAGGGAAAACCAAAGGTAAACCTTCTGAACTCAATGCTGCAACAGGAGAGTGGGGTCTCTACCCCATTGTTTGGAAAACACAGTTAAAAACCAGGGCCTAGAGGTCTGCTTTTGTAGATTTTCTATAGGTCTCAGGATAGATAGAAACTGGTTTCCACATCCTAAGTGGGTTGATTCCTCCTTCTGGGAGAGTGAGGGCTAAGGAGGGACTCCCCCCACTTGAGGCCCTGGGCAGGTGCTTTTTACCTGTTCTTCCACACTCACCCCCATCCCACAAGCCAGCTGTCTAGTTCAGATAGTTATTCAGACTCCCCCTTCTTATTGATCTGACTTTTGCTTTTCCTACCCCAAACCCCAGCCTTCCCTCCTGAAAAGTTTTCTATTGTTAAAAATTCTTTGTCCTTTTAGAGGATCCTTTAAGATCCAGTTCAGAATGGGCCCCCAAAATTTTCCAAGACAAAATTTTTCTGTATATCCCCCCAAAATGAATTCTGGTGTTGCCTCAGTGGGACCTGGAGATGCCAACTTTTAGATTATTCTAGAAGCTGCCAACTTCTAGATGATGATGATGATGATGATGATGATGATGATGATGATGATTAAGGGCATTGGAATCCTGATTTGGGCTGGATTCTGGAAGAGTTGTCCTGGGTGCTGTGGTGCACACATTTGGGAAGCCCAGCCTGAGCTCCTGCCACTTCAGAGATGAGTTTTCCCTTCTGTAGTCTCTGCCCACTGGAGCAGCATCCTTCCTCTAGATCACCTTTCTCATCTCTAAATTTAAACTTTGGGGGCCCCTGACTTTCTGGAATCTGAAATAGCTTTGGAACTCTAACTGCAATTAAAGGAGGGGGGGCTGGGATTGTGGCTGGGATTGTGGCTCAGCGGATGAGCACTCGCCTAGCACACGCTAGGCCCTGGGTTCGATCCTCAGCACCACATAAAAATAAATAAGTAAATGAAATAAAGGGTTTGTGTCCAACTACAACTAAAATATAATAAATATATTTTTTTTTAATTTTTAAAAAGGCCAGATTCACATGAACACATTATTTTGCATAAAAGTTCAGGAAGCTTCTGTACCACCTGGCTGTGCCTTCTCCCCACCTACTCTGACCCCCAAGCTAGTCCCACAGTTTCTAATTACCTCTGTGACACAAAGGGGATCAGAGAGAGGAAACTATTGTGACTAAAAACAAGGATCATCCCTAAGCCAGATTATTCACTCAATGGAATCATATTCCTCACTCAGGTAACAAATTATCAAGATGCAACAGGATGGAATGAATGTGCAATGCATTTGTGCCTGAGGGGGAGAAAAAAGAGGAATACAGAGCCAGATAAACCAACCATATTTGGAGAGAGCCTGGGCATGAGGCAGGACCTGCAGGGAGCACTTGTGCAAATTTCCTAATCTCTGAGTCCCAAGACCTCATTGGTACCTGCCAGGCAAGATTGTGGTGAGGGGGCTGGGGTTGTGGCTCAGTGGTAGAGCACTTGCCTACCATGTGTGAGGCACTGGGTTCGGATCCTCAGCACCACATATACATAAATAAATAAAATAAAGATCTAACAATAACTAATAAAAATATTTTTTTTTAAAAAAGATTGTGGTGAGGATTAAGTTGGGCCCTGCACAGACAGAACCAGTGCATAGTAGAAGTTCAATAAATTGTAGCAACCATATTCAGTGACCCACGAGGCTGAGGCAGGAGGATCACAAGTCTGAGGCCAACCCAAGCAACTTAACAGTACCCTGTCTCAAAATTTGGGGGATGTAGCTCAGAGATAAATTTTTCCCGAGTTCAATCCCCAGTACTACTACTACTATTACTACTACTACTACTACTACTAATAATAATAATAATAATAGGAAAAGAAAGAAAAATAAAATGGGGGCTGGGGATGTGGCTTAGTGGTAGATACCTCTGGGTTAAACCCCCGGTACCACAAAACAAATAAGTAAATAAATTCTAGCAGTTTTCCAACTACTTAGGATAAATTCCTGAAAAGCAGAATCACTGGATCAAAGGATACTTTTTTTTTTTTTTTTTTTTTTTTTGAGGGCTTTGTAACCTATTGTAACCAGTAGTTTTAACAGAGTAGAATGTTTCCTGTGTTCCCAAGTTTTTTCTCTGACTCTGGATGCCAGCCCAGGGTCTCAAATCTCCTCAGGGTGGTGGTAGGCAGCATTTGTCTCCCTCTTTTTCCTCTGATTAGGACAGAAATGTCTTACTCGCCTGAGTGACCAGACGCACACGCTGGTGGGCCTCACCAACAGGCTTTGAAGCTGGCTAATTAGGGCTAGGACTGTCACAGCTGGCTTCCCCTGCACCTCCCCCTGCCCCTCCTGCCCATCCCTAGCCTCACAGCCTGAGAGGCCTCCCCAGCTGCCTTGCCTTCCCCTGCAGTCTTGTGGCTCCTCTAAGCCATCTGGGAAGGCCCCAGAATTTGAGTCCCTAAAGGACTGAGGCAAAGCAACAAGATGAACAAGAAGTGACTTGGGACAGGGAATAAGCTCGTGGACTGTTGGGTTTGCCAGTGGCCCAGGAAGCCCTCATTGCCCGTGAGGGCTGGAGAGGAGCCGGCCCAGGCTGGGGGCTGAGTCCTGGGCCCTTTGTTTGGACGCCAAAGCTTTCTCAAGGCTCCAGCCTCCCAACCTGGCCCTTATAATTAGCCCCAATCAGAGTGTTTATGTAGGGGCCTAGTGCGGAACTCAGAGCCCCGTGATTTCATTCCAAACCTACAGGGAGGAAAGGGAGGGAAAGGGATTTGTATGGGGGCAAGCAAAAGGGAGGATAGAAAAGATATGAAGGAGACCTAGACGAGGGAGAGAGGAGGAGATCTGAGAGGGGAAGACAATCGCGTTCCCTTCCACCATGGCAGGGGTCAGGACCACCCGACCCCCAAAGTAGCTGACACCCCAGCTTCTGATCCTGGGCCAGGTCTTCCTGCCTTCTGGGCAGGCTCTGTGGGTGGGTGGGCTTATGCCAATCGGAAATGGCTTGTATATAATTAACCAACTAATCACCACTTCAGCCCTGTGGAAGGGGAGGGTACAGACCAAAGCCATGGCTCCCCCAGCAAATTCCTGTCTCCCCATTTACCTTCCTCTCCCTGGGGCTTGAGTGAGCCAGATTCTGCAGCTGCTTAGGTTAGTAGACTCAAGGGTGGCAGGAAAGGATTCAGGAAGGGAGGTGGGTATTCTTATCTCAGGCCTCCTGGGGAAATGTGACAGAAGAGAGTGGACAGGCTGTGGCTGGTGGGGACAGTGGGAACTTGGGTGGGAAGGCTGGAGTGAGGATTCCCAGTCATTGTTCCCATGTGGCACTGGGTGTGTCCCAAATTCAATTAGCATTTCTCTCTGGTCTAGTCCTCCCTAGGAACTCTCTGGGGTAGATGTGGCTTGTAGAGAATTCTGTTTTTTTTTTTTTTTTTTTTTTTTTTTTTTTTTAAAGAGAGAGTGAGAGAGGAGAGAGAGAGAGAGAATTTTTAATATTTATTTATTTTTTTAGTTCTCGGCGGACACAACATCTTTGTTGGTATGTGGTGCTGAGGATCGAAACCGGGCCGCACGCATGCCAGGCGAGCACGCTACCACTTGAGCCACATCCCCAGCCCCTTGTAGAGAATTCTGTGTACAGGGTTTAGTGTCCTGTGCCAAGGGGGTTGAGGGCACAGTGTGGAGTCTGAGCTCATAAAACCCTTGCTTCAAATTCTGCCAGGCCAGACAAGGCTGGAGGATTCAGCTCTTACCTAGCAGGCAGGAGGCCCTGGGTTCAATCTCTAGCATAGAAAGAAGCCGGGCCTGGTGGCGCAAACCTGTAAGCCACTGGGAAGTGGCTCAGGAGGCTGAGACAGGAGAATCACAAGTTCAAAGCCAGCCTCAGCAATGGTGAGGCACTAAGCCACTCAGTGAGACCCTGTCTCTAAATAAAATACAAAAATAAGGCCAGGGATGTGGCTCAGTGGTCATGTGCCCCTGAGTTCAGTCCCCAGCACTACTTTCGCCCCAAAAATGAATGAAAGAAAGGAAGGAAGGAAAGAAAGGGAAAAGAAATCCTACCAGGCCTCCAGGGAGCATCCAGACATTCCCTCCCTTAGCACATGAAACACCATCTGGATCTTACATTGTCAGACTAACCAAGCTCCATAGCTTTGTACCACACTCTTCCTATGACCTGAGGTCCTTCCCTTCTTCTAGGCTACATATTAACTACCAACACCTCAGAACTTACCTCAGGTCAGATGGCCCCTCCACAGAGAGCTTTACCACTGTCCAATCCTCTGACACTCTTTGTCCCCACAAATGTGTTCTTATTTGTCACATCACATCACATTGTTATTTATTTACCTCCTTTCTTAAGTGTTCCCTCCTTGAGGTGTGTTTGGTGTGACTTTTATCTCTATATCTCAGAGGCCAGCAAGATGCCCAAGAGCCCAGCACAGTGGCACAAGCCTGCAATCCCAGCAGCTCAGGAGAATGAGGCAAGAGGATCACAAGTTCGAGGCCAACCTCAGTAACAGCGGGGGGGGGGGGGGGGGGGGGGCAAGCAACTTAGCGAGACTTTATCTCAAAAAAGGGGGAAGGCATGAGATGTGGCTCAGTGATTAAGTACCCCTGGGTTTAATCCCTGGTACCAAGAAAAAAAAAAGTCCAACATCAGATTTTTGGAACCAGCTGCCTGGGCTAGAATCCTGCCTCAGCTACTTGCTAACTGCTGACCTTGAGCAAGTTAATGAAACTTTCTTTGCATCATCTGTAAATGAGAATTGCAATTTCCTTGCAACTAGAGTGAGTAATAAACAAACTAATTCAAGCAAAGTGCTTGAAATAGTGCCTGGCACATAGTAAGTACTTAATAAATGCCAGTTAAGCTTATTCATTCATGTGTTGGATCAGTGGATGTGAGTTTTTTAGAACTGAACCCAGGGTCTCTTGCATGCTAGGCAAGCACTCTGCCTATGAGTTAAATGCCTAGCCCTAGGATGTATATTTGGTACTTATGAATCAGACAGTTGCTAAACTCTAGAGCTGCATAAATCCAGTTTCTTCCTGCCCACATGCATTTGACAATCAAGTTTGTTCAATGAATGAGTGGATACATATTATGTGGCTCTTGTGGGATTATCACATATTTTGTTAAGCAAACTCATCCAAATATTTGAGACTGTGCCCAGATCAAATACGGAAGTATTAGAGTTCAGAACACACCACCCCAAAATATGACTATAGGATATCAAAATGTGCTACTCCAAAATGTACTGTTTTGTTTGAGACAGGGTTTTGCTAAATTGCTTAGACTGGCCTTGAATTTGCAATCTTCCTTCTCAACCTTCCCAAGTTATTGGGATTACAAATGTATGCCTGGCTATACCAAAATGTACTTCTTTGTCATATTTTGAACTATTTATTCTGGAGAAACTACAGACACAGAAGTAACTCTGAGAAACTGTACTTTTATGAAATAAACCTATCTCTGTGAAGGAAATCTGTATTAGTAAAATATTTGAATCAGGCATAGGGCTATTGGGACATAACTTTTATTACCTAAAAAACTCACATCCACTGATCCAACACATGAATGAATAAGCTTAACTGGCATTTATTAAGTACTTACTAAGAGATTTTATCTGCATCATAATACCACATATACTTACATTACCATCAGTTCCTCCTCTTAGCCTCCCATCACTTGTGTCCTCACCCAGAAAGATTGGGCTGGGCATATAGCTCAGTTGGTATAGTGCTTGCCTTGTACTGGGTTAGATCCCCAGCACCATTAAAAAACAAAAAACAAAAAACAAAAAAAAAAAAAAAAAAAAAAAACCCAAGGTCCTTTTTCTTTTTTGGAGTTCAGGGTACTACATAAACTTCAATCATCTGACCTTCATGTTTAGTGGGACTTCCTTTTATATGTATGTAATTAAATACAATTTTTTCCCATTAATCTGTTTTATGTTCCATTTAATTCATAGCCCAGTCAAGGAATTAGAAAGGTAGAGGGAAGGTATTTTTTGCTCCCTTATCAAATCATGCTACATCTGTTTGAATCATATCAAACAAGCAACAAAACTGGGGACAATCCTTTATGAACCTGCAGTATGTGATGGTGTTAAGAACAAGTGGAAAAATGTGGTCAGGATGGAGAATTCTGCACACCTTTAGCCCAATCTTCACTGCTGCTAATGAGAATGTTACAAAAAATTTTCTACAAGGCAGAATAATTATTCTCATCCAAATACACAATAAACATGTCAAAATTTCACTTAACTCATTAATTAATGAAGGAGCCAATTCAAGGGGGAACTCAAAAAGCAGAGATATATTTAGGTAATCGGGAAGGTTGAAATAAGAGCCAGGTGCTATGGTGTGTGCCTATAATCCCAGTGGCTAAGGAGGCTGGGGCAGGAGATGGCAAGTTGGAGACCAGCCACAGCAAATTAATAAGGCCCTAAGCAACTTAGCAAGATTCTATCTTCAAAAAATAAAAATAAAAAGGACTGTGATGTGGCTCAGTGGTTAAGCAAACCTGGATTCAATCCCCAGTACCCTCCCCAAAAAATTGTATTTAATTACATACATATAAAAGGAAGTCCCACTAAACATGAAGGTCAGTACGTGCCCTGGATTCAGCTCCTAACACCTAAAAAGTAAATAAATAAATAAATAAATAAAATAAAAAGAGCGCTAAAATAAATTTGCTTAATAGATGCAAAATTACATACTATCAATAAACTTTTTTGTTTGTTTGTTTTAGGTGGACACAATATCTTTACTTATTTTTATGTGGTGCTGAGGATCGAACCCAGTGCCTCATGCATGCTAGGCAAGCACTCTATGACTAAGCCACAACCCCAGCTGCCACAGTCCGGCTGCCAGGCGCCATTCTGACTTGTTTACAGACCCTAACACCCAGCCTTTCAGTTTTTCTTGACAAGAAGTTAGGAGCTTAGGTTTCTCAACATGTCAAGTGCCACTCCTTCCAACCAAAGAGCTTTAGTTCCAGTAGGGAGCCCAACACCATCCAGAAAGCTGGAAATCTTCCAGTCATCCTCAGTCTTCCCATCTTTCCCTGCCCCTAGCATGTGAAACGCCATCTGGATCTTACATTTAAGGAGATTGAAACTTATCCTCCTTTGCCTTCTTCTTTCCCACCCCACAATCACATTCCCCTTCAATCATGTAGTCAACACATTCTCCCCTATGCATGGTCACCACCATTTATTGAATACTGTCTATCAGACACTATGCATTCACAGCATCAGTTAATGTTCAAATTAACTTGAAATGAGGGTTCTCTTCACCTCTAATTATAACAAATTAAAGTTCATAGAAGTGTTGTTCCAAGGGCATCAGACTAGCAAAGGCCTTCAGACTTTTAACAACTATACCACAAGTACCAAATGAGGTAATTTCTCATGCCAACTGTAATGAATTGGGTAGCCGTCTAGAGTACTGTGTTGAGATGGATTCTGAGGCATCCTCTTGGATGTAGTGGGAAATAGTGCTGGGATCTATTAGTGATGTCTGACATGGTCACAGAATTAAATAAATAAATATAAGAATTTGAAATTATGCCAGATATTTGTTAGGCTAGCTTATCCTCTACAGTCTTGCACATCATCTGATTTTTTTTTTTTTGTACCAGAGATTGAACTCAGGGGTGCTCAACCACTGAGACTGAGCCACATCCCCAGCCTCATTTTGTATTTTATTTAGAGATAGAATCTCATTGATTTGCTTAGTGCCTCACTTTTGCTGAGGCTAGCTTTGAACTCAACGATCTTCCTGCCTCAGCCTCAGCCTCCTGAGCAGTGGGGATTACAGGCATGCACCACCATCTGATCATTTTTTAACGACTGATGGTTGGTGGCAATGTTTCTGGATCATAATGCCAGTTTTCTAAGTCTTTGCTACTCAGAATGTGATTCCAATAGCCTTGTGCCCCATCCCTTCCTTCAGACAGCATCATCATTTGGAAACTAGAAAAGCATAATATTTTCTAGAAAAGCATAATATTTGGTCTGACCTCAACCCTACAGAATCAGAAACTATGCTTTAACAAGTTTCAAAGGGGATTTGTTTGCACACTCAAATGTGAAGATACTAGTTCCGGGAACTTCTTTTTTCAACTGAACTTATCCCTTCCTTAGCAACCAGACTCATCTCCTTCCAGGAAGCTTCTAGTTCAGGCCCAGGTAAGTATTCCTGACAGACCCTAATGCTCACTAGCAGAACCAGGGACATTTATAGACTCAATTGAGGCCTGGGGATGTTAAGACATCCTTTTCCATGCTGGAAAAACCTTGCAGAATTCTTCAGCTTTTCCCATTAGAGGTGTGAGGGACTGTGGGTTTGCTGGCTGAACCTCTGCAGCTCAGCACCTGTTTGGGGAGACTTCACAGAGCCTTTCTGGGGCCTCCAGAATCCAGCCTGAACTTCCTACCCCAACTTTTGAGACCTTTGCTTCTTCTCATAGGGGCCCCGGGAGAGGTGAATGGTGCAGAGAAGTAGTTGCTGAACTGCTGAACGTGGGAGCACAGCAGCTCATTGGACCAGTACTTCAACCAGCGGGTGCTGAGCATTGTTCTGTGCCTGCACTAGAAACATGGCAGTAAATGTGTATGATGGCTGCTTTTTTTTTCCCCCTCCTGGTGCTGGGGATTAAACTCTTCTTGTGTGCTAAACAAGCACTTTACCACTGAGCTACAACCCAGCCTCTGACCCCTGCTCTTCAGGACAGTGGGCATATAGACATATCATTTTTATGATCATGTGATACAAAAGGTAGACAGGGGAGTTGCTAGGAAAAAAGAGGAGAGAGGGACATTCCACTTGGAAGGAACAGCATGCCACAGACTTGAAAGAATGGAAGGACATGTCACAGGGAACCACAGGGAGAAGAGAGCCTGCCTGGGACATAGAACAAGTGTGGAGAAGAGTGTGGTAAGGCTGATGAGGGTGAGGATTTGAGCTGATCCCCAGCAAAATTTCAATCTCACGCTGGCTTCCTTGGCCTGCAGCACTCCTGCCCGCTCTCAATACAGGATCTCATTTCTGTCCTACCTTAAGCCAATCAGATCCAGGAGACAGTTACATACACACACAACCCAGAGAACGTGTCAAAGTCAAATATTAGCAGGTTTTGCATCTATGCCCTCTTTTTCAGTCAATGACTGACTGGAGTCAGATCTCCTTGTCTACACCAATAGAAGGAAAAATGTTCACTGAGGGGGGTGTAGCTCAGTTGGTAGAGGGCTTGCCTCACATGCACAAGGCCCTGGGTTCAATCCCCAGCACCAAAAAAAAAAAAAAAAAAAAAAAAAAAAAAAAAAAAAAACAAACTGAATTAACTTCCTGGAAAAAGAAGTACTAAGAAAGACTTTTGGTATCCCTGAACTAAGAAATGGTGAGAGCTACAAACTTGGTTACACATGTACATCAGATCTTATGCAACTGTACCTGTGTGTTTGGATATGAATGTCTGTGTGTGTACATGTGCATGTCTCTCTCTTTCTTTTTTCTTTTTGGCAGTGCTGGGGATTGAACCCAGGGCATTGTGCATGGGAGGCAAACACTCTACCAACTGAGCCATATCCCCAGCCCCACATGTGCATATCTCCAAGGAAAGCATTGCATCAGGCATCTTGAAATCTCAGGAAATAGAATTCTCTAACAATTCCTTGTCAGAGAAAGAGGGAGACATTGTTTCGTTTTTTCATCTAGAATTCATGTGGGGTAAACTTCTTCCAGGAGTCAAAAAGTAAACTGGCTTTAGTACATCAAGTCCTTTGACACTCCTCTATTGACAGTTGGGGGTCTATGTCTCCTTGCCTTGACTGTGGACTACTTTGATTGAATATGGTTAAAGCGACACTATGTGACATCCACATCTGGGTCATGAAAGCCCATGCAGCCTCAGCCTTATTCCTTGTATTCCTCCCACTTCAATTTATCTGAGCTGACAGGTAAGAAGTTAGACTACCATGAGGCCACCATGCTGGAGAGGTCACAGATAGGTGCTCTGGCTGATAGATCTAACTGAGCTCAGACCCATTAACACATCAGACAGGTGGGTGAAACCACCCTGAATCCTCCAGATCAACCCATAGAACAGTTGAATATCATTGAGTGTCCTCAGCAACACCAGATAGAATGAAGAATCATCCAGCCAAGCCAGGTCCAAATTCCTGGTCCATAGAATTCTGAGATACTATCAAAATGATAATTATAAACTACTAAGTCTCAGAGAACGTTGTCATGGAGGAATAGATAACTAAAAGAAATGGTATTAATAATTATTAAGTTTATGTATCTGGCACTGTTCTAAGGGTTTGTCTTATATTAACTAATTTTTTCCTCAGAAGAGGATATAGAAGCCAGAGAAGTTAAGCAATTTTGTAAGGGTGATCACTTGGGCTTGGACAGAGGCAGTCTGATGCCAGAGCCCAGATTCTTTTTCTTTTTTCCCTTGCCATGCTAAGGATCAGACCCAGGATCTAAAAAAGAAAAAAAAAAACCAGGATTTTGCACGTTAGGCAAATGCTCTACCACTAAACTACATCCTCACTCCAAATCCTAGACTCTTTATCCTTACCTTAAACAATAGAATAGCAGGGATTAAAAAGATCTTAAGATGTTGTGTCCGCCGAGAACTAAAAAATAAATATTAAAAATTCTCTCTCTCTCTCCTCTCTCTCTCCTCTCTCACTCTCTCTTTAAAAAAAAAAAAGATCTTAAAAACCACAGAACTGAACTCCTTTATATTATACATAAAGAGGAGGGGGAATGGGAACAGGAAGGACAGTAGAATGAATCAGACGTACTTTCTTATGTTCATATGTGAATACACGACTGGTGTAACTCCCCAACAGGTACAACCACAAGAATGGGAATTTATACTCCATGTATGTATAGTATTCAAAATACATTCTACTTTCATGTATAACTAAAAAGAACAAAAAGAAGAAGAGGAGGAGGAGAAAAAAATCAGATCCAAGAGGATTAAATGAATAGCATCATGTCTCACAGTCTCTGTGTTAAGTCAGAATCAGACCCTAAGTTTATTGACTTTCAGTTTACAGGAAAAATAGAATAGAACATTCTTCTATCTCAAAACCTCCTTCTTCTGGAACACCATACTTACTTCCTCATGTCCTGGGTTCACCATACCAGTAATCTTGGGTTTAATCTCTGCCATTTTGTACATCTACAGATGACTAGCTTCTCAGGACTAATGGATGTGTACATACACACACATACACACACACACACATATCCAGGTTAATCAGAGCTGGGTAGAATTCCTGCTGATCCCATATCAAGGATCAAAATTTTTGCTTCCAAAGATATCCATCTGGCTTAAGGTCCTGTGTGAGGAATTTCTCTTGTCTTTCTTCTTTTCCATTCTTTCCTTATGTCATTTAAAGTGGAAAAACTATATGACTCCATGTGGTAGGCAGCTTCAAAGTTGGCCTCCAGTGATCCCCGCTTCCTGGTATTCATGTGCTTGTGTAATCCCCTCCCTCTGTGGTAAAGGATTAGGCCTGCAACACCCACGTGAGTGAGCTTGGAAGCAGATTCCTTTCTCCCTGCTTGTCTGGTGAAGTCTTCAGATGAGACTGCAACCCCAGGTGGCAGCTTAACTGCATGAGATGCATTGGGCCAAGGGCACCTACCTAAGCTCCGCAACATTTCATGACCCACAGAAAATGCAAGAAAATGTGGTGCAGTTTGTTTGTTGCTTGCTTTGTTTTTGTTACTTTTTGCAGTACTGGGATGGAGCCCCAGGGTCTTCTGAATCCCAGGCAAATGCTTTCCACCTCAACCTCAACTCCTTTCTACTGTGTGTGGATGGTGCTAGGGATCAAACCCAGGGCCTTCTGTATGCAAGGCAAGCACTCTACCAACTGAGCTATATCCCCAGTCCCCTTTTTCTTTCTTATTGTGACATAGCATTGAAGAAAATGCATAAAGCACACTTTAATTTTAAATACAGATTAGTGGATTTTTACATGTGTCTAGACTCAAGTAAACACTACCTAAATCAAGATACAGGACATTTTCTTCCTGTATCCTTCCAGTGAGTATGGCTCTAGAGGTGACTCCCTGTTCTGACTTCTATCACTATAAATTAATTTTGCCTGTTATAGAACTTTTAGAATGGAATCATATAATATGCCCCCTTTTGTATCTAATATCTAAGGTCAGTTAGATTCATCTACCTGGTGGAATCCTGACCACATAATTAATTAATTAATTAATTTTCTTTTTTGTATGTGTGTGGTGGTGGTTTAAACCAGGGTATTCTACCTCTGAGCTACACCTCCAGCCTTCCTTTTTTTGTTTGTTTGTTTGTTTGTTTAGTCTTGCTACATTACTGAGGGTCCCAGGCTGGCCTCTGTCTTGTGACCTCCCTGTCTCAACCTGGAATTGTAGGCATATGTCACCATAACTGGTCTGGCCACATATTTTCTTTCTTTCTTTCTTTCTTTCTTTCTTTCTTTCTTTCTTTCTTTCTTTCTTTCTTTCTTTCTTTCTTTCTTTCTCTATTTTTTTCATGTGGTACAGGGGAATACAACCAAGGCCTCATACATGTTAAGCAAGCCTCTACCACTGAACTGTATCCCCAGCCCCTGCATAATTTCTTACAGTAAAAACTCCCCCACTAGCCAGGTGCAGTAGTGCATGTTTGTAATCCCAGTGACTCAGGAGGCTGATACAGAAGGATCACAAATTCAAGGCCAGCCTTGGCAACTTAACAAGACCCTGTGTCAAAACAAAAAATTAAAAAGGGTTGGGGATGTAGTTCAGTGGCAAAGCACCCCTGGGTTCAATTGCCAGTACCAACCCACCAACCAACCAACCAACCAACCAACAAAAACATCCTCTCCCCTCTTCATGATCCAAGATTAGTTTCCTGAGCTGTTCCAGTTTTAAATTGAATTCTCTTCCCTTTACTTCCCTTGCTTTTATTCTTCCCTTTCTTTCTCTATTAGTATGTAGTAAGTACCTTTGCACAGGTGCTAGGGAAATAGTGTGAGCAATACAGACTTGGTTCCTGCCCTGCTGCAAGTGTGTGTGCACAGGGAAGAACCAGCAATCACAAGAGATCCAGATGAGTACAATGTAAGATGTACCAGGGATTCGATGAGAATTTGTATGAGATGAGTCAAATCCCAATTTTATGGGCCATGAAACACTTCCTGGAGGAAAGGACATCTATGCTGAGACCTGAAGGGTGAATAGGGTTGTGAGCACTCATCTGTGAAAAAGTTGTAAGGCAGGAGAATAAAAGGATACTTTCAAGAAACTGCAAGAAGTTCAGAGAAGTTCTACTTGGCTGAAACACAGAGGCCAAAGTTGGGAAAAGTCTTTGGTAAGGCCAGGTGGGGCAAGATTTTGAAGAGCCATGTGAGCTCCATTAAGGAGTTTGTGTTAGTCAGCTTTCTATTACTATAACAAATCCCTGAGATAATCAATTTATAAAGAGAAAAAGTTGGTAGAGCATGGTGGTACATGCCTATAATCCCAGAGATTCAGGAGACTAAAGGAAGAGGATGGTAAATTTGAGGCCAACCCCAGCAACTTAGTGACAATCTGTCTCAAAATAAAAAAATGATAAAAAGGGCTGAAGATATGGTTCTGTGATAAAGTGTCCCTGGGTTCAATCCCCAGTACCGCCAGAGAGAGAGAGAGAGAGAGAGAGAGAGAGAGAGAGAGAGAAAGAGAGAGAGAGAAGTTTGGCTCATAAGTTTAGAGATTTGGGGGCATGATGGATTGACCCTGTTGCTTTTGGGTCGGTGGAGACGCAGCATGTCATGGCAGGAAGCACTTGATGGAGCAATGCCACTCACCTCATGCCTGGGATGTAAAAGAAAAGGAAGAAGAAAGGGGTCATTGTCCCACTATCACCTTCAAGCACACACCTCCAATGACTTGAAGACCTCCCACTAGGCCCCACCTCTTAAAGGTTTTGCTGCCTCCTAATAGCACCAGGCTGAGAACCAAGCCTCTAACACATGGGCTTTGGGAAATGCTTAAGAACCAATTCATTGCCAAGTCCAAACTTTATCCTAGGAGTCATAGTCTATATCATGATTTTTTTTCTTTTTCTTTCTTTCTTTTTCTTTTTTTAGTAAGAGAATGACACAATGAGGATTTGGCTTATTTTATTTATTATTACATTTGATTTTGATTTTCAGTCAATTTTTAAAGGTATTTTACTTTCTGGAAAGGTGTACACATGATATACAAGTGCCCGGCTCTCCTTGGGTGTGGCTTTTAGAATTGATTACCCTGGCCACTAGGTGGAAAGAAACCTGGTAAGGAAGCAAGGGTAGAAACAGAAGTTTCAGGAAGCTTTTCAGCATTCCAAGTAAGAAAGGATGGTAGCCACTGTGTGAAAAATTTGAGAGACATCTAGGGCAGGTGAATTGGAGAACTCTAGTACTGAACTGACATGGGGTATGAGAGAAAAGGGATAAGGACTATACCCCAGGGAAGAAGATACCACCTTTCAATGAGCCAAAGGGAAGCAAAAGGGGAGCAGAGTTAGGGAGTATGGTAGGTGGTCTGCAAAGATCCCACCAGCAATGCCTTCCCCTTGAGCAAATGCTGGTCCTTTAATCTATTTTCCAATACCTTGAATTGGTGTGGCTTTATGAATAACTTTGACCAATAACATGCAGCCAAAGTGATACCTTGACAGTTCAGGTCTAGGCCTGGAAGCTTCTACTTTGGCCTTCTTGGAAGCCAGCCACTATGTAAAAAGTCCAGTCATCATGGAGGAGAGAAAGTTTCCATAAGAGAGGGAGAGGGAGCTGGGGATGTAGTTCAGTGGCAGAGCACATGCCTAGCATGTATGAGGCCTTGGGTTTGATCCCTGGCACTGCAAAAAAAAAAAAAAAAAAAAAAAAAAAAAAAAAAAAGAGAGAGAGAGAGAGAGAGGGAGGGAGGGAGAGAGAAGGGAAGAGACACTCTGTTGAATGAGACTATGAAGGGAAAGAGAATTCTGGACACTCGTATCTCTTCCAGTGGAAGTAATTTTTTTTTCTGACTTCATACTCCTGGGGGAAAATGTTTTTTTCTTTGCATTCCTGTTTCTAACACAGGGCTAAATACAAAGTAGCTGTTAACTACATGCCAGATTCATGCTAAATGAGGCTCACTTGGATAGTGTCCTAAATGGGGTCTAATTCCTGAGTTCTTGTCCTCACACAAATCCTTTGGTTTCTCCATTTAGGCAAAGGTCTCACTTTACTCCCTTCTTCCAACTCTGGAGCTGGTCCCTAGCTGGGTGTGGAGTGGGAGATAGAGGTATATAGATAGTACTGCTGAAGTCACTGGGCTCAAGCCCCACAAGAGAGCCATCCTTCTGTGCCTCCATGGAGAGTGGCAGGGGCAATGGAAGCAGGTGATGTGACTCGCAGGGCAATGTGATTGATGGGGACAGACTTGCAGAGGTCTGTCTGCATTCCTCAGCAGGGGCTGAGGAGGGGCCTGATGTGTTTGTTGTACTTCCAGGAAGGAGAGAGGGTGACTGACCCCATGCTCTTTGACTGAATAATTCTCTACTCCCCTAACTTAGGGTGACCACCAGGAGATCTGCCAGTTGAAATAATTTACCTTTTTTTCCCCTTCATGTCGTAGAGTACCCGGCCTGCCTATAGGTTGGGGCTCCCAAAGTCAGGATCCATATCTTTCCTCTGTATTTCTCCCTCAGGGCCAGGAAAACCAGGGACCCTCCACATGCTTCCTATTGATTACTCTTGGTGACCCCTTCAGAGCCCCTATTATTTATTGATTGATTGATTTTGTACCAGGGATTGAACCCAGGGGCAATTAACCACCAAGCCACATCCCCAGCCCTTTTTTATATTTTATTTAGAGACAGTATCTCGCTAAGCTGTCCAGGGAATCCCTAAATTGCTGAGGCTGGTTTTGAACTCTCAATCCTCCTGCCTCAGCCTCCAGAGCCGCTGGAATTACAGGCATGCATCACCCCACCTGGCTATAGCCGTGTTTCCTGAAGGGATAGAGCATCTTCATTGTCCCCCCAGCACAACTCCTATCACACTAGAATCTAAGAAGGGACTCAGGAGAGGCCCTTGTCCAACTTTCTTATATTCAAGGTAAGGGAAACTGAGGTCCAGGTCAGGGAAGTGGCATGTCCCAAGGTGCCAGCTGACTCCTGGAATTGCTGAGGCCAGGACCCACATGTCTGAGCTCCCAAAACAGTGCCCTCTACTCCTGCACAGCCCCCTTCAGGGCTCTCCCTCACCGACTTCCCTTCTCTTCTTACCATCCTTTCTCTTCCCAGCTTCTAACATGCTCTGTGGCAGGGACACTTCCATTTTGGGGGAGGGTGGGCAGCTGGCAGTCTTTCTGAAACTCACGGCATGGAATTCCTGAACTCCAGAGGCTGGCACACACAAGGGCACACATGTACCCATCCACTCCAAACACCATTGAGCTGCTCATGCTTGGTGGGTAAGACGTGTACACGGGACAATCCCACACCTGGTTAGGGACTCCCATGCTCTCCACCAGTCCCCCTACTCGGATGGACCCTGGCACAAACCCAAGTGCCAGGGCTCCTCATCTGGCCTCAGCCCTGGGTTTCCACAGCTGGCAGAACTAAGGACAGCTGAATGACCCCTTCTGGCTCTGGATCCAGAGGTGAGAAAAAGGAGACTGGTTCACAGCCCTCCTCAACGTGAGCAACATTTGTCCACTTAGGACTGTCACCACTGGGTCTTTACAGGTCCCTCCCTGGGTGGATAAGTGGCAGGAAAGAAATAGGACCCCAACTTTCTTCTTTTTGCTCCCTGTAGCACCCTTCCCCCTTCTTGATAAGAACCTGTTTGAACAAGTTCCTGCCAGGCTCTAAGTTCCTAGGAGACACAGCTGGATCTCTGAAAACACAATGGAGATGTTTATCTTCTCTCCCAGCCCTGCCCTGTTATTCCTGCTGGGCAGTGCCAGCCAGGGCACTATCTGATGAGAAAAATTAGGATAGACTGAACCGGCCTGGTACCTACTAACAGGCCAAGCGCCTGCCACAGTCTTGGGGGAAGAGAGAGCCTGAAGGGGAGGTGCAGATGGGGCAGGAACAGAGATGTCCCTTAGAGTTTGATTCCTCTCTTCCTCACCCCACCCCCAGCCCCAGCCATTCCAATGTCCCCCATCTCTGGAAAAGCTGAATTGGGATTCGATCCCCAAGCCAGTTGCCTGAGTTCCGGAGCAGCTGTCCCAGGCTTGGGGGGAGGGGTCCAGGAATGCTGGGGCTGAGGCCTGGGCCGCCCCAGACAGAGCCGGCTCTGAATTCTGGGAATGTTTGTGCAGCTGGAGCCCATTAGGGGAGGGAGCCGGGCGCTTATTAATCCCAGCCTTGTTCCCCGGGAGGGGCCAGGGCCCTGCACACGAGTGGAGGGGGAGGGGGCTCTGCTATGGGAGGCCAGCCCCCAGCTCTCAGCCCCCTGCTTGGTTGTGTCTCAGACAACCAGCTTAGAGATCTGGGTACCTCCCCCACCCCCACACCTCACTTGCCGGTTGCCCTTCTGTGTGGGGACATGTGTATCCACATTCTCAGGGAGCAGAGTGTAGAGGTGAGGTGCTGTGGTCTGGTGCGGTCTCATGTGAGCAGAATACCAGGGACATAGTGAGGTCTGACCTGGACAGGCAGGAGTGCCAGTGGTCCTGAGCGAGTGCCATACTTGCCCCTCAGGAGTGCTTGCTGGCTGGCCCCCTGGCTGGTGGGAGAAAAGTAGACCACAATTTTGTTGCCCTAAGTATCTGAATGTTTTCACAAAGAAGCTGAGGCCAGAGTATGGAGGCAGGGCCCCTGTGTACAACCTTGAGGGTCACCTCCTGCACCAACTCCAGGGAATGCCATTTACTGAGACTGCAGCGTAAGGGGCACTTCCAAGGTTTGTGCAGTGTACAGCCTGCTCCTCTCCACACAGTGTTCTGGAGTGTAGTCTGGGATTTGAGGGCCTGGGTTTGGTTATGAGCTGGCTCTGCTGTAAGTGGTACAAAACAAAAAAGGCCTCGTGTGGTGTTCAGCTCCAGTGGCTAGCTCTGGGGCCTGGGATCCAATTCTTAACCTCCCTGAGCCCTCCTTCGCTACACTCTGATTTTGATTGGGGTCTCCCCTATGCATCTCCTGAGGTTGCTGAACAGATCATTTGTCCATCAATCCATCCATCAATCCTTCTGACAAACTTGTATGCCACATATTCTGCTGGTTATTAAGGCCACAAAATTCAACAAGGTTCCTGACCATTAGGAGCTCATACCCCCATAGTGTGGGGTGGGCTAGTCAACAAACACAAATAGAGTACAAATGTGGAAAGTGCTCTAACTTGGTGCTGTGGCGGGTGTGGAGGAAGCACTGTCAGCAGCCTGTACACACACATTCTTAGGATGACATGTGGGAAGGTGCCTTGTGCACAGTGAGGCCAAGCATGGTGTGGAAGGCAACTGCAGCAGATCCTCTGGGAGAGAACTGAGGTCGCTGGGTACTTCCTGCACTCAGACCCTGCCACATCCCAGCTGTGGGTGGGACTGCTACATGCTCAGTGTGGTTAAACCAGAAGGGTACCAGAATGAGCTCCTTTAGGACTTGAGAAATGTGGCAGCTGTGATAAAAGTCCTCATAGCCTATTTGGAGAACAGAGAGGAAGCACATGACCAATGCCATAGAGATGGGTTGGCTTTGATGGCCTCTGCTGATGTCCCACATCTTCCTGGGAAATGAGAAGGGGGAGGGGCTGGGGCATAAGAGACAAGGAGGGGCAGGGCCCTGGGCGGCTTCAGAGAGGATTCATCCTCCTCAGCCATCCCCAAGGCCTTGGGGCTGGGGGTGTGGACAAAGGCTGTCCTTTTCCCCTCAATTCCACAGGACTCCCTAGTTCAGAGTCTCCAGTATAGGTGCCATAGGTCCCTTCAAAACTTTAGAGAATTTCACAAGAGGGCTAATGGACGTGGACAGAAACAACCAAGGTGTTCTGGACAAAAATTGAGATATTAACCAGGCATGGTGGCACAAATCCATAATCCCAGCAACCTGGGAGGCTAAGGCAAAAGGATGGCAAGTTTAAGGCCAGACTCAGCACTTAGCCACACCCTGAGCAACTTAGGGAGACCCTGTCTCAAAAAAATAAAAAGGGCACCCTTGGGTTCAATCCCCAGCACCAAAAGAATAAATGAAATCTCAAAATGGGCAAGGAATGGGAACAGCTGTCTGAGAATTTCCAAGATACTCACTAAGGGGGCCCTAATGGTTCCAAATGCCACTAGTCATTTCAAGCATAATCTTTGAACTGGGTGCTCCTTGTTCAAGGGCCTCTCTGCTCTTGGGTCCCAGGTCACATGTGCAAGGGACTAGCACTGGGATTGTCTGTTAATAAGAATTGTGGTGATGAGAAGGAGGCCCACAATATTCTGGAGACTCAGTTCCTGCCTTTAGGGAACCTCAGTCTGAAAGGACTGACAGGCTTCCTTCAGGAAGCTTCTAGTCTAATGGAACAGAGACATCATTTGTTCTCTGTCCTTGGGAATATCCTCTGTCTTTGGGAACCCTTCTAGTCTGCCAGTGGAGGTAGGGGACACACATACATACACTCTTTTTTTTTTTTTTCAGTTTTCGGCAGACACAACATATTTGTTTGTATGTGGTGCTGCACTCATGCCGCACTCATGCCAGGCGAGTGCGCTACCGCTTGAGCCACATCCCCAGCCCCCACACATACACTCTTAAGACACAAGAGTCTCTTTTTTTAGGTCCCAGGGATTGAACTCGGGTACTCAATCACTGAGCCACATCCCCATCCCTATTTTGTATTTTATTTAGAGACAGGGACTCACTGAGTTGCTTAGTGCCTCACAGTTGCTGAGGCTGGCTTTGAACTTGAAATTCTCTTGTCTCATCCTCCCAAGCCGCTAAGATTACAGGCGTGCTGTGAAGTACATATGATAAAGTAATGAACCAGTAATGGTCCAGTTATGGCCCTTGGGATCGGTGGAATGAGTGATGGGGAGAAAAATTGAGGAGTAAACTAAAGGAAACTCCTTGGAGGAAGACTCTATTGGAAATTCACAGAAGAGTAGCACTTTTCTAGGCACAGATAGCCTTGACTGTCCTTGTCCCTGGAAAGGGCTGTGGAAAGAGTGTTGGACTGGGGGACTGGGTTTGTTTTGAGTCTGATACCAATGTGCTGTGTGACACAACCTCTCTGAACTGGCAAAATGTCAAGGCTGTACTAGTTGAGTCCTACGATCCCTTCCAGCTGGAACATCCTAGATTTCCTGGCCCCAACCCCTTTCACCCCTGCTTCCTCTCCCTCAGAGCCTCCCCGACCACTGACCTTCCTCTTGGCCTTCCATTTGGCGTCTCCTGAGGCAGGTGGTCCAGCCAGCTGCTTGGCCTGTGTGAAGATGAAATCCCACCCACAGTGTGGAGTGGTGTTCCATGGGGGTGGGCTGTGACCGGAGGAGCTGATGGCTGGGGTTTGGGGAGCAGGCTGGGGGATCTGGGTTGAGTACATGACCTAAGACGGCTCTCCTCTAAGGTCATGGAGAGGGAGAAACTGGTTCAGGAGATGCCATGGTTCAGGCTGCGGTGGGTCTGCGTCCCTTGTGGAGGTCTGGGAGGGGTGGTCACAGAAGAACAGGTGGAGCTCCACTTCCCCTGAGCTTGGGGACACTGGGACTTGAGCTGGGCCAGGCTGGGTGGTTCCTGCAGCTGCTGGGTGGGTGTGCTTGTTGTGCAGGAGCTGGGGGTGGAGGTGCCTGGATTGGAAGGAACAGCCGGGTCTGCCAAGAAACGCTGCTTGACACCCCTCCTGAGACACTTCCCCTCCCCCTCCCTACACCCATGGGCTAAGATGGGGTTATCTCCACCTACTCTGAGCAAGAGGCCAAAGACTAGAGACAGATCCCAGAGAAACGGGGCCTAAAGGAGCCAGATCTTTTCCCTCTTTGTGCTTTTCCAGAAAGGCTTGCATAAAAGGTGCTTGGAGTGATTGACACAGTATACAATTGTGGTTGGCTGAATGAAGGACTCAACTTCTATATTCTTTGATTCATCTTAGAGTACCTCCCACCAACCCTTTGCCCTCTACAGTACTGGTGCATATATATATATATATATATATATATATATATATATATGCCTTTATTTATTTATTTATTTATTTATTTTTATGTGGTGCTGAGGATCGAACCCAGTGCCTCACAGACGCTAGGCAAGCTCTTCCACTGAGCTACAATCCCAGCCCTATGGCACTGGTTCTTAAACCTGAGCAATGCTGAGGAATTACCTGAGTGGCTTGTTAAAACACAACACTGCACCTCACTTTAGAAATTTTGACGCAGCAGGTTTGGGTCCTGGGCTGAGAATGTGAATTTCCAACAGGTTTTCAGGTGGTGCTGCTGCTTCAGGTCCCACTTTGAGCAGCACTCTAACCCTCTCTCCCCTCCCTGCTCAGCTGTCTTTTCCCTCTCCCAACTCCTGACTGCTTGCCCCCCACCACTTCTCCCCAAGCACAAGCCCGCCCAGCTGTTGGGGGCTAAGCACAAGGCTGGAGAGGCAGAGGGCCCAGGTTAGATCTTGCGGAGCTGGAGTAGGGAGGACAGTGAGCTGGGCTCAGTCAGCTTCAGCCTGGCTTCATCTGTCTGACCCAAGCCCCAGCAGCACAATGGGGTGATTCTCTATTTCCCCTGCTCTCTTTTTCCTGGCACAGTGACCTTCAATCTGTGAGGGTCCTGAGAATTCCTAAGTGGACCATTGCCTGAAGACTGCAAAATTTCCACTGTCTCCCTGGTCTGTGCCTTTTGTTCTTCAAAGAAGTGTGAAGGATATTGTAGTAAAAAAACTAAAGAAGTGTTTAAAATGTTAATGAATTTGTACTTGAATTTTTAAAAATAATAGACTAAATCACACTTAAGAACATATATATATTTTTTTGGAGGGTACTGGGATTGAACTCAGGGGCACTCAAACTCTGAGCCACATCCCCGGCCCTATTTTGTATGTTTTTTAGAGACAGGGTCTCACTTTTGCTGAGGCTGGCTTTGAACTCATGACTCCTGCCTCATCCTCCCAAGCCACTGGGATTATAGGGGTGCACCACTGTGCCTGGCTCCTATTTGTTTTTTTATTAAAATAAATGATCCTAGGGGCTGGGGATATAGCTCTGTTGGCTTGCCTTGCATGAACAAGGCTCTGGGTTCAATTCCCAGCACCAAAAAAAAAAAAATAAATAAATTAAAAAATAAAATAAAATAAAATAAAATAAAAAAATAAATGATCTTTGAGGGGCATGATGGCATGTGCCTGCAGTTCCAGCTACATGGGAGGCTGAGTCAGGAAGATCACTTGAGTCCAGGAGTTCAGGGCCAGCTTGAGCAACATATCTCTCTTGGGCTGGAGATGTGGCTCAGTGGTTAAGGGCCCCTGGGTTCAATCCCTGGTACCAAAAAAAAAAAAAAAAAAAAAAAAGAATGATCCTTGACCTAGCCCGGGGAAGCCTAGCACCTGCTCTAACCTCATGAAGCTCGATCTATTTCCTGACCATACAGGTCTCATAGCAGTTACACACACACACACACACACACACACACAGAGGAACCTTTCTCCCTCTGGCCTCAGGGCCTTTTTACCTGCTCCCTCTCTGTCTACAACAATCTGCCTCACTTCACACCCTACCTCTCCTCTCCTTGGTCTCCTTAACTCTTACTTTCCCCTCAAACCTCAGCTAATCACTTCCTTTGGGAATCTTTCCCATCCTCCTGACCACATTAATTCCATTAGAGGTTCTCAGATGCATATAATTATCTCTCTGTCTGCAACCCTTAGGTTGTTTAAATTTTATACTTCTATGTGTGGCTTTCATTTCTGGCTCCCCTATCTGTTTGAAAGTTCTGTGAGGCAGAGCCCACTCGTTTCTCCTGCTTAATGCCCAAGAACCAACCACAGAGCCTGGCACAAACCAGGTGCTTAATAAATGTATGATAAATTATGGAGTTAATTAGCCAATCACTGAATGAAAGATTACCTGCATAATTGGAAGCAATAGCCAGGGGCTTGTGGCCAATCTGGAACCAGAAAACAAACAAAAAAAGAGTCAGTTAAAAACAACCCACAGGGCTGAGGATGTAGCTCAGTGGTAGAGCCTGTGCTTAACACTCCAAAAGGCCCTGAGTTTGGTCTCCAGCACCTCAAAAACAAAACAACTGGTTCTCTTAGGTGGAACATAGCTTTGGCTGATTCAGTGGAGGGGACTGGTAGGCAGCCAGCTGCAGAGTGGTAAAGAAAGGGAGGAAGAAAGATGGAGGAAGAAGGATAGATGAGAAAGTAAGGAGAGAGGAGAAATGGAGAGGAGAAAAAAAGAGAGCAAAGAGGACAAAGCCCTCTCAGAACACAGTGAAGGGAAAAGGATCCCCAGAGATCAGGTTGGGGTAGATGGGGGTCAAAGGGTATCATTTGGCTGCCTGGCTTTGTGACCTCCTCCACCATCTCAAGCTTTCCTCTCCCTTGCCCAGAGCCCCCTCCTGCTCTGCCCCAGGAGCTGAGCTAGTTTATTTTGCTATTGAAGGCTTCCTGAAAGGGGAGCCTAGTTTTCCTGACACATGAAAAGTGTCTCAGACTGCCGTCTGACCCTTCCTGCAGAGCCCCAGCTCCAGGGAGTTTGTTTGACAAGCAGTCACACACGTGGACACAACAGATATCCTGGCACATGGCACACACATGCACCCACAGACCCCAGGGTGAGTGTGAGAGTTGTGTGACCACAGACGTGTATGTAACCATGTAGCAGAAAATGCTCTCAAAAGGTACTCCCCACATGAGTACCCGGGTGCCTGCCCTTGCATGCTCAGCATATACCCTCGATCTTGCACACACAAAGCATGCCTCCAAACACCCAAGCGTGCACGCGACCCGTTTTCACTGCACCACTGGAGGCAAGAAGAGCCAGAGACATGGAGTGATGATGCGAGTGGCAATGTGAGTGGATGCTGTGGCCCAGGGCCAGCTGCAGCTTCTCCCTGAGTCAGAGGAAGGGCTGCTGGGCCAGAGAGACCACCCACTGTGGTGGAGTGGGCCCTCCCCCTGCCTGTGGGTGGGAGGTGGGATGCCTGTGTCCTCAGGGCTGCTGACTTCAGGCTCTTCTGGAGTCAGGCGCCTGCACCATCTGTATGTCCATAGAGGGCTGCCGTGACACACACTTCCTCGGCCTGGCCTAACCATCCAAGCCCACTCCTTAGTCCCCACTGTGCCTGTTCTCTGAGAAGGTCAGAAGTCCAGAAGTGCCCAGGGACTGCTTTGTCCTTACCAAGAACAGTGGCAACAATAAACTCAGAACCTACCCTGTGCTAACTACCAGGTCTTTCAGGTACAATATTCTATTTAATTCTTTTTTTTTCCTTTGGAGCCTCACTGTGTTGCCTAGGCTGGCCCCGAACTTGGGGATCCTCGCAAGTAGCGGGATTACAGGCTACTGTACCCAGCTTTATTTGAAAAATGCTTCTAACAATCCTGTAAAGAACCATATATCCTTCCTTTAGAGATGGGGAAACTGAGGCTTGAGGGGTAAAGAAACTTATTCTATTCATAAGGTTGGGATTTGGTCCCAGGTCTCTTGCTACCCAAGTCCACGATCTTGAACGCTGTGCCATACTGCCTCCAACTTCACTGCCTCACACACACCTTCAGCTGTGAAAATACCTACTTCAAAAGCTTCCAGGAGGCCAGGCATGGTGGCACACTCCTATAATCCCAGCAGCTCAGGAAGCTAAGGCAGGAGGATCACAAGTTCAAAGCCAGCCTCAGCAACAGCGAGGCGCTAAGCAACTCAGTGAGATCCTGTCTCTAAATAAAATACAAAACAGGGCTGGGGATCTGACTCAGTGGTCGGGTGCCCCTGAGTTTAATCCCTGGCACACACACCCCCAAAATAGTCTACCACAGTGCCTGGCACATAGGGAGCATGTGAAAATTTGATTTTATTCCTCTTATGGGTTTCTGCACGAAGAAAAGCGGAGTGTGCAACCTTCCCCCATCAGTGGGAGGGGGCTTCTACAGCAAGGAAGGAAGTGGGCAGGGCCGGCAAAGAGGCAAAGGTAGAAATTAAGACCCCCCTCACTCCAACCTCTGGGAAGCCAAAGAAGACCTGATCATCACCCTGAACCCCAATACTCATCCAGGCTCACCCACCCAAAATCAGGCACTGGAGAGGAAGAGGAATGTCCCCATCCTCCTTCTCTATGACACCCTAGGAAAAGGAGGCATTCCCAGACTCCCAGACAGACTCAGGAAGGGAAGGGGCGGGGGGAGGAGAAGGGAGGGGCTGTCACACACTGCAGCCTTTGTGGGATTCCCAAGCACCTAGGTGGAAACACTTCATATATCAAGTGTGTTTGTCCCTCTCTGGGGAGGTGGGGCAAGAGGGAGGGAGGGGAGGCAAGGGCGTAGGGCCTGAAATAGGAAACACCAGTGTGTAACTCTGAGTGGGTAGGGAAGGGGCTTCCAGAACTTTTCTTGAGGAACTGACCAGTTCCAGGCCTCTGGGAGCCAAGCTCAGAGCCTTTGCTTCCCCTTCTCCAGGCTCCTATTCATTCACAGTGCAGAAACACCCCCTAGCTCCTTCCAGACCCCCGTGTTCTTCCTGCCCCCTCCACAGTTCCCTTCCTTGCCTCTCACTCCTGTTCGCTCCTTGGCCTGTCTCTGGGTCCTCCCTAGCCAGCTCTTCTCCTCACCCCCCATAACCCTGCATTCCCATCTGCCCTTCCTCCTTTCTTCTTCTTCCTCTCCCTTTTTTCCTCCCTCTCTTTCTCCCTCTCCTTCTTCTTTTCCCCATAATGCAGAGGACTGAACCGAGGGCCTTGGCACTTGCTAGGCAAGTCCTCTACCACTGAGCCACACCCCCAACCCCCTCCTCTCTTCTTCGCCCTATTCTTTTTTTTTTTTTATTGGTTGTTCAAAACATTACAAAGCTCTTGACACATCATATTTCATGCATTAGCTACAAGTGAGTTATGAACTCCCATTATTACCCCAAATACAGATTGCAGAATCACGTCGGTTACACATCCACATTTTTACATAATGCGATATTAGTAACTGTTGTATTCTGCTACCTTTCCTATCCCCTACTATCCGCCCTCCCCTCCCCTCCCATCTTCTCTTTCTATCCCATCTACTGTAATTCATTTCTCTCCTTGTTTATTTTCCCATTCCCCTCACAACCTCTTATATGTAAAGTCTCGGAGACTCTGGTCTCCACACTGTCCTTTCCAGGATCCTAGCTTAGACTCCTTTAGGTCTTGATAGATTCCCTGTCTGTGCGTCCACCCCACCCCAACCATGTCCCTGACTCAGTCAATGTCATAACATTAGGGTTGTGCTGAGGGTCACTGTCCTAGTAACCCTTGTAGTGAATATGGCTGTGATGGTGACTTGGGGAAAGTTAGTTTTCCTCATTTATTTATTCAAGAAATAGTCATCGAGGGCCTATGAAATGCCAGATGCTCTGCTAGATGATGAAGCCCTCACGGAGCTCTCAATTATTGCCACCCTGAGGCTCCTGGCAAGAGCATTTCCTGTTTTGGGAGTCCCAGTTGCTCACCACCCCACAGAGCAAAGAGAGTGCGGGGGGGCTCTCCCTTCTAGACTGTGGGTCCTGGCCAGGGCTGTGTGGAACCATATTGGAGCCCAAGACAAAAATAAATAAATAAATAAATAAATAAAATGAGAATCCTATATTTAAAAATTTTGAGATACACACACACACACACACACACACACACACACACACAGTTGTAGGTGGACACAATACCTTTATTTTATTTTTATGTGGTGCTGAGGATCAAACCCAGCGCCTCACACATGCTAGGCGAGCTCTCTACCACTGAGCCACAGCCCCAGCTCCTGGATTTTTTTTTAATATGACATGTTTGCATTAATTTTGATTTTTCAAATATTACATTACAACATTATTTATCTTTTTGTTTTTTTTTGTTTTGTTTTACAACATTATTTATCTTTTTTTTAAAGAGAGAGAGAGAGAGAATTTTTTTAATATTTATTTTTTAGTTCTTGGCGGACACAACATCTTTTTTTGTACGTGGTGCTGAGGATCCAACTCGGGCTGCACACATGGCAGGCGAGTGTGCTACCACTTGAGCCACATCCCCAGCCCAACATTATTTATCTTTATTATTGATTTGCAGTATTAGGATTGAACCCAGGGCCTTGTGCATGCCAGACAAATGCTCTACCATGGAGCTATTTTTTTTTTATTTTTATTTTTTTTATTATTTTTTTTTTTATTTTGAACCCAGGTGCAGTGGTGCATATCTAAAATCTCATCTACTAGGGAGGCTGAAGCAGAAGAATCACAAGTTGGAGACTAGCCTGGGCAACTTAGACCCTGTCTCAAAATTTAAAATAGATAAGTAAAAGGCCTGGGAGTATGGCTCAGTGGTAGAATTCCCCTGGGTTCAATCTCTAGCATGGAAAAAAGAGTAAAAAACAAATTTTTTTCTTTTATTTTTGAAATAGGGTCTTGCTAAGTTGCCCAGCTGTTGCGATGGCAAAAGGTGCAACTTATGCAGTCGAGGGGGAGACATAAAGAATGTCCATGCAGGGCTGGGGTTGTAGCTCAGAGGTAGAGTGTGCTTGTCTCGCATTCGTGAGGCCCTGAGTTCGATCCTCAGCACTACATTAAATAAATAAATAATAGAGATACTAAAAAATAAAAAGGCACCTTTGCCTTTAAAAAAAAATGTCCACACGCTTCTGCCCTTTTCTTTTTTTTTTAAAGAGAGAGTGAGAGAGGAAAGAGAGAGAGAGAGAGAGAGAGAGAGAGAGAGAGAGAGAGAGAGAGAGAATTTTTAATATTTATTTTTTAGTTCTCGGCGGACACAACATCTTTGTTGGTATGTGGTGCTGAGGATCGAACCCGGGCCGCACGCATGCCAGGCGAGCGCGCTACCACGCGCTCGCGCTCTCTCTCTCTCTCTCTCTCTCTCTCTCTCACTCTCTCTTAAAAAAAAAAAAAAGATCAAAAGTCTCAAGCCTTAGGCTTTAAGTCCAGCAGATGCACACTCACTCAGACCAGGGTGATCAGGACAAAAACCAAGGCAGGCTTCTCCTGAGGTGGAGCTGACGGCTGGTTGAGGAGAGGGTCATAGGGAGACGTTGTGGCTCTCACCAGGGTCAAGATGTGGCTGTAGAGTTTGAGAGCGGTGAGGAAGATGCAGAGGATAAGCAACAGTGAAAAGTGTTGGGCTGCCAGTCCAGGTCCTCATCAGGCTCTCAGTGTGAGGGCATCAGTGTCGGCTGGCTGAATGTCTGTTCATTTGCTCTATTATCTATACAAAATTTTGGGACTTTTGACCCCCGTTTCCATCCTTATCAGCTGCCACCGGATTTCTCAGTGACATCATTTACCCTGGGGTTAAAACGTCTGGCCTGGTGGTCCCACTCTGATCTTTTTGCCTTTCCCCCTATGGGGCAAGGACAGCACACCAGAGGCTTCACTCTGGGTTTATCAGGATGGGGAGAAGTGACTTTTCGTGCTGAGGGCCATACTGGAGGGCTCTGTCGGGATGCCTGATGAGACTGCAGGTTTCAAACTAGAGTTTGTGGCTCAAGCGGTAGCGCGCTCGCCTCGCTTGCGTGCAGCCCAGGTACGATCCTCAGCACCACATACAAAGAAAGATGTTGTGTCCGCCGAGAACTAAAAAATACATATTAATAATTCTCTCTCTCTCTCTCTCTCTCTCTCTCTCTCTCTCTCTCTCTCTCTCTCTCACTCTCTCTCCTCTCTCTCTCTCTCTTTAAAAAAAAATAAAAAATAAAATGGAGTTGCTTAGGCTCAAGCCTAAGGCCATCCTTAAACCAGGCTAGCCTCAAATTTTCAAACCTCCTGTTTCAGCCTTCAGTCACTAGGATTATAAGCATGCACCCCTATACTGGTCTTATTAGGATTTTTTTTTGGTCCCTTAAACTTTGTTCCTGAGTTAGGCCTCACTAGATTCATTCTAGTTCTGTCCCTCTCCTGATCTCCAGAATTACCTCTCTGAGTGATCTCAGCCTGTTTCCAAGACTTCAAGAGTCCCTTTCCCCATTCAGCCTCCGAGGCAGAACAAACAGCAATTGTAAGTACCCTTGGGCTGAGGATGGTCAAAGGTGATCAATCGATTCCAGGATGGCTGTGACTTTTGCAGTCTGAGGGGGAGACATAAAGAATGTGGATAGGTAGATGTAGAGTACATACCTTAGCTCTTGAGCCATCTTCACAGGAGCAGAGGGGAAAGGAACTGTGGGTGTAAGGAAAGGTGGATAGACCAGGGGATGGGGCAGTACCACCATGTTTCAGTGCAAACTCCGAAGTCATTATGAAGGCATATTTGTCAAGGTAGAAGGATAGGACGTATACTTTAACATTTGTTGTTGTAGTTGATTTTTGTACTGGTGACTGAACCCAGAGTCACTTTCCCACTGAACTACATAGCCCACTCTTTTCATTGTATTTTGAGACAAGGTCTCACTCTATTGCCCAGGCTGCTCTTGAACCTGAGATCCTCCTGCCACAGCCCTCTGAGTCACTAGAATTATAGGCTTGTGCCACTATAACTTGGTGTCAATTTGTTTGATTTATAATTTTTTAATATTTAGAAATTTTGTTTGTGGCCTTTTATTTTGATTCATGCCTCAAGTCCTGAAAATGTCAAGAGTAGGCTTTAACAGGAATGGGGGGTGGGAGATAGGATGGTAAGTTTCCAGGATGGAGTAAGCCAGTCTGATGAACTCATTGCAATTAAATTCTCACCTGTTTTTTGTTTTGTTTTGTTTTGGTATTATTGATTGAACTCAGGAAGGATTTGCCACTGAGCCCCATTTCCAGCCCTTTTTATTTTTTATTTTGAGATAGGGTCTCACTAATTTTCTGAGGCTGGCCTCTAATGTATGATCCTCCTGCCTCAGCCTCCCCAGTTGCTAGGATTATAGGTGTGTGCCACCACACCCAGCTAAAATTACTACTTGTGTTGTATGAACCACCATCAACTCCAATTCATCCCATAAGTCCCCACCTGTAAGTCTCCTCTAATCCCTACTGCCTTTGGTGGCATCTCCCTGATCCAAACCTATGCCAGTATCACTCCCTGGGCTCTCATCTACATTGTCTGTTAATAGCCCTCTTAAAGTTATTTTGTATTGTTATCTAGCATTTAGTGTATGCGTGCCATGTCTAGGGAGCTGGATTACTAGAGTTTGATAGCATTGATTATTACTTTATTACTTTATTCTTCATGTTCTCTATAGCTTTGGGCTTAGAAAAGAATAGGTTTGAAATAGACCAGAGACCGAGGGTTGATACTGGCCCTGCTTCTTATTAGCTATGTGACCTTAAGCAAGTTAACCTTTCTGAGTTTCAGATTTCTCATATATAAAACGGGATAATAAGGTCTGCTTGGCAGAGTGTTGTGAACATAAGAGGGAATAGTTATCAAAGGATCTGACAAAGTAGGCAGCCAATAGAATACTACCATAATAGTCATGTTTTACACATAATATATTAATATACATTTTATGTATACTATGTGCTCATTATTACATTACATTAAGTGTAACATAGTTGCATATTCTGAAAGGTATTATATAAGCTGGGTTTGATGGCACACACCTGTAATTCCTGTGACTTGGGAGGGCTGAGGTAGAAGGATCTTAGTTCAAGGCTAACCTCAGCAACTTAGCAAGACCCTGTCTGAAAATTTAAAAGGCATCTTAAATGTCTTAAATCTTTAAGGCATTAAAGATACTAGTTTAGAGATGGAGAAAATATATCCAGGCCTTCTGAATTCCTATATCTTAGGGGAACTCCTAGTTAAAAAATAAAAAGGACTGGAAATGTGGCTCAGTGGTAGAGTATCCCTGGGTTCAATTCCCACTAACACACACACACACACACACACACACAGGAAAGAAGAAAAAAAAGACACTACATAAATTAAATGGTTGAGTGCTCGCTGTGGCAGCACATGTACTAAAATTGAAACGAATACAGAGAAGATTAACATGGCCCCTGTGCAAGGATGACACGAAAATTCATGAAGCGTTCCATATTTTTTATGCAAAAAAAAATTAATACTGAGTGTGAAATTAAATAAATTCACTTTATTATTTAAACAAATTAAATGATTGAATGGGCAATTGGGAGGCCCAAGGAACCTAAGGGAGTGGAACTATATTTTTTGCGGGGGTGTGTGTACGAAGATTGAATTCAGGGGCACTCAACCACTGAGCCACATCCCCAGCCCTATTTTATATTTTATTTAGAGACAGGGTCTCACTGAGTTGCTCGCTTTTGCTGAGGCTGGTTTTGAATGTGCAATCCTCCTATCTTAGCCTCCAGAGCTGTTGGGATCACAGGTGTGCACCACTCCACCCTGCTAGAACTGGATTTTGAAGCTATTTTAAAAAGAGGGCTGGGGCTGTAGCTCAGTGGCAGAGCACTTGCCTAGCACATGTGAAGCACTGGTTTCAATCCTTAGCACTGCATAAAAATAAACAAAATAAAGGCATGCTGTCCATATAAAACTATGAAAAAATTGAAAAGAAAAAAAAGAAGAGATGGGGCTGGGGATGTGGCTCAAGCGGTAGCGCGCTCGCCTGGCATGTGTGCGACCCGGGTTCGATCCTCAGCACCACATACAAACAAAGATGTTGTGTCCGTCGAAAACTCAAATAAATAAATATTAAAAAAAAATAACCATTAAAAAAAAAGAGAGAGAGGCTGAATGGACTAGTAAGGGGACCTTTGGAGTCTACATTTCCTTCTTGGGCATTTGGCATAGGAGTGAGTGCAATACAGGACTCAAAATTAATCCTTCTAGGCTGGGGATGTAGCTCAGTTGGTAGAGTACTTGCTTTGCATGCACAAGGCCCTATGTTCAATCGCCAGCACCACCAAAAAAAAAAAAAAAAAAAAAAAATCCTTCCATGTGGCTGAAGCCTCTTGACCCTGGGCTCTTCAGTTAGCCACTCCAGCCACACCCTTGCCACAGCCTGCCCCTAACAGTCAGCAGAGGCAGCTGTGCACCAGGCACCACCTCCATCTGCTAGGAGTTGGCCAATCTTCCCAAGGGGTTCCCTGTTCCAACATACCCCAGAGTCTGCCCAGGAGAAACCTGGAGATGACTGGATCCCAGCTCTCAGGACCACCCACCCTGACCTCCTCTCCTATGATTATTAAAAACGTATTTCCAAGGGGTTAGCAACTATGCCAGGGATGTTGATGGCCAACCCCAAGTCCAACCAATGGTTTTAATCACCAGTTGTAGTCACATTAACATTACGATCTAATGAGTAGCCTGCAAAGATGGGGGTGGGCACAGAGTGAGGGGTGGAATTTTAGAGGGAGGCACCTGTGGTGTGACTGAACCAAAGGACCACCCTGGGGACAGTGGCTCTAAAACTACATTCTCTTCTAATCAGGATACTCACTGCTTAAGGCATTAATGATACTGGTTTGGAGATGGAGAGTCTGGATCCAGATCTTTTGAATTCCCATATCTTAGGGGGAACCCCTACTTAGACTCCCCATGGGAGAGTCCACACAGCAGGGAGCTCAACTGTGCCTGGCCAAGTCTAGACAGGAACTCATGGTAATGATCTAGTTCTTGGCTCACAAGTGTGTACAAAAGTCTAGGAGATTCAGACTCAGAGCCTTTCCTTTGGTCCCAGGGTAGGAAGGAGAGCTGAACCCACTCCTAGTCTTAATTCCCTCTCTCCCAGCTGGGCTCCCATTTTTAGCAAGCACCTGTAACATATTATCCAATGGGGGAGGCTAAAAGGTGGCCATGGGTGCACTGAAGTCCCCTGTGTCTGGGAACATTGAGAGAGCAGATGGAAAGTTAGGCATGCTGGAAGGGCATAACTCAGGCAGATGATAGGGGCAGAGAAGCAGAAGCAGATGAGGTGGTTGAATGGGGTCTAGAGACCTCTGTGGCTCCTAGGAACCCTACAGGAAAGACAGTAGTCGCTCAAGAAGGACTTTGTCCCTGAAGATCGTGGTTGTAACCTTTTATATATTCAATAACTGGTCTCCAAAGATCTGGCTCTAGACATACACATCCTCACCCCCTTCTCTGTGTCTCTGTCCCTCCTTTGTTCCTGTTCTAGCAAATGGCTAGAGTTGTTTTTTCTTCACCCGGGGCAGATTTTTTTTTTTTTTTTTTGTCCTGGAGAGACTCCTGGGAGTTCTGTCACCACTCAGGCCATGAACTGCATCTCCCCAGGATCAGCTGCATCCACCATGCTGGACTGGCTTCTCTTCATGCTCATCCTGAACTGGGCACTGGGAAAGGTCACAGGAAGGAGAGGATTTGCTTGAACCTGCCGAAATTTACAGGTAAGAAAGGTGCAGATTCTGGAGCCATGTGGAACCCAGTGCAAGTTCCAATAGCTGAGCCCATGTTCAGCTAATCAGGTGAAAAGAAAAGAGAAGAAGAGCCCCTCAGAAGAAGGGGCATGCAGGTGTGGAAGGAGCCCAGGTACCCACCAGGTGGCTGCATAGAGTGTCCAGGATGGGGAGGTGGCGGGTGAAGAATTATGCTTGGAGCAAGCCCCCGGGTTCTAAGATGAGGGCTGGAATAGGAGGATGGAGGCAGCATGGCCTCGACATTTGGGAGCCCAAACTAAAATGTCTGGCATAAATTTGGGTAGAATAGAGGCTCCTCTGTAGGGTCCTGGGCAGGGGAGGAGACAGCCTCCCTTTTGGTGTGCCTATGTCCCATGTTGAGGCAGGCAGGGAGACATTTGCCATAGAAATTGTCCTTCTACCCTCTCACCCTGAAACCCGAGGCCCAGCAGCCCCTCCTACCCCACCCCACATAGCCACTGACAGCAGAACCATCTCTGGAATAAACACCGTATAAGAACAACTCCCAGAAACTCCAAAGGAGCTTTGATGTTGAGGCCAAGGGATTTGACTAAACAAACTGGAAGCGATTTAGGCTGGGGAAGGCTGTGGTGGCCACTCTGGGGAATTCAGTCAAACTACCACAATGAGGAGGGGACTCTCATTCCAATCCCACCCAACAGCCACCTTGGGACCTCAGAGATCAGACCAAAGAGGCTGAAATGTTGCATCTTCCCTGTTTCCCTCCTGCCTCCTGCCAGAGGAAACTGGACCATCTAAGGACACTGTTCATCCACTGAATGCTGGGCTAGGAAGCAGATGGGGTGGGCAGTCAGGCTACTGCTGTGTCTATGTTCTCTCCCCTTCTTCATCCTCAGATACCCAGAATACACGTCCCTGACCCTCCACTTCCACTGTGTCTTCTCCTCCACACCCAGTCCTCACAAATTTCATTTGGGAATAATTCTTTCCCCAGTTTGAGGTCACTAGTCTCATAACAGTGACCTCTGTGCTGGCATTCAGAATGGTCAGCCCTTGGGGCTGGGGATGTGGCTCAAGCGGTAGCGCGCTCGCCTGGCATGCGTGCGGCCCGGGTTCGATCCTCAGCACCACATACCAACAAAGATGTTGTGTCCGCCGAGAACTAAAAAATAAATATTAAAAAATTCTCTCTCTCTCTCTCACTCTCCTCTCTCACTCTCTCTTAAAAAAAACAACAACAACAAAAAAAAAACAACAAAAAAACAGAATGGTCAGCCCAACTAAAATTGAGATGAAAGTCAGCCTTGGAGATTACTGATTCTCTCCCTAGAGGGTGGAGTCTGTGTGGCCAGGAACTGTTTTGCTCTTCTCTGGATCCCTGCACCTAGCATCACACCTGAGGCAGACAGGTATTCAATGCATATTTGTCAAATGAAGAAATGAGTCGTCACTTAGGGGAATACTGAAGGGTTAGAGTCCTCTCTCTATCACAGCCTCAGTTTCCTTTGCAAAAAAGGTGATAGTTCATGGATGCTTCACACACACACACACATCTACACCCACCTTGATACAAAACCATAGGCAAAGTGGGATTGGGGACATAATTCATTGGTAGAGTGTTCACCCAACAAGTGGAAGACTCTGGGTTCCATGCCCAGCACCACAAAAATAAAATTGGCAACAACAAAACTGTATGTAAAGTACCCAGCCTGGGATCTAAAATGCAGCAAGTCGGGGCTGGGGATGTGGCTCAAGTGGTAGCGCGCTCGCCTGGCATGCGTGCGGCCCGGGTTCGATCCTCAGCACCACATACAAACAAAGATGTTGTGTTTGCTGAAAACTAAAAAAATAAATAAATAATTAAAAATAAAATAAAATAAAATGCAGCAAGTACATAATAGCTAGCTATAATTGTTGTTATGATTTTGGCTGCTTCCTAGCTAGTCTGTATCCTTTTAGCAGCCAAATTCACACTTGTGAATGTGCACAGAGGATCTTAGAGAAAAGGAGCTTGATTCTCCTTCTAGGGCAGAAATTCAGGCAGAAAGGCAGTAGGAGCCTCCTTCTCTCCCCAGCCTGGGGAGTGTGGAGACAGCTGAACCAGTCTGGAAGGGTATGTTGCCTTTCATTAGAGAGGTGGGGAAACTGGAGTTTTACCCCCTAGAAGTGTCCCTCTGTCCTGTGCGCACGTCCCCTTTCGCTATCTTCTCTGACTTTATTCTGGATCTTTCCCTCACATCCTCTTCCTGAATTCCATTTGCCTTCCTGTTTTTTTTTTTTTTAATATCTTAATTATTGCTTTACATGTAATCACCCTCGAGTCCTGAGTAATAAGATCCGAAAAGGGCTGATGAGGTATATCCAAGCTGGAATGAATCTCACAAAGGGAAACAAAACAAACCAAGGGATCCCCTCACAGGGGCCCAGACACATGCTTACATATTTTATTCACATCGTGCACAGAGTTCTCTATGCCAACAAAGTACAAGGAACACAGCATGCCACACAAACACACGTGTGCACACTAGATATGCATACACATGCGGTCTCAATCATAAGTGTCTACACATACAGATGCATGCAGACACATACATGTGCTAACAAAGAAACCCCCAACAAAGCAGCAGACGTGCGTGCGTGCGCGCACACACACATGCACACACACAGACTCACAGGAGGCCTGATGACTGTATTTCAAGCTTCACCTCCCAATTCAAGCCCAAAAATCTGTCTCCAATTATCTGGCCCGTGTTGGGAGCAACAGGAAATCCAGAGCCGCCTCTGTCTTCTGCGGGAGATGCCAGGATTTCAGCCATTTCTCCACTGCTGGAAAACAAAAGGCCTCACCTCCCTCTCTCTGCCTCCATGTCAGCGGGAGGCTAGGAGGGTGTGGGTGGGAGGGTGGTGCGGGTAGGGAAGGGAGGTGTCAAACTCCGCCTAAGAAGCTTGAGCCCTGAGCATGAGCCATCTCACCTTCCCTCAAATCACTGAGCAGAATGTCGCTCTGGTCAAGGAGAGGGACTTAAGGTGGGGACCTGGGAATCAGTGATGACCCTGGACACCAGCCTCAAGCGGTGACAAGGCAGCATAGCAAAACAACTACCAAACCTACCTCAGAAGGCTTGGACTCCTGACTCCTATCTGCAGTGAGCCAGCTGCCAGTGACCTCACCCCTAAGCAGCCTGTTCAGAAAATGAGGGATGGCAGCAGCATTGTGAGTGGTCACTGAGGTCTGATGTTTATGTATCTGGGGAAAATGACCGCATCAACATCACTCTTGGCTCTGAGATGGTGTCTCAACCTGCGTGAGTGCCTGATTTCTACACCCCACCCCTCCAGCTCCTGTGAGTAGGGAGTTCTCTCTCTGCTCTTCCAGATGCACTTGGCTCTTTCGTCTCCTTTCCTTATTAGATGGAGCAGGTCTCACCAAGTCTGAGGCTTTCTCCTTGGTCTGCACCATCACCAGCCGCCCTGCCCACTTTCAATATTCCTTAGGTTATCTGAAGTCAGGGATGTGGGGAGTAGAAGAACACTGGATTTGGGGGGTTTCTTTTTTGGTATTAGGAATTGAACCCAGAGGTGCTTATCCACTAAGCCACATACCAACCCCTTTTGTTATTTTATTTATTTATTTATTTATTTATTTATTTATTTATTTTAGTTGTAGATGGACACAATACCTTTATTTTATTTATTTATTTTTATGTGGTGCAGAGGATCAAATCCAGGGCCTCACATGTGCTCGGCAAGTGCTCTGTCACTGAGCCACAACCCAGCCCTCTTTTTATTTTTTAATTTTGAGACAGGACCTCACAAAATTACTTAGGGCCTTGCTAAGTTGCTGAGGCGGGTGCTGAGGATCGAACCCAGTGCCTTACATGTACTAGGCAAGTGCTCTACCACTGAGCTACACCCCCAGGCCCTCATTTCCTGTTTTTAAAGACACCTTACCCAGGGGCAGCTTCCCCTAATTCAGCCCAGCATTGACTTCTCTGGACAATTTCCCTGGACAGTGAACACATTCTCAGCCTGGCTTTGTTTAGGGGAGAGTTAGAAATTGTGACCACATACCTGTGATGGTTCTCACAAAGGCTTCAAGGATGGAACTTTTATTTTGGTGGTGCTGTGGATCAAACTCAGCACCTGTGCATGCAAGGCAAGTGCTATACCACTAACTATACCTGAGCTGTAGGAAGGAATTTTTACTTTTCTTTTTTGGTACTGGGCATTAAACCCAGAGATGCTTTACCACTGAGCTACATCCCCCAGCCCTTTTTTAAAGTTTTGAGACAGGGTTTTACTAAGTTGCTTAGGTCCTCACTAAATTGCTAGGCTGCCCTCAAACATGTGATCCTACTGCCTCAGCCTCTCAAGTTGATCAGATCACAGCAGTGGGGATACTCTTTGATTCAGAGTGGCTCAAAGCTTGCTTCTGGAAAGTCTTGCCATAATGCCAATACTTTTGGTAGCTTCAGCATTTTGTAGGATTTTCAACTATAAACAATATTGCTCTGTAAAATGGTCTCTCATTGTTTTAGCTTAAGTTCCTTCACCAGACTGTGAGTTCTCAGAGGCCAAATGCTGCTCAAGTATATAAGGACAGCAAGACTCTATGACATGCTGGAATCAGACAGCAATAATTCATCAGCCTCTCTCTGTGTCTTTGGAGTGGGAAAATCCTATTTGAGATCCAGACTTCTGCACTTGGAAATAGAGGAAGCACAAAGCCAACATACTAAGATGGAAAAGGAGGACCCCCCACCCATTTTATTGTGAGACATCTTTTTATTTTTTTCCTTCAATACTGGGGATTGAACCCAGGGTACTTTACCACTGAGCTACATCCCCAGCCCTTTTTCTTTTCTGTTTTGAGACAGGGCCTCCCTAAATTGCCCATTCTCAACTTGAACTGAAATCCTCCTGCCTCAGCCTCCAAAATATCTGGGATTAAAGATATGTGCTACTGTGCCTGAAAAGATCCAATGGGCTGATGTGGTTGATGGAAACAGTAGAATCATGGAGAGAAGGGGATGAGAAGAAAGGGGCATGTGAATACCATTAGTCACTCACACAACAGTCTTCCAGGAGGAAGCAAATAATAAGAGTGTGTGTGTGTGGGGGTATCTGCTTGATTTTTACTAACTCCAGAGCTTGGGTTGGGTCCCCACAGTGGCACCAGCAGAGCCCCAGGGACCAAAATCTCTAGGCCAGTCAGGAATTTAGAGGGCTCCTTCTTCTGTCTTGGAAAACACAGAGGACACATTTCTTCCTCCCTTCAGACTCCCAGTGCATAACCTTTTCACATATGGGGTCTCGCTGTGGAGTAAAGGGGTGTGAAACAGTCTGGCTTAGGAATTAGGAGGCCCTAACTCTGCCGCCTGGTACCTCAGCGGGTCACACAAGGTCCAAGCGGTCCTCCTTTGAAGGCTGAGCTGAGAGATTCTTTTGGCTTTCCAGACTGAGGCAGAGTGAGTCACAGTCTAACAATGTTATCTGTCAAGTGCTGCAGCTCCCTGGGCTGCTCATGCCCACAGCCTCTTGTGGCCTGGATTCCCATAGGGCCTTACAGCCTTTGGAGATTACCCTGGTAGCTTTTCCGTGCACTTTCCAGGCCCCAGCTCTGATCATTACTTTCAGTATAGTAGATCTAAGGAGAACCCGGTCAAAGAGATGAGACAGGTGGGTGGAAAATGCTGGAAGCATAGGGAAACTTGTCCAAAATTTGAGTCTAGAGCTGTTAGGGCGTTAAGAATTAGAGCAGAGGGGAGCAAAGGAAATGAACCCAAGAGGTCTATGTGGCAAAGGAGGCTGGACTGGAACAGCACAACACAAGAGGCTGAGAGTGACCCTATGCCCTTAGAAACCATCAACCTGGATACTTGAAAAGGATGAACTTATGGGTTGTAGTGGCATGCACCTGGAGAGCCAGCTACTTAGGAGGCTGAAGCTGAGGGATCACTTGAGTCCAGGAGCTCGAGGCCAAGTTGGAAACACAGCAAGACCCTGTCTCTAAGTAAGCTGGGTATGGTGGTACATGCTAATGAATCCCATCTACTTAGGAGGCTGAGGTAGGGGGATGGCAAGTTTGAGTCCAGCCTCTGCAAGACCCTTTCCCAAAATAAGAAATAAGAAAGTTTGGAGATGTAGCTCAATGGCACAACACTCAGGGTTCAATCCTCAATACTGAAAAACTAGTTAAAAATATATATTTATGTATATGTATGTACGTGTGTGTGTGTGTGTGTATATATATATATGTATATGTGTATATATATATATATATGTTCTAGAGTTGTATGTAAATATAAAGTATATATACATATACAAATTTTTATATATACTTATATATGTTTAGTATATATAATATGTTATATATAAAATGTATATACACATGTATGTATGTGTGTATATGTGTGTGTGTGTGTATGTGTACATACACCTGTAATGTATAACTTTTTTTTTTTTTGCCATGCTGGGGATTGTTTGAACCCAGGGCATCTTGTATCCCAATGCCCCCCTCCCACCTCTTTGTCTTTTTTTTTGGAACTGGGGGTTGAATTCAGGGCTTTGTGAATGTGAGGCAGATGCTTTCCCATTGAGCTACATCCCAGCCCTCTAGTCCCCCCTTTTTTTGTACCAGGGATTGAACTCAGGGGCAGTCAACCACTGAGCCACATCCCAGCCTTATTTCATATTTTATTTAGAGACAGTGTCTCTCTGAGTTGCTTAGCACCTTGCTTTTTGCTGAGGCTGGCTTTTCTTTTTTCCTTTATTTATTTATTTTTAGGCAGTGCTGAGGATTGAACCCAGCACCTCGAATGTGCTAGACAAGCACTCTACTGCTGAGCCCCAGCCCCTGAGGCTGGCTTTGAACTCATGATCCTCCTGTCTCAGCCTCCTGAGCCCCTGGAATAAGAGGCTTGTGCCACTGCACCTGGCTTCAGCCTCTATTTTTTAAAAAGCATCTGATTGTCCAGATTACACCTGTAATCCCAGCAGCTCAGGAGGCTGGGGCAGGAGGAATCCAGAATTTGTCAGCCCTGCTATAGGCCTTCACTCTCCATACCAAATACCCTGAAACACCACCGCCTCAAGTGACCCACTGATTCAGAAAACACTCTCCAGTTGCCAACATTGAAATCCATCCACAGCAAACAAGATACATATCTAACCTTGTTTCTGCGCATTATATCCTTGCTCTTATTTTTTTCTTCTTTTACTCCCACTTTTAATTTTTACTATTTTTATATCTTATGTATCTTTTATAAATCCACTCCAGGAAAGGCAGGATATAAATAACATTTTAAAAATATAATTTGCAAAACGCTCTCAAGTATGTGTTCTCTTTTAATGCTGAGGAAGATCCACGTAGCAGGTAGGGAAGGTGAAGCTATTTCATTTCTAGTCTTAGGAAGATTAAGGGGCTTGGTCATGTGGAGTGAGAAGTAAGACTCAAATATTCTCTTTCCTTTGCAGAAGACTCCAGAAGAAAGCCTTGGAGATGGAACAGGTTGTCTTCCTCTGGTCCTGCCAGCACACTCACTGTCACCTCATAATGCAGGAGGCCTTCAGCAAAGAAGTATCCGTCTTCGTCCACTCACTTGGGGGAAAGCAGAACTGCAGAGAAAGAAGAATGGCTTTCCATTTCTCCCTTTTTCTCTAAGGAGACAAATGCTCCTCCTCCTAGTCAGTTAGATAGGCAACCATGCTATCTTAAGTTTCCCATCAGAAAGAGGGCTCATGGGCCTGTTTCTCCCATGCCTCAGGCACAGGTTCCTACTATTGCCCTTAGGGTTCATGTAGGGGAATATGGAGTGGGGCTCTGGGCTACATTATCGCTGGACTTGAGAGTGAGGCTCTCTTCAAGTTGAAAAGACCCCTCTTAGAGAAGGACCTGAAGGGTGGCTGCAGCAGTGGTGATGATAGGTCCCAAATGCTTCCCATTTCTGATTCTCAAAGTACTCAAAGCAGGAAAGGGGTAGCTCAGTGGTAGAGCACTTGCCTGGCATGTGTAAGGCTCTGAATTCCATTCTCAGCACCACCAAAATAAAATAAAATAAAATAAGGCAGGGGGTGGAAAGGAGAGAGGTAGTTTTGCCCAGGGAGGCTTCTTTTTTTTTTTTTTTTTTTTAAATATTTATTTATTTATTTTTTTAGCGGTCACAACATCTTTGTTTGTATGTGGTGCTGAGGATCGAACCTGGGCCGCATGCATGCCAGGCGAGCACGCTACTGCTTGAGCCACATCCCCAGCCCCCCAGGGAGGCTTCTCTAACTCCAGGACCACTGGTTATTCAACAATACACAGACGAAGCAAGCCCCTCCATCCTGTAGTGCTCATGCTGAGCTGGGGCAGGAATAAGGGTGCAAGACACAGTAGTAGATTGTAATATAGGAGAAGCATAAATAGTCTGAAGCAGGACAAAGATTAGATCCTGCTGGAGATCTGAATAGGCATCTGTGGGACATTGCATTTGAGAAAAACCTGAAAGATATGTACAACTTATGTTAAAAAAAAAAAAAAACTGCTGGGCTCAGTGGCACACAACTGTAATCCCAGCAACTCCGGAAGCTGTTCAAGTTCAAGGCCAGTCTCAGCAATTTAGTGAGATCCTGTCTCAAAATAAGGTTAAAAAAAAAAAAAAAGAAAAAGAAACTGGGGATGTAGCTTAGTGGTAGAGCATCACTGGGACCAGTATCACAAAAGAAAAAAAAAAAAAAAAGAAAAAAACTTACCCTTCCTTTCTAAACAAGGGTGAGTGCAAAAAGTGAAAAGCTAGTGAAGAGAAGTGTACTCTGGGCAGAGGAAGCACAGTGTGGCAGTGGGAATGTGGGCACACTTGAAAGGTTGAGTAATTCAGTTTGGTTGGAATGTGAGGTAGTGGAAAGAAAGAACTGGAAAGGTAGACCAGAGCCATATCACAGAGGCCCTTAAATTCCAAGCTAAGGAATTTGCACTTCATTTAGTAGGCCACAGGGAGCTTCCACAAATGGCTGGATTAGAAGTGTGCTTTAGGAGGGAAACCCTGGCAGGGCGGCTCTGGGTAGGATGAGCTGGATGGAGATCCTGCTGGTTAAGCTACTAGAAAGTGAGGCAGGCTTCTGAAAGGATGGGAACTGGAAGGCATTAGGAGAGTCTTTTAAAACACCTGTGTGTTGATCCTGCACTTGTCCTGAGAGATGAACAAGAGGCAAGATCCTTGTGGACACACGGGACTGTGGAGAAGGCAGGTCAAAGAGCAGTTACCCAGTAATGGTGGTTCAGGACTCACTGTGTCTAGGTAAAGTGCTCTGGGACTGCAAAGAAAGGGGGATTTGAGAAATGGTTCAGAATGATCCTGTGGAGAAGAGAGTACAGATCCCAACTTTTTCTCAGCCCCACTTTACTTATTTCTTATTTCTTCTTCTCCTCCTCTTCCTCCTCCTCCTCTTCCTCCTCCTCCTCCTCCTCCTCCTCCTCCTCCTCCTCCTCCTTCTTCTTCTTCTTTTTTTTAGGGATTGAACCCAGGAGTACTTAACAACTGAACCACATCCTCAGCCCTTTTTAAAATATTTTATTTAGAGACAGGGTCTTGCTGAGTTGCCTAGGACCTAGCTAAATGGCTGAGTCTGGCTTTGAACTTTTGATCCTCCTGCCTCAGCCTTCTGAGTCACTGGGATTAGAGATGTGCACCACTGATGGACTCATCCCCACTTTAAATAGCTCTGTTATGTAAATGCATTTTCTATTCAGCTGGCACCTAATCTGAAGGTTTCTACCAGCCAGTCATGAAGCAAACAACATCCGTTGAACATAGTTGAGTGTCCAGGTACCTGCTCTTTGTCTACCTTTCTAACACCTCAGGATGTGAACACTGCAGCACTGAGTGGGTCCAGGAAGCCCAAGGAAGGACTCAAGGTCAAGGTCAACTCTGACCACATAATACGTGTCCTCTGACTCAGCTTTGCTTAATTGGGTTTCAGGAATTAGTCTTGAAATACAGAGAAAAGGCAAGAAACCACATTCTCTTAAAGGAGAGGTCAAGTGAGGTCATCCCTGCTTGACCAGTGGAGGATGGCCAAGCAATGAAAATGGCTTCTTGAAGGACACAATAAAGCAGGGCAGGCAGGAAATGCCAGTGAAAGTTGGGCTAGGGATAGCTGGAGGAGGATGTCCCAGCATGGAGTCTGGTTTACCTGCTAACTGCTTATGGATCTTACAAATGAATTTCAGAGATTACAGAGCATTCATTGTTAGAGAGATGCAATTAAAAGTAAAATGAGGGCTGGGGATATAGCTCAGTTGGCAGAGTGCTTGCCTCCCTTGCACAAGGCCCTGGGTTCAATCCCCAGCACCAAAAAAAAAAAAAAAAAAAAAGAAGAAGAAGAAGAAGAAGAAATGAGAAGCCTGGTGTGGTACTGCATTCCTGTAATCCTAGCTGTGTAGGAGGCTGAGGCAGGAAGTTTTTTCATATTCAAGGCCAGCCTGGGCAATTTAGCCAGACCCTGTCTCACAACAGAGAATAAAAAGGACTGGAGCTGTGTAGCTCAATGGTAGAACACCCCTGCATTCAATCCCCAGTCCTGCTCCACTCTCCACCCCTCAAAAAAAAAGTGAGAAAAAAGTGCAGTGAGAAGCCATCTTTCATGATATAGGAAAAGATCAGACAGCTTCATAAGACTGCAATGGTGAGGTTGTGGGAAACAGAGACTACTGAACTACTGACATATCTGGGTGCATAGCTCTGTATACAGCTATTTAGCAATATCAATCAACATTACAAATGCATGAAATTTGCAGGCAAGCAATTTCACTTCTGGGAATTTCTCCTGAAGAAATGCACATGTGCAAAGTGACCTAGGTACAAATATATTTACAGCAGCTTCATTTGTGACTGCACTAGACAGGAAACAATAGGGAGCTGGTTTTTCCATTGGTTTAATATGAATTATGACACGAACTGATCTGCAAGATAAATTATCTTGAAAAAGCTAGAGGAAGAATAGTGTGTATAATCTGATACCATTTGTTTGAAGCACAAAAAACACTGTGTGCATATTTGCATGCTACCATCTGTGTGGAGAAAAAATACAAATTTGCTTGTGTAAGCATAGACTATCTCTAGAATGAAACACCCAAAGATTTCCTGGGTTTGCTCCAAGTAGGGGAGCTGGGGAGCTGGGGAGCCAGGTACATTGTATACTCATTAGTACCTTTTATATTTTATACTTGTAAAATTACTACTTATTAAAAAAACATTTTTAAAATACAACAAATTAAAAAGAAGAGAATATGAGACTCGTTTCTGCTTCCGCCAGTAGAAGCTCCCAAAGCACCAAGTCCTGTGTGTTAGTCCACAGCACCCTCTGCTGCTTCTTGTGAGCAGGTCCTGTGCAGAGCAGGGGCCCAGGGTGACAGGGTAGGCGATTCTCAGGGAATATAGGGGTCTTTTTAAAGAAGGAAAGAAAGAAAAGCTGGGCCCTGTCTCAAAATAAAGTAAAAAGGTCAGGGGATGCAGCTCAGTGGTAGGGCATTTGCCTAGCATGAGGGAGGTCCTGGGTTTAATCCCCAATACAAAAAAAAAAAAAAAAAAAAAAAGCAAAGCAGGAAACAGTAGTGGACAATGCTCTGTGTGGCACTGAGAATGGACCGTGCTGGGGTTAAATACAGACTGCCCTAGCCAACCATGTGCCCTGGGACACATGACCCCCATAATAAGTTTCTGTTCTTGCCCCATAAATTGGACTAATAATACCTACCCTTAGGGTTGTTGTGAAGATCAAATAGGATATAGAACATGAACAGTGTTTTAGAATTAGAAAAGTGCCATAAAATGCTAAGGGATTATTTTTAACTAGTTCCCCCTCATTTTATGAGGTAATAAGAGGTAGTATAGGGCAGCGGTTAAGACTATGATTCTGGAGCCAGAACTGCCCGAGTTTGAAGTCCCGCTCCACCACCCACTGTCTGGAGTGATCTAGGGTAAATTACTTAATTTGGAGACCTCTGTTTTTCATCTGTGAAATTAGGTTAATAATAACATTTTCATAGGTTATTGTGAGGATTAAGTGAATAAAGATACATAAAGCATTTGGTACAGTGTCTGGTGTACAGTAAGTGCTATGTAAGTCTTTGCTATTACTGATTTCTCATAATATATGAAGCAATTATAGTTTGTTTATTTATTTATTTATACTAGGGATTGAACCCAGAGACACTTTACCACTGAGCCCCAGCCCCAGCCCTTCTTACTTTAATTTTGAGACAAGGTTTGGCTAAGTTGCCCAGGCTGGCCTCTAACCTGCCATTGTACCAGTTCAGCCTCCTGAGTCCCTGGGATTGCGAGGGTGCACCACTGTACCCACTTTAGGGCATATTTCTTAACTGCTAAAATGTGAATTAAAGAAGGGAAAGAGGAAGGATGTAGGAAGGTGTACATAAGGAAAAAGAGCTTTAGTGAGAAGATGAAATAGAGTAGGACAAGGTATGTGGGGAAGAGCAAGCTGTATCAGAGTCTATGAGAACTTGACAAAGAAATGTGGCACTAATAGGAAAGTGAGTGAGAATTATGGGTACAGGATCCTGAAAGAATTTCGGGGGGGGAGGATCAAGTATGGGAGATTTTCAGCCAACCTCTTGGGGGGTAGGAACTAAGGCAGTCATCATTCTTAGGTAGGTACTCATGATAGTTATCATCCTCACTATGAAAAAATATTTCTGGAGAAAAGCAACATAGTATAGTGAAAAGAGCACTTACAAATGTTTGTAACCTACTATGTGCCAGGCTATAAATCAAAGAGAGCAAAGAATTAAACCAGTGGGTTAAGACTGCTTTTGTTAAATGGTACCCTTTGGCAGATGACTGAATGTTCTGAGCCTGGTTATCAGAACAGATTTAGTAATACTCACACAGCAGGATTATCATGAAGTTAGGTGACAATGAATGTGAAAGCCAAATGAAGTGCCTGGCATCCTGTGGGCACTCATAAATGTACCTGAATTTAAGCTGAGCATCTCTTTGTAGGCACTGAGCCAAGTATTGGGAGGAATATGAGAGGTTCTGAGAAGGAAATTCTGTTGCCAAAGAACAATGGCAGAAGTATAATACATTTAAACAAATAAACAACAGCAAAACCCAATATAAAAGAGTCACCATAGTATATTCCAAGGACTAGAAATGAATTAAGGGCTGAACTGCTGAAGAGGGTCCCTGAAGTCATGTCCTTGAGGGACCAAGTCAAATGGAGAAGATTGAGGGGCAGCCCAAGTGGAGAAAAGCAGAGGGAATGTGTAGGCCAAGAAAGCATTGAGCAGGAACAAGTGTCTACAGAGCGCCAGTTCCTTGTCAGTCAGCATAGGATCAACTTCCCGGGGCTTAATCTTACTGGATCCTCACAGCAATTCATGATGCACTTATCTCTAGCACAGTGTTATAAATGAGGATCAAAGAAGATAAAGAACTCACTAAAGGTCACGCTTAATGAATGGAAGAATTGAAAATTGAAATTCAAACACAGAACTCACCATAAAATCCACATAATGTTAGATATATTAATCTAAGAAAATTTGCATTTTCCTCTATTTTTTTTTCCAGAGTGAAAGGAGGAGTATTTATTCAAATGTGAAGAACAGAAGCAGAACTCTTACAGGGGCAAGAGGGGACCTGATAGCAGGTTACGGTCTCATTCCATTATTCAACTAGTATTTTTGAGTTTTTACTAGGTTCTAGGCATTGGCTGGACGGTGGTGAATAAAACAGATATGATCTCTGCTCTGATGAAGCGTTATGTCTTGAAAGATTGGGCAGATTTTAAATAAATCCACATCCAAATAAATGCTATGAAGAAAACAAATGAGAGGGTGCTGTGAGAGAGAACAACGTAGGACCTATTTAGATTGGAGAGTCAGCAAAGGCCTCCAAGGAAGTCACATTTCCCTGAAAGTGAAGACTGAGTAGGATTGGTGTGTGTTTTGGGGGCATGGGGTTTTCTGAGCAAGTGGGGGGGGGGTCTTCCAAATGACAAAAAGAGAATGCACAAAGGCCACAATGAAGAAATGAAGGAGGATCATGTCAAGGAGCATTGTGAAGGAGAAAATGCAGCTAAAGAAGTAGCATAGGCCTCACCAAAAGACCCTTGTAACCCATGCCACGAACTTTGTATTTGATGGTAAGTGCAGTGAGAAACCACGGAAGTCACCTGATAGGACTCATGTCTAAGAAAAATATCAGAGCTGCTGTGTGTAATAGGATTGAAGTGGCCAAGAGTGGAAGTAGTCAGCTCAGCAAAGTGATGAAGGCTTGGACTGGAGTGGCAATGAGACAGGCAGGAGCACATGGATATGTATGTTAGGAGTAGAAGTAAGGGATGTTGATGAAGAGGGCTGGGGTTGTCGCTCAGCGGTAGAGCGCTTGCCTAGCACGAGACCCTGGGTTCGATCCTCAGCACCACATAAAAATATATAAACAAAATAAAGGCATTGTATCCACCTATAACTAAAAAAAAATTAAAGGGCTGGGGATTTAGCTCAGTTGGTAGGGTGCTTGCCTCAAATGCACAAGACCCCGGGTTCAATCCCCACCAATCACAAAAAAAAAGCAAGAGATGATGAAAAACTTGGTACTGGGGTGGGGATTGACTCTGAGGTGAGGAAATGCCATTTCCTGGATTTGGGGTATAGAGGGCAGGTCAGGAGTTTAGGGAAAGGTGGACAATGAAAGGTTGTAAGTAAATTTGCCTTGAGATTATTCAATCTATTATAAAAGATAAATAGGTTTGTAGTTTGAAAGGTATAGGTTAAAATTTTTTTTTTTTTCTTTTTGGTACCGGGGATTGAACCCAGGGCACTTAACCACTGAGCCACATTCCCAGCCCTTTTTTATATTTCTATATTATTTAGAGAGAGTGCCTCCTTGAGTTGCTTAGGCCTCGCTAAATTGCTGAGGCTGACTCTGAACGCACTGCCTCAACCTCCTGAGACACTGGGATTCGGTGTGCGCCACTACACCCGGCTGAAATATTTTAAGATGTTTAAGCAAAATGTTTGTTAGGTAGTGTTAAATGGCAAGTAGAGTATATGTGTGTTAAACATAGGAAGGATCAAGAGAAACTTAATATTCATGAGGCACCTCAGTACTGAAAAACCATGGTGTGCTAAACACACAAAAGGCACTAAATATTCATAATATTTTAAACATGCATAAGACAAGCAAGTCATTAAATATACCAAAGACATTAATATTCAGGCTACAGTAAATATGTAAAAGCTCAATATTCATGAGCTTTTATTTATTTATATTTATTTATTTAATTTTTGTAGTACTGGAAATTGAACCCAGGGTTTTTTTTGGGGGGGGGGAATTCTTATTTTTTATTTTTGTTTGTTTGTTTTGATGCTCTAACCCTGGGCCTCATGCGCTAGGTTAGTGCAATATCACTGAACTATATCCCTAACTCCTCATGGTTTTTTGGTACTGTGGCTAAACCAGAGGTGCTTAGTGCTAAGGCTGTGGCTTTAGGATATTGCCCTAACAAACAAAAGATTTGTTTGTTTCATCTTTAATTATAAGACAAGGTCTCACCAGGTTGCCCACGTTGGCCTTGAACTTTCAATCCTCCTGTCTATGCTTCCCAAGTTGCTAGGTCTATAGGCATGTACCACCATGCTCTGCTTAAACTGCATTACTTTCAACAATGATTTGCACTGATTGATCTTTCTCTTCATTCCCCACATCCACTCGGTCTCTAAGTCCTATTGCTCTTTTAAATTTTATTTCAATTTTTACTAAATGTCTTGTCTGTCTTTTGCTTTCTCTTATCACTGCCAACTCTCTAGTTCAGGTTCTTGCCCTCACATTTCACATTATTACAATAACCTTCTATCTGGGGCCTGCTCACAGGCATTTTAACATTGAAACATGTTAAAATGTTTCTAGTCAGTTGAAGTAATTATTCCAAAAGCACAAAATAGCTTGGGATACCTTTGCTCTTTGGGGGCCATTGTGGATGTGCAGAGAGAAGGATCATCTTGGTTCAAATTTCCTCCTTTGCCAAGCATTGGGGACAGGGGACTTGAGGAGACTGAGGAGCTTTTTTGTACTCAAGACAACTGGTCTGAAACTCTTCCCAATGTTGATTCACTGTTGTAGAGAAAACAGATCATGAGAGATGGGCAATATCCTAAAGCCACAGCCCACTAAGGACATCAAGTGGCTCTTGGAAGTGATGAACAGTCAGGATACCTGGCAAATGTTTATCTCACTTTCCTAACCTGTCAGTTCGGGGCTAAGTATTGGGAGGTAGGATGAGGGTGAGGCAGGGAAAAATTATCTTGGATGGTGAGTAATGCCCAGAACATGGTGGTAGAAGGAGTTTGAGTTGAGGGCAAGCAGGTAAAGCAGGTAGTAAGTTGAGAGGGAAAGAGGTCAGATCCTGAGAAGAAAGTAAAAGGTGGAAGGAGCAACATGAATGAACCATGGGTTGGGCCAGCAAGAGGTCAAATCCAGGGATCTACTAAGACAAAAATGGGAAAGCAGGCAGCTTAGTGTGGGGAGTCAGTCAAGGTACAGCCTGGAAATCAAGTGCCAGGGAGCAGGAATCCAGCCTGTGAACTTGGAAAGGAGTAAGTGAGGCACCAAGTAGAGGGTTAAATGTCAGGGGTGAACAACTCAGGCCAAATCCCCAGAACAGATATGAGTAGCAAGAATGGAGCCAAAAGCTTTAGAAAATAAGAAATCATGATCTCCTAATTAGAGCCATATCTGTCTCAGGGTTTGGGTTCCTTATAACTTGACAATGGTTTTCCTAATATCATTGTATCTTCCACCTGGCCAGGGATGTTTCCAAAGTTTACAGAAATAACTATGAAGAACATGTTCCTTGCATTTATCCTTAAGCTGGTCTAAATCCAAGAATCATTTGGTCATTACTTTGGAAACAGATTATTCAGCATATCATCTAGGGTGAGGAGACGGTGGAAGATCAGGAAAAGATAGCATGCAGAGTTGTCTCGGCTCATGGACTTGCTGTAAGATGTTCTACATGACTGATACAAAAGGATGTACTCCCTATTATCAAAAACCTGGCATTGGCTGGGCTTGGTGGTGCACTCCTGTAATCCCAGTGACTCGGGAGGTTGAGGCAGGAGGATTGTGAATTCAAAGCCAGTCTCAGCAATTTAGTGAGACCTGTCTCAAAAAATAAAAAGAGTGTGGCCCAGTGGTAGAATCCCTCTTGGTTGAATCCTCAATATCACAAACCAACCAACAAACCAACAAACATCTGAGACATCTGAGAGATGGTTCAATCCAAGCAGGAAAATTAGGGTCTCTAAAGGAGGTTTATAAGGTAAGTCTTCCTTAACTTACCAATCAGGTATTTAGCTATCTTTGTATTCCCTACAATAAAAGAAAACTGGAACAAATGGACCTATTCTATAATGTTTTCAAAGTGTTCTTCAATTAGTTCATATACATTTATTCTTTCATTGACTCATTAATTTTTAAGAACACGAGGGCAGAGTTGATGATGTCCCTTCAGAGCAGCAATTTTTAGACTTTAAAAACCATAAGCCGGCGGGGGATGTGGTGCTCGCCTGGCATGCGTGCCCCCCCACCCCGTTCGATCCTCAGCACCACATACAAAGATGTTGTGTCTGCCAAAAACTAAAAAATAAATACAGAGAGCACTTATTAAAAAACAAAACAAAACCATAAGTCATAGTAATAAATAAATTTCACATGTCCAAGATCATATGAGCTAATGTAGATTATATAAATGGAAAAAATGTTTCTTGAGGCATTACTTACACTTTCTACCATTGACACCCTCTGATCTTTTCTAATCCAGTCTCTTTTTCTTCTTTTTAATGCTGCTTACATTTTACTAATTTATTTTGCAACTCACTAATGGATTGTAAATTGCAGTTTGAAAAACTCTGCTAATGAGTGTGTGAAAGGCATTTGGAGAAACAATGTCAAAAGAAAAGAAGCACAGACCCGGAGAAAATATTTGCAAAAGACACATCTGATAAAGGATTGTGATCCAAAATATATGAGAAACTTAAAACTCAACAATAAGAAAAAGCACCATTAAAAAATGGTCCAAATATAAACAGTGACTTGAAAAATTGTGCTCATATGTATAATATGAAATGAATTGCATTCTGCCATCATGTATTGCAAATTAGAATAAATCAATAATTTAATAAAGAAAAAAAAATGGGCCAAAGAACAGATACCTCATGAAAGAAGATGTAGAGAGGGACATATGCATATGAAAGATGCTTCACATCATATGTCACCAGGGAATTAGAATGGCCAAAATCCAGAACACTGGTGAGGTTGTAGAGCAACAGGAACTCTCATTCATTGCTTGTGGGAATGCAAAATGGTATACCCACTATGGAAGACAGTTTGATAGTTTCTTACAAAACTAAACATACTCTCACCATACCATTCAGCAACTGCTGTATTTGGCATTTACTCAAAAGTGTTAGAAACTTAGGTCCACACAAAAACCTACTCACAGACGGTTATAGCAGCTTCATTCACAATTGCCAAAACTTAGAAGCATGTCCTTCAGTAAGTGAATGGATAAATAAGCTATTGTACATCCAGATAATGGAATATTATTCAATGTTAAAAAAGAAGTGAGGTATCATTGAAGCAGGAAGTTTGTTTGAGCTCAGGAGTTTGGGGCCTGCCTGGGTAACACAGCGAGACATCTCAAAAAAAGAAAAAAAAAAAAAGAAAAAATTAGCTATAGAGGAAGCTTTAGTGTATATTATTACTAAGTAAAAGAAGCCAAAGTGAAAAGGTGTTATATTGTGTGATTCCAACCATATGACATTTTTGAAAAGGCAAAAGTGCGAATATAGTAAAAAGACCAGATGTTTCCAAGAGTTAGGGGTGGTACCAGGAGGGGTGAATAGGTGGAACATAGGTGATTTTTAGGGTAGTGAAAATCCATTAAAGTATGATACTTTAATGGTAGATACATGTCATTATGCATTTGTCCAAACATTTGTAGAAAGGGTAACACCAAGAGTGATAATGATGTGTCAATATAGGTTCACTGACTGTAACAACTATAACACTCAGGGAAGTTGATAATGGGGAAGGCTATGCATGTATGGGAAGCCAGGGGTATATGGGAACTTTGTACTTTCCTCCCAATTTTGCTGTGAACCTAAAACAACTCTAAAATAATTGCCTTTTAATTTCTATTTATTTATTTATTTATTTTTGATAAGCTACAAGGACTAAAAGCTGAGTTTGAAATCTAGTTTTGCTATTAGCTGTGTGGCCTCAGGCAAATTACTGTCTCTCTGGGTTTCATTTTTCTAATGTAAAAAAATGAGAGAATTTGATCTAATGATGCCTTAGCTTTCCCCCAGCATTCAGTTTTCTAGCTCACTGATAAACAGGCTCATGTATAACACCAGGGACTAGATTCCTGCATACATGTGTTCTGAAAGTGGGATTATTGACTGAATGACTGTGTGACCTAGGAGGTTCTTTGATAAAGAACTATTTAGTAAAAACAGTTATTGATGTCTTATCTAACATCTCCTTGAGGAAAAATCTTAGCCATTTTACAAATTGTCAGTCCATTTGCCCTAATTTGGTCATTATCATCACTTATTCTCTTGCCAAAATGTTAATTATATAACTAAATGATGATAATGGCTTATCATATAATCATGATGTCACTAAAGTTTCATAAGCAAGTAGGAAAGATGCCCCCCACCTTTTAATAGGGAAATTTACAAGGACCCAGTGTCTTGTCTGGCTACAGAAGCCACAAGAACTACTAAATGCCATTGCTGTATAACGAACCCATGCCTTCTGATTCTCCGTTCCTCTGTCCACACAGATCCAGGACCACCCATCCCAGAGATAGCCTCTTTCTGCAGTTATGAGGGGGAATTGGGGCTGAGTGTTCCCAATTGATTAATATTTGCCAAAACATTCCAACCCTGCTTCCATACTTAAAAACCCATATGGTCTTTGTCCCATGTAGTTTCCTTTCCATTTGAAAATGTCTCTTCTGAGGAAAAAGTCAATCCATGTGTTTCTGATTCATTTAAATTAAACTTCATTTTTCCAAATAGGGCTCTCTGACATCCCTGAGATTCACACATTTTCTAAACAGATTGGGAAGAGATGAACCTCAGATACTCACTGGGATTCTCCCCCTGAGGAAATGGTGTCACCCATCATCACAATGGAGACTGAGCCTGGCTTCAGTTCTTTATTCCAGCTCCAGCTCTAGCCAAAGTGATAGTTATAACACCTGGGCCAGCCAGTACGGGACTCCAACCAGCACCAAGAATATAATAGAGCAAAGAATTAACTCAATCCCCGAAATCTTGGCCCGGGCATGCAGTAAGGTCATATATGAAAGAAGCAATGATTCTTTGGTGCTTCCTGGCACCTCCTTAGCAGGAGGGCTTTGATGGTCCCTCTAGACACACCTGACCGTAACAATGAAATAAAAACATAAATTGGAATAACATGACTGGGAGTTCTTGAGGGAGAAATATCAGAAAAAAATATAGTCTGTAAGTGCTGTGAAGTCAGGCAACCCAAATTAAAAGCTTGGACTGGACAATTAAGCTCAAGGAATTTAGGCATCTTGCTTTATCTCTGTGAATATCATTGGTAAACTTCCACCCCAAAGATTGTTGTAAGAATTAGATGAGAAGTTGGTCACCATGGTGCCTGCCTGTAATCTCAGTGATTTAGGAAGCTGAGGCAGGAGAATAGCAAGTTCAAAGTCAGACTCAACAATTTAGTGAGGCCCTGTTTCAAAATAAAAAAATAAAAAGGTCCAGGGATGTGAATCGGTGGCTAAGTGCTCCTGGGTTCAATCCCTGGTACCAAAAAAAAAAAAAAAAAAAAAAAAAAAAAAGAATTAGAATTAAATAAAACAATGTCACAAAGTCAGTGGCATATTCCTGTAATCCCAGAGACATGGGAGGGGAAGCTGAAGCAGGAGGATAGCAAGTTTGAGGCCAACCTCAGCAACTTCATAAAACCCTGTCTCAGAAAAGAAAAATAAATGAATAAATACAAAGGACTAGAGCTATAGCTCAGTGGAGGGCTTGCCTAGCAGGCGCAAGGCCCCGGGTTCAATCCCCATTACCACACACACTCAAAGACAATGTGTGTGGCATGACCATTAATAGCATTTAAATGGCAGCCAGTAGTAGTATCATATAACATGAAAGTACAGTATTGTATGTTGAATTTCCTTTCAATTTTCATTTAAATCATGTGCTAGACAGTCTCCTGACACCCTGCTAAGTCCAAGAGGTAAGTTTTGATAACAATCAACAATAATTTAATGAGCATGTGATAGTATAAAGCCAGTGCCAGAAGTGATGAGGGTGGACTGGGGAAAAGAAAAAAATAAAATAAAAAGGCAGGTTGAAAAGACATAATACAAGTCTCAGAAGTTTGAGGGGAAAAAAATCACAAAGCAATTTAGCAGCAGATTAACAGAATCCAAGCCGAGTCTTGGTTCTGGGGATACAGAAACAGGCTTGGGGTTGCAGAAGCTGTTCTAGGGGATGACCTTAACCATGACAGATTTCTCTATGATTCTGAACTAGGACTTGAATTGTAAGCTTTCTTTATACATGGTGACTCAAAGCCTTGAATTTTATAAATTTGTTTTTTTTTTTGTGTGTGTGTGTACATGTTTGCATGTGTATGTGTGTGTGCGTGTGTGTTAAAAACTTGTGGAGAAGGTGAAATGGAGAAAAAATGTTTAGTGAGTGGAATTTCCTTTTAGGGTGATGACATCGTGAATACACTAGATGCTACCGAATTGTTCACTTTAGAATAGTTAATTTATGCTACATCACTTTCACTTTGATTAAAAACTCTGTGGAGTCAGGCACTGTGATGCATGTCTGTAATACCTGGGAGGCTGAGGCAGTAAGTAGGATGGTAAGTTCAAGGGCAGCTTGGGCAATTTAGTGAGATCCTGTATTAAAATTAAAATTTTGTGGAAGTTAAAAAACATTTTTAAAAGAGTAATTTTATTATAGCCAAAAATGTGTGTGTGTGTGTGTGTGTGTGTGTGTGTGTGTATATACACACACACATATGTAGCCACTCACATGTATATATACACACACACAAACATATATGACTATATATACACACATACACATATGGTCGTGTGTGTGTGTGTGTGTGTGTGTGTGTGTGTGTGTGTATTTTGGTACTGGGAATTGAACTCAGAGGCACTTTACCATTCAGCTACATACCTAGCACTTATTTTTATTTTGAGACAGGGTCTCACTAAGTTCTTGAACTTGCGATCCTCTTGCTCCAGGCTCTGAAAGCACTGAGATCACAGGCATAAACCACCATACCCAAGTAATATTCTTAATCCGTAGAAATTAACAAAATAGGCTATTGGCACAGAAATAGACAATAAACCAAGGAACAGAATGGAGCTCAGAGTAGAGTCAAGTATTTATAAAAATTTAATATACGCTAAATGAGAGTGAAAATTAGGGAGGTAAAGATGGCTTGTTTAGGGCTGGGGTTGTGGCTCAAGCGGTAGCGCGCTCGCCTGGCATGCGTGCGGCCCGGGTTCGATCCTCAGCACCACATACAAACAAAGATGCTGTGTCCGCCGAAAACTAAAAAATAAATATTAAAAAAAAAAAAAAGATGGCTTGTTTAATAAATGCTGTTAGAACAACTAGCTGACTATTTGAGGAGAAAAATTGAGGCTCATATCTCAGAGTTTATGTCAAAATAAATTCCAGATGAATTAGATAATTAAATGTAGAAGGAATGGAACCACAAGAGTCTACAAAGAAGTATGGCAGCATTTTATAAATTCTGGGATGATGGGGGATTTTTTTAAATAAGCTTGACATGAAGTCCTGAAGTCAAAAAAGAAAATATTGATAGATTTGGCAAAAAAGCAGACAAAAACAACTTCTATACATTCTATATGGTAAAAATTATTATAATCAAGTTTGAAAGACAAATGACAAATTAGGAAAATATTTCAGACTTTTTGATAGATAACTAATTTCTCTAATACAAAATATTTTTTACAAGTTAATAAGAAAAGCCCAATCATCGCTTTGAAAATAAACAAAAGAATGGATAATTTATAAAAGACCTCTGGTCAATAGACATATGAAAATGTATTTATCTTCATTAGTAATCAAAAAACTACAAATAAATTTGGTATTTAGCACTTACCAAATTGATAAAGAAAAATTTGATGCCCAGACAGTGGATCCTCTCTGCATTTCTGCTGAAGTTATAAAATTGTATGACTTTCCAATTTTGTCTCACACATAAACTTTTAAAGAAGTTTACCCTTTGACCCAGAAATGTCACTATTATAACTTAATCATTAAAAATGAATAAGGCAGGGGCTGGAGTTGTGGCTCAGTGGTAGAGCACTTGCCTGACATGTGTGAGGCCCTGGGTTCGATCCTCAGTACTGCATATAAATAAATAAAAGATCCATTTACAACTAAAAAATATATATATATTTTAAATTAATAAGGTGGGACTAGGGATGAGGCTCAAGTGGTAGCGCACTCGCCTGACATGCGTGAGGCACTGGGTTCGATTCTCAGCACGACATAAAAATAAAATAAAGATATTGTGTCCATCTAAAACTAAAAAAAAATATTAAAAAAATTAATAAGGTAAGTAAACAAATCTAACAGGTGAAAACTAGGGGAAAAAATCCTGAAGGTGAAGTTGTAGAGGATTGGTCTACACTACTATAATGTTGTGTAATCATCACACATATTCATATATTCATAAACCTTGATACCTTGATATATGTACCAGGATATTGTACTGTTTGAAAAAGTAAGTTGCAGTATCATAGTACACTGCATTCTAACCCTGTTTTTGTAAAATAATAATAATAATAATAAATAATTCTGAAATTTAAAAAAAAACTGTATAGTGCTTAGTTCTTCTTGTATCACATTTTAAAAGGCTTGGAAAGATTACCATACTATCAATAGTAGATATGGAAAGGGGTGAGGAAGAAATTTATATTTTACTTTGTACATTTCTGGACTCCCTTAGAATGTTTTACAACAAACATATATTACTTTTATAATTAAACAAAACAATTAAATTTGAAGAAATTAATTATAAATTATAAGATGCCCCAAAATAAAATACTTCAAAGGGATTTGAAAGGATGATAAACATGTATTTGACATACATGTGTATGCATATAATGATTTTAGAAAGATCTACATAAAATATTATTTATTGAAAATAAAGCATACGTCACAAATTCTCTCATCTCTTTTACTACATTTTTTTCAAAGAAACAATATAATAACCAGAAACCCCCAAAGGGCAACATTTCATAATCACCCTAGTAGTTATAAAACACATATACATATATGTGCATGAATATAATAGAGCATGAGCTCACTTATATAAGTTATAAATTATAATTTCACAACTATAGGATAGAAACTAAAAAAATAATAATCTTTGAGCACCATCTCATGGAGATATTGACTACTACCATCTTACATTATGCCCCTGTGTTTCTATTTGTGATGTGGGGAGGGAGATTAGTTTGGGATGTGCTTTCCATTATGCATCTGCGTGTGTGTGTGCTTGTGTGTGTACACATATGTGTACAAGACAGATGAGAGGCTCTTTTATTGACAACATTGTGCTATTTCTAGGAATTTTTCCTTTAATCCATTGTTTATTGCTTGATTTCTCTACAACAAGCAATGTTATCTTTGTAAACTGAAAAAAACATATTTGGGAAATAAGTGGAAATGAAAGAACACACACACACACACACACACACACACACACACACATCTTTTTTTTTTTCTTCTTAAAGTTCAGTCTGTCAGTAACTGCTCCCAGCATGGGAAATGCCTGAAAATGTTTTCTAACAGTGCATTGGTCCAAGAATACATCAAAGTTGGCTAGACCACAGTGTTGCACACCTGTAATCCAAGCAACTCAAAAGGCTGAGACAGGAGGATCACAAGTTTGAGGCCACCCTTAGCAACTTAGTGAGACCCTATCTCAAAACAAAAAATAAAAAGGGCTGGGGAGGTATCTCAGTGGTAGGGTACCTCTGGGTTCAATCCCCAGTACCAGATCAAACAAACCAATAAATAAAAATCAAAGTCATGATGTATTCTTGCACCTCCTCCACCAACAAATGTTAAATATTTTCCTAAAACCAAAAAGAAAACTCAAACAAAAATAATAACTAAGATAGCAGGGGAAGTGTAAGCCTGGGAGCACTGGATAAACAAACCATGTCTCCAGACATGGTTTGATCTTAATGTTGACCTGTAAACCACATCAACACAATCTCCTGGACTCCCTTTGGAGATAATTTAGTAGCTCCAACTGGGATACAGAATATGGCTTCCCGTTAGGCCTAATCAGATGGAGTCCTTCTTTTTCCCAATAAAAAGAGTGCAGTCACCACTCACACCAGACAATATCACATCACATAGGGACAAGCCATATCCAGCTACCTGTTTATTGTGGGGTTTTATCTGTATACCAAGCCAGTTCCTCAACTGGAGGAATTCACTTGACTGACAAAAATAAGGGTACTTTGGCGTGTCAATAAAACATAGACACAACCTATTAAAATTAGAAAAATTTTATACCAGTGTTTTGGTCTAGTCTATGTAATACAAATAACATACTTAGATTTTTAGTTTAAGAAAGTATTGTTTTAGCCAGACTCAGTTGCTCACACAGTAATTCTAGCAACTCGGGAGGCTGAGATAGGATTGCAAGTTCTAGACGAGCCTCAGGAAATTAGTGAGGCCCTATGCAACTTAGTGAGACTCTGTCACAAAATAAAAATTAGAAAAAGGGTTGGGGACAAAGCTCAGTAGTTAAGTGTACCTGGGTTCAATTCCTGGCTCCCCCCCCCCAAAAAAAACCCCAGCAATTATAATTATGTATCATTAACTAAGCCCAATATTACATGTATGTAGTTCCAATGCTGTACAATAACTACAGGAATTTGGAATTCTATTCTGAGGGCACTGTCAGAGGCTGAATCAAAAGGTTTATATTGTGGTTATCATAATTCTTTTTTTAATATTTATTTTTTAGTTTTAGGTAGACACAATATCTTTATTTTACATTGATGTGGTGCTGAGGATTGAACCCAGTGCCTCATGCATGCTAGGCAAGCACTCTACCACTGAGCCACAACCCCAGCTCCTGGTTATCATAATTCTTACTGTTGTGTATTTTATTCTGTTCTAATCATTTAAATATTTACCAAAGAATAAGCATTACATAATAACCTCAATTTAACCAACCAATGGAATAAAATGGAAAACTCCATTCTTTTTTGCTCGTTCTAAATAAGAGGGAGTTCAATTATCTCTTTCTCTTCTAGGGAATTCCACGCACTTTTATTTCTGGCATTTCATTAACGTTATTCAATCTTTGAATGTGAAGATAGAGATTATTGTCTCTAGGTTATTAATGGGGATGTGAAATCAGAACAATTTAGAATTGGAAGGAACTTTAAAGGTTGACTAATCAGACCCTTTGTTTTATACACTAGAAAAGTGAGAGAAAGCCAGGCACAGTGGTGCACACCTGAAATTCCATCGGCTCTGGAGGTTGAGACAGGAGGATTGTGAGTTCAAAACCAGTCTTAGCAATTTGGCCAGGCACTGAGCAACTAACTCAGTGAGACCCTGTCTCTAAATAAAATACAAAATAGGGCTGGGGATGCGGCTCAGTGGTCAAGAGCCCCCAAGTTCAATCTCTGGTACCAAAAAAGAAAGAAAAAGAAGAGTGAGAGCAAGAGATGATATGAGCTCAAAATATTGAGATCATCAGGCCAAAAGTTGGAATAAAATACAAGTCCAGCTAATCTCTCACCATGCTTTCCCTGGCTTATTTTCCAATAGAAGCCTTCAATAGATTTACCTTTTGGTGCCCAATATTTAGGACAAGCTAGAGAGGAAAGTCAGTTTAATTTACCTATGTAATAAAATTTAAGGACAATTGTCTAAAGGAGAGTTTATTTATTTATTTATTTATTTTGTGGGGTACTGGGGATTGAACTTAGGGGCACTCTACCACTGAGCCACATCCCCAGCCCTATTTTGTATTTTATTTAGAGGCAGGGTCTCACTGAATTGCTTAGCACCTGGCTTCTGCTGAGGCTGGCTTTCAACTCAAGATCCTCCTGCCTCAGCCTTCCGAGCCACTGGGATTACAGGCGTATGCCACCATGCCCAGCGGGAGATTTTTTTTTTTTTTTTAATGAAGAGAAACAAGACCCCTTCCTAACTTTGACAATTTCAATTTTAACTACCAACAGAGAGTTTGCTTACAAAATATCTCTTAAGTTAAATGACCTATGAATAATCAGTAAATCAAAGGAAAACAAAGGAAGTGTGTGTGTGTGTGTGTGTGTGTGTGTGCGCGTGTGTGTGTTAAAGAGACAGAGACAGCCAACACGTACAGTGGCACACATCTATAATTCTGGCTACTTGAGAGGCTAAAACAGGAGGATAACAAGGTAGAGGCTAGCCTCAGCAACTTGGCAAGAAGAGCCTGTCTCCAGATTCAATAAAAAGGGTTGGGGATGTACCTCACTGGTAGAGTGTTCCTGAGGCCAATCCCTAGTACTGAGAAACAAAACAAAAGAAAAAGAGACAGAGACACACAGAGAAAATTCCAGACTGGTGCCAATCTATAAGAAATGATGTTATGATGTGGGTGGAAGGAACAGGTTAAGAAAGGAAAGTCATAAGGAGCCCTGTTGCCAAGAACTGTTATTAATTAACATTCTGGGAACCAGAGCCTTACTTCCCTTCTTTGGGGATCCTATAAATGAGAACATAAAGATTCACTGAGCCAAAAAGGCTTTGGTTGCACACTAGTGTGGTTGGTAGGGAACAGGGATCAAGGGTCTCGCAAAGGGATCCAGACGTCTGCTTCACTGGAGTGGAAAAAACTGTCATAGTGATTTCCACAATATATCTGGCAGGACAAGTTGCTACAGAAGCCAACTAAACTGGCTGAGAATAGGCATAAACTGCATAGAGAGAGAAAGAGAGTTTTAATTCAAGAGGTGTTGGTGAGCTGTGAAAAGAAATGTACCAGCCCTAAATCAGATTCACCTCTCCATCTGATATAAAGTCCATCCTGGGTTCTCTTGTCCTTTGAAAAGGAAGTCTGAAGTTTTGGAGAAAGAAGCTATGGAGCAGCCCTCTGTTCCCTTTTTTTCTGGGTCCATTGGATCTTTCTGTAATTCCAGGAAAACAAGAACATTTTATACCCACTTCATGTTTTTTGTTTGTTTGGTGGTACTAGGGATTGACCCATGGACATTCTACCACTGAGCTACACCCCCAGCTCTTTTCAATTTATCAGTGAGATTGGGGCAGTATTAAATTAGGGAGTGGAGCATAAAAGCTAAGAAAAGGTTGGAAACAAAGAAGAGGGGCAAGTTTATGGCAGGGTCCCTCCCAGTAAGCATGTGGAAACTGATGGTCTGAAACAGAAGTTGGCAAACATTTTCTGTAAAGAGTCAGATAGTAAATATTTTAGATTTATGGACACAGGATTCCTGTCACAGGTATTCAACTCTGCCACTGTAGAGCAAACACAGCCATAGACAATATACAAATACATGAATGTGGCTATGCTCCCTCCAGTAAACTTCATGGGCAATGAAACTTGAATTTCATGTAATTTTCACATGTCAGGGAATTAATTAATTACATTTTGAGACAGTGTCTCTCTGTTTCCAGGCTAACCTTGAACTCCTAGATTCAAGCTACCCTTCTACCTCAGCCTTTCAAGTAACAGGGACAACAAACACACACACCTGGCTTTTATCATTCTTTCTAAAATTTCATTTGTAACCAGTCAAAAATAAGCTAGGCATAGTGGTATATGCCCATAATCCCATTGACTCAGGAAACTTGAGGCAGAAGGATAACAGTTCAAGGGTAAATTAAGTAACTTAGTGAGACCTGTCTCAAAATGAAAAATAAGACCTGGAGATAGAACTCAGTGATGGAGCGCCTTTAGGTTCAATCCCTAGTAACTAACACACACACACACACACACACACACACACACACACACACACACGAAAAAAACTATTCTTGGTTCATGGGCTGTATAAAAACAGCTGCCCAGATTTACCTCACTGGCTATAGTTTGCAGACCTATGACCTAGAACATTGCTGTCTAATAGAACCATGAAGATTACATATATAATTCAAAAATTTATAGTAAAATTGAAACTAGTAAAAAATTAAAAAGAAACAGGTAAAATTAATTTTTGGATGGGTGGTGCCAGGAATGAAACCCAGGGCCTCCCACATGCTAGGTAAGTGCTCTAACACTGAGCTACACCCCCAACCTCTTAAAATCAATTTTTTTATTGGTTGTTCACAACATTACAAAGCTCTTGACATATCATATTTCATACATTAGATTGAAGTGGGTTATGAACCCCCAATTTTACCCCAAATGCAGATTGCAGAATCACGTCGGTTACACATCCACAATTTTACATAATGCCCTATTAGTAATTGTTGTATTCTGCTACCTTTCCTATCCCCTACTATCCCCCCTCCCCTCCCCTCCCATCTTCTCTCTCTACCCCCTCTACTGTAATTCATTTCTCTCCTTGTTTATTTTCCCATTCCCCTCACAACCTCTTATATGTAATTTTGTATAGCAATGAGGGTCTCCCTTCATTTCCATGCAATTTCCCTTTTCTCTCCCTTTCCCTCCCATCTCATGTCTCTGTTTAATGTTAATCTTTTCTTCCTGCTCTTCCTCCCTGCTCTGTTCATAGTTGCTCTCATTATATCAAAGAAGACATTTGGTATTTGTTTTTTAGGGATTGGCTAGCTTCACTAAGCATAATCTGCTCTAGTGCCATCCATTTCCCTGCAAATTCTATGATTTTGTCATTTTTTATTGCTCCATAGTACTCCATTGTGTATAGATGCCACATTTTTTTTATCCATTCATCTATTGAAGGGCATCTGGGTTGGTTCCACAGTCTAGCTACTGTGAATTGTGCTGCTATGAACATCGATGTGGCAGTATCCCTGTAGCATGCTCTTTTAAGGTCTTCAGGGAATAGTCCAAGAAGGGCAATAGCAGGGTCAAATGGTGGTTCCATTCCCATCTTTCCCAGGAATCTCCAAACTGCTTTCCAAATTGGCCGCACCAATTTGCAGTCCCACCAGCAATGTACAAGTGTACCCTTTTCTCCACATCCTCGCCAGCACTTGTTGTTGTTTGACTTCATAGTGGCTGCCAATCTTACTGGAGTGAGATGGTATCTTAGGGTGGTTTTGATTTGTCTTTACCGAGGCACTTCCCACTGATGGTTTTGGTTATTGTTTTTCATTTCTTCCTCGTGTAGTGTTTTGCTCAAAATGCTTTGCAATGCTGGTTTTCTGGCTGCAAATTCTTTTAACTTTTGTTTATCATGAAAGATTTTTATTTCGTTGTCATACCTGAAGCTTAATTTTGCTGGATACAGAATTCTTGGTTGGCATCCATTGTCTTTCAGTGTTTGAAATACATTGTTCCATGTCCTTCTTGCTTTCAGTGTCTGTGATGAAAAATCTGTTGTTAACCTTATTGGTTTACCCCTGAATGTAATCTGTCTCCATTCTCTTGTAGCTTTTAATATTTTCTCTTTGTTCTGTATATTGGATATCTTCATAACAATGTGTCTTGGCGTTGGTCTACTGTGATTTTGTGTGCTCGGTGTCCTGTATGCATCTTGAATTTGTATATCTGTTTCCTTTTTTATTTCTGGAAAGTTTTCTGTAATTATTTCATTCAGCAGATTACTCATTCCCTTGGTTTGAATCTCTGTACCTTCTTCTATCCCAATGACTCGTAAGTTTGGTTTTTTTATGTTATCCCATAACTCTTGGATGTTTTTCTCGTGATTTTTTACCAGCCTTTCTGAGTTGGCTAGACTCTTTTCAAGATGATATATTTTGTCTTCATTATCTGACGTTCTGGCTTCTACTTGCTCCACTTTGTTAGTGATACTCTCAATTGAGTTTTTAATTTGGTTTATCGTTTCCTTCATTTCTAGAATTATTGTTTGATTATTTTTTATAATCTCTATCTCCTGATAAAGATGCTTAACTTCTTCTTTTATCTGTTTATGTAATTCATTCTCAATGTGTTCTTTCGCTGCTTGAATTTGCTGTCTTGTATCCTCTTTAAGGTTCCATTCCATCTGTCTAAGGTGTTCCCTGAGTTCTTTATATGACCATTTTTCTGATGACTCTAGGTCCTCCTGAATATTTAGGCTGTCCTGCATTGTTTGTACTCCTTTTCTTCCTTGCTTTTTGAAGCTGCTCATGTTACTTCTTGTTCTGTTTGACTGCTGAGTTACTGTTTACTCCTATAAATTTATTTGATGCTTGGGAAGAAAGGTATTAGAAGGGAAGGGAAGAAGTCACTAAAGAGAATGAGAGTAAGCAGGTAGAATTCAAGGAAGGGGGGATAAGAGAAATGAAAAGACAAAAGAAGAAAAAAAATAGGAAATAAAAAAAGAAAAAAAATTTAAAAAAAATAATAAAAAAATTAAAATTAAAATTAGAAGAAAAAATTTTTAAAAAATTGTAAAAAAAATTTTAAAAAAACAACAAGAAAGAAAAATGAAAATGAAAGAAAAACCCAAATCAAAAAAAAAAGAGAAAAGAAAAAAAAAAACTAATAAATGCAGTCTTAGAGTTTGGTTAACTTCTCTTCCAGTAGGTGGCGCTGTGCCCACCAGGCCAAGTTTCTCCTGTCAATACGCGGGAACCAATCACTGTGCAGCAGCTCCTCGCAGACTGGGCGAGTCTCCAATCCTGAGTGCCTAGGGCCTCCTCTTGTGTCTAGTCACTTCCCACTTTTCCTCTAGCCAGGCCCCTCTCACGGGTGCCGCTCACCACAATACTGGCTACACGCCAGGTCTGCTGCTCCCGGGAGCCCTGTTTTCATGAACGACTGGGCACACTCTTCCAGTTTGCCATTCCCTCAGACCCTAAGTTTGTAGAGCTTGGGGCTGAGAATCCTCAGCGAATTTTACTTGCCCTCCGGTAGCCACGCCCCCGGTAGCTGGTGCAAGAGGCCTCAGCAGTCAGCCCTGGTGGGAGCGGTAGTTCCGCGCCGCAGGTCCCGCGCCACCTCTAATTCCCTCAGGCTGGCTATCGCGCTCACGGGAGGGCTGGGAGGGGCCCTTAAGGTTTCCCCGATGTGTGGAGAGGGAAGGCTAGGGAATTACACACCTGTAGCCGCAGGTTTCAATGAAGTTATCTCCTCCGCCGCAGTCTGATGATGTCAGTTCTCTGCCATGGTGGTGTCTCTTGCAAATGGCGACAGTTCGTTTCCCTTTGCCGGGCGACCAATGCAAAGGGTGGGTCCTTACTGTCTCTCCCAAGCCCCGTTTCAAACCTGTGGCCACTACCTATGAAGGCTCGGTAGGCATTTACCTCCATAGGATCAGAAGGGCTGACCAGTTGTTTCAGCCGGATGGATTAGTGCTGAGTCACAGCTGTTTGTTTGCGGGAAGCAGGCGAACGGGAGCTTGAATTCAGCTGATCCGGGCTCAGTGTGTGTTCTGAGAGGCCCAGACTGTTCGCCCCAGATCCACGTCAGCTCAGAATTGCCTAGTGATCCTGAGCAAACAGATTTAGGTTGTTTACGACTCCCTATGCCCGCACAGCTGAAGAGGTCACAGACTTGATCTCTCCGCGCCCGCTGCCATGTTGGAATCCAAAATCAATTTTGAGACAGGGACTTGCTAATTTGTTTAGGGCATCTCTCTAAATTGCAGAGACTGACCTTGACCGTGATCCTTCTGCCTCAACTTTACCAAGTCACTTGGATTACAGGCATGTGTCACTGTGCTCGACCCCTTGGCCCTTTTTAAATTTTTTTGAGACAGGGTCTTGCTAAGTTGCTCAGGCTGGTCTCAACTTTGCAATCCTCTTATCTCAATCTCCTGAGTAGCTGGGATTTCAGGCGTGTGTGCAACCACACCCATATAGTGTTGAGAGCCACAGCCAAAGGGGCCCCAGCAAACTTCCAGCTGCCAGCAAACTTCCAGCTGCCGGCAGATGATTGGCTCACAGCAGCCCCAGCAACATCTAGCTGATTGGCTCCTCTGCGGAGCTGCTCATTGGGGAACTTCTTTGGCTCCGCCCACACGACCCAGCCAATCAGCCTCAAGAGCAGGAGGATTGTGGGAGGTGGTGAGGCTTGTGTGGGGGGAGAGGCTTGTGGGAAGCCGGTGGTGGCAGTTGGGCTCTGAGGGTTTTTTCCTGAGGAGCTGTTTTGTTTTATTGGTGCAAAATAAAATTTCTTTGCTCTCTCACAATTCTATATTTTTTCTGCAGGACTCCCTTAGTTGATTTCATTATCACTTATCACCACCAGAGGTCAGAGGAGCCTTCCAATTAATCAGGGGTCCTGAAAATGATGAAGCAAAGTACTGGGGCTTAGAAATAATAAAATAACATTTGTTTAGGGCTTATTAGGAATGCAATACTTAAAATGTTTCTTCTACCCCATTTAATCTTTTTTTAACCCTTTTTTTAATATTTATTTTTTGAGGTATAGATGGACACAACACAATGCCTTTATTTTTATGTGGTGCTGAGAATCAAACCCGGGTCCTGCCCATGCTAGGCGAGCACTCTATTGCTGAGCCACAAATCCCAGCCCTTTTTTTAAACTCTTTTTTCAGTTGTAGATGGACATTTTATTTATTTATTTGTTTGTTTTTGTTTGTTTGTTTATTTATATGTAGTGCTGAGGATCAAACCCAGTGCCTCACACATGCTATGCAAGTGCTCTATCACTGAGTCACAGTTCCAACCCCTCTTTCTATCCCATTTAATTTTAACAATCACTCTATGAATTCAGTATCAATGAATGTCAGGTGTATCCAAGATAAAATCTCTGGCAGGTTATGATATTTGTGCATCTCTTTTATGACTTTAGGTTCGTCTTGGCACCAGACATAAGGTAGTTCAACATCAAGCCTTTGCCCTAAACAGTTCATAATGCCAAAAACTGGCAAATTACTACTTTGGTTTCAATGGATGGTCAAAAAGGATCATTAAGGTAAACTCTATAGACTTTCTTTGAGTACACTCTTCTTTCAACATTATAATCCTAGACTCTAAAAGAAGGATTGAACTGTATTGTAGAGGGAGATGTGAGAGGCTACCTACCACTGAATGTGAGTGGATATATTTGAATTGGCCCACAACCTAGAATTAATAATAATTTCCAGGCATGGTGGTGCACACCTGTAATCCCAGCAGCTCAGGAATCTGAGGCAGAAGGATTGCAAGTTCAAAGCTAGTCTCAGACACTAAGCAATTCGGCAAGACCCTGTCTCAAAATAAAAAATCAAATGGATTGGGGATGTAGCTTAGTAACTAAGTGCCCCGGTTCAATCCCTAGTACCAGATAAACAAATAATAATGATAATCACCTTAATCATCTGAATGGTGTTGTCTGTAGTTTTCTCCAGTGTCTGTGTATTGTTTAATAAAAAATGCTTTCCTATATCTAGTAATTTAGATCCAAATCTTACCTGATTTTGAAGCTGTGGGATATTTCAGTCTGTGATTATTGGAGTTTAGTTTTATTTCTGTATGTTAAAATGGGGAGGGAGCGGGGCTTAGCATGTACCTCAGTGGTAGAGCACTTGCCTAGCATGTGTGAGGCCCAGCGTTGGAAAAAAAGAAAAGTAAAAAATCCTAGAAAGGCATTTTAATTCAAATCCTAATAGCTTCAGGAGCTTTCTGACCTGGAAGAAAGGGAAAATGATGCTCTGGAGTCACCACTGGAGAAGCGAAGCCTGAAGTTCTTCTGTGCTTTAGAGGTGGTGTTGCCATCCTGTGCATGCAGGAGTCCGGGAGTAGGCATTGTGGAGGAAGAACCTTTGGATCAGCTGGAGGAAGGTCTGTTCTCAGTCCAACGTATGTCATGCCAGTATCTGGTGAAAGATTCCATGCTGTGCCATCACATGTTAGAAGGACAAGTGAGCATACCAGAGACAGAGAGAAGATCAGGTTGACCTTTCCTTTTTATCAGGAACCCACTCCCATGAAAATGGTATTAATCCATTGCTTACATGGATTAATCAGCTGTAGTCCCTCAAAGGCTGTGTGTTAAAGGCTGGGTTCCTAGCTTGGTGCTATCAGAAGGTGGTGGAAGCTTTAAGAGGTAGGCCTAAATGGAAGTCTTCGGGTCATTGGAGATATGACCTTGAAGAGGAGAGTAGGACTCCAGACACTTTTCTTCTCTCTTTTGCTTCCTGGTCATGATGTGAGAATTTTTGCTCTACAAAGCTCTACCACCATGAAGAACTATTACAAGCCCAAAGCAGTGGGTCAATTAACAATAGACTGAAACCTTTAAAACTGTGAGTCAAAATGAATATTTTCTCCCTCTCCATCCCACTTCTCCCTCTTAGTACTGGGAATTGAACCCAGGGGCCACTTAACCACTGAGCCACATCTCCAGCTCTTTTTATTTTTTATTTTGAGACAGCATCTTTCTTAGTTGCTTAGGGCCTCACTGAGTTGCTGAGACTGGCTTTGAACTTTAAAAAAATTTTTTTTTTTAGTTGTCAATGGATCTTTGTTTTATTTATTTATATGCGGTGCTGAGAATTGAACCCAGTGCCTCACACACGCTAGGCAAGCGCTCTGCCATTGAGCCACAGCCCTAGTCCAAAGCACCACCTCTTAGTACCATCATGAGGGCAGTTCAATTTCAAGGTGAGTTTTGGAGGGGGCATTCAAACCATAGCACCTAGGGAGGAGGGCTGCGTAGACTGTAGAAGTGGGCAGGGAATTCTAGGGTCCTAGGCACCCAAAAGTGGCTGGGCCTGAGGTTTGTGGGCCCCAGGTGGGCACATCCCCTCATTCTCATTCTGTCCTCATTCTGTAGGGGTGCTGCCACAGGACAAACAGCAGGCCCCCTGAAGCACCCAGTGCAAATCAGGGCCCTGTTTGCCAGAGTCTAATGGGCATATGCCTGACATATGATCAAAAGTTCAATGGGCATATGTTGTCTTGACAACCTTGGTCTGTGGACATGGGTTGGGGAACCAAAGGGTGAAGGTTGCAGTATCTCTCTCTATTGCACCTAATAGCTTACGAGGATAGTTTTTGCTTCCCATCCCTCAAGACTCTCAGTTTGGGGGGATATGAAGATTCTAGTGCACAAAGAGGAATGTTCTTGTTGGGATACAAAATCATGGTTCGATTAAATTAGGAAGCCAAAACTGCTTCGTGGAGGTTTGGAAAGAGAAATGTGGTGGGTGGTAGGTGACTTTCTGCTGAGGGCCATTGCCAAGTAGAAATGACGCATCGAAATTTCCTTGCTAGCGTACCCCATGTTAAATGGATTTCGCTGTTGACATTGCATGTAAGGTGACCTTGCTCAAGCAGGGCGGATCCGGGTTTAGAGCTGATCAGGTTTGAGGAAGTATCCCGCTCCTTGAGTTTAAGGCGTTCCCGGTTTAAGACAATATGGGTTTTAGGGAAGTTGGATGTTGAGGATTATTGCTGCTGGAAATAGGGCGTTCCTGCTGCCTGAGCTCCCTTTGAGTTCTCATGAGATTCAGAGAGTATTTTGGGAAAAAAGCCTCGTGGAGTAGGTGAATGGGAGGCAGCAGAACTGGGATTTCCCCAGAACGTGTGTAGAGGCTGGTGTGAGTTCGGGAATAAAGAATTGCTGTTTGAATCTACAAAGCTGTGGTGGCTCGTGATTCTGTGCCAAGCCGAGACATTGGCAACTTTCCACATTGGTCCCCTTGCTTTTGTACCTGGCTTGTCCTGATTTTTTTTTTTTTTTTCCAGTGGACAGACACATGGAGCAGTGGAGTTGCTGCAGGTTTGGGGCCAGCACGATTTGTCCCAAGGTAATGATAAGAGAAAAGCAAGAGCCTAACTGATAGTTCCTTGCCTAGTTTATACACCCAGATGACTGTTCTCAGGCCAAGGTTCCTACCTACACCACCCATGAGCGCTTCACTTCCAGGCTTTTTCACTATCTTGCCATTGTGTGTGTGTGTGTGTGTGTGTGTGTGTGTGTGTGTGTGTTTCCTCAATGGTTAGTTTGGTGTATTGGTAAAAATCCGATCCACATCATAGTTCATTTCTAAATATTCAGCAATTTTGATTGAGATTTCCTCTTTAATTCATGTATTATTTAGGAGTATGTGTCTCCATTTCCAAACCAAGAAGGGTTTCTAGTTGTGTGTGTCTGATTCTAACTGCTCTGCACTGTGGACAGAGAATATGGTCTGCAAGATATCTTCCCCTCTCACCCCCAGTGACACTGGGAATTGAACCCAGGCACGTTCCACCACTGAGCTACATCTCCAGCCCTTTTTATTTTTATTTTGAGACAGTGTCTAGGTTGCTGAGGCTGGACTTAAACTTGTGATCCTCCCAATTCAGCTTCCTGAGTTGCTGGGATTACAGGCATGTGCCATGGCACCTGGCAAGATATCCATTTAAAAAATTATTTGTTGGGCTTGGATCATAGCTCAGTTGTAGAGCAATTGCTTGGCACAGGGTTTGATTCTCAGCACTACATATAAATGAATAATATAAATAGATAAAGATCCATTGACCACTTAAAAAATATTTTTTAAAAAATCATTTCTTCCTTTCTTCCTTCCTTCTTTCTATCTTTCTTTTTCTTTTTCTTTTTTTTTTATGCTGGGGATTAAATCCAGTGCCTCATGTATGTTAAATACATGCTGAACCACTGAGCTACACTCCAGCCCTGATAATCTATTTATTTTTTAGATTCCTTATAGGTATAATAAATGATGCATTTTGTAATACTTATGAGTGTGCTTAAGAAGAATGTATATTCTAAATGGAAGCACTGGTGAATACCTATAATTCCAGTGGCCTGGGTGACTGAGGCAGTAGGAACACAACCTTAGCAATTTAGCAAGGCCCTAAGTAATATAATGAGGGGGCGGGACTGGAGATGTAGCTCAATGGTAAAGTGCCCCTGGGTTCAATCCCCAGTGCCAAAAATAGAATGTGTATTATTCGAGGCTAAGGGTAGGGCTAGAAGATTGTGAAAACCCTGTAGTGGAGGAGTGTTGTGTGGCTGAGGCACAGGGTAGAAGCCTTGGGATAAGACCACTCATCTGACAGTGTAGCTGCTGTCCAGCGCGGGTTGTGGAACCAAAGTCACTCAATTGGATTTGGGGTGACATGAAAAGATCACGCAGACATGGAATACCTTTTTCTGAGCTTCAGGGTGGCTTCCCTGGCTCCTGGCCTCAGGCTCCCACAAAGAGGTGCAAGAGAAAGGCACTGGAGACTGATGAGAGATGGGGGGCACGTTAGCCTTTTATTGGGGGCACTATTCCATGGAACATTCTATTCAAAAAAAGGCAAAGGGTAGGATTACAAAGGAACAGGTGGGTGTAAATTAACCCCACCAGGTGACGGCTACTCCTGGAGCCACGCCTCATTACCTGAGTGGAGGTAAAGTCCAATGTATGGCGGGTTGCAATAACTTTACTCTGGACCTAAAGGTGTGCACATAGCTCCTATTCAGAGCAGCTCCAAACCAAGAGAGTTATGCTCTCCCTTCTCTGTTACCTGCCTTGGGACAAATAGTGCTGGCCCCAAACCAACTCAGCTGGTCCTCATTCCATGCCTAGTGCTACAAAACAAAAAATCCCCAACTTGGAAATTTGTCAATTTCTCCTTGTAATTCCATTTTTTGAGGTTCTGTTTTAAGGGGACAAGTGATTTCCTGATTGCTATATAGTCTTTTTAAAAATTTTTTTTTTAGTTAAACATGGACACAATATCTTTATTTTGTTTACTTATTTTTATGTGGTACTGAGGATGGAACCCAGTGCCCCATGCATGTTAGGTGAGTGCTCTACCACTGAGCCACAACTGCAACCCATTATATATATTCTTATGAGTATTCATTTTCTCATTTGAAAATATGACTCTATTATTCTTAATCATCATTGTCTAAATTCCTATTTTTCTGATTTTGGTATTGCTTTACCAGCTTTTAGTTATTTGTCTAATAAGTATTTTCCATCATTTTGTATTTAACCTTACTGTGTGATTTTTGCTTTGTTTTAATTTTGTTACAAAGATCATATAGGCCATTCAAAAAAATACAAATTTTTCTGCTGTCATGTATGACTAAAAAAAAATAAAAATAAATCGTATGGTAAATTAAAAAAAAATTAAAAATCCAAATTGATGGACTACCTTTTTTTTTCCACCTGGGAAAATGGGCTGATGGGGTTACCCAGTATTGCCCAGGGTGGCCTGCAACTCTTGGGCTCAAGTAACTCTCCTCCTTCAGTCTCCCAAATAGCTGGAACTATAGGTATGTACACCATACCTGGCTGATGGACTGTCATTCATATATATATATATATATATATATATATATATCCTCCACTACTGGGCATTGAACCCAGGGCCGCTCAACCACTGAGCCACATCCCCAGCCCTTTTTATATTTTATTTTGAGCTCACTAAGGTGCTGAGGTTGGCTTTGAACTTGTGATCCTCTTGCCTCAGCCTCCTGAGCCTCTGGGATTACAGGCATGTACCACCATGCCCAGCTTGGACTATCTTTTTTTTTTTTTATATAGTTGGACACAATACCTTTATTATTATTATTTTTTTTAATTTCTTCTTATTGGTGCTGAGGACAGAACTCAGGGCCTCACACATGCTAGGAGAGTGCTGTACTGCTGAGCCACAACCCTAGTACCTTGGACTGTCTTTTATATGAATTTAGTCCACCCATATTTATCATCATTTCTAATATGATTGACATATTTTAGCAACTTAAAAAAATTTTTTTTAGTTGTTAATGGACCTTTATTTATATGTGGTGCTGAGATTCAAACCCAGTGCCTCACACATGCTAGGCAAGCTCTCTACTGTTGAGCCACAACCCCAGCCCATATTTTAGCATCTTTTTTTTTTTAATATTTATTTTTTAGTTTTCGGCGGACACAACATCTTTGTTTGTATGTGGTGCTGAGGATCGAACCCGGGCCGCATGGATGCCAGGCGAGCGCGCTACCGCTTGAGCCACATCCCCAGCCCTATTTTAGCATCTTATTTGAAGTTTTCTTACACCTATGCTTTTTACTTCCCCACTTCCTATAGTTTTTCTGTTTTCTATTGGATTGGTAATTTTTTTTCCATTTTCCTCTTCTTTATTGGCTTAGAAAATATGCATCTATTCCATACTGTTAATTATTAGTCTTACATCTTTTAACATAATGTAATTATCCTTGTAGTTTTTCCACCAAAAAAGCTTTCCTCCTCCTCCTCCTCCTCCTCCTCCTCCTCCTCCTCCTCCTCCTCCTCCTCCTCCTCCCTCTCCTCCTCCTCCTCCTCCTCCCTCTCCTCCTCCTCCTCCTCCTCCCTCTCCTCCTCCTCTTCCTCCTCCTCCTCCTCCTCCTTCTTTTTGGTGGGGGCTCCTGAGAATTAAACTCAGGTGACTTGACTCTGAGCCACATCCCCAGTTTTATATTTTATTAGAGACAGAGTCTCACTGAATTGTTTAGTGCTTCGCCTTGCTGAGGCTGGCTTTGACTCGCAATCCTCCTGCCTCAGCCTCCCGAGCTGCTGGGATTATAGGTGTGCCTCACTGCCTCCAGTGAGCAGCTTTCTTCTTAACTCTTTTTCTTTTTAAATTTCATCCCAAACTTTCCCTTTCTATATTTTATGCTTTGTTTTCTAATATTTAAATTTCAAATATTTACATATTTTAAGTGTAGGTTTTTAGGCACACCCAAATTCGTCATTATTTATAATCTCTAACTATTACAGCAGTCCCCTTTCCCATGGGTTAGTTCCCTGCTATCAACAGTAGTCTGAAAATATTGGATGGAGAATTCCAGAAATAAATAATTCTCGTCTTCAGTTGTGTATCATTGTGAGCATTGTGGTGAAATCTCGCACTGTCCTGCCCCATCCTTTGTGGAAGGTGAACTTCCCTTTGTCCAGCATAGCCATGCTGTAGGTGGCTTATCCATCTCAGTGATGAGTTTCTTTCAGTATGGCAAGTTTGTGCCACATGCCTACGGCCTTCATCTTACTTCATCTCGTCTAGTGGGCACTGTGTCATCTCACAGAATCACAGGAAGAAAGGCGAGTACAGTGCAGTAAGTTATTTTGAGAGATACCACATTCACATAGCTTTGTTACAGTATATCTTTATGACTGGCCTATTATTGGTATTGTTCTCTTTCTGTGCCTAATTGGTAAATGAAACTTTACCATAGGTATGTATATAGAGGCAGAACCAGTATATATAAATGGTTCAGTGCTAGCCACAGTCTCAGGCATACACAGGGGGTCTTGAAACTTTTCCCCCACAGATAAGGGGGAAATTACTGTGCCAGTTTATTTTATTGATTTCTGTGCCTACTATTTACCATTGTATTTCACCAAAGTTCCTTTTGGATTTATTTTCCTTCATTTAAGTATTTCTATTAGTAGGAATTTCAGAGGGAATCTGGGAGTCCCCCCAAAAAAGCCCTCTTACACTTTCTAAGTCTGAAAACATCTGTTTCGCCCCATCTTTAAAGTTGCGTAGAAGCTTCTAAACTGACAGCACTTTGAAGATACCATTTTCTTGTCTTCTGACATCAATTGCTGCTAATAAACAGGAAGTGGCTGCAACTCTGCATATCTTTTTTTTTTTCCTGTTAAAATCCTTTAGTATTGTCCCTTTTCTGGTGAAGCTTTTTATTTAATCATTGATCTTCTATTGTTTCACTATAATATATTGATTTGCTTTTATTTATCCTGCTCCAAATTTTGAACTGAGGGTGTGTACTCCTTTCCTCAGTTCTGGAAAATTCTTAGCCATTAACTCTTTGAATATTGTGACTCTCTGCTATGGTTTGGCTGGTCCCTCCAGGGTGCATTTTGATTGAAAGCTTGGTCTGCCAGTGTTGCTAGTGGGAGGTGGTGGAAACTTTGGGAGTCACCCAACCAGGTCCTTGGGTGACTGGGGGCTTGCCCTTGGAAGGTAGTTCTCTTGTGGCCTTTTGAATTCTTGGAAAAGGAAGCAAGTCTGGCCCTTTCCATTCTATCTGCTTCCCGATTTGCGATATGCCTGCTTTCTCTTGCACACTTCTGCCATTGCTATCTACCATTTGCCATGAAGTCCTCAAGAGAACTGAGCTGATGCAGGCACTATGACCTTGAACTCCTAAACAGTGACGTAAATAAACCTTTCCCTATTTATGAAGTTGGCTTCCACAGGTATTTTGTTGTAGTAATACAAAGCTAATACACTCCATTATTGCTATTCTTTTCTATTGGAACATCCCTTAGATGTCTTCTGGAACTTCTCATTTAATCTTCATGCCTTGCCAGGTGTGGTGCGACTCACCTGTAATCTCAGGGACTTGGGAGGCTGAGGCAGCAGGATCAGAAGTTCGAGATTAATCTCAGCAATTTAGCAAAACACTGTTTCAAAAAAAATAATAAAAGATAAAAATTTTAAAAGGACTGAGGATGCAGCTCAGTGGTAAAACACCCCCATTTTTAATCCCTAGTACTAAATAATAATAATAATAATTTTTTAATGCTTCTTAACCTATTTTTTTTTTTTTTTTTTTGTACTAGGGCTTGAACCTAGAGGCACTTTACCACTGAGTTATATTCCCAACACTTTTATTTATTTTTTTTTTATTTTGAGACAGGGTCTTGCTAAATTGCTTAGGGTCTGGCTAAATTGCTGAGACTGGCCTTGAACTTGTGATCTTCCTGTCTCAGCCTCTCAAGTTGCTGGGATGATGCCAGGAGTGTGCTACTGTGCTCAGTTACTTTCTTTTGCATTAAAAAAAAAAAAATCAAGTTCTTTAATTCACTATGCAGCTTTCTGGAGAATTTCTTCTGATATATTCCAGTTCATATAATCTTTTGGTCAAATTCAAATTGTTTTTTTATATTTCTACAGGTTTTCATCTTAATGATATATTTAATTTATTGACTTTCCATTTGAATCTTTTTCAGATCTGCCTATTATGAAATGTTTTTCTATAATGGTCCAACTTTGGTCTATCAATTCAATTTCTTCTTCTTTTTTTTTTCTAAAGAGAGAGTGAGAGAGGAGAGAGAGAGAGAGAATTTTTAATATTTATTTTTTAGTTCTCAGTGGACACAACATCTTTGTTGGTATGTGGTGCTGAGGATCGAACCCAGGCCGCAAACATGCCAGGCGAGCGCGCTACCACTTGAGCCACATCCCCAGCCCTCAATTTCTTCTTTATTCTCTTTGAAAAAATGAAAATACACTCTAAAATATATTCCAAATTGTATTATTAGCTCTAGTTCACAATTTATTACATTTGCTAATTATTTCTTATGGAATCATGTTTCTTCATATGCTTTTTAAAAATATCTTTATTTATTTTTATGTGTTGCTGAGGATCGAACCCAGGGCCTCACACGTGCACATCGGGCGCCCTACCACTGAGCCCCAGCCCCAGCCCCTCCTCATATGCTTCATAATTTTTATTTATGGGTTCAACTTGGGTGGGTACCTGAATGTTTCTTCTTGTGGAAGTCCCATGACTATCCTGTTAAAATATGTCCTTATTGTACATTTTTATGATTGTCTCTCATATAAACATGTCCTTATTGTACCTTTTTATGGAGTTTTACAGAATCTGCCTGTTCTGAGTCATTTTTTACATTAATCTGACGGTTTGGGATTCTCACAGGTAAACAGTGCACATATAGTCCATGGAAGCAAATAATTAAAAACAATTATATAGGGGCTGGAGATGTGGCTCAAGCGGTAGCGCGCTCGCCTGGCATGCGTGCGACCCGGGTTCGATCCTCAGCACCACATACCAACAAAGATGTTGTGTCTGCCGAGAACTAAAAAATAAATATTAAAAAAATTCTCTCTCTCTCTCTCCTCTCTCTCTCTCTCTCTTTAAAAAAAAAAGTTATATAGTTGGCTTTATAGGAAAAAAAAAGTAAATGTTCAATAAAAGTCTCAAATTCAAGTCCTGTTTTGGGCAAAATGTAGGCAGTTCTTAGGGAAATTAGAATGGGCTTCTCCTCTTAGGTGTGTGTGTATCCCCGAATCCAGGGTCAGAGTTTTTTCTTGGGTGGCAGGGATTGTGTGTGTCTTCTAATCTCCATTCTCCCCTCTTCTCTTCACAAGAGAATCTCCATTTTATTCTGGGTGTCAATAAGATCAGCTAAAAAAAGAACCACACTTCCCAGCCTATCTTGTAACATGATTCTGGCTAATGAGATATCACTGGGAGTCACTGGATGGTTGAGGCAGGCTCAATTGGCAATCTCAGCTTTTTAAAATTTGTTTGTTTATTTTGTACTGGGGATTGAACCAGGGGTGATTTCACTTTTTATTTTGAGACAGGGTCTCCCTATGTTGCTTCAGGCCTTACTAAATTGTTGAGTTGGGCCAGGGACATATTGTGGTCCTCCAGCCTCAGCCTGCAGGATCTCTGGAGATTACAGGTGTGCACCACCATATCCACCTACATCTCAGCCTTTGTTACTGGCCCTTTCTTCCCTCCTTCCCTTCTCACGGCTAAAAATGCTTCAACTTAAACCATGATGTGAGAGGATGAAGAGTTACCCTAGGAAAAAGAGTGGGAGCTGGAGGGACTGAAACAGACCCCTTTTAAGATTACAAACTCCTACCAGGTACATGCCTGTAATTCCAGCAACTCATGAGGCTGAGGCAGGAGGATTATATATTTGAGGCCAGAATCAGCAATTTAGCCAGATTCTGTCTGGGGGTGGGGAGACAGCGGTGGGAGTGTGTTGAGGGCGCTGGGGAGGGATGTAGCTCAGTGGTAGAGCACCCCTGGGTTCAATCCTTAGTACCAAACAAACAAACAAAGAAACAAACAAAAAACCCCAACAACACCAAACTCTAAATTGTTTTAACTTCCGACTTTCAAACTGAGAATGGAGGCTGAGGGGCTGTCCCCAGCCCTGACTGTGACATGTTTCTGATGAATACAGTCTAGCCAAGTCTACCTATGTGTATTTCCTGCCCTCTGTCCCACTGGGCCTCCTCTCCTCCCAGAGTCCCAGAAGATGAAAGAAAAAAAGTCTCTTCTATCTTTCGCAAAGGTAACTTTGAATAAAACTTGTTCCCTCTGCCAACCTGCCCCCCAGAGTTTTAGTGGAGCGCCACCAGCGGTAAAGCTGGCCCTACCGGGTTTCAGTTTGGGAACGCTCGCGGGTAGGGTCTGCCCAGAGCAGCGAGCTCTAGAAAGAGGGGGCTGGAGCGCTCACAGCTGGCTGACCCTACCCTGGGAGCTTCAGGGAGAAATAGCAGCAGCTGCTCAGAGACGTTTAAAATCCCGTTCCCCCCACCCTGCTTCCTTCTCTCCGTAGCATCAACGCTTTGTTGGCGAGGAAAAAAGGGGATCTGGGGATCTACGGGTTCCTCTGAATGTCACCGCAGGGTGCACATTGCAGATTCATTCTCTCCCCCGCCCCGCCCCCTCTCTCTATATTTGGGGCTTGAATAAGCCATTTGGTTTTGGGGTACAGGTCGGTATAGGGTATAACTCAAAGGGCTAACATGCCTGGCAATTATGTGGATTTGTTCATTTGGAGAGTTTGTTAGATTTTGCTTTTACCAAAGAAAATTAATACAACATCGTCTGTATGTCTAGAAGCTCATTCTGGGTCAATACGACTGCTTTCTGTGTTCATTAGCTGACAGACAGTTGGCTTAACAGGCTAAACTTCAATGACTACAGCAACAGATTTATCTGCATAGATAGGGAATTTCATTTTTCCCAAGAATGATCCTTGCATCAGTCATCACAAGAGCCTTTGTCAAAAAGTGGACAAATTTTATATGCAGTTGCTTTATTTTGAGCTTAAGATCTCTCCCCCTCCCACCCCCGTGAATTCACTTTTTATTTTGCATGCTTAAATTATACATTTTTGTTTTTCCTGATTAAAAATTTTTCATTTTCTCTATCTACTTGAGGGGTTTTTTTCCTCTCTCTCTCTCTCTCTGAAAAACTGCTTATTTTAAGTTTGCCGACCTGAATCTTCCAGATGTAATTTTTCTACCTAGTCTCAATTAAGGATTTTACCTTTATCAATAAAAACCTAAAATTTCTAGACTGCTTAGGGTGATATCAGATCATGATCTGGCTTTTATTTTATTTTTTGGTACCGGGAATTGAACTCAGGGGTACTTGGCCACTGAGCCACATCCCAGCCCAGGGTCTGTTGCTTAGTACTTTGCCTTTGCTGAGGCTGGCTTTGGATTTCCAATCTTCCTATCTCAGCTTCCTGAGCTGCTGGGATTACAGGTGTGTGTCACCACACCTGGCAACAATCTGGCTTTTAAAACCAGCAAATGAATTAGACATAACTTTCCTATGTTCATATATGAAAACACCCCCAGTGAAACTCCATATCATGTACAACCTCAAGACTGGGATCCTATTAGAATAAGTTATACTCCATGTATGTATAATATGTCAGAATACACTCTATTGTCATGTATATCTAAAAAGAACAAATTAAAAAAATAAATAAAAACTGGCAAATGATAAGTTTTGAAATTGTCTTGTTGTGCCTATACGTCTGTATGCTTATAAGTTGTTTGTTGCATGGTACCAAATTGGCTTATAAGAAAAGTAAGCCCATAACTTAAAACTTAAGTTAGCCTAAATGACTTCTTCTTCTTTATTTTTTTTAAAGAGAGAGAGAGAGAGAATTATTTTTAATATTTATTTTTTAGTTTTCAGCGGACACAACATCCTGGTTTGTATGTGGTGCTGAGGATCAAACCCGGGCAGCATGCATGCCAGGCGTGCTCGCCACCGCTTGAGCCACATCCCCAGCCCCTCTAAATGACTTCTGATTCACATAACTTTAGCAAATCTGTGACAAATAAGTTAATTTCAATTTGTTAGTAATTAGAATGTCTTCAAAAATTGGTAGTATATTTTATCTTTTGGCCTGGAAAACTTGATTCAGAGATAAAAAGTCTTAGACTTTTCACACATCAAATATGTTTTTTTTTTTTGATAAATGTGTAATTCTTACATCTATATATAATATTCATAGTTTACCTGAGATATTAATTGTTTAATAGATCTTGAAATTCACAAGTGAGTTTATGCACTAAAATGCCTAGACTGAAGTTTGGACTGAATAAGAAAAGAGTGTATAATTAAATTTTATTAAGAATGTATTAGTAGAATTCTTAAAACTCAAAGTTTTAAATTTTATTTAGTATTTCTTTGTTCAGTCCCATAATAAGCCAAAAGAAATAATAAATGACTTTAAAATGCTAATTACCTATTGGTGGTTTCTGTTTCTGATTTTTGGAATAGCATAATTTTATATATATTTTTTTGTTATTGTTGCAAATTGATTATAAATTCTAGCAGTACTTTCAGAAATTAACTATCAGTCTACCTTCATTCAGTAACCTAAATTTCATGTACATTTCCAAAATAAAAAGTATATAGATTTGTTTAGTTGTAGATGGACACAATACCTTTATTTTTACCTATTTATTTTTGTGTGGTGCTATGGATAGAACCCAGTGCCTCACATGTGCTAGGCAGGTGCTCCAGCCCTGAGCTCCAGCCCCAGCCTACTTCCAGAATTTTGATTGTTGTTTTCTTTATATTGTGTACAAGAGAAATTTAATGTTTTGTAAGTTTTTAGACATTAGCTTTTAAAACTAGTTTGCCATTTTTATTTTCGTCATTCCCTTGTTTAAAAAAAGGTTCATATTGAAATACAGAGGTCCTAAATTTGTGATTGTTAAAAATAAAATTGATGTTCATTATCCCTCAATAAAACAGATTAAAAGCCTGTTCTCAATTCTCTGTAAACTAACATTGTCTCTTTGTTAACCTAGAATTAAAAGTGAGTTTATATGGTGTTGCTTATAAAGTAACTCAGACACTGGATTTATGGTTTCTGTACAAACTACTTGGGTTTTATGTTTTTAATCAGCAAGATGATTAACTGCCTTCATATAATGACTCTAAAAACTGTGAAATGGATCTTATGCTATGTCTGAAGTTAAAAAAAAATCTAGTTTACTTTTATTGAATTTTGTAGAACATTTTTTTTTACTAAAAAAATATTGTTTCTTTTGACAGTAAATGTAGATCTATCTTTCTAATATGTCATCATGCCTGTTTTTTCTTGAGGATCTGTATTAGTTTAAAAGTCTTATATTTTCTCCATTTTTAATTACCTAAATATATAGGATAAGGGCCTGTAGCTCAGTGGTAGAGCACTTGCCTAGTATGTTTGAGGCACTGGGTTTGATTCTCAGCATCACATATAAACAAATTAATTAATTAGTTAATTAATTTCCATCAACAACTAATATATATATATGTTTTGGCGCTTTGATTAATGGTTAAATCCCAGAAAAACTTAAAGTAGCTTTAAAAATACATTTATAGGTAGGCTCTAACAGTTTGGCAATAACTGACCAGCTTTTAAGAAAGTTTACAAAACAAGTGACTTAAAGAACAAAGATTTTATGTTTTATCAAGATAATTTCCTATGTTTTTTGCTAATTTTGTTAGGATTTTTGTGTGTGTGTGGTGCTAGGGATCAAACCCAGGGCCTTATACAAGAGAGGCAAACACTCTACCAACTGAGCTATGTCCTCAGCCCTTTTGTTAGGGTTTTGATTGCTTAAAAGATAAACTAAGGGCTGGAGTTGTAGCTCAGTGGTAGAGCACTTGCCTCGCAAGTGAGTCTAGCACCACATAAAAATAAATAAAGGCATTTTAACTAAAATAAGAAAGGATAAACTAAATCCTACAGGAGTTATAGTTTATTCAATTCTTTATTCTAAAGTCTCCTTTTGGTTTATAACTCTGGTTAAATAAACTACTATTTTTATAATAATCAATATTTTTCTGGATATAAATACTCTAAACCTTTAAAAAGTCTGATATGGGGCTGGAGTTGTGGCTCAGCGGTAGAGCGCTCGGCTAGCACGTGTGAGGCCCTGGGTTCGATCCTCAGCACCACATAAAAATGAAATAAAGATATTTTTTAATAAAAAGTCTGATAGCCCAAATGTAATGCTGTAAACCATGCTTATTGTCTTAACATATTGTAGAGGTAACTAAAATTATTTTGCTGAGTTGCTAATCTCTCTATGTAATAATAATACCTTAAATGTTTATAGTTATTTTAGATCTCATGAGTAATGTCTGTGTAGTTCCTAAAGGGAAATCCTGTTTTATCCATCCTCTATCTCAAAATGAATTTAAGGCTAAAGATCTTGGCATATGTATAAGATTGGCTATTTTTAAAAGGTTTTCTCAGTTATACTATTTGCATTGTGACTTAGTTTACAAAATACATTTGAGTATGTGTATGTTCTTAATTAGTGGGCTGACATTAATTCCTGCAGACTGTTCAAGGTTATTGTAGTTCTTTGGAATGTACATAAATTTTTTTTTTTTTTTGATTCTGGGGATTGAACCCAGGGGTGCTTAACCACTGAGCCACACCCCAGTTTTTTTCATTTTTTAAAATTTTGAGACAGGGTCCCACTAAATTGTCTAGGGCCTTGCTAATTTGCCGAAGCTGGTCTCGAATTCGCAATTTTCCTGAGCCACCACACCTGACTGAACATTCTAAACGTGTTATAAAATGTGATGTTGAACTTTCTACCCAGATGTCAATTAACACTGATTTGCATAAGAAGGACCCTAGCTAACAGGTACTCTTCAGTGAAAAGCTGACAGAAGTATTTTACAGACAAGTTGGTTTTCTTTGATTCAATAAAATGATAGAATTAAAGGGATTATGCTTATCAGTTCAAGTCTACTATACAGACTGGATTCCTTCCCTTTTTTTTAATGTTTTGTATTTTTGTGGCCTAAACCTTCTAAAACTTGTTGCTTAAACTTGGCTATAGGAGGGTCTTCAGATGCTGACCAATGAGATCAAAGAATTCGAGAAGGCTCAGAGCCAGGAGATCAAATTTGGAATTGTTTGTCATTTCCATAATAGCTCACGAGGTTATGGAGAGGTTTTGTTTTGTTTTGTTTTGTTTTTTTGTACTGGGGATTGAACCCAAGGGCACTTGACCACTGAATTGCATCCTCACCCCTTATTTTTAAAATATTTCTATTTAAGACAGAGTCTCGTTATGTTGCTTAGGGCCTCACTATGTTGCTGAAGCTGGCTTTGAACTCCAATTATCCTGCCTCAGCCTCCCAAATTGCTGGGATTACAGGCATGTGCCACCTTGCTGGGCTTATTTTTTCATTTCCTTTTTTAGAATTTTAGTTGTAGATGGACACAATACCTTTATTTTATTTATCTATTTTTATGTGTTGCAGAGGATCAAACCCAGTGCCTCACACATGCTGTTGAGTGCTCCACCACTAAGCTACAACCCCAACGCCAAATTTTCTTTTGAGACAGGGCCTGGCTAAGTTGCTTGGGGGTCCGGAGGATGTGTGTATAAGCCAAGACAGGGCATATACAAGACTAAATAAGGGAACAGATGAGCCCTGGCTAATCTTTTACAGATAAAAACGTGTGGTCAGAAGTGCCCAGAAGTTTTCCTATGACTAAAACTGAACAATACACAACTCTGCTCTAGCTCATCATCTGATTTTTCTTTTGCTCCCAGGCCTGAGACACTGTTCCAGGTACCCAACCAAATACTGTGGTATTGGATTCCCTAAGATTTAAGCAGTGACATTTGGTTGGAAGAAGAACCTTTGTAAATTGTGAAGGTAGAAAATATGCTCACAAAGAACTGCAAACTCTCTACACTCATTGCCTGGCCACCCGAATTCTCAATGCAGCCTCTGAATTACCTATAGCATAGATCCGGTTGTGTTAGATTCCCAGGGATGTCAGTTTACAGGCAGACGTGCCATTAGATACCTGTTGGGTGAGAGTCATTTCGTTCCTTGGCACCCTGACACTAGAAAAGTTGGAAGTCAATGGGATTATCTCTGGGTAATGGATAAAAACTGCCTGGGCAGCTGTGTAGTAACTGCGACTGGTTCATCTGTCATCATGTTTTCTTTTATGAGCTTTAGAAGGAGGATGCCAGGTCCAGGGAATGAAAACGAGTACTCCTCAAATATCTCTGCCCTGCCTCTCTGTCTGGGCCTGTTCTACAAAGCAGAACAGAACCACTTACGTGAGTCTCGGTGCTGAGATACCAAAAGAAGTTCTTATACATGCCCAGGGACTATGAGTAGAACCTGGAGTTGGTGGTAAATGGAGAGTTGGAGATTTATGGGTGGAGTGGATATTTAATTAGTATTTCAAATTCTGACAAACGTACTGAAATTCATGGGCATGATGACATAAAAACCATGTGGTCCCACGACACAGGACTGCAGACATGTGAAGGGCTGTAGGCACCTGTCAGGTGTTCTGATTCAATCAAAATGGGTAATACAGCCAAACAGAAGAGGCCACAAGGGTAACCCCATATTAAATTTCATGTGGCTGCTTACTGCAGGGGAGGCTGGAAGACATGACATTATTGAGCTGTGTCAAGAAGAGGATATTCCTGATACCAATGAGCACTAGTCATCTCTGACACAAGGATTCTAACCTAATGTGGCTTTTAATATTCTCATTTGGTCATGGAAATCCTCTTTATGGCTAGGCAGACAAGTCAAGCTCATGTATAAGAGTCAAGTTTATATATATGAAGGGCTCTTCTATAGGAAGCCGGTTCAATTCTACCTTACAAGTTTTTTAGAAATGGGCCACATAGATTAGAGAAAGATCACTAAGAACAATGCTAGTTTGGGATTGCAAAAATGGAATAATGTAGAAATTTTTAAACAAATACAGATCCCTTCACTGTGCAATATGACTGAAACTGCTGCTGACTGACAGAACTCCCAGGCTGGTGGTCTATAACTCAGAAACCAGAGACTGTTGGATGGGGTTTCAGAATTTAATAATGAAATTTTATTGTTTTCAGAAGTATGGGAAACTTTGCTCATGTTCATGAACATCAACCACTGGGAATTTATGGTCATGAATTATAACCCAGGAAATAAAAGGGTACCCATGCGTGGAAAACTAAACCAAAACCCAGTTACCTGCAGTTCCAGATGGTTGGTTCCTGGACCAAAACACTGTGATGTTAATCATCGAGGTCATTTCTAATGAGACCCAGACCCATAAATTCCAGATCTCAAACTCTGATGTGGAAATATCATAAAATTCCAAAAGCTGTCAGGCGTGGTGGTGCATGCCTGCAATCCCAGCAGCTTGGGAGGCTGAGACAGGAGGATTGAGAGTTCAAAGCCAGCCTCAGCAACTTAGCAAGACCCTAAGCAACTCAGTGAGACTCTGTCTCTACATCAAATATTAAAAAGGGCTGTAATCCTCAGCTCGGGAGGCTGAGATAGGAGGATTGTGAGTTCAAAGCCACCCTTAGCAAAAGTGAGGCACTAAGCAACTCAGTGAGACCTTGTCTCTAAATAAAATACAAAATAGAGCTGGGGATGTGGCTCAGTGGTCAAATGCCCCTGGTTCCAAAAATAAATAAATAAATAAAATTCAAAAGCTGACAAGTCTTCTTCATAGAACCTTCCATTCTTCTTCCATTGCTAAGATACAGGAAGAGGAGAAATGGAAAAAGAGTCTTAAGAAAACTGTTGGTCAACAGCTTTAATTTCTCAACTGTCTGCTCTTTGAGGCCCATGACTGTCTCCTGGGGAGGGCATGGTGTATGGCTGCCATTGTTACAATGGTGCTGTGGGACCACCTACCCCACTCTGGGTGGGCTACAACAGTAAGCCTTCACTATCACACACGTGCTCACAGGCTGGTCAGAGCAACTCTGTTCTGTGTTACTCTCATTCTTCTGGAATCAGGGCATTTTCTTCCCATGACAATGTTTGTGGCACAAACAAAGCTAAGAGAAACACACAGTGCCTCTGACGTCCTGGGTTCCTTCAGGCACACGGTCACGTCTTCCCTCACTGCACTGGCTAACCTAAATCATATGGCCAATCCCTACACCAGTGGAGTGGAGTGTACAGGCCACCTCTAAAGGGAGGAGCTTCGAAGTCACATTACAGGAGGGCACAGGTCCAAAGAAGGGTGAATAAGCGGGAACACTGATGCCACCTACTCTTTGTGGTATGGTCATCAGCGGCTGAGTGTGAAGAGATGTGTATGATCCAATTCTCTGGATTTGGCCTCCCGGGACACTGCCCAGAGGCTGAGAAAGATGAAGATTGAAGGGACTGTTAGAGTCAACAACGTGAAGATCATCGGTGACGGTGTTTGTGACCAGTGGGGTAGAATCCACAGGGGCGGAGGAGGACTGTGGCAGGCGGAGGCGGGGTGGGAATGAGGACAGACCATCTTGTGGAACTGTGATGGGAGGAAGAACAGTAGCTGGAGAAAGAACTGGGAAGGATTTTTTTCTTTTTTAATGATAGGTGTGAGCGTGTTTGAACAGTGCTAAAGAGTCCAGTAAAGAGGGAAATTGAACATCCAGGAAACAAAGAGTGGGTTGATAAGGTGAGGCCCCGACCAGGCTGCAGGGGAGGATCCAGGAAACAGGTAAAACTTGTACTGTCAATAGGAGAGGGGCCCCGCACCCTTGATTCATGATGAACTTTGAGGTGACACCAGCTCCCTGTCTCTTTCACTGCAGGTATGCAGAATCCCTCCTCCTGTCCTGGAACACTAGCGTGCACCTGCATGTCCCTCTGGACATTCAGCCCTATGAAGTTCATCAGAATAGGCTCAGGCATAACTGGACAGAGCCAACACTCGTCTTGTTCCTATCTTCTAGGCTAGTAGCTACGCCTCTGGTCTTGGAATCATCTACACATTCTCACAAACATGAATTTATTCTTTTTATCTTTATCCCAATTCTGAGTGTTGATGGGAGAAGAAGGAATAGACTTTAAGAGTCCCTGCATGGGGCTGGGGTTATGGCTCTGTGGTAGAGCGCTTAGCTACCATGTGTGAGGAACTGGTTTCAATCCTCAGCACCACATAATAATCAATCAATCAATCAAATAAAGATTATATATATATATATATATATATATATATATATATATATATATACACATATATATAAAAGAGTCCTTGCATATTATAGGGAAAGAATGGGGCCCCGAGAGGTGAAGTGGCCTGCCCAAGGACACACAGAGAGCTGGAGCTGGAGTCTGAATTGGGTCTCTCACATCTTGGCTTAGGACTCTGCCACACTTACTCTGCTGACACTGATCACCCCAATCAGAAACTGTGGAGGCTCCTGAACTCCTCTTTATACTTTACTCTTTCACTTACTTCATGTCTAGTGTGTCATCTACAGATGGATATCTAAGAGCTGAGCCAACTACAGGGTCATAAAAATGAAGTGCTTTTTTTTTTTTTTTTTTTTTTACATCTACAATTAACACCTTGCTTAAATAGCTGAACAGCTGGGTCATTGATATGGGCTTTGCCTAAAGCTGCGGAAAACTGTTCCTGGAAGGTGTCGTGACTCTCAGGAGACCCAAGCTCAAGCTGTTCTCCCTCTGAAACACCCAGGCTGGTGTTTCTTTTCTTTTTTTTTTTTTCTTTTCTTTTCTTTTTTTAAAGAGAGAGTGAGAGAGGAGAGAGGGAGAGAGAATTTTTAATATTTATTTTTGAGTTCTCGGCGGACACAACATCTTTGTTTGTATGTGGTGCTGAGGATCGAACCCGGGCCGCACGCATGCCAGGCGAGCGCGCTACCGCTTGAGCCACATCCCCAGCCCCCTCATTTGCTTCTTATTGGATTGATTGTACTTTGTAGAACTTCTCTGCTTAGGCACCCCTTTCCTTAATCCTGACAGGAGGCATCATTTATCATGATCTAATTGAATCATCATCCTTCCATCTTTTGGGTTCCAATTAGTGCTATTAATGAAACAGCTCTTGAAGGGCTGGGTGTTCCTCTGAGATCTTCCTGATGGAGATTCTGTGCCTCTGCATTGGGCACATAAGACTCATGTCTAACATGAGCCTTCTATAATTTGCAGTCAGTGAAACATTTAAAAAATCTTGGATATCCACCCAGGAAGGATGGTGAGAGGCAAAAGTAGAGATAAACAAATTGGTTATTTTCTACGAGTTGCCTTTTTATTGTGGATTAGAATTTTTTCAATTTAACAAATCTGAAGTTGAGAATGGAGGGTAATTCTAATACAATTCTGCTGGCTGGCTGGTATGGTTCTATTCTCTGATGGGAGCCTGTCTTAGAGGATGTTGTCCTGCCCTAAAATGGGATGCTCTCTGGCCAAACACAGTGCCCTGTTGGATTTTTTTTTTTAAGTTATACTTCATGTATACAACATATGTCAAAATACATTCTACTGTCATGTTTAACTAGAAAGAACAACAACAAAAACCCTTAAAACATCAAGTCACTCAAGACAAAATACAACTCCTTTCCATATGCCTCAATAGGATCTGAAATTTCTCAATTTTCCCAGGCAAGAGAGGTGTTCCCAAGCAAGGGCAAGCCCTCAGCTGTGCAGGTCTGAGACACAGCTCAGGGTGCTGTGCTGAATACCTTGCTCCATTCCCTTTTCATCTGGGGCTCTGGGAAATACAAATCTAGATTTGTAGCTTCTCTGAGTGATGCATAATGCAAGGGACTTTTGGATTTGACTTCCTGTTCCATCACGCAGTTTCCTGGATGCTTATGTTTTTATCATTTTTGTCTTGCTATTTTAATTTCCATGTTTCCAATAACTGCTTCTACTCAACAGCCAAACATGAATACACACATACTGTATGTTTATCATCTTCTCACAGCACTCACTGGTTGGGACCCAGTCTCACTGAGAGAGTCTTTCTTGTGGTGTGACAATCAGGATAATAGATGTGATCAGTAGGATCACTCCAGGGTCTTTGACAGGATGTCTTCACCTTGGAATACTTTTTTTTTTGTTGTTGTTGTTAGTGGTGGTGGTGGTGCTGGGGATTGAACCCAGGGCCTTGTGCATGCATTCGAGGCAAGCACTCTACCAAATGAGCTATAGCCCCAGCTAGAACACCCTCTTTTGTTCAATAAATCTATAGTAGTTCTGCCTTTAGGCTCTGGAGAGCATTCCTTATAAGAACTAGTTATGTGAATTTTCTTGCGGGGGTTACTAGGGATTTAACTCAAGGGCACTCAACCACTGAGTCACATCCCCAGCCCTATTTTGTATTTTATTAGAGACAAGGTCTCACTGAGTTGCTTAGGGCCTTGATAAATTGCTGAGCCTGGCTTTGAACCTGAGATCCTCCTGCCTCAGCCTTCTGAGCTGCTGGGATTACAGGTGTGTGCCACTGCACCTGGAGTTATGTGAATTTTTATTTTTATGTAATGTAACTTTGTGTCCTGGGTTTATTTGTTTATTAAAAATAGGCTTTAGGTCTGGGGCTATAGTTCAGTTGGTAGAGTGCCTGCCTCTCATGCACAAAGCCCTGGGTTCAATCTCCAGCACCACACACACACACACACACACACACACACAGGCCTTAAAAGCACCCTTGTTGGGGCTGGCCTGTTGGGTCTTAAAAGGGGAGAACATTCCTGCCTCACAGTGGGATGGTCAAGGGATGCAGCTCCAGTGACCCACTCCTTGTCCAATGACCTTGTTGCACCATTTGGAGGGAGGCAGATTTGAAGCATTAAAAGACCAATTTCTTCATTTTCCATTTCCTCCTGAGTTTCACTATCTGGGAAGGGGAACTGTTTTCCCTTCCTATTTGAATAATCAACCTATTTCCTTCTTCATTGGAATGCTCATTACGCAAATCCATGAAAACTTGTATATAAGGGATTTCATACTATTTACATGACTTTTAAAAAATATTTATTCTTTTAGTTTTAGATGAATACAATGTCTTTATTTTATTTTTATGTGGTGCTGAGGATCGAACCCAGTGCTTCACATGAGCTAGGCGAGCACTCTACTACTTGAGCCACAACCCCAGCCCGCTGATATTTTTAAATATGTTTTGATCTTTTAAAATATCTTTTTAAATATGGACACAATACTTTGTTTTATTTATTTTTATGTAGTGCTGAGGATTGAACCCAGCACCTCGCACGTGCTAGGTGAGCACTCTACTGCTGAGTCCCAGCCCCAGCCCTACTTGAATTGATCTTTGACATAACAATTCCTATTGTAAAATAGTATATAATCTGATGATCCATGAAGCTGTCATCTTTCATCAGAATCTAGCACATACGTGGGCCAAGCAGTGTTGTGATGGAGTTCCAATTCTTTTTAGTAAGAGGATTACAGCTATAAGTTCTTCAGTCAGCTAGCATGTGACCCAGAGGACAGGTGGTTATAAGACAAAAAAAGAGAAAAAGTCAAACAAAATAAAGGAATACTCTCCAAACAAATACATTTTCCCCAAAGGAGAACCTGGGAATACTAGTTCTTAGACTCTTATCTGACATCAACTAGTACTACAAATGACCCATGCATTGTCCAAATGGCTACTTAAGTCTCAACCAGGGGAGACAGAGGATTCCCAGTGTGCACACAGGTATGATTTCCCCATCCTGTAATCCACTGACTTCCCCAAAAGATCACAGACTGTTCTCTTCCATTTATAAGTAGCTGGTGCCGTAAGGAAGAGAGAAGGGAAAACCCCTGAGATGAAAGACTCCCAAAAGCTGCTGGTAAGTCCCCACAATCCCAAATATGTGGTCCCCTTGTCACACATGAGCAGCTGAATTTTCATGAGCAATCATCATTCCTCATCATAGAAACCAAGAAGGCTGTGCTGCTCAGGAGGCACCCTCCTGGCTGGCTCACCAAATTTGTTACTGAACTCAAGTCTGGAGGTCACCACTTAACAGACAATATTACAGAGACAAGAGTTGGTATGAAGGAAATAAATCAGTTTTATTTAAGGGTTTGCATCCTAGGAGATGGAGAGGGCTGTCCTTTTTAAAGCTCCATTTTGTGGAACTTAGGAATATGAAAAGGGTTTTATAGGGAGAGAAATAAAATGCAGGGGGTAGTGGGCAAGATTTTTCTCATCAGGGAATGTGTCTCCTTTTTCCCTCTTTCTCTGACTGGCACCCCAATGGACCTTGACCTCTTGGGACTAGCCTGTAGTTCTTTAGATGGAAGTATTACTTTTCTGCAAGTTGAACCTCAAAGCAATTTACATGCTTTCTGTTAGTGAATGCACAGAACTAAAGACTAAGGAGGGGTGTTATATATTGTACTGTAATCCAGATATTCTGGATCTGTCAAGCTAAAGAAAGACTATTGAACTGTAAACATTCTACTCATGTTGGTGTGATTAGTCTTTAGAATTTAGAATACCAGGAAGGGGAAGTAACCTTGCAAAAGGTAACTCACCAAGGAGTAGTCACTTGAGATCACATGCAGGGGCAGGGATGATCTGGTACAGGTGGACAACTACTGACAACTACTCCTAAACTACTTTCTTTGGGAGTCAAAATTTGCCTTGGGAACTTACTAACCACACCCATTTGAAATCCTTCCTTCTATGTTTCTTTTTGTCTTCCTCTAAATAGGAGGGGGCAAATTAGTAGAGAGGCAAAGAAGGGATTAAAGATAGTTGGGAGGGCTGGGGATGTGGCTCAAGCAGTAGCGCGCTCGCCTGGCATGTGTGCAGCCCGGGTTCAATCCTCAGCACCACATACCAACAAAGATGTTGTGTCCGCCGAGAACTAAAAAATAAATATTAAAAAAAAATTCTCTCTCTCTCTCTCTCAAAAAAAAAAAATAAAGATAGTTGGGAACTCTCTCTGGACAATGCTGCACCTTTAGCTGTAGCGTGGGCTGCCTGGTTTTCCTTTATTATATCCTTTATTATTTCTTTTGTTAAATTTCTTTTTGTAGTTGTAGATGGACAAATGCCTTTGTTTTATTTATTTTTATGCAGTGCTAAGGATAGAACCCAGTGCCTCACACATGGTAGGCAAGCGCTCTACCATTGAGCCATAACCCCAGCCCCTCTCCTTTATTATTTCTGAATCTCCACTCTGATGTTCTTTAAAGTGTACAACATCTACCTTTGAGGGGTGTTTACTGCCTGAAGGATTCTGAGAATCTCCTTTTCATTTTTTTTCCCTTGCTGGTATTGAAGATGCCTCTCTCTCTCTCTCTCTCTCTCTCTCTCTCTCTCTCTCTCTCTCTCTCTCCCCATATTGTTCCATGAGCATGGATCACTGAGAAGGTATATCTAGATTCCGTATATACATTTAGTAGCTTTTCTTTTTCCAGTTCCAAGCCCCAAGTCAAAGGTATTATTTCTCCCTTTTGAGCAGAGATACAAGGAGGAAGGCTTCTTGCTTCCGTGGTCCCATGGAGAGGTAGCACAGGGTAAGCAGCCCCTCTGTGGCCATTTATTATGGAGTTACTTCTGTCTATAAACCATATGATTTCAACATTAGGTAGAGGCTCACTTGGAAGGTCTCTCCTGGAGCATACCTGGCTGACCAGTTCTGAGCAGTCATATAGTCATGGGATGCAGGCAGCAAGATGTTAGGGTTAAGTATCTGTCAGAGTTTTAAAGTTGGAGTGGGAGGAAGAGTCTAGCAACAGAGCCTGGTACTGTAACATTCTCCTCTCTGTCAACCAAGGTGACCCTTGGTCTCCAAGGTACTGTTGAGTTGGTGTGGGGCAAGGACCTGTCCCAAAGTCAGTTTTTATACTTCCTTAATAAGCAGGAAGATAGATGGCACTTCCCACAGGCAATCTGGTCATCCTTTGGCAACTGTCTCTTAAAGGGGTCCAGAGTTTGGGTTAGTACCCCCACTGCTGTCTCCTACTTCTTATTTACATACAAACCAAAAAGTGGAACTTCCACTGGCAAATCCTTCCTTCCTTTACTTATTTTTCAATCTGGAGATTGAACCCAGGGCCTTGTGCAGGCCAGGCAAGTACTCTACCACTGAGTCATGTCCCTAACCCTTAAAAGTCTGGATCTGATAGTTCATGCCACTCAAAGTAGTCAGCCTCTTTATTCATAATCTAAAGGTTTAGCTATTAAGCCAAAGTTAGAGACCCAGATGCAGCAGAAAACAGCCTTCCCCAAAAACCTCTTACCTACTTTCAGAGTTTTGGTGGTGACATTTGGCAATGATCAACTTTCTTTCCTAAGGTATGCTGAACTGTTCTTGTGAAATAATAAACCCCAGGTACCTGAGAGTTTCCTTAGGTGTCTCTGCCTGATACCTTTTACACTCTATCAGCCAAAGAGTTAAGGGCCTTGATGGTAGATATTTTTGGAAGACATTGTTAATGTACATTATCAACAAAGAATTTGCCGTCCAGAATATAATAAAAATGCCTATAAATCAATTAAGAAAGAAAATGTCAAATAAACCTTTAAAAATATATTTAATTATTAAAAAACTGTAAATGAAAACCATAATTATATACTAATACATACTTACATCCTTACTAGGTTGACCAAAGAATTTTGTGTGTGTGTGTGTGTGTGTGTGTGTGTGTGTGTGTTGTGCTGGGGATTGAACCCAGGGCCCTGTGCATGGGAGGCAAGCACTCTACCAACTGAGATATATCCCCAGCCCTGATCAAAAGAACTCTTATTATGATTTTTTTTTCAGTACTGGAGGTTTAATCAAGGGCACTTTATTACTGAGCTACATCCCCAGCCATCACCCACTCTTTTTTTTTTTTTTTTTGTATCAGGGATTGAACTCAGATCACCAGATCCCCAGCCCTAATGAACTCAGATCACTAGATCCCCAGATCCCCAGCCCTATTTTGTATTTTATTTAGAGACAGGGTCTCACTGAGTTGCTTAGCACCTCACTTTTGCTAAGGCTGGCTTTGAACTCTCAATCCTCCTGTCTCAGCCTCCTGAGCCACTGGGATCACAGGTGTGGGCCACTGTGCCTGGCCATCATCACCCCCTCTTTTAAAAAAAAATTGAGACAGGTTCTCACTAAGTTGCTCAGGGCCTCACTGTGTTGCTGAGGCTGGCCTTGAACTTGCAATCCTGGCTCTGCCTCCCAAGCAGCCGGGACAGGACTTTAGGCACATACCACCACGCCCAGCTGGCCAAAAGAATTCTAATATTCTTAGCATGTTCAGGATGTTCAGTAATGAGAATTATCACATGATTTTAAGGTAAAATAATTTGGAAAATCCAATTAAATTGAAGGTGCATATACCTTATAAACTTAACTTTCATAAATCACTTTCCCAAATCTCCCAAAGATAGTGGAGGAATTTTTAAAGCCCTGTGGTAGGACAGTCCAACAGTACTGTTGTCTCTGACGCATCTTGGGGTCCTCCCATTTAAACATAAATAGCTCCTAGGACTTAGGATCTAAAGGAATCAAAAGAATCAACCCTTCAAGTTTATTACAAGATAAAATCTACTTTCTCCAGGCAGGTTGGCCAGCAAAGTATAAGGATTTGGAACCATGGGGTGTATGTCCCATGTTGTTCCATTTGCAGCTCTGATCTGCACAAACTCATATTCCTCAGTTTTAGGCTTTTCTCCTGGTAATATGGAGGTAATATAGGGGATCTGCAGGGTCTTGTTAATCTTCATGCCAGCAACCTGTGAGTACAAGCAGAACGCCCTCAGTGACTTTGGGCTTGAAGGGTATTATTTTACCTGTGGCCATTTGTCTATATGTTTTAAGCCTCACTGGTTGGATATTTATGGCTCAGAATGCTTGTCCCTGTGACCATATGTTGGGGTTAACTTTAGCCAAAATCTCCTCCAGGTGCAGTGGTGCAGGCCTCTAATCCCCAGTGGCTTGGAAGGCTGAGGAAGGAGGATAGCGAGTTCAAAGCCAACCTCAGCAATTTAGTGAGGCCCTAAGCAACTCAGTGAGACCCTGTCTGTAAATAAAATACAAAAAAAAAAAAGAGCTAGAGATGTGTCAGATGTGTCTCAGTGGTTGAATGCCCCTGGGTTCAATCCCCATTACTGCCCACTTCACCCCCCAATCTCCTTCAATATTAAGGATGGGGCTGAGGGGCTGGGGATGTGGCTCAAGCAGTAGCGCGCTCGCCTGGCATGCGTGCGGCCCGGGTTCGATCCTCAGCACCACATACAAACAAAGATGTTGTGTCCACTGAAAAACTAAAAAATAAATATAAAAAAATTCTCTCCTCTCTCTCTCTTTAAAAAAAAAAAAAAAAAAGGATGGGGCTGAGAATTTCCTTTGCAGGAGGAGTGTAAATTGCCTCCCCTGTTATGTTGTAGGTTTACAGTAGCTTCTAATTTAACCATCAAGTATCTTTCCAACATGGGATTAATCACTCAAGCACATATAAAAAAGAGTGCTTTAATATCCTAGTTCCCAGTTCCAGTTGCTCTACAAATCACTGAGTCCCTCCTCTTCCTGATACTCCTTTTATGTTACATCTCTTGTCAGTCAAAGAAGGCTTTCCGGCTGGGGATGTGGCTCAAGCGGTAGCGCGCTGGCCTGGCATGCATGCAGCCCAGGTTCGATCCTCAGTACCACATACAAACAAAGATGTTGTGTCCCCCGAAAACTAAAAAATCAATATTAAAAAAAAGAAGGCTTTCTGCTCACCATCACAGAATAAGTGACTCTTATATTAAGCAAAAATGTAATTTTCTCTCCAGCTTTATCAAATTAAACTGGGACTACTTGGGAGAAATTATGATAGATCTTAGTGAAACCACAAGTCCCCATCAGTCCTCTGGGTAGATCAGGGGCAACTGGTAAATATTAGGTCTGGCCCCTTCCTTCCCTTTCTGGGGACAGTTTGGACACTTCTATTTCCATGTCCCTCTCGTTTACAGTAAGCACATTGGTGAGACCTCCAACTCTATGGTTTGGATCTAGGAATGTCCCCTAAAAAACTCATGTGTTAGGCAATGCCGCAGTGTTCAGAGGTGAAAAGATTGGATTATGGAGCTGTAGCCTCATCAGTGAATACATGCATTTGATGGATTAATAATCTGATTGGACTACTGGTTGGTAATTATAAGCAGGTGGGCATGGCTGGAGGAGGTAGGTCACTGGGTGTGTGCCCTTGGAGACTATATCTTGTTCCTGACCTCTCTCTCTCTCTCTCCCTGTCTCTCTCTCTCCTCTCTCCCTCCCAGCTGCCATGAGATGAGCAGCTTTCTTCTGCCATGTTTTTCTGCCATGATGTCTCTGCCTTGGATGAGGATGGAATCTCTGAAACTCTGAGTCAAAATAAACTTTTCCTCCTCTAAATTGTTCTTTCCAGATATTTTGGTCACAGCCACAACAAACTAACACACCAAACTTGTTGGTGGTTCTCAGGACCACACTGGAGGCTGAGAGTATTCACCTAGGGCATCCTCCTGTCCCTTTCTGGAGTAGTCTGGAGGCAACAGCCAGCAGGGAAGCCTGGTTTTTCGTTTTTTAAAACTTCTTTTTTATCTTCAGTTATATTCCTGTTATTGAAAACCTTAAAGGGCCACCTCTATCAATAGGGAAGAATCAATATCAGACCCATGGACAACTTTTGCAGTTTTCTGCTGATATGTGGATCACTCAGAGATAGAAGCACCCAACTAGCTGAGGCACAAGGGTCCTGCTTGAGACACTCCCTTAATCTAAGAAGACAGAAGAGTTTTCCTCCCTTGGTTTGCCCAGATTTACCCAAGATCTGCTTATTTTTCTCACAGCTCTGGGAGGTAGCTCTTTCATGACTCCCTGTGTCCCGAATCACCGGTCCCAGTTCCCTGCTTTATCACCCGTGCTCTTGATTCCAGACTGTTGGACTCTTCATCGGTTAGTTTCTTAGCTGTTGCCAAAACTGCTGACATTTCCTCAGCCTTGAAGAGGGTCATCTAAAGCCTTTGGATATCTGCCCAGATGGAGTTATGAATGGAAAAGATTTTATCGAAGTGATGAAGTCCTCAGGGTTTGTTCTTGTTCACTGGTTGGGGCTTTCCAATTGTATAGATCTCAGGTGGTGAAAGGCAAGTGCACTTTGATTAGATTTCTATCAGCTTCCAGTATAACGTATCCCTCGTGCCTATTGTAGTTGTACTGTCAGGCAGGGGAGGGCTGGGGCAGTAGGTGACCCTTGTGTCTGGGCTGGGGTCTGCTGGCAGGGAGAGTAAAGGATTAGGTTCTATCTGTGCAGGAGTTAGGAGCTGTGGGTTTGACAGCAGAGTCTGGGGAATAGGTGGGGAAGATTTCCCCCCGTATCACTTGTCTGTGGTAGTGCTACAGGTGAGACAGAAGCTCTGTATAGAAGGGATCTTGATTCACTTTCCTGCCCTTTCATGGAGCAAAAAAAATCAAGCTGAAATATATTATAGTTAAGAGATTAATTTTCTGATCATTTAATTTTTTTTTCCCCTGGAGAGTACTGTGACCAGGCTGTGATGCAAAAGAAAACGATTTGCTTTCGGGTAACTGGGAGTACCTGAATACCTTCCAGTGTTGGAGGATATACCCCAGCAGGCTCCTTCAGATTCAATTGCATTTCCGACCCCCCCTCCCACACACCCGACCCCCACCAGACTCCAGGGTCTCTGATTAGGGTTTATCTCCAACTACCTAGAGGAAATCTAACAAGGTTGGTGTTTATAATAATCTTACAATTCTTAGCTCAGATCTGGTTGGATGTACATCTGATTTGTAAGTTCAGCAACTGTATATGAATTCAAAGGTACATATTTTCTTAGTCTGTGAGACAAATACCTGGGTATGTTCCAACCCATGTCAAAATGTCACAAAGCCTCATCCTGACTTCTTAGGCTATCCCTTTGCCTAACATTACTACTAAGCTACCTAGACCCCCAGGTCCCCTTAGATACCCTTCACAAGCCACAGATTTTTTTTTACCTGTACTTCCCAGCATACCTTCATTGGGTTTGACTAATTTGCTCCAGAGGTTCACACAACTCAGGGGAGCTTTTAACACTTGTAGGTTTATTATAAAGGATATTACAAAGGATACAGATGAAGAGATGTATAGGACAGGGTGTGGGAGAAGGGCATGGAGATTTCATGCCTTCTCGGGGTGCAACACCCTCTAGGAATTTCCACATGGTTAGCTACCTGGATTTCTCTCCCTTTGAGTTTTTAGGGAGAATTTACTGCCGCAGTCTTGGCTGGGCACAGAATCACGAGCCACCACACACCTTGTAGATTCAAACAGCAATTCTTTACTCCCGAACTCACACCGGCCTCTACACACGTTCTGGGGAAATCCAAGTTCTGCCGCACAATTCACGTCCCAAATACTTTCTCAATTCCTTGAGAACTCAACGGGAACTCAGGCAGCAGGATACGCCCTATTCCCAGCAGCAATAACCTTAAACCTGGAACTGCCTTAAACCCAGATTGTTTTAAACCGGGAACGCCCTAAACCCAAATTGTCTTAAACCGGGATACTTCCTAAAACCTGCAGGATACACCCTAAACCTGGATCCACCCTCGTCCTTGAGCAGGGTCACCTTTCTCAAACAAACATGCAATGTCACAGCGAATTTCCAAGGCAAGTCCATTTAACATGGGGTACCTGGCAAGGAAATTTCGATGCGTCATTCCTATTTGGCAATGGCCCTCAGCAATTTACTACATATTCAACTCTTCTACCACGCGGCCTGCGCAGTGGTTTCATTAATGAGGTTCTGGCATTCAGTTAGTTAGAAGAGATCAAAATAAAACACACAGACAGTACCTTATTTTAATGCTAGGTCCGAGACGGCTCGGTCTCCCTGTTTCCCTGCCTCCAGCCGCTCAGCAGGGCAGCGAGGATTACTCTGGGCTAGCAGGAGAGAGAGAGAGCGAACACGCCGGGGATCAGCCTTTTATTTGGGGGAAACAAGAGATTCAGGGGAGAATTCCATCCAATGAAGGTTGAGGGGGGGCTGCACTCCAAGGTCAGGGTCAGTGATTGGGTCTCCAGGGTCAGTGGTTACGCACACCCCCACACGGATGGGCTCTCTCATCAGGAAAGGGTCGGGATAACTCCGACACAGCCAGAGTGCCTCAGGCCCTTAACGGGAGTCACCCAATCACGTGTCAGAATGGCTCCCCACATATTCCCCCTTTTTATTCTTAACAATGAGGCGGCGGTTCACTCTCTGGAGTCCCCGGATTCTTGATTGGAGAACTCGCCATCCTATAGTTACAATACAAAAGAGAATTAACAGCAAAGAGAATAATCCAATAATGTACCAAGCGGAGTGTTTAAGAATATTTTCAGGGTTGAATCCATTTAACTCCTTCAATATTTGGTTAGCCAAAGAAGAAGGATCTGAAAAATCAGCTCTATTATTTTGAATGTCTTGGATATGGTGATGAAGTTCCAGAATATCCAAGCTATTATTACTATTTTGCCAAATACCTAATAAATGGTTTTTAACCTTCTCCCAATCCCAGAGAGAAGCATTGTACTTGGCAGCTGTAACACATACATACTTATAATTAGCATGGCATTTAAGCCTTTCCTTAAATTTTAAGGCTGAAAGTTCATTACCAATGTTAATAACAGTCGCCTCTAAGGCGTTTAATTTAGTCTCAATCCTTTCATCAATATTTACTTGATTACGCAGAGCCTTGGAAGTATTTTGAGCTAAATTATTAAGAAATTTTGCATGCTGAATATTCTGAGACAATGTCAGAGATGCAGAGACGGTTGAGGCAATAAATGAGACCAGTGCTAAGACACCAACAATTATGACTCCAATAGCACGTTTAGGTCTTGTTAGCTGGGCATGAATTTGCTGTAAAACTTGTAAACCAGCATCAGCATACCATGGCTCTGAAATATTAGCAGGTAATAAAACAAAAGAGGGCTGATGAAGTATCAGCACTCCTTTTCCTCCATTATACCTAGAAATACAATTGGTTAGGTTGCACTTATTACAAGTAACAAAATATCTATCACCTATCCATCTAACTTTTACATTTCCAATCATTAAAACATAAGGAGATTGGACACAGGCTCTTAGGCCATAGCAAGATCCCTCTTTACAGTTCTTGCCAACAAATTTTGGTAAAGGTTTATCTGTAAAATGTAAATACTCTGAGGCAGCAATTAAACGCCAAATATCTCTTTGAATGCCTCCTTCACTATAAGTCAAAATATTACTAACAAATCCTGCAGGTGTCATAGCAGAATTTCTTCGTAATTGTCTCTCATCAATTTTTGGAGACCAGTCTAAAATATACCCACTAGCTTTAGACACCTTATGTTGTACAGGAAAGGTATTTACACAATCCATCCATTTAGGAAAGGTGCCAATTTCAATTGTAGAACTATTTGGACAGTGGGGTACCGGTGGAGGTTTTGCAGAAATGACTGGCTTGTTATGGGAAAGTCCCATCTTAATTATTGATCTAGTATTAGGTTTTAAGTCTCCATAAATAGAATTATTTGTCAGTCTAGGTTTACCAATCGCTGTCTTTTCTTCAAATGATACTTTCAGACAGCCAGCATGTTTATCATGTGACCAACATAAAGGTAATTGGGCACTGTAGCCAGAATAATTAAATCTAGTCACATGATTGGGAGTAATATGAGCATCTGTAAATCCTCCCATCATGAATGAGTCATTAGTAAATACTGGAATAGATTCTCCAGTCCACACAGCTGGGTGTACCAGGGGTGGATCTGGGAAATATGTCCAATAAGTGTCTATTTGATTCCCTTTTACCTGACAGCCCAGTAGGGCAATTATTGTCGCTACCATCAAGACTGGTGTCCTGTTCTTTCCTAGGCGTCGAAGTATTTGGGAAGCCTGGGTTGTCAATTTCTTCACATCTTTCCACGAAATCAGCTTCTCGGCTGGTTCAATCTGGTCTTTCTTCATCTTTTTCCAATATCTCCTCCTTCTGGGTTGTGGCTCCTCCGTGTCTATCCTCAGTCGCTTGAGTCTGGGTTCTATCTCCTCCATGTCTGATAGCACGTTCAGGCACCCAGATAGGACGAAAAGCACCTTCTGGAAAAATACAAGCATGCCCTCGGCCCCATGATATTACCGGATCTGGGCCCTTCCACTGACCAGTCTGTAAATCTTTCCACAGAACTCTGCCTAAAGGGCCTGTCACCGAGGGAGACATTTGCCTCTCAGCAGCAGTGTGACCTTCTGTGTCACAGTTTAAAAAATTTAAAACAAATAAGGCATGATTAAGGCTATTTTGGGGAGTCATTATCTTATTCCCCCTTTTTAATTTTTGTAATTGAAGTTTAATAGATAAATGAGCTCGTTCTACAATGGCTTGACCTTGGGGGTTATAAGGAATTTCTGTTTTATGATTAATTTGAAACTCTTGGCAAAATTGTTGAAAAGCAGAGCTTACATAAGCTGGAGCATTATCTGTTTTAATCTGCATAGGACACCCTAAAACAGAAAAAGCTGCTAAGCAATGAGAAATTACATGTTGAGTATTTTCCTTAGTACGTGCTGTGGCAAAAATAAATCTAGAATAAGTGTCCACTATGACATGTACATAACATTGCTTACCAAATTGAGGAATATGAGTTACATCCATTTGTCATATTTGATTTGGTTTTAATCCACGGGGATTTACCCCTGATGGCAGAGATGGAGTGTAAATAACACACTTAGGACATTGGCTTACAATCTGACGAGCCTGTTCTCTGGTAATACTAAATTTTTTACGTAAGTTAGAAGCATTTTGATGATGCAAGGAATGGGAAGCTAGGGCACAGTCATATGAAGACATCTGTTGACAAAAAGCTACTAATTTATCAATATTATCATTACCTGCAACCAAAGGTCCAGGGAGGCTAGAATGTGCTCGGATATGTCCAATAAAATATGGGTACTTTCTCATTAGCACTGTCTTTTGTAAATTATGAAATAATTCAAATAACTCCTGTGATGAAGTAAACCCAATAACTGAGGTTTCAATATTTTTGGTAACTCTGACTGTATATAAGCTGTCAGAATAGATATTAATAGGCTCATTTGAAAAATAATCTAAGGCCAAAATCAGGGCTTGAAGTTTTGTCCTTTGAGCTGAAGTATAAGAAGTTTGTATTACCTCTGTATGAACACGGCTGAAGAAACCTGCCTTACCAGAGCTGGAACCATCTGTGAACACCGATAAAGCTCCCTCTATTGGATGGGAAAGTACAATCTTTGGAAAAATAAGTGATGTTAATGATGCAAATTGTACAATCTTATCACGAGGATAATGGCTATCTATCTGGCCAGGGAAATCTGCAAAAGCTATCTGCCATGAACTAGAAGTTTGAAAAAGCCAATTAGTCTGTTGAACAGAAAATGGAATAATTATGATATCAGGCTCAGATCCAATTAATTGTAAAATCTTAGTTCTACCCTTAATCACTAATTGAGCTGTAGAATCATGAAAAAGTGTTAATGTTTTTTGAGGGGAATGAGATAAGTAAATCCATTCAATAACTCCTAATTTTTGCCATATGGCTCCTGTTGGGGTATGTTCAGTTGGAAATATTAATAAATATATTATTTCTTTAGGATCTATTCTAGTAAGCTGTGCATTTTTAATTGCAATTTCCACTTTCCTTAAGGCTGCTTTGGCCTCCAAAGTTAGTTGACGTGGAGAGGTTGGAGAAGGATTTCCTTGTAATATCTGAAATAAAGGACTTAACTCAGAAGTAGTTAACTTTAAGGATGGTCTTAGCCAGTTAATATCTCCTAATAGTTTTTGAAAATCATTAAGGGTACGTAACTCCTTAACTCTTATCTGAAGATTTTGAGGACGGATTGTACTCCCTTGAATTATCTGACCTAGATATTGAAAAGGAGATACCTTTTGAATTTTTTGAGGAGCTATACTTAAACCCATAGTTGTAAGTGAGGTCTCTAACTGAGTAAAAATTTCTGAAAGTACTTCTGAATTAGCATGGGCCAATAATATATCATCCATAAAATGAATAATGTATGCATCAGGGAAGCTATTTCTAATGGGATCTATTGTCTGATCAACATATTTTTGACACAGTGTAGGGCTATTACGCATTCCCTGAGGAAGGACTTTCCAGCAGTATCTTTTAACAGGTTCCTTAAAATTAACTGTTGGGACAGTGAAAGCAAATTTTTCACAATCTTCAGGATGTAACCTTATAGAGAAAAAACAGTCTTTTAAATCTATTACCATCAAGCTATAATCTAAAGGAATGGCTGTGGGGGAGGGAAGTCCTGGCTGTAATGATCCCATAGGCCGAATTGCCTGATTTATCGCCCTTAAATCCTGTAGTAATCTCCAATTTCCTGACTTTTTCTTAATAACAAAAATAGGTGTATTTCAAGGGCTAAGTGTTGGTTCAATATGACCAGCTTGAAGTTGTTCCTCAACTAATCTATGAATTATTTTAAGTTTTTCCCCTGAGATGGGCCACTGAGAAATCCAAATAGGCTCTTCTGTGAGCCATGTAATTTTTTCAGCTGTTTTAAGGATCGGGGAAGTACTCAGTGCCCCTAATAAAAATTTTGTCCTGAAGTATTTACTAATCCTTGCCGTGGAGACTGGCTTGTAAACAGATATTCTTCCTGAAAGTTTTCCCTATCATCTCCAGGAAAATACCTCTGATTAATTTCTTCAACTGACCTTATAGAATTTGGGGTGACTAGTAGCAGTCCCATTTTGGCTAGTATATCTCTTCCCCATAGATTAGCTGGTAAAGACTCTAACACATAAGGCTTAAATATTCCACTGTTCCCATCAGAATCTTCCCAACGGAGATAGTTGGCACTTTGAGCAGGCTGTGAAATTTTTCCTATTCCTTCTAGATTAGCTGAGGCTGTATGTAGAGGCCATTGCCTGGGCCAAAACCGGCTGGACAACACGGAGCTATCAGCCCCTGTGTCAATTATTCCTAGGAAATTTTTATTATTAATTCTAAGTTTTAATAAAGGGCGTTCTTGTCGCACTAACTGGGACCAATATACTCTGTCCGGCGGTTTAGAAACTGAATCTGCCGGCAGGTGCCTTTCTGAGACACAAGGCAATAATATTAATTGAGCAAAAATATCCTTTGGGGTGAGTCTTAGGGCATAATTGGATCTTACAGTAACATATAATTGCCCTCTAAATTCTGAATCTATCACACCAGGTATTACTTCAATAGCTCCCTTTAAATTATTACGCCCCAAAATTAAACCTACAGTATTTTCAGGAAGTGGCCCGAAAATCCCAGTAGGGATTTGTGTTGGTCCCGTTTCAGGATCTAATTCAACTGTCTCTGAAGGTCCTAAGAAAACTGTCTGTGATCCATGTCTCTGTTCCGGTAAAAATCGCGGACTGTCCTGGTCGGCGCCGCTAGTGACGTCACACTGTGCGACGTCTCCCCATATTGTTTCTGGGCCCGGGGAGGGGCCGAACGGAAGTTTTTTGTCCCCTCGCTAGGAGGAAATACTTGTGGCGAGAAGGCGGGCTCATCCGCGCCACCCGAATCAACCACGTGGCGCCGAGTCCTGCAATATCTATTATCGCCAGTAGATGGAGCCCTAAACCTAAATTTGCGTTGGCGACATTTGTAGGCGAAATGACCGGGTTTTCCGCAAACGTAACACTTGCTGCGGGACTTCTGAACTGAATTTTGTGGCCCCAAAGTTTCCTTTAATACTGTTGCTAAGGCTACCGTTTGCAACTGAGTGGAATCTAAGTCAGAACACAAGCGAATATACTCAGAAATTGTTCCTTTCTTACGATGGGGGCGGAGAACATCTTGGCAAATTTTGTTTGCGTTCTCAAAAGCCAATTGTCTAACAATAAATTCGCTAGCTCCTGGGTCTCCGATGGACCTGTTCGCAGCCTGATATAGTCGGGCTACGAAATCTGAATAAGTCTCACTGGCACCTTGTCTGATTTTGGTAAGAACTAAATTGGACTGGTCCTTGGGGACAATTTGCCTCCAGGCACGTTTTGCACAATCAGTTATTTGATTGTACACTACAAAATCATAATTTAACTGTCTTTCTAAATCAGCAAAATCTTCAGTCCCTAAAAACATCGTTACTGGCGTTTCTATGCCCTGTCTTCTGTTTCTTTCTGCCTGTTCATTACAAAAATCAGTCCAGTAAGTTTTCCAAAGTAAGTAATTTCCCCCGCTCAGACAAGATCTGGCTAAAAAAACCCAGTCACTAGGAGGAAGGGGTTGTGAGCAGATATTTTCTATCAGACTCTGACCAAAAGGCGAATTTGGGCCGTACGTTTCACATGCATTTTTTAATTCCTTGATAGTTTTAAATGGAATTACAGCATGAATTCTAACTCTCTGATTTTGCTCATCAGTTTGCTCAAAAACTGGAAAGAGGTGAAAACCAGTAGTATCCTCCCCCATTTCTTGAGCCTTCTTAATACCTTGCTGAACTGGGGTAAGAAAAGTCATCTTTAATTCAGCACACCTGTTAAATTTGGTTCTTCTAGCAGGTATCGGCTGAATTTTAAAAGCTTGGGCAGGTGGTGCTAAATGCAATCTATTAAAATTTCTCTCTAAGTCCTGAGTTTCTATGTCTAATTCTTCTTCCTCAGACTGCGAGCTGCTATCAGACTCTGTACTATCGCCATTTGGAATTTGGGTTTCTAACTCACGTGGCTGAGAAGAAACCTGAGCCCCGCTAGGAGTTTCCTTTGTATTTTCCTCTCCAGGAAGATTGGTTACCACTTCTGGAGGGCTCTCCAAGATTAGAGATGCTTCTTCTTTATCATGCTGTTCTGTATAATCTGTCTGCGGGCTAGCTTGCACATTTCTAACCTTTGTTTTAGCTCCTAGCGCTTTTGTTTTAAAACGGCTCAAAGGAAAGGAAATTAACTTAGCCTCAGGCTGATTTTCCATTTGAATAGACCTAATGGCTCTTTGAATACCTCTCAGAAGCTCTTCTGGTGGCCACGGACTCTGGTCCATGTATTCAAAGAGACAAATTTCTAGGGCCGTCCAAGTTTTCTGTATATTCTCTATGCCTCCAGGTATTTCAGTAGAAAGACAAACTCTCTGTAACTTTCTTCCTAATTTCTCCCAAGTAAGTAAATTTGGAGACTCTTGGTCACAAAACCAAGGACAATATTCACCTACAATCTTTAAGAATTGCAATAACTGAGTTTTCTTTATCTGTTTTCCTTTCTGATTAATTATACTGTCTAAAATAGTTAGATACATTTCCTTATCCGAAGAAGTAGAATTTCCCATTTTAAGTAAATTAACGTCTCTTTCCTTCAATATTTCCTGGTACTTTTGTGACTCAAATGTCACTTTTTTCTTTCTCTTATCTTATTTCTATTTTCTTTATCCTCTTTATTACTTTTGTGACCCAAATGTCACCTCTTTCTTTTCTTTATTCTTTATTCCTTACTTTCCTTTATTTTCTCTTTATTTCTTTATTTCTATTTCCTTATCTTCCTTTCTCTTTATTTCTTTCCCTTAATCTTTTTAGCGCGCGCTCCCACTCAATCTAACTAATTCAGAATGCCCCACGTTGGGCGCCAATTCTACCACGCGGCCTGCGCAGTGGTTTCATTAATGAGGTTCTGGCATTCAGTTAGTTAGAAGAGATCAAAATAAAACACACAGACAGTACCTTATTTTAATGCTAGGTCCGAGACGGCTCGGTCTCCCTGTTTCCCTGCCTCCAGCCGCTCAGCAGGGCAGCGAGGATTACTCTGGGCTAGCAGGAGAGAGAGAGAGCGAACACGCCGGGGATCAGCCTTTTATTTGGGGGAAACAAGAGATTCAGGGGAGAATTCCATCCAATGAAGGTTGAGGGGGGGCTGCACTCCAAGGTCAGGGTCAGTGATTGGGTCTCCAGGGTCAGTGGTTACGCACACCCCCACACGGATGGGCTCTCTCATCAGGAAAGGGTCGGGATAACTCCGACACAGCCAGAGTGCCTCAGGCCCTTAACGGGAGTCACCCAATCACGTGTCAGAATGGCTCCCCACAAACTCTAATAGATTGGGTGGGAAAAACCAGCAAGCCTGTCTGTTCAGATTCTTCTCAACCTCTCTGCATAGTATTTCTTACTCCTGGGAATGGGACAGAATCCCTTCTGAAATGGGGGTCTTATCTACTATCAGACAAAGTAGACCAGAAAAAGGGAGGAAAGATAAACATTTCTAGAAGTCTCTGTCAGAAAAAGAAATTTGAATCTCAATCACCTGCCTTGGGAGGGAGTTATGATCAGGAACTGTGAACAAAACTAAAATATCTATCTATCTATCTATCTATATATATATATATATCATAAAATCAGATGTTGGGGCTGGGGTTGTGGCTCAGCAGTAGAGCATTCACCTAGCCCGTATGAGGTGCTGGGTTCAATCCTCAGCACAACATAAAAATAAATAAATAAAATAAAGGTATTTAATTTTTTTTTTCTTTTCTGGAGAGTATTGTGACCAGGCTGTGATGCAAAAGAAAATGATTTGCTTTCGGGTAACTGGGAGTACCTGAATACCTTCCAACTACAACTAAAAATAAAAATTAAAAAAATTAATCTTCTAAAAAAAATCAAATGCTATTTGTACCGCACATCCATAGCTTAATCATTATCCTTGAGCAAGTGACAATGCTTCCTTTTCTTAAGGATTATGACAAGTCAGGGCATTTTGTCCTTCAGTCCTCTGAAGAACATACCTTTGATGAAGAACATCACCTTATTTTTTCTTTCAACATACATTATTGAGCATCAGCAAGGACTGGATTTGGGGAATAAGAAAGGTTAAAGACTATGTGTTAAGAAAACAACCCCATCACTCCTGGCAGTTATTCATTCAGTCAATCAATAAATGGTGCCCACTCTGAGTCAGACCTGTGCAAGTCTCTTGGCATTGAACATTGACTCAGAAACGCCCCACTCTGGACTGAGGATATAGCTCAGTAGAGTGCTTGCCTCCCATGCACAAGGCTCTGGGTTCAATCCCCTGTACCACAAAACAAAACAAAACAAAACAAACAAACAAACAAAAATCTCTTTGGTGGTATGGCAAAAATTATTTGACTTCCCTTTTCCGCCAAAACACTTTTCTTGGTAGAAAGTGCTATCTTAACTGGACTGGAATGCAAAGCTAGTTTATTTGGTCTTCCAAGAACACCTGTCAGAAAACTCAGTCACAACACCAGGATCTGCTAAACGGATCTGAGTACCATGCAGATCACTCGAAGTTTCTCCCACAGGAACAAGAAGACAGGAGCCCAACTGTGAAACACAAGGTGTTTGACCTTATTAGTTATGGTGGCTCATGCCTGTAGCTTCAGCTACTCAGGCAGCTGAGGCAGGAGGATCCCAGGAGTTTGAGACCAGTCTGGGCAACTTAGTGAAGCACCATTTCTTAGAAAGAAAGAAAGGAAGGAAGGAAGGAAGGAAGGAAGGAAGGAAGGAAGGAAGGAAGAAAAGAACAGAGTTTGCCTTTTAACCTAGCAAGATTAATGTTAGAGGCAGGTGTTCTGGGCCCTGGGAGTAGCTGAAATTACCCAGGCAATTTTCCAATTACTTAAGAATTTGTCAGTGGGGCTGGGGATGTGGCTCAAGCAGTATCGCGCTCGCCTGGCATGCGTGCGGCCCGGGTTCGATCCTCAGCGCCACATACAAACAAAGATGTTGTGTCTGCCAAAAACTAAAAAATAAATATTAAAAAAATTCTCTCTCTCTCTCTCTCTCACTCTCTCACTCTATCTTTAAAAAAAAAAAAAAGAATTTGTCAGTTTGCCAAGGTGAGAGCCAGAAATGCCTACAGCCTTGCGGAAATGGAAGTCCATATGGTGATACATTACTACCAGCTATAGCGATAAGGAAGCCACTGAGAGAGGCTACCTGTGGGCTGATCCCAGAGAGTGACTAACGGGATGTGCACAGACATGGCAGGTTTGGGGCTCCAAGGGTTTTGAGGCCCCTTTAGTCCTCAGAGCAGCAGCAGTAGACACCACCTGGCTCTGGGAGGGCAACTGGCTCTGTCATGGAGAACAGATGCAGAGTCCCTGTTCAGGCAGAAAAAGAACAACCTCACTTGACTTTCACCTTCTCTTCTTTTCTATTCTTCCCTGGAGCAGGAAGAGACTCAGCAACCACAGAACAATTGCCAATCACAGCACTGCTTTGAGGTAGAAGTTTAGGGTTGAATTAACCCCTTCCACACTTCCAAGTCACAAGAAGAGGTGATAGATAGGGCAAAGAGCTTTTCTATATTTTTTTTTTTTAAAGAGAGAGTGAGAGGAGAGAGAGAGAGAGAGAGAGAGAGAGAGAGAGAGAGAGAGGAGAGAGAGAGAGAATTTTTTTTAATATTTATTTTTTAGTTCTCGGCGGACACAACATCTTTGTTGGTATGTGGTGCTGAGGATCGAACCTGGGCTGCACGCATGCCAGGCGAGCGCGCTACCGCTTGAGCCACATCCCCAGCCCGAGCTTTTCTATTTTGACAGTGCTGAGCCAACACTGGTCCCTTCACTGGCCACAAAAATCCAAATGAATCTTACAATCTCTCACAGGTTGGGTCTTCTCTGGCAGTATTATTAGGAGTGTTGAATAACAAATAATGTTAGGGAAAGCCTTAGTAAGCAAGGAGGTCTTGCACCAACATTCTTTATTTAATGCACACGCATGGTCAGTACAACATTTTGCTGATTGGTCTTGTCAAAGAGAGAATAACATTCCTCTTTCAGTCCAGAACCGGGAAATTACTTATCTGCAACTGTGACTTCCAACTCCCTTCTAGCTGGATATCTTGTCTGCTGGCTAAAGGGAAATTCCCAAGGGATTCTGGAACTCACTGGCACCAAGGTTTAGATCATTCTGGGAATCTTTCTATTGCACTAATTTCAGACTTGGTTAACTTATTGATTGCCACTTTTATCTTTTAGTTACACTACCTTGTATTTTATATTTCATTATCTTACATCCTTTTGGGGACACTGGCAAGGTATAATTAAATATACACATGGGAGCATGGCAATGTTGCATACCATCATTGTGTCTACTTGAAAAACAATCCTGTTTTCCACTTAGCTGAGTCAGAATAAAATACAGTACAGTTACAGTAGAGATGGCTTTTGGAACCCCCAACACTGAGCTGGCTTATGAAAAAGGTCCTGAAAATGCTCATTTATTTTTAATACACTTTATTTGTTTTAATTAGTTATACATGACAGTAGAATGCATTTTGATACATCATACATAAATGGAGTATAACTTCTCATTCATCTTGTTGTACACCATGTAGAGTTACACCGGCATGTAATCATGTCTGCACCTAGGGTAATAATGTCCGATTCGTTCTACTATCATTCCTACCCCATGTCCCCTCCCCTCCCTTCACTCACCTTTGTCTAGTCCAAAATACCTCTATTCTTCACCCCTGCACCCCCGCTTATTGTAAATGAGAAATGCTAATTTCGTCCAAGATTCACCACTCACTCTTCCAGGCATATAGGAATTATGTGGCTGCACAGGTCCCTTTTAGAAGAATTACAACGCACTTCAGTTTTCCACTCCAGACAGCTTCGGTGGAGTGTAGGGCGAAGAGGGTGGAGGTACGGCAAAGGACGAATTTGGGCTGTGGGCGAGGCTGAGAGATGGGTGGACGCAAGGACCGAGCCTAGCCAGTAAGGACAGGTAGGCGCAGGGCAGGGAAACTAGGAGTGTGCGCCGGAATCGTTTCTTTGTAAAGTGGAAAAGGAAACCCATTAACCCACAGAAAAGGATAACGAAGCCTCAGATAGATACGGGGTCAGGCAGAGTTGTCACCTGAGAAATGAGGAAGCTGTATAGGCGCGGGCGATAACCGCTGGGTGCGACGGGCTCCCGAAGCCTGGGGTGGACGCCTAGAAGCAATAAAAGAAGGAAGGTGACTTGTGGGAAGTGGGGACCGGACCGTGCTGCCTACCCAGTCTCACCCTGTTCCTCTCGATCCTGAGGTTTGGGAAATACTTGGAAAACACGCGGTCCCCAGCAGAGAGTCCCCGAACTTTCCACTCAGACCACTAAGCAGAGCGAAGGCGTCTTGTTTTCTTAGCCCTGGGTCCGAGGGACAGAAAGCGCTCGGCTTGCGGGCTTCAGGGTCACCCAGATTCGGTTTGAATCCCACTTACTATCCGGTTATCCCACATAGCCTCAATTCCCTCAAGTGAAAAATGGGGCTAACATCTGTACTCACCGGTTAGGGCTGTTGTAATGAATAACTGACAAGTGGACAAAGTTTTTAGGGCCCTGTCCACTACTTGTCTAGTAAATAGCAGAAACAAGGTCCGCGATCATCGTCATTACCTTAAGGAGTTCTGTCGGGCGTGGGCCAGTGGCGGCTCTTTGCACCGGGAAGTCCAGCAGAACCAATCCAAACAAGCACAAAGATGTTTCCATGAGCCAGGGAACAACCTGGGCGCACAGGAAGATCCAGGACCTGGGCGTGCACCGCCCCAAGCTCCGGCGGCTTCCCACACCTGCCGGGCCTCCGGAGAACCTGGTTGAGTCTGTACCAGCCCTGGGCGGTCGGTGGAGTGGCTGCCTCGCCCCACGATCTCGGCCATCGGAGAGCGGCGTGATTCGGGATGACTTTAAGCAAGTGAGTGTCCCCGAAGCAGAGAAAAGTGGGTGCACTGCGTCGGAAGGAGCAGACGTGGGCGCAGCAGGCGCAGCGCAGTCAGAGCGGGGAATTGGTGTTAAGTCCAATGCGTCTCGCGGGTATGTGGCAGCCTCAGTAACAGGGGACCGCGCGTTTGGAAGCGGTTGCAGTCCAGGTTGGGTTCCCAACGCGGCGCCCGCAGGAACGAATAGGGAACTGATTTTTCCGTGAGAAAATTCGATATGGAGGTAACCTCTCGTGGCCAGGAACGCATTGTGGAGGAATTAGAGCATGGCATTCGGCCTTGGAGGCACTGGCTACCCGGCTCGCAGCCTGGGAACCCACAAGCGTTGAGCTGGGCTGGGGCTTCTTTCCGGTGCCCAGGACCAAGTGGCCATCAGAGGGATACAGTCCCCTGGCGCGCGGGCTCTGGGCAGTCCAGGAGCTGGTTTTGTCCCTTCTGCAGCTTTTGAAAGCATCTTGCTCAGAGCCTGGGATTTTGAAAAAATTGGTTTGCAGATCCAGGCGTACATCCACAAGACAGATTGAGAGTCCGCTCTGTAGCCGGAGCGCTAACACGTCTTTAAGAATTAGCATAATAATTAACGCAGAAAACTAGTCTTGGAAGTGTAAATTAGTTTTATAGACTGTGAAGAAATCGTTTGCGGGTTTTTGTTTTTCCCCAAAGCATACTTTGTTTATATTTCTCAAAACTCTAGAACAATCTTTAAACACGGACAAGGAAGTCATCTTGTGAAAATGCAAAAAAACCGCGTTCGTGAGGTGACATTTTACAAACATTAGAAAGAAGCACACGTTGAACACAGGATGTGGGGAATGAGGGAAGGAAGGCAGCGGTTGCATTTACTCAAGTTCCTGGCTAACTTTCATTCACACATTCCCCCAACATTTATCGCGTCAGATGCCAACTAATCCTTTTATAAACAATTGGAATCAGGCACAAAAATCTGCAGGAGAACGGCACAAAGGGCCTCTTTAGCACTACATCCTCAGCTTATTTCTTTATTTTAAAGCTTTGGGACAGGGTCTCCCTAAGTTGCTAAGGCTAGCCTCAAATTTGTGATCCTCCTGCCTCAGCCTCCTGACTCGCTGGGATTACAAGCATGTGCAACAGAGATAGACTCCTTCTTCCGTGGTTCGATTCTCAGCACCACATAAATGTGAAATAAAGATACTGTGTCCACCTAAAACCTAAAGAAATAAATATTTTAAAAAAAAAAGAATGGTTACTAACATCTAGACAATCAATCTCTGACAGGGTATGTAGTCCAAGAAAAATGGGAAACAGAGAGAACACTTTTACTTTGTATAAGAATTGCCATTTTGTGTTGTCAAACATGCTATGCTAAGCAACTGATGATGGGTACAGAGGCAGGGCCTTCCCATGGAAGGAGCATTTCTTTCTTTTTTTTTTTTTTTTTTTAAGAGAGAATGAGAGAGAGGGGGGGACAGAGAGAGAATTTTAATATTTATTTATTTATTTTTTCTTAGTTCTCGGCGGACACTACATCTTTGTTTGTATGTGGTGCTGAGGATTGAACCTGGGCCGCTCGCATGCCAGGCGAGCGTGCCGCTTGAGCCACATCCCCAGCCCCTGAAGCATTTCTTATATGGCATGGAGTCTCAGCAAAATGGAGTCTGTTGGTCATTGCCCATAATAGTATTTTCCTTGTACATTTTAGAACTGTTGCCTACTTATTCTTCCAGCCCCTGATGCCCAAGACAGAGACCTATGATTCATGGTCAACTCTTCTGACTCCAGAGACTCTGCCCCCACCTGAAACCCTCCCTGACCCCTTGAATGAGATTCTGGTGTATAGTGTGGTCTTTGGACTTTGTGTGGACTCTACAAGTGTCCTTTCAATGGGTAACTGTAAAATCATAGATATTGAAGTTATAAGCTGTTACTCCCACTTTAAGAATGTTGAAACTAAACTGCTGGGTGTTTAAAACCAAACACTTGGAAACCAAAGTCAAGGAAGTAAAAGGACTGAGGAAAATGCAGCCAACATTTTGGGCCTTGCCCTTACTTTGGCCCTAAGCCAGAATCCAGAAAATGAAGGAACCCCTCTTTGGGCCCTGCAAGTCTCATGAGTCACCCAATCTGCTGATCAGGAGGACCCTGGAGAAAAAATAGAAAAACAATTGAAAAGATATCTTCCCCCCCAAAAAAGAAGGGACCATGGAAGCCAACCAGTGCACATTCTGCAAAGAAGACAGTCATTGGAGGTGGAAGTATCATTGATGCTTCCAAGAGAAATCACGTACGGTTAACAAGACACTGGCCCATCCTGGAAGATGGCACCACTGGTTAAAGGAGCCAAGAGACTTCTCACATGTCCCCAAGAGTAATCTCTGAGGAATCTCACTGACTCTTTTTTTTTTAATATTTTTTTTAGTTGTGGTTGGATATAGTAACTTTATTTTATTTATTTATTTTTATGTGGACCTGAGGATCAAACCCAGGGCCTCACACATGCTAGGTGAGCATTCTATTGCTGAGTCCACAACCCCAGCCCTCAGCTGACTCTTAAGGATAGATAGGAACAAGGTCAGTTTTGACCAACCTGGTCTTAAACACCTGACAGAAGAGTACAACCTGAGCACAGTCCTACATGGACATTTAAAAGGAAAAACAATGTTTTTTTTTTTTTTTAATGTAACTTAAGAGGTACACTTGTGTCAGTCCTACCAAAAGAAAGTGGTAATGACTATCTCCCAAATTAACAAGTGAATTACAACTCCAACAGAGAACAAGTAGAATGTAGCCTTTGAATTATCTCTTTAAAAAACTCCTATTCCTGTTGTTGGGCAGAATCACAGCCTCTGGGACAGAAGTCTCCTGTAAAACAATAAACCTTCTTTTTCCTTTTTCTCAAAACCGTGTCCTGGTTATTGAATTGGCTTTGGAGACAGGGACCAAGATTTTGGCAACATTACTCTTTTTTACTTCAGAGTTATTTTTCACCATGCAGATATCTTTAAAAGGAAGGGTTCTAGGGTGGGAGTGCCTAATAATGATCAGAAAGGACTGAGTCACAAGTTTGTCCTGAGTTAATTTGAGCCTGATTTCATAGACCTATAAATCTTCCTAAATTCCTACATTGATAAACTTGATCTGTTTTTCACTGATGTGATAATGAGTTACTCTCTTCATGGTTTTCAGAGACTGGCTGAAACACTAATTGCTTTTGTGACAATTATTTACAAGAAAAAAAGTCAATTCTTTACTGTCCTATCTATTGTTGTCTTAGCAAGATTCCTGCCCTATTATATGCCTGGTCAGTCACCTGCTGTTTGCCACTGTGAACCTCTGGACGGATCTGATGCTGAATACCCTTAATTGTTCATGCCCCACCTGATAGTCAACAATTTTGGGTTCCCCCAATTTTGCCCCCTTTCAGCAGGAAGCAGTTTGGAGATATTGTTGCCCATTTTTTCCATAGGAATGGAATGTAGAAATGGACAGTGAGGGGATGTAACAGTGGTCCACTTTATGCTTCGAATATAGCCCTTGCTGCTCTGCCACTATGACTTATTTTTTTGAATGGACATGTTTCTTTCTCCTCCTTTCTCCTTGCTCCTGCCTTATGTCTCCCCTTCTTTAATCTCAGGGGAAACAGGATTACCTTTCTTCCCCCAACCTAAGGCAGAGTTATCTGTCCTTGAGTACACACCCACCATGGGAACTAAGGAATTCATACTTTGGGGTGGCACCTGAAGATCTCAGAAATGATTATCTATCTCCCAAATTCACAAGTGAATTACAACTCCAACAGAGAACAATTAGAATGTAGCCTTTGAATCATCTCTTTAAAAACCCCCTGTTCCTGCTGTTGGGCAGAATCACAGCCTCTGGGACAGAAGTCTCCTGTAAAACAATAAACCTTCTTTTTCCTTTTTCTTAAAACCATGTCCTGGTTATTGAATTGGCATTGGAGACAGGGACCGAGATTTTGGCAACATTACTCTTTTTTACTTCACAGTTATTTTTCACCATGCAGATATCTTTAAAAGTTCTGATGCATATTTAAACATTTAGACTTTCCTATTGAAAGGAAAGGGAGAAAGCGGGAAATGGGCGAGCAAATAATGAAACACGGAGACCAGGCAGAGATACACATGAGAGAGTTTATTTGTCAGAGCTGACAAATAAAAGCAACATCCCTTCATAGTAGAGACAGGCAACACAAGCTTGAGTTCTGGGAATTTTTTTTTTTAATATTTTGTCTCTAGTTGTAGTTAGACCCAATGTCTTTATTTTATTTTTATGTGGTGCTGAGGAGCCAGCCCAGCCCCCTGCATGGGCTATGCAAGCCCTCTACCACTGAATCATACCCCAGCTCCAAGTTCTGGGACTTTTATGAGAGAGGCTCAGGCATTAGAGCCAGGTGGGTCCGAATGTGGGTGATTAAGGGTGAGGTTGGTTTGAGGGAGTGATAATATTCCCTTGGGCAGGAAAATGGGGGCTGTTACTTAGGATGGCCACCCAGATGCTAAGCAAGGACCTTACACCTATTAAAGGTGTTTCTTTTCCTTTCTCTTCCTCCTCCTCCTCCTTCTTCTTCTGACTGAAGGTTGCTTGAACCTCATTCTCTGTGGTAGCGAGCTGGGATTACAGGTGTGCATTACCACACCCAACTCCATTGTAGATGTATCTGTGCTGTCAAAGTGTCATGAATCATAAAATGAATATGGTGACAAAACACACAATCAAAAGGTATCTTTGTTTTTCTTTGTGGTGGGAATCAAATCTAGGGCTTAGCACATATTAGGCGAGTATTACCAAAAGCTTGCTTCTTGTCCCTGATGCCCATGCAATAACAAGGACAAGGTTTTGAGTAAAAGGAAAAAGAAGTCTTATTGCTTTGCTAGCAAAGGAGAAACACAGCGAACTCCTGTCCCAGGGCCTGTGATTCTGCCCATCCAGGCAGTTTTTAAAGAGGTGACCCAAAGGCTACAGTCCATGTGTTCTCTGTTGGAGGTGTAATTCACTTGTTGATTTGGGAAACAGTCATTTCTGAGGACTTCTGGTTCCATCCCTAAGTCTGAATTACATTGGTCCAGTGGCATGTGTGTATGTACAGATAATTCTGCCTAGAATGGGGAAGAAAGATAATCCTGTTTGCCCATGGGGTTAGGGAGGATCTAGAGAGGAACAGAAAGAAACGTGTCCATTTAAAAAAATAAGTTAGAGTGTCAGAGCAGCAAGGGCTATATTCACAGTATAAAGTGGATCACTGTTATATTTTTTTCTTCATTTTTTGGAGACAGTTTTATTCACTTTTATTTGAAATGTTTCTGAATACTTTTATTGCAACTTGATTCTTTCACTCTCTATCAGAAACCAATTTTGGTGATCAGTATAAGAAGCACGTTCAACTTGCATTTTTCCTCAAGTTACTGTTCTCATATACGTCATGTAACCATGCCATTTATTATGAAGTTTAAAAAAAAAGAGATTTTAATGAGTCTGGGGATGTAGCAAGAGCAGAGTCCCTGGGTTCCATTCCCAGCCGCCCAGAATAGAAGGAGGAAATGGAGGAGGAGGAGGAGGAAGAGTTGTTAAAGTGTTTTGCTTTTTTGTATTTCCATCATCTCTAGATATCTGTGGCTCCTCAAGGCGTCAGCCTTCATCTTGGTACTTAGCATTGCCCTAGTTGTATTCAGAAGTGTGTCCCTTCCAGTAGCATTCGGCAGCTTCAAGCCAGAGCATGCACACCTGCCGATGAAACTTCTTCCTGAGGAGCACCTCCGGAAATTGTTTTCCTATGATGGAATCTGGTGAGCCATTGAGTGTTCTCTCTCAACTCTCACCCTCCTGCTCTCTCTTCCTTGCCTCTCATGTGGGCAGAGCCCCGCTATGCCCAGTGTACAGACAGCTCCCTGCCTTCCTGAACCTCTGCTGATCTGCTAAAGTGATTCCTAGTTGTAGGAGCCAGGAGAGAGCCTGGTCTACAGAGCACAATCTCTGTTCTCTGTAGCACTCAGCAAAATCCCTTAATACTTGGAGGACCCAATGGGCCAAGACTAAAGGGAGACATTTTGTTCCTATTGCTCTGCCTTCCCTCCTCATGGGACTGGGACATTGCTGAGGTTCCTGTGGCTCTCAGGATGAAAGAGGCCAGGTGAGGGGGAAAATTCAAGAGAGGAGAAGCCAGATGCTGAGGTTCATGCCTGTAATACCAGTGACTTGGGAGGTTGAGGCATGAGGATTGCAAGCCCAGCCTGGGATGGATGGGGATATATATATATATATATATATATATATATATATATATATAGAGAGAGAGAGAGAGAGAGAGAGAGAGAGAGAGAGAGATCAATGTCAATATCATGAGAGAGAGGAGAGAATCTTCAATCCTCCCTTCCCTCCCTACCTGTGTCTCTGCTGGAGGATTCCAGGAGATCTCAAGGGTGTGGTAAAGGAGATCCTTAGGGAGAAAGACACACTGAATTGGACCTCAGGTTCCCTCCCACCCAACCCAAGTTTACAGCCCTCTTGCTTCCTCTAGGTTGTTTCCTAAAAAGGAGTGCAAATGTGAAACCACCCGACAGCAAGGAGGTTATAACTTTCAGAATTCCTATAATCAAAGCGAGCTTCCAGCGGTGAAGGCAAGGAGACAAGCTGAATTTGAACACTTTCAGAGGAGGTAATGTGGGCGGGTGCGGATCGTGGATCTGGGGAGAATTGGAGTGGATCCTAAGAGAAAAAGAGGATTTCCTTCTCTTGGCAGGAGCTATGAGAAGGGAATTGAGGACATGGTCCTTAAGAGAAGTTTTATAGAACATGCATAAAATATTTCATAACAGAAGAAGAAAAAGGAATGGAGGTATTTTTTCTTTTTTTTTTTTGAATGGAGGTATTTTGAAACTAGTTGTTAGGGTGATGGTGGGAGAGCCTCCATGCACCCAGGCATCTCAGCGGGTCGCTCTGTACTCATCACCAAGTTGCACTATTTTATTCATTTGTATATTGGGAACATACAGTTCACCTCCATTTGTGCAAGGGGGCATGACACTTTTTTTTTTAATTACAAGAGGTGCAAACATTCAGCGGGTGTATCAACCAAGACTCTTAGTTGAAAAGGGAAGAAATTGATTCTCTGGCTGATATCAAGAGGGAATTGGTGGAAAGGATTCTGGGGTTTCACCAAATCTCTAGATGGTAAAATGGGTAGGCTGGAAGCTGGACAAGAGCCAAGGGGACACTAAAGGTCTGGTCAGGCCCCAGAGCCATCTGGTGCCTATGTTGTCGTTAACTCTGCAATATACTGTCCCCAGGTCATTGCCTTAGTGTTCTGTTGACTGAGCCAAAGTCATGAATCAAAAGTAAGAGAAGGACCCAGCCAAATCCCTCTGTGTTTGATTTTTGGAGCGAGCCACTATCCCCAAATCACATGCAAGTAGAGGAGTCCCTGGGAGAGAGATTCAGGCACCAGTAGGAAGGGAGTGTTGAAAAACACATAGCCAATGGGATACGCAGGTGATTCTGCCATGGATTTGAACCTGGCACATCTGACTATGTGCAAAGCAATGGGGCTGGGTGGGGCATGGGAGGCAGGCCAGCTGCACTCAGGTCCTATAGCCTCCACCTTCTGCTAGCGACCTTGGCCAATCTGCTTAGCCTTCTCTGTAACACAATAATGGTACTTAGCTCTCAGGGTCATCCTAAGGATCTAAGGAGTTGATAAATGGAAAGGGCTTAAAACTGTATCTGCTTTGTAATATGATTGAACACCTTCATCATGATCATTCTGTTCTCTGTGAGATTATAGGACAGTGAGGAGATATGAAAAGGGCTGAAGATACAGCTTAGTGGTGGGGCACGCACCTCACATATGTAAGGCCTGAGTTCTATTATCAGTACTGCAAAATAAACAAATAAACAAATAATAACAATCTAAGTATAGAGATGGCCATACATTGGTGTGACAAGTTCTCACCTTGAGACCATATGTCTGATTGTCTCCCAGTTTCTCTCTGGCACTGATTCATGACATTTCTGTACACAGAGACTCCAGACCTTAGACAGTGGCTGACACAAAGAAATACTCTGTAAACATGCACAAAATGAGAGAACGGTGTAAGGGGAGGCACAGGGGACATGCTCCTAGCCAGCTTCTGCCTCCACCCTGGGAACTGTTGGTTGTCACCAGGAGGGAATATCCCAGGTGGGGAAGGAAAGAAAAGAGAAAGGTGTTTGAAGAGTCCCAGGGGGGTGAGATGGGGAGAGCCAGGGAAAGGTTAAGGGTCCTGGGTGGAGTGCTAGGGTGGAGGGAGCTGGGCAGAGGAATTATCAGAAGAGACTGATTCCAAGCAGGGAAGGCTATGGAGCTGGAGAAGTTCCTGGGCATGTCCGAATCTTCCCCTCCTCCCCCTGTGGAAATGCCCAGTGCTCTTGAGATTATACTAGACAATATAGGAATGAACAAAAGCCAACAGAGCCCAATAATAATGGTTGACGTGGATGGTGGTGAAGACAGGTATGCATCAAGCAAAGCCTAAGTGGTCAACAGAGGGACAGAAATAAGGCTGTAGGAGACATATCTGTGACAGAGGAGAAATAGACACTGCTTAATACATTTAAATATACCGAGAGACTTATACTATTGGCTCAGACTTCCAAGGTCAAGTATCAATGACGTACAGAAAGCTTTTAAGCAAACGAGGAAGTATAAGTTTGGCAAAGAAAATGTAGCAATTGGCAAAAAACAAGCTATGGCTTATTCATGATTAATGTGAACATAGTTTCAATAATATACACAGTGAATATTATTCTATACCAAAATCATGATGCAATTATTATGTGAGGAAAGAAAGTAAAAATTAGCTGGGCAGAGAGATGCTCAGTTCAGCTCCTCCATGATGTTCCTCGCATCTTTCTTTCTTTTCTTTTTTGGTTCTGGGGATTGAATTCAGGGGCACTCGGCCACTGAGACACATCCCCAACCCTATTTTGTATTTTAATTTAGAAACAGGGTCTCACTGAGTGGCTTAGGGCCTTGCTTTTGCTGAGGCTGGCTTTGAACTCAGGATCCTCCTACCTCAGCCTCCTGAGCCGCTGGGATTACAGATGTGTGCCACCACACTCAACTCCTCACATCTTTCTTATTTAACTCTTGAAATACAGTGAATGCCTGCTTTGAGCAAGGTGTGAGTTAGGTATAGAGATAAATCTAATGCAGACCCTGCACTCAAAGAGCTTATGATAGTAAGTGCACCCTAACCCATAATCAAGTGTCTATTCACATTAACACTCCCTGTGTGCCCCTATAGCGACAGAGTGACGGAACCCAGTGTTGAATTGTGAGTGAATGTGAACAGTCAGTGGTCCATGGAATGTATTTAACAAGTTGGGTGGAAGCTCAAGAGTTCAACTCAAAGCTCAGTGTTATCATAGTAGTTAGAGGGAGTGACATGGAAGATCTTGGGAGGGAGAATGGATTCCATATCTGATAATTGAGAAAAGAATATTCGAGAACAAGTTTCAGTCAAAGCCCAGCTTTCTCTTTGTTATTGAAAAGAGGGCTTAGTGTTCTCATTATTGGCATCTGGGCCTGGGTCTGGGTTCCCATTCTTCCAGGAAAGGGGCTTCGTGTATTTCTGTGTCTCCAGTTTAGCACAGGCCTGGCAGACAGGATGCTATTAAATAATGTGGGACTCTGGGCAGAACTCTTAAGTGTGGTTCACTTCCAGCACAGAGGAGCAATTCTGAGGACAAAAGTTTCAGGTAGTAAAAGGAATTTGGTAAATCTAGATGCATTGGTAGGGAACAGAGCTCTATTAGTTTAAAAAAAGCAAGATGTAAGAAGATTTCACAGTATACCATTATTTGTGCTTTTAAAAGTCTAAAGGATATTCGTGAGTGTGAGTGTTATTTATTGAGGGTGTTGTTAAATGGCCTCCAAGCAGGGCCACCCTGATTTGGAGTGTTTGCCAGGTTCCCTGGTGGAAAAATACCCATATCATAGCTGATTTTAAGTTACCAGTATGATGTTACTGGATGTGGAGTTGGAAAGAGACATCTAGTAGGTCACAATTCTAAAATATCTCCACTGTACAGAAAGAGGTTCAAGATCAGAGTTAATAATAAAATACTTAAGAAGTGATGAGCTTTGAGTATTTGTTACCATGTTCTCATTACACTGTATTCATTTTTATTTATTTATTTATTTTGGCACCCAGGATTGAACCCAGGGGCCCTTAACCACTGAACCACATCCTCAGTCCTTTTTGAGAGAGAGAGAGAGAGAGAGAGAGAGAGAGAGAGAGAGAGAGAGATAATTTTTTAATATTTATTTTTCAGTTCTCGGTGGATACAACATCTTTGTTTGTATGTGGTGCTGAGGATCGAACCCGGGCCGCAACACATGCCAGGCGAGCACGCTACCGCTTGAGCCACATTCCCCAGCCACTGCTTTTACCATTTTAAAATTTCAATTTGAAAAGTATTTCATTATTTTATTTATTTATTTTTGGGGGGGTACCGGGGATTGAACTCAGGGGCACTCAACAACTGAGCCACATCCCTAGCCCTTTTTTGGATTTTATTTAGAGACAGGGTCTCACTGAGTTGTTTAGGACCTTGCTAAATTGCTGAGGCTGGCTTTGAACCTGCGATCCTCCTGCCTCAGTCTCCTGAGCCACTGGGATTACAAGGTTCATTATTTTTTATTTATTTTTTATTTTTATTTTTTTATTTTTTTAAAGAGAGAGTGAGAGAGGAGAGGGAGAGAGAAAGAGAGAGAGAGAGAGAGAGAGAGAGAGAGAGAGAGAGAGAGAGAGAATTTTTAATATTTATTTTTTAGTTCTTGGCGGACACAACATCTTTGTTGGTATGTGGTGCTGAGGATCGAACCAGGGCCACACGCATGGCAGGCGAGCGCACTACCGCTTGAGCCACATCCCCAGCCCCTTCATTATTTTTTAAATACACATTTCTTGATTGATATGGTAGTGAAGCATGTTTCACATGTTTATTGTCATTTGCCTATTTATGCCCTTTTTCATTTAAAAATTTTATCCTTTTTTTATTTGCATGCATATTCACTGGAATGGTCTAATTTTTCCCAAGGTAATTTAAGTGATATGCTTAGTTAACTGGATCCCTCAAAGTTACATTTTAACCACAGTTTTGTCCCTCAAAGACTCATTCTTCCTGGATTGGTATGCTTTTGCCATTGACTGAAGGATATCAACAACTATAGCAAACCATAAAAATAGTTACTGGGTTTGCTCTACAAATATTGAGATAACAACCACTCACAATCAAGTTTCTTGTGATATAGCTAATTTTTTAGTTTAATACTGGATAAAGATTCCTTCCCTTCCAGAATGGATCTGCATCTCCCTGTTGATAATAAGGACAGTGTACTGTCAATCACTTTATACCTGGCTACCAGGAAGTTCAGATATGACCTTGGTTTGAGCTACTGCAGGAGAGTTGACCCCCATCATCTGATAATTTCATTTTTTTGTTATGATTTTTAATATTTATGTGCTTTGTTGTATACTGCCCCAGTACCTTTGTGGAATAGAGCTTGAGGTGAGGAGTGAAAATAAAGATATGGGGGAGGGTGACAGGAACAATCTACTTTTGATTTCTCAACATGGGAAGGGCAAAGCTGTGTGTGCAGGGACCACTTTGAGGACCAACCACAGGACCAGCATCAGGGCAGCTGCTCATGTTTGCATTCTCCTGCAGAGAAGGGCTGCCACGCCCACCACCCCTGCTGGCCCAGCCCAACATCCCCTTTGGGTACCCAGTGCACGGAGTAGAGGTGATGCCCCTGCACACGATTCTCATCCCAGGTAGGTATACCAGCATCCTAGAGGCTGCAGACATTATTCTTACTCTCCTTAGGGAAAAAGGAGGGAGAAGAAGGAGTCACTCATTGAGTGCCAGTTGTATACACAGCACAACTCAAGAAGCTTGGTGTGATGTCATTTAATGTTAACCTCCCTGGTTCCACAACTGGCAATCTCCCTTAGTGGCTGTGATCTTCCTGGGGAACAAAGAAAATATAGAAGAGGACAGAGAGCTGTGTGTCTCTAAGAATCTTAGGGCAAAGTTGACTCTTGGGAGTATTTTAGCATGAAGGGCAAAGGCAACACATAAGCCGGTCTCCAGGGAGGGCATTTTGAAAAGCTTATTTCTGCTGGTTAGAACTTCCTCCATGGTAGATTTTTACACATCCCTCTAGTTCAGCATCACATCCCTTTTCAAAGCCAAGTGCAATGTTACCAGAAGAGACAAGAAGCATGAGCCTGCATGTGCACATGTCTTCCCCCAGTGCAGAGATGGTGGATTCAGTGGGCTGGGCTGATGGACTCTTTTGCTCTGGGATCTTGAGGCAAACAGCCCCACCATGAACTCTTCAAGTATATGCTGGGTGGCAATGACAGCTGGGATGGGGCATGTCTCCTGGAGCCAGATGAGCCCTCTTTAGGTCCTGTATCAATGAGCAAGAGCCAAATTACCTAAAGTCACAAGTCAAACAGGGAACAATGAGTAAGTGCCAGAGGCAGGTACGAGAGCTGGGGCTGAGCCTCCCAGATGGGACAAAGGGAAGGGAGTAGCAGGGCTGAGCCTCAGCCCCTCCTCCAGGTGAGCTGGCTCCCTTCATTTCTGTTCCTGCCCTCATGCTTTTCAAACGCTCTACAGCTGAAATACAACCCCGGCCCTGAAATAAACTCTATCTATATTGCCAATTCTCTAGATGGTAAGTAAGCTTACTTGGGCCACATAAAGAAGGTGTGTCTGAATTACAATTAAACATATTACAAAAATAGAGATTTTAAAGTAAATACATTTGGAGTGAATTGATAATGGATTTGAATAGTTTTTTTTTTGTTGTTGTTGTTGTTATTGTTGTTTTTTGTTTTTTTGGTGCTAGGGATTGAACCCAAGGTCTCCCATATACTGAACAAGTGCTTTAACTCTGAGTTGCAACCCCAGCCCTTTTTATTTTATTTTGAGTCAGGGTCTCATCAAGTTGCCCAGGCTGGACTTGAACTTCAGATCTTCCTGCCTTAATCTCCCAAGTAGATGGGATTTCAAGTGTGTGCCACCATCCCCAGCTTTTGAATAGCTATTTAAAAACGCTTTTCTATTTGGGATGATACTTTTTATTATGGTAAAATATGTACAACACAAACTATCATTTTGACCATTTTTTGAGAAGATAACCTTTTTTTTTTTTTGGTGCTGAGGATTGAACCCAGGGCCTAGTGCATGCAAGGCAAGCACTCTACCAACTGAGCTATATCCCCAGCTCCAGAAGATAACTTTTTAAAATATATCTTTATTTTATTTATTTTTTATATGGTGCTAAGGATTGAACCCAGTGCCTCACACATGAGAGGCAAGCACTCTACCACTGAGCTACAACCCTGACCCTCATTTTGACCATTTTAAAGCATATAGTTCAGTGGCATTGAGTATATTCACACTGTTATACAACCATCACCCATCTCTAGAACTTCTTCACAATTCCCAACTGAAACTTTTTATTTTATTTTTATTTTCCACAGTGCTGGGGATGCAATTCAAGGCCTTGCACATGCTCTGTAAGCACTCTACCACTGAGCCACACCTCCAGCCCTCCAATTGGTACTTTTTTTTTTTTTTTTTTTTTTTGGTACTAGAGATTGAACCTAGGGACGCTCAACCACTAAGCCACATCCTCAACCCATTTTTCATATTCTATTTAGGGACAGACTTTTGCTGAGTTGTTTAGGGCCTTGATAAGTTGCTGACTTGATAAGTTGCTGACGCTGACTTTGAACTCAGGATCCTCCTTTCTCAGGCTCCGGAGCCTCTGGGATTACAGGCATGCACCATCGTACCCAGCTACAATTGGTACTATATACCCATTTAACAACAACTCCTCATTCCCCAGCCTCTGGCAATTCCCATTCTCCTTTCTATCTCTGTGAATTTTACGAATCCAGATCCCTTGTCTAAGGATGTCTCCATTGCTGCCTTCCCTTCAGTACCAGGAAGGAGCTGAGTGAATTCCCAGCATCCAAAGCTGAGGAAGGGCCCTGGAGGCCTTAGAACCACTTGGGTTTGTGAAAGACTGTGGCACCATCTGACAGCTTTGGAGAGAAGAGGTTTGTCAGCCAACACTCTGGAAAGCTGGTGACACTTAGAGTCTCTCAAGCATGTGTAGTTAGGGGAGAGCATCAGGGATCCTTGGCATCCTCTCAGATGGCGCTTTTTGTCCTTTTCCCTGTGTTCTCCAGGTCTCCAGTTTGAAAGTCCAGATGCCCCAGTCTATGAGGTAAGATTCCCCTTCCCAGCATTGCACTGGGCATCCTGCCATTACTGCCCTTATCCAGATGAAATAGCCCGTGAGCCCAAGGTGGGCCATGAGGAGGATGGGTGTAGAAGCATGATCTTCTCAGCCTTGGGGGTGGCTGGAGTTGTGGGGAGAATTCCCAAGGTCACACAAAGCATTGGGCCACCACAGAGGCTGCTATTTCTGCTGCAGAGAAAGCTGCTAGCTTGTGTGGCCTCTGGCTTGTGTGGCCTCTGTTGGGGTCAGAGCTGGCAGGACAACAGTGCTCAGTGTCCTTCTTTCCCTACTGAATGCTCCAAGTTGAGATCTTTTGAAGGGATATCTTATTGGTGGGATGTACCCTGGGTGAAAGGTAACTTTAGTTTTCCTACCTCTGCATGCCAGATAGAGGCTGGAATGGTGATGAGTGAGCTAATTCTGTCCTCCGTGGGTCTTCTCTGGTTCCCCCACCCCTTGAGCACATCCCCAACCTTGTTACTGTCACTTTCTTGTTGCACTGTTTTTTGTTGTTGTTGTTGTTGTTGTTGTTGTTTTGGTGCTGGGGATTGAACCTAGGGCCTGTGTATGCAAGGCAAGCACTCTACCAACTGAGCTGTATCCCCAGCCCCTTTTGTTTTGTTTTATTTTTACATTTTTTGCTTGCAGTGCTGGGGATGGAATCCAGTGTTCTACCCATGAGCTATGCCCCAGTTCCTTCTGCTACCTTCTTTATGGTCCTTATCTGTAGCTGAGTAACTGTGTGTGGCTCTGTGCTGGTTGATGTCTTCCTCACTGGAATACCATGTTCATTCTCAGAGAGTATCTGTTGATTAAATCATGTTTTAAGCAGGAGTGACAATCCAGTTGATTTTTTTTTTTTTTTGTACTAGGGATTGAACCCAGGGGCTCTCAAATGCTGAGCTTTATTTAGAGATAGGATCTTGCTGAGTTGCTTAAGGCCTTGCTAAGTTGCTGAGGCTGGCTTTGAACTCAGGATCCTCCTGTCTCAGCCTCCCAAGCTGCTGGGATTACAGTTTATTCTTTGTGTGTGTGTGTGTGCGCGCTCGCGTGTGTGTGTGCGCGTGTGTGTGTGTGTGTGTGTGGTGCTGGGGATTGAACCCAGGTCCTTGTGCATGCAAAGCAAGTACTCTACCAACTGAGCTATATCCCCAGCACCTACAATTGATTTTTTACTTGTTATTTTTAATTATACATGACAGTAGAGTATATTTTGACATATTTATACAAACATGGAGTACATCTTATTCTAATTAGGATCCTAGAATTGTGGTTGTAAATGATATTCACTGTGGTATATTCATATATGTACCTAAGAATATTATGTCAGATTCATTCCGCTGTCTTTTCTATTCCTGTCCCCCCTCACTTTTTTTCATTCCCCTTTGTCTAATCCAATGAACTTCTATTTCCCCCCCACACACCTTGTTGTATGTCCACAGATCAGAGAGAACATTCAACCTTTGGTTTGAGGGATCGGCTTATTTCACTTAGCATAATAGTCTCCATATCCATCCATTTACTGGAAAAAAAAGTCATAAAGTCATTCTTTTTTATGACTGAGTAATATCCCATTGTGTATATATACCACATTTTCTTTATCCATTCATCTGTTGAGGGGCTCCTAGGTTGGTTCCATAGCTTAGCTCTTATGAATTGAGTTGCTGTCAACATTGATGTGGCTATGTCACTGCAGTATGCTGACTTTAAATCCTTTGGGTATTTTCATAAAGATACCTGACTATCGGGCTGGGGATGTGGCTCAGCGGTAGCGCGCTCGCCTGGCATGCTTACGGCCCGGGTTCGATCCTCAGCACCACATACAAACAAAGATGTTGTGCCCGCCGAAAACTAAAAAAAAAATAAAGATTAAAAAATGATCTCTCTCTCTCTCTCTCACTCTCTCTTTAAAAAAAAAAAAATTCTCTCTCCCTCTCTCTTTAAAAAAAAAAAAAAAAAGATACCTGACTATCACTGGGTGTGATGACACACAATTGTAATCCCAGCAATTCAGGAGGCAGAAACAGGAGGATCGCAAGTTCAAGACTAGCCTCAGCAATTTAATAATGCCCTAATCAACTTAGTGAGACTCTGTCTCAAAATAAAATATAAAAAGGGCTGGGGATGTGGCTCAGTGGTAAAGAGACTCTGGGTTCCATCCCCAGCACCAAAACCAAACAAACCTACTTGATTATTGCAGAAGACAAGAGCAGAGAGTAGCGTGGAGGGTGGCAGTGGGGGTGGAGAGAAGAGGTGTACAGCTAGCTGCATGTCTAGGAGAGTTGGCAGGGCTTGCCCACGATGGGCTGTAGGTGAGAGGAGAAGAAGAGAACAAGAAAAACTTCCTTTGGGGGGCTTGAGCAGGTGAGTGGATGAAATGCCATTCATCAGGCAGGGAGAAAGGGGGTGAGTGGGCAATGGGTATCTATCCAGTTGTTTCTATCAGTATCAAAACTATCAGTAATTCGGTGTCTAAGACACTGAGTTGGAGTTGCTTGGGAAATTTCCTAACAGGACCACCAACCAGGCAGCTAAAGACATAAGCTGGTTTTGAAACCATTCATAAATAATTGTTTCTTTAAAGTAATAAGAATGGATGAAATCCTTTAGCAGGAAAGTATAAAGTGAGAAGGGAAAAGGGTCTCCAACCAAGTCACTCCCGGTCTGAGTGAGCATAATAAAGGATGAGCCTAATAAAGGTTGCGTAAACAAAGGTGTCATAAATAAAGGGCGGGGCGGGGCGGAGCGGGGCCACGGGGTTGCCCAGGCGCGAGTGTCAAGGGGCTGCCATAACGGTTAGGCCCGCACAGGCACGGCCCCATTGGCCTGGGGTACTTCATGGAGTATTAAGGTAATATGAAACCAAAATGAGTTTCCATTAGTATGATAGAAAGTACAACTCTGAATTAGTTCAAAGACATGTATTAATTAGAGGAGTAACTGTCTTTCAAATGATTGGAAAGGTATCTTTTTCTTCTAGTATTAAAACTGGGTTAGAAAAATAGAATAAAGGACTAGGGGTATAGCTCAGTGTTAAAGTGCTTGCTTAGCATGCACAAGGCCCTGGGTTCAATCCCCTGTACCACACACACACACACACACACACATGCACGTGTGAAAGAAAAACCAAATTAAGCCAGGAACATGAGAATATTCCCTTTAATTTTAAAAATTACATGCAGAAATTAATACTTGTAGCTCATAATCTTGAACTTGATAAAACTGTAAAAGGTCACATAATAATTATCCTACTGTCAGGAAAGACTATCTCAAAACCTGTCAAGATATAAAGTTGTATATTTTACTTATGAAAGTGAGACTCAAGAGAAAAGTGGGCAGGGTTAAAAACTCTAAAAAATTAAAATATAAGTCCAAAGGTTTAGAATTTAAACAAAAACTAGGTATTCGATATTATCAATTCTGGATTCTATTTATTCATACTAATAAGATAGCTAATATCTAATCAAGGCAATATTTTCCTTTTACTTTTCCTAGAGATTTATCCTGCAATAAAATACAATCTATCGAAAGACGTACATTTGAACCACTACCTTTTTTGCAATTTATGTAAGTTACAAGTATAACTTGATGATATTTGAAATTTTATAAACCCCCTTGCTACTCATTTGAAATTATGATTAAAAATTTATTAGTAAAAAGTTACTAAATTTATATAGCAAATCTTTTTAGTATCTAGCAAAGATAAGTATGAGAATTATTATACATAGATTGAAATGAGTCATTACAGAGCAAATTAGTGTGATTTTATACCCAGGTGACATTTTGGCATCTAGTGGCCAGACACCAGGGATGCTGCTAAACATCTACAATATACAGGACAAAACTCCACAACAAGAATTTTCCAGCCCAAAATGTCAATAGCATTGAAGTTGTGAAGCCCTGTTTTAGAGAAGTAAATATCACAAGTATTTTTTGAGCATTCACTGTTTTATAGCTAAGGCTCTGCATGTATAAACGCAGAAATATAAGTCATAAGTCAGGATCTTCCACAGCAAGATTTCTTTAGTGTGTGGAAAAAGTATTGAGGTTACATTTCATCATATATAAGTTAGAATCACTGCCAAATGATAAATGTTCTGAAAGAATATCTTTTTTCTTCTCCTTCTTCTTTGGCTTTCTTTTTTGTAGAAACCTTGGTTGCAATTTACTCACAGAACTGGGCTTTGGAACATTTCAGGCATGGCATGGACTGCAGTTTTTACACAAGTTGTAAGTGAAATAGAAGATACACGCATGTACAAAAAAAAACCCCAAAACTATGTGTTAAAAACGTTATACAGTTATTGGTTAGCTTGATGTAAGCCCTGTCTTATTCTGAGAAGTATGTCTTAAGATCCATTCATTCTTTTCAAATGAGGAAACTAAGGTACAGAGAAGCCAAGAGACTTGTAATTTATATAGGACATGCTCTGCTTTCCCTAGCACTGATCTCTGGCATAGATAATAGAAAGCATCATGCAAGCAACACCCAAATTAGCATTGCCATGGTAGTCTCAGTGATGATGCTCTGACATGTGAATTGTCCTTGAATTTCATTTTTGAGTTTAACTCTGATTCAATCTCACATTTAGAGTCCCTAACTGCTTAAATATATGCAACAGGGCTACAAAGAATGAAGTTTAGCATAAAGCCCTCCAGGGAGCACAGATGCAGGTGCTTTCTCAATGGAAAGCAGAAACGAATTGGCTCAGGGGACCTCTCTCCCCAATCACCCAGAGCATTATTTTTCTAAAAATACCTGCCTCTGAAGTCATGAATTGTATGTAGGCAGCAAGAGGTGTGAGAAAGATGATGTTTATGATATAGTGTAAAAAACATTTGTAAAGAAAATACATTGCTCTGACCTAATTACATATACTTTCTTTCCTGACTACCCTCAACAAGAAGTATGGGTTTTATTTCCTTTCAGCTCAAAAGGAAATTTTGTTTTTACTTATTTATTTGATTTGTTTTGTTTTTCGGTGCTGGGGATGGAACCCAGGGCCTTGGGCATTCTAGCCAAGCACTCTGGCACTGAGCAACATATACCCCTAACCCCTGAAAGGGATTTAAGACTCAAGGTGAAAGTTCTCCCCTCAACTCAATTTTGGAAAAAATTGTTCACCTGTCTCGTGGATCAGAAATCCAGGTTCACATGGTTCATTTTGGGTTCCATGAAGGGATGGTTATGGTATGCCTGGAGCTGGATTAACTTTTCCTTCAGATGCTCATTTATTGCAGCCACCTCCTCCCCCTCATCAATTTGCTGAAGCCTAACTTGGGGAAAGAATATGGAGAGTCTACTTTTCAAACAAAGCAGGGATGGGTGGTGGGTCAGAAAGACTCATAATGGAGGAGGCACCAACTTATCTCTAGTTTCTGTGTTCATCTGAACAGAAAAAGGCATTTGCTTCATGATGAGAACTCAGAGCCAACTGGCAATGGACATTAACACTCATATCATGCAATGCGAATGGAGCTCTGCCTCTCAGACCAATTCATAGTTGCTTTCATAGATTGGCACATTGAGCCAGACAAGGTGCACAGCTGTGGTCCCAGCCATTTAGGAGGCTAAGACAGGAGTTCAAGGCCAATCTGGGCAACATAGTAAGACCTGTCTCTTAAAAAAGGGGTCAGAAATGAGTTCAAATTCCAGCTTTGCTTCTTACTAGTTTGGTGAACCTGAAAAAAGATGTGCCAAGAGCTTATTAGTAAAGTACCACTGTTTAAATGGTAGTAATAATCATATCTCTTCCAGATGAAATCAAAAATGAAACATATTATATGGAAAACTAGTACTGGTTGATAATCCTAAATGTTAAGTTTACTTTTTTCCCCCTGACTTTAAAGTGCTTCTCCTTCATTCACCTACACAGGTCCAGATGGATGGCTTATTTTTTTAAATATTCTTTTAGTTACTTCATTGGTTCTAACAATACAAGCTCCATGAGTTTAGAAACTGAAGGACTCTACAAGGTAGAAAGGCAGGCTCTATTCAGATAGAGCATATTCACATGCTGACTTGTCTATGACACATCAATATTGTGCCAAGAACATAAGCACAAAGAACAAATAAGAGGGAAATCCAAGATTTATCCCTGTTATATATTCCACTACTGAGAATATCCATGAGGTAGGTGTGCCCTACTTCTAGGGTTTTTGACCTGAAAATTCTTTGCCATATTTTTTTCTTTGTGTTCACTTTTTTTCCCCTCCTTTTTTCTTTTTCTTTCTCTTTTCCACTTTATCTTCTAGAGAGCTGGATAATTCCCAAATAAAAAAGTGCCTTATAAAATTCTAAGGGTGATTTATATATAAAGACAAAATATTTTTTAAACATATAAGTTCTTTCTAAAAAAGTAGTCTCGGGCTGGGGATGTGGCTCAAGTGGTGGCGCGCTCGCCTGGCATGCGTGCGGGTTCGATCCTCAGCACCACATACCAACAAAGATGTTGTGTCCGCCGAGAACTAAAAAACAAATATTAAAAATTCTCTCTTTCTCTCTCTCTCCTCTCTCACTCTCTCTTTAAAAAAAAAAAGTAGTCTCATGCATGTTGAAAATATAATTTTAATTCCATTGCATGTTTCAGAATTCTCAGTCGTAATCCTCTGACAACTGTTGAAGATTCATATCTTTTTAAATTGCCAGCATTAAAATATCTGTAAGTATTACAACAATTTTAAACTCAAGATATGATTTCTGCTCTTCTTGTTTACTTCATCAAAGGGTTAAGTATTTTGTATTAATACTAGAAAGTCATAATTTTAATTTTAATTAGTTGCTGGAGAAAAATGTCATGGTAAAGAAGAGTTAAGGAAGGATATATCATGGGGCAAGACAGCCATCAGAAGAAGGCAGCCATATTAAAGAACACTTACAGATATGGAACATGTAAACACATGTAAGAATATATTATTTATCCCAGAAAGCAAAGAGGAATACATGTATATTATTTTTAAAAAAGAAAAAAAGAGGGGCTTGGGTTGTAGCTCAGTGGTAGAGCGCTTGCCTTGCATGCGTGAGGCACTGGGTTCAATCCTCGACACAACATAAAAATATATAAATTAAGATATTGTGTCCATCTATATCCAAAAAAAAAAGAAAGAAATGATGCAATATGAAAATAAGAAGTAAGATGATGATTTAAAAAAGATGTAAGTTCTATTTTTCAATGCCAAGATCATTATTTGATGGTGCAAATAGTAAACTTACGTATCTTCAATAAGAGCTTTATGGAATTATCTTCTATGCGAAATAAACTCTTAAGGCAGCTTGTTTTATGAGAAGCCAAAATAGAAGTTATCACATGTCCTTGAAATATTTTTTCAAGTATAGAATATTTATTGGGGTTCATCATGAATATCTTGGCTTTCTCTTTCAGAGACATGGGAACAACTCAAGTATCGCTTTCGACAATTGAGAATATCCTCCTGATGACTCTTGAATTGGAAAAACTGTAAGTTATTTTTTTTCTTAGATTTATTTTACTTGATTTTTTTAGGTCTCTTTTCATATCTTGAATTTAAAATTATTTTAATACATTATTTTCTTAACTTTATTGAGGTATAATTTTCATGTAATAAAATTCACACTGTAAGCGTACAGTTTGATGTATAGTAATGTAGTTACCACCACCTGATGATATAGAACATTTGTCATCCCCAAAATAGCCCCTTACATTGCTTTGCATTCATCCACTCCTCCTACACCAGCCCCTACAAACCACCAAATCTTTTATCTTTCCCTATAGTTTAAAATTTTCCAGAATGTCTTATAAATAAAATCATCTAGTAGTAGATTTTTAGCTTCTTTCACTTAGCATAATTCTTAGCATATCTATTATCAGAATAGAAGAGTTGCAGTTTCTCCATGTCTTCATCTAATCCTTGTTTCAAGTTATTCCTTGTTTCAAGGAATAATATTTTTTTAGCCTTTCTACTAGTAGGAATGTAGTGGTATCTCATTGTGGTTTTAATTTGCATTTCTTTAATAGCTGATGATATTTAATATCTATTTTTATGCACGTTTCTTCTCTTTATGCTTTTACATGTTCAAAGTGTCCAGATTTGGCCAATGTGATCTCTATTGTTGTTTAACCACACAATGTGAGTTAAACTAAGCTATTGTTTATGCCAGAATAATGTCTACCATTTACCACTCTCAAACGGAATTGAGATATGGACTCTAGTAGTTGGAGACTTATTCAGATCCTTCTTAGAATTCTATCTTTCTGTGCACTCCTAACCCAGAGCAAGATTTTAAGTTGAAAGGAGATGTTTTTACTGTCACCCAATTCTAATTTCTTTTTTTATTTAGGCCTTCCATACCCACTGCCATGCTTTCCTTTCTGGTGGGCATCTCCCTCCTCCTTCCTATATATTTACAGTATTCAAGAGCCACATGCCAGGCACCATGGCACATGCCTATAATCCTGTCTGCTCAGGAGGCTGAGGCAAGAGGATCATGAGTTCAAAGCCAGCCTCAGCAACTTAGCAAGGCCCTAAGCAATTTAGTAAGACCCTGTCTCAAAAAATAAAAAGGGCTGAGAACACGGCTCAGTGGTTAAGCACTTTTGGATCCAATCCCTGGTACAAAAATAATAATTAAAAAAGCAGTTTACCATTGGTTTCTTGTCCAGGCTATATGTATCAAGAACTCCTTTCTACACTGTCCTGTGGTAGCCTTGGACTGTTCTTCTACTACTCAAGTAACTCCTTTTCCATTAACTTAATCCTCTGTGTTTCTATTTATAGGATCTTACCTAGCCATTTGGCCTGCTGCCTCTGCCAGTTTAAAAATAATATTGAAGTTGTCTGCAAGACAGTGAAGCTGCGATGTGACAGTGCATGTCGGACAAACAATACACGTTGCCGTGAGTCTGAATTGCCTGATGAGAAATGTCTTAACTTTTGTTTTGTTATTCAACTTTTAACTGGTGATCATAGATTTTTCAAACTAATGATGAAACTGCTTTATTTTTATTTATTTATCTAGAATTCAACTCCCTAAATTTCTGGATTGCTCTCTTGCTCAAAGTGAGGTTTTCAGCTATAATTTAATAATATAGCTATTCCGTATGCCTAAGGATGAAGAGAAAGGAATAGAAGGGAGAAGGAATAATATTAATGGCCACACATGGTGTCCTGTGCTTTCTGCTTGGTACTTTGTCTTCCAGTGATAACTTATTCATATAGTACAATGCAGTTAGTAAGCTATTTTTTTATACACTAGGTCTCAAGTGTCCTCTGCCTTATAGTGCAGGCATCAATCTATTTTGATCTGTTTGTGCAACTTTATAAAAGAGAATATTTTATTTGAAGCCTAGGAGTTTCTGATTCTATAATAAGAAATTGCACCTAGACCATCCAACTCTGAACTTCTCTTAATCTCAAACTTTTCTATCCTCAGGTAATTCATGTGCTTTCAAATGTTTTTGTGTGTATTAGGTTTATTAGCACTAATTTCATGACTTTCAAAATGTGGTTGCTTTCATATCCAAATAGCTCAAAAATAGGTCTCTACCAGTGATCTTGGGCAAATTATAATAGCACTTTGCTACTTATTACATACATATAACTTATTTTTCAAAATGATTTTTCACCAGTTACATTATTTCCTTTTCCCCCAGAGGTGAGCAGAACAAGTATTTTTCATCTCCATTTACAGATAAGGAAAACAAGATGGGAGGTGTCAAGTGCTATAGCCTTGAACCCAGGTCTTCTGTACCCAATTCTAACCCACATTCCTCTTTTGTCTCCAACCTTACCTCCTCTTTGACTCTCACCACACAAAAAATACTTTTAGTTCTCCTGGGAAAGAAACCAGCTATTGCTGGGTATGGTGGACTGCAATCCCAGTGGCTTGGGAGGCTGAGGCAGGAGGATTGTAAGTTCAAAGCCAGCCTCAGTAACTTAGTGAGGCCCTAAGCAATTTTGTGAGACCATGTCTCAAAATAAGAAAATAAAAAAGACCTGGGGGTGTGGCTCAATGGTTAAGTGCCCCTGGGTTCAAATCCCAGGTACCAAAAAAAAGGAAAAAAGAAAAATCCAGCTACACAATGGTACACTTGACCTCATGTAGTTAGAAGCTTTGGATGATTCCCAGAGCTAAAATTGCTAGTTTTCACATCTAGTATGAAAACAGGGAAGGCTTCTGACAAAAATAGCTTTTCCATTACTGTTCTTCAGAACCTCAAGTATTGTTTATCCAGAAAATGCTGTTATTCTGTAGATTTATTGCACATTCAGCATAGGCATAGAACCAGGAAAACTTAAAAATCTTTTAACTCACATCCCAGATCCCTGCCGTAATTTAGGGAAAGAACCAGTATGGATATGGTGGGGGTTTTTTTGTTGTTGTTGTTGTTGTTTTGTTTTCTGTGTAGAGGCATCTGTTATGGAGCCTAAGATGTATGGGGAACTGGGGCCAGGTGAAGGAACTGGGTGAGTAGGTGGAAAGGACATATTCAGATGAGGGAGGATGTGTTAACAGAAAGAGCGGAGCCTGTGCTTTAGCATCTTGGTTCTTATTCTCCTTGGAAGAATGTCCTTTGTCATGATCATCTGTGATGGTGGCAGGAACATGACACACTGAAGAGGTGGATAGAGGAAGCCTTGTGCCCCCTCTGTATCTGAGCGGGGACAGCATGGGGTATGTAAATGTAAGGAGACACAGCTGATCTGTAGAGAATCTCTCAGAGCCCATGAATATTTCTCTTCTAGTCTTGGGCTTTTATTGAGTATTGGGCAATTGGCTGTCCTAAACAGAGTTCTTATATACAGTGTGGAATATTCTGAGTTAAGTAGCACTTTGTCAAAAAAGATGTCTTTTTTTTCTTTGTGTTGTTGCCACTTCATAGGTTTAATTATGAAATTATTTTTCTTTCTTCCAAATGACACTTAAATGTTTGGCTGGAATGTACGGCTGTGGACTGACAAAAAGCTGTCCATCAGTCTTCTGTTATCAAAAGTAGTCTCTTCTTTTTTGACAGTTCAAGATGCATCTGTAGGGAATGCAGAAGGATCATTCATGAAGGTGTTACAGGCCCGGAAGAAGAACACTAGCACTGAGCTTTCTATTGAGCCTGAAAAGCCAGCTTCAGATAAAAATGGTGTCACCTTTTCGGGATTCTTAAATGAACAGCTAGACTTCAATGATGAAAGTGATGTTATAAGTGCATTAAATTACATATTGCCATATTTCTCAGAGGGAAATCTAGAAGATGTAGAGTCAACATTATTGCCATTCATTAAACTGCTTTTTTCAAACGTACAAGATGGAGGTAATGCCATGGAATATTTGAAGAACAATACAAATAACTCCTCTCTTTCAACTGCATCCAACAATTCAACTTATAAAAACAAATTAAAGAAGCTTTATTTTCTGGAAAATTTGTTAGATGCAGAAATTCAGGAAAAAATTGATGAGGTGAAAAAAAAAGAAAAAACTGCCATGCTTATGCAATCTAGGCTTTTAGGTCCCAAATTCAAACGCCAAATCTTTCGAAAGAAATTGGAAACTGCCCAACCACAGGAAAACAGCCTAGCAGAGATTGGGAGTGTAGAGAAAAGGCTGCAGAGAGTGAACAGAGTCCTCAAGGGGCCGAAGGGCATATGGAAAAGACACTTCAATGAAATGAGAAAACAGAGTATGGGAAGGAAACAGAGTGCCCGGGCACTTGCGGAGAATGTTGCCCAAGAAGGCAGGCTCAGGAGACCAATCCCAAGGGAACTAGAGCAGCTTCACAAGGTGTGGAGGCCCAGGAAGTCAGTGGGAAACTCCCTCCTGGACGCTTCATTTACAAATGAACGTAAGGCAGCAGTCTCTTCTTTTTTCAAACAATACTCCTTGGGCAAATCTCCCACCTCCAGCATTTCAAAATTACAGCCTGAGATTAGAAGCAAAACAAAAGACTTAACCTACACCCTTTTTGTTTTAGAAGGTGCAAATGCTCGAGTTAAAAGCAGGAAGGCTGATAAACCAGTCACGCGTTCCAAAAAAACTCACAGCTTTCATAAAACTTACCCTCTTGCAGCCCACAGAATACCCAAGGCCAAAGTGAGTCGAAAGTTCAGGAAGGATAATTTGCACAATAGACTGATGCTTGCAAAGAGGCCCCCATTCTCTGCAATAAGGAGCCTCATAAATTCCCCCCCACGAGGGGCCTTTTCATCTTTAGGAGACCTGAATTCTCAGGAGAATCCTTTCTCAGGATTACATGCTCTTTCAGAACCTATAGAAAGTGTTCCTGCAGAAAACAATACTGCAAAAATTCCTTCTGAAAGAAGTATTTTTGAAGCAAACATTACTGTGTTGGATGAACCCACCTCTGAAAATGCAACCTATGAAAACGCTGCTGCAGAGGCTGTAGATTCTGCTGTGACTCCTTTCAACATAATGCCAACTGTTCAACAAACCAATGAGACACAATGGGAATACCTCAACACGAACACTGACTCACAACCCAAGCCTGAAGACTTATCCTACCCATTGAGGGCATCCCCAGGTGATCAGTTTGAAATTCAGCTAAACCAGCAACTTCGGTCCCTCATCCCCAACAATGACGTGAGAAGGCTCATTTCTCATGTTATTCGGACTTTGAAATTGGACTGCTCTGAGCCCTATGTGCAACTGGCCTGTGCCAAGCTCATCTCCAGAACAGGCCTCCTGATGAAGCTTCTCAGTGAGCAGCAAGAAATCAAGGTGTCCAAGGCCGAATGGGATACGGACCAGTGGAAAACTGAGAACTATATCAATGAGAGCACAGAAGCCCAGGGTGATAACAAAGAGCATGAGGAGACAAGTGAGGTGAGGGCAACTATTGAACAAGAAGCCCAGACTTTTTCATCATTTAGGTTATACAATTGAAGCATTCAAGCAGGAAGACCAGGGGCTTCTAGTCCACATCTTGTCTTGGCCACATAACTTTGCCCAAGACAGTGATCCCCATTTTGTTCCATTAGAGAATAAAGTGGACTTAACACACAAGATAAACAAATAATAGGAAAAAAATGTGTGATAATAAGATGTAACATATTAAATTTGGTGTGTTCTTTAAGAAACTGCAAGCTATTCACCTGGAAGAATGGAAATTTTGAATAGTTAACTTTCATCCTTTCCAGTCTCTTTTTTACTTAATAAAAATTATTCTTTTTCTTACTTTTAGCTTACAAAAGGAGTCCCGGGATATGGTTATAACAACAAACTCATCTTGGTGAAAGGGTAAAGTTTCTAAGCTGGAAAGCTTGAATTAAAATGTAAAAGATTAGGTACTATTAAGTTCCTCTGTTACACCCAGATTCCTGAGATAGTTAAGACAATGCCCTACTGGCCATTCAGCCTAGGGCCCTGTGCAGCTTTGTCACAAGGCCCGAACCAATCAGTTTGAATGTGTACCCAGTTTAGAAGTGACCAATCACCCCTGCCCAGCCTGTTCCCGCCAATGAATGGACTAATCATGTATCAGAGTTGTTGTTCAATTTTCCCGCGCCTCATGATGATTTGTTCTGATGTATGCAAAGCCCCCCACCCTCTCCAAAAAGTGTACTTAAGCTCTGCTTGACCTCTGCTCTGGGCTCTGGTCTGCTCTCCCTTCTTGAGTGAGCATGGAGTCCCAGCGCGCTGGAATGGATCCAATAAATCCCCCTTGCAATTGCATGAAGCTAGTCTCGTGGTCTCTTTCTCCGACATTGGCAATATCTGTGACTATAGTGGTGACGATGAAGCCAGATTTAAAGTTAGGTAGTCAGTGTAGTTAGGTAAATCGGGTCTAATACCGAGTGAAATCTAAAATGGAGGCCATGCTGGGAATGACTCAAGAAAAACACAGGACAATGGAATGTTAATGGAGCCCAGGAAACAGCCCCCAACAGATTTGAAGATAGCCCATCACAAAGAAGTGTTAATAAACAGCCCCCAGCAAACTTAAAGATACCCCATCCCAAAGAAGTGATAATGAAGTCCTTCCTGCCCAGATGACTTCTTTGGCCCACCTGTGTCCCAACCCCTCCCACCTACATTCCATCACCAAAACTATAAAAAGGGGAACACATTTGCCCGCCAACTGGATTCCATCTCCTGGGTCCCCTTCTTCCTCCGGGAGAAGTCTTTTCTGCTGTCCTTTAATAAACTTCTACTTTCTACTCTGACCTTGCCTCGGCGTGCTTCTTTGGTGTTATTCTTCAACATCGGGGAAGCAAGGACTCGTCACCGGTCAACAGCAGTAACAACGATTTTGATTATAATTTTCTGTCTGATTGAGGTAAGGACAACAATCAATTCAGGTTCCAGAATACATCTTATCATTGTAATAGATTTAGAACGTATACCCTGAAAATCAAAGCTCCTTCCCCACCTACTACTTGACATTTCTCTTCAGTCACTAACACTGAGTTATGCTTTGTTCTTTTATTGAAAAATATATTCTAGGGATTTTTATTTGTTTTACTTTTTGGTACCAGGGATTGAACCCATGGGTGTTTGAACATTGAGCCACATCTCCAGCCCTTTTTTGTATTTTACTTAGAGACAGGGTCTCACTGAGTTGCTTAGTACCTCGATCAATTGATGAGGCTGGCTTTGAACTCATAATCCTTTTGCCTCAGCCTCCCAAGCAGCTGGGATTATAAGTGTGCTTCACAGTGCCCAGCCCCAGAGACTTTTAAAGGAACTTCATTTCCAGGGAATCTTTGAGAAATTGAAACCAAGAGAACAAGCTATAATTTCTTAAGAAATTAAGACTAATGTGGCCAGAGATGTCATCGTAGCAAAATTTATCCAACCCAAAACCATGTCCACAATTTGTTACTCTCATTTTTGTAAAGTTTTGATATACTCTCATTCTACCACTGATTTCTTTCCTTGTTACTGAAATGACAAGAGATGACTTCACTCTCAAGCAGCAGTCATTACCCTGGGGTAAAAGGAGAGGGCTAAAAGATAAAAGTGCTATATGTAGACTCAGTGGATCCACACAGCTTCCTCCTCCTCCAGTGTGTGAGGTATTGTCTGAGTAGGTGTTAAGTTAAAGCACTGCAGCTAAATTCTCATCAGGCTACTACAGAGCAGGTCCTAGTGATAATAGTATATTCCTGGCTTTGGCTTCTGTTTACCTTCTGTTTGCTTACATGATGGTTTATTACTTTTCTCAATAGGCAGGTTTAGAATATTAAGAGTCATTTAATAAGCTGACAATCTTGATTCTACCCTCCCAATTCAACCACCCAACTTAGCTAGTTTGCCTTTTCTACTGTAATAGCAGTCCTCCATTCCAGCCAGAGCAGCCTCTCCATATACCCGTCACACCATGCTCATTCCTTGCCTATCTAAAATTCCCTTACTTTGCCATGTCTGTGGAAGTTTTATGAATCTGTCAAAAACCAACTCAAGTTCATCTTTCTTCACAAAGCCTTCTCTGAATACCCCAGTTCTCCTGGACCTATGCCAACTATGAGATTTGTCTCCATTTCTTGAGGTGATTGTGAAGCTTTGTCCCTCCCCTCAGAATTTAAATTTTTGGTAAACAATTTTTAAAAGATGGCTATAGGAGAGAGAAACACCAACATCTCTGCTCCATTAATGGAGTGGAACAGAGATATATAAGGATCAGATGGCTCAGACTTGAATAGAAACCTGACTGAGTATATTACATATCTACAGAAAAATAGGTCCAGGCCAGGAGTGATGGCACAGACCTATACTGCCAGTGACTTAGGAGTCTGAAGCAGGGAAATTGAGGCCAGTCTGGGCAACTTAGCAAGACCCTGTCTCAAAATAAAAAAATGAAAGGGCTGAGTAGCTAGAGTAGGCTAGGTTCAATCCCCAGTACCAAAAAAGAAAAGAAAAATATGTCTACAGGAGAGCTGGTCAGTAGTAAAAGCACAGAAAAGACAAGAAAGAAACTGGTTTGAGGGCTGGGGTTGTGGCTCAGTGGTAGTGTCTTCACCTAGCATGCATGAGGCACTGGGTTCGAACCTCAGCACCACATAAAGATAAAGACAATAAAGTCCATCAGCAATAAAAAATATTAAAAAAAGAAAAAGAAACTGGTTTGAGTAGTGCCCATCCTAACATTTTGCGAGAGTAGCAATGGATCCCTGGGCAGGTGTGGAGTCAGTTTCACTGGCCGGACAACCCCTGGCCAGGAGAGAAGATGAATGGATCTATCTACCTTAGCCTTTTGTTCTAATTCTATTCTCACCAAGTAGCTTTCCAGTTGGGCTTAAGTATGCCTCAGAGGCCTCTCTACAGAGAAGCATTTCCCTTGTGGTGTAGACAGATGTTCTGTTTGTGGAGCAGAAGTATTTCTTACTATCTGGTCATTTTCTGGCAATCTGTGTTGGGGTCAGTCCTGTAGCATCTATACGGTGAGACTTCTCAGAAGAAAAGAAGTAAGTTCTCTCTTAGTGAAGACAGAGTCAAATTTCTAAGCCTAAGGGGTGCTTACACATGGGGTCAGTTTGCAAAAAGCCTCTGGGAATATTATCACTGGCCATTGCACAGATGGTATGATCTGCATCTCTGGGTGGCATGTGACCTTTCTTGGAATTTCTGTAAAATTTTATACTGATTTAAATTTGTTTATACAGCTGGGTATCGTGGTGCATGGCTATAATCCAGTGACTCAGGAGGCCAAGGCAGGAGGATCACAAGTTCAAAGTTTGCCTCAGTTAATTTAGTGAGGCCCTAAGCAACTTAGTGAGACTATGTCTCAAAATAAAACATAAAAAGGGCTTGGAGTATGGCCAGGGATTAAATGCACCTGGGGTCTATCCCTGTCCCAAAACAAATTTGTATGTACAATTCAATCTTATATTCATGTTTATTTATATTTTTATTATTTCCTCTCCCCACTTAGATGATGAGCTCTAGGAAGACAAGGGAGGATATAGTAGTAGATACTATTATAGTGGACAATATGGTGTTCAAAAGAAAAGAGATGAGATATTATGTCAATTCCACAATGAGGAATCATGTAATCCAGTATCTGAAGTAGCATACAGAGTCTAAGCAATAGACTCAAGTGATCCTAATACGTTTGCATATATTTATATGCATGCATGTTATGTGTTAAGAATCAAATTCTGTTTAATGTTCTGAGCCACTCTATTTTCTGCAGAAACTGCACCATTTTACATTCCCACAAGCAATGCTCAAGGGTTCCAATATCTATATTCTCACCAACATTTATATTCCTTTTTTTTTAAAGTAGCCATATCCTAGAGAGTATGAAGTGATCTCATTGTGACTTTGATTTATGTTTTTCTAAGACTAATAATGTTGAGCATTATTAGTCATTTGTATTGCATCTTTGAGGACTGTCAATTGAAGTCCTTTGATCATTTCTTTGTGATGATACTACCTTGCTCAGTATTAGTATGTTGTGTTTTAGGAATAAAAATCATAGGAAATTTTAACATTCCTTTGAACTCAAGTGAATACATTAGAAAAGGAAACATTTTGGTTATGTAGCAGAGCAAATATTTAATGTGTAGTTTTTTCTTTCAGCTCTTATATTCTTTTTTTGGAAGGTCTCATTTTGAACATGTGTATTTAGGGGTGAGGTAGTATTGATTCCACAGTCAAACCCAGAGATATACACAAAGTTCAGGTTAAAATGAGAGAAATACTCAAAACACTTGTTTTGTATTTTTTTCTGCCTTCATCTGAATTTTAAGTTTTTTGGGCTTTTTTGGGGGGGTGGGGTGGGGGATGATGACCTTTCTCCATCTATTAAATGTATCTACAAAGGAGCAACAATGAAAGACATTTTATGTAATAAAATTAATTACATTTTAGTAACTTTGATCCACTTCAGAAAGATAGTGCCCCAAGTAACAAACTCATTGTTTACCACTTACTATTTGGGGATACTTAAGAGAATCAGAATTTAAAACTGAAAAAAAATTTCAGGTACTGGGGATTGGTGCTCTACCAATGAGCTACATCCCCAGCCTTCTTTACTTTTTTCTGAGACAGGGACTGGCCAAGTTCCAAACCTGATCTCAAATTTGCAGTTCTACTGCCTCAGTCTCCCAAGTTGCAGGGATTACATTATGCCCTGGTACAATTGAAATTTTTTTAAAATTTTTAAATTTATGGACATTTATTTATTTATCCATTTATATGCTGTGCTGAGAATCAAACCAGTGCCTCATGCAAGCTACAAACTCTGCCCCCAATTGAATTTTTCAAAAGATATTTAAGAGCATTTTTTGATAGAACTGAGAACAACTTAAACCCATTCCATCTGAAAAAGTTAGTGTAGAATGTAGATTTCCCCCCTACCTCTGGAAGACAGTGTACAATGTGGTATTCTTTAGATACATTAATGAGACCCATTTAATATTTTTACTAATACTTAAACATTTCCTTTTGTAACAAAACAAATCTGGGGTTTCATTTTTTAAAGAAGTCATTCTACCTCCTAGTAATGTTTTAAATAACATTTCATTAATAAGGTTTTCATTAATAAGAAAACTTTGAGTTCACATATTTAGTTTTGAAAATTAAAGGTGTACAGGGGCTGGGGTTGTAGCTCAATGGTAGAGCACTTGCCTAGCATGTGTGAGGCCCTGGGTTCAATCCTCAATACCACATAAAAATTAATTAATTAAACCCACCCTAAAAGTTAACAGCACAGTCCAATAGATTGGAAGCCTGGATAGAACAAAAACTTGGAACAACAAGGAAGCGGAAGCAGACACAAGTTCAATTCTTTTTTTTTTTTTTTAATATTTATTTTTCAGCGGACACAACATCTCCGTTTGTATGTGGTGCTGAGGATCGAACCTGGGCCGCACGTATGCCAGGTGAGCGCGCTACCACTTGAGCCACATCCCCAGCCTGACAAGTTCAATTCTTGAACAGGTGCTTATGATTGCTGCTGCCATTGCCTGAGGACATAAGACTCCAGCCCCTTCATTCTTATGAATCAGACTGATCAGCTATTTTCAAGGGAGTTTCCTGGTCTTCTGTCCCAGATTGGAGCTACATCATTGATCCCTCTTGTTCTGCTACTAGTTCTTCCAACTCTCTAGCCTGAAGACCTCTGTGGGACTATCTAGTTTTTGGTATTGTAAATCAATCTAATAAACCCTCTTTTTATAATCATATCTGCATATATATCCTGTTGGATCTGTTCTTCTAGAGAACCCTAATAACCCCTGATCCTACACTTATACAGCTTCCCCAATATCAGCATCCTGTGCCAAAGTGGTACATTTGTTACAATTAGTGACGCTACATTGACATATCATCAAAGTCCACAGCTTACATTAGGGTTCACTCTTGGTGTTGTACATTCTACAGTTTTGGATAAATGTATAATGATAGGTGTTCTTCATTAAAGTGTACAAAATAGCTTTACCACCCTAAATGTTAGCTGGGGAGCAGACTGAACAAATGTTAGCTGCAGGGTAGGCTGAACACTTGACCCTCACCCTCACCCATCTGGTTCCTTATTGTTTGTTTGCCTCAAGGCTGAACACTCAACCCCACTCAAGACTGAACACTCAACCCCATTCAAGGCTGAACACTCAACCCCATTCAAGGCTGAACACTCAACCCCACTCAAGACTGAACACACAACCCCACTCAAGGATGAACACTCAACCCCTATCAGACTGGTGTGATGAAAACCCACATCTAGCCCCTACTGGGTCTGCCTGAAGGCAGAAAATGACACCTTTAGCAACTACTATATGATCCAATCACTGTATGCCAACAAGGCAGCTTGCAGACACAGAGACTCCATTAGATTTTGGCTATAAAAACTCTCTCCTGCATCCCAATTGTTTCACCTCTTACACTGTCTCTCACATGAGCTTTTGGGAGACACCACATCTAAACCACAACAGCCCCTCACTGGCACTCACCACACCTCCGGTGCTCCGAAGTCCCACGTGGCAGGAGGCCCCTGACAGCACAGCATCAGAATGATCTGTCACCTGAGGGGCTGCAGCCACCATGCTCAGGGGATGAAGATTCTTGGCTTACTGAGCTTATTTCTAATAGGACGTGACAGAAAACAACTTCAGAATGTTGGATGGGGAGGATGAAGTGGTTCTGCAGTGTACGGCAACCATCCACAAAGAACAACAGAAACTATGTTTGGCAGCAGAAGGATTTGGCAACAGACTTTGTTTCTTAGAGTCTACTTCCAATTCCAAGAATAGAATGTGCCCCCGGACCTGTCCATCAGCATCTTTGTGCTGGAGCAGTCCCTCTCAGTGCAGGCCCTGCAGGAGATGCTGGCTAACACAGTGGAGAAGTCGGAAGGGAAATTCATGATGAAGAACGTCATTTAGGAAAGATATAAGCTTGGAGAAACTCTGGACATGTGCTGGAAAGGTGGCTTTGAAGAAAGAGAAGCAGAGCCCTCCTGTTGGCTGTGGAGTTTCATAGAAGTCTGTCATTCAGGTTTCTCAGATCTCTGGACCTGGTGCATCGTGGGCTACCCCAAGTGGACCGCTCATCAACAGGGAATTTGACAGTTGGGGTGAAATGACAGAAGCCTCCTATAGACAAAGACATGGAACATCTTCTAGGATTTCCAATAATCTCGGCTCTTATTTTTCAGTGGAAAATATTATCATTACATTATAAGGAGGGGGTGTTACCTGCTAAACTAGGTGCATCAAGACCAAGGAATTTGAATGGAAAAAGTATTATAAGCAGCAGCAAATGTGGATAGATCCTCTCCTTGTAAATATTAATCATGAAATCGCGTCTGAATAAAAAAAGGCGGGGTGGGGGGGGCTGGGGATGTGGCTCAAGCGGTAGCGCACTGGCCTGGCATGCGTGGGGCCCGGGTTGGATCCTCAGCACCACATACCAACAAATGTTGTGTTCGCCAAAAAACTAAAAAATAAATATTGAAATTCTCTCTCTCTTAAAACACACACACACACACACACACACAAAAAAAAAAAAAAAAAAAAAAAACAACCAACCTGTTTTGCTTGCTAAATCTGTATCTACTGTGTTCATCTTATTATCTCACCCCTGCCCCAGACTCGCTCCTGTGCCCTCTCAGCCTCCCGTTGGCCATAGGTAAAGGAAGGTTTGTCTTGGAATAGTTATCTTTGACAAAACCAGAAAGATGAGGTAGACTCCACTGAAAACAGGCATCATTCCTAAAGTAATTTATTGAGGCTTTGGCGGCTGTTAACTCTGGGCCCAGGAGTGAATGGCTTGTTTTCATACCTGACTAATTGACCAGGAGAGGCATCTGCATGCAACTAGAGTGATTGGAGCCACTTGGCAAGAGAGGGCGCCAAGTGCTTGCGCCGCACCGTGCATGCTTTGAGACCTACACCTGGAAGGCGTGGTTGAGCTGCTCAGAACCAGCTGGATGCTTTTTTTTTTTTTTTTTTTTTTTTTTTTGAGAATTTTAATATTTATTTTTTCTTAGTTCTCGGCGACACAACATCTTCGTTTGTATGTGGTGCTGAGGATCGAACCCGGGCCGCACGCATGCCAGGCGAGCGCGCTACCGCTTGAGCCACATCCCCAGCCCCTGGATGCTTTCTTGTCAAAGCCCCTTCCTGATTGTTGGTGCTGAGCAGGGAGATGTTGGTCCTGCGCTAAGCCTGATCTCCTCCCTTGGAAACCCAAGTGAAAGACACCAGCGCAAGACAATCTCTTGAGTGCCACGTGGCCGTCCTGCTTGTGGTCACTTGGCCTCAGTGGCAGATCGGTTTTGTCGTGAAGCCCCATTTCTCATTGTTATAATTGATTGACTGCTTAAGGGCGGCAGGATTGTTTGAGAGTCTCCTGCAGCTGGGGAACCCACCCTCCTCTGAGATATATTTTTCTAATATTCTCCCTAGAACCACTAACTTTTCTATTTTCCAAGCATTACTATTTGTATTTAAAGGTACACTTAAAAGCACCTCCACTTGAGATCTAAGCACACTGAAAGGGCTCCTAATACTATACATTTCTTTTATTGTTGTCTATAATTTCTAATATTGAGGGTATGTCTCCTTGTTGCTTGAAGTAAATAAACTCCTTTTTAGATTCCAGTGTTGAACTTCTAAAATGGCATGTGATGTCATAGATGTAAAGGCCATGGGAAAGTTCTCCTGCAGACTCTGACTTATTTTCTAAAAATTCATATAGTAATGACCTGGAATTTTGACAAATGTCCTTCATTGATTAGCATAGCATTTTTTTTTTAGAGAGAGAGAGAGAGAAAGAGAGAGAGAGAATTTTTAAATATTTTTTATTTTTCGGTGGACACAACATCTTTATTTTATTTTATTTTTTTTATGTGGTGCTGAGGATCCAACCCAGTGCCCCACACATGCCAGGCAAGCGCGCTATGGCTTGAGCCACATCCCCAGCACCAAGCATAGCATTTTTGTACAAGCAAGATGGTCCAAAAACAGAACACCTTAAAATGCTGACATGTTGTATTGTTAATGAATACACTCCCCCACTTTCTCTCTCTCTCTCTCTTTTCTTTTCCTTCCCTGTCAATCAGACACCACTGTAATAAAGATCTCTTTCCTTTCATTAAAAGTCCTTTGTGCTCCACCTACTCATCCCTTCCCTCTCCCAGCCCTGGTAATCACTGATCTTTTCACTATATCCATATCCATAGTTCTGCTTTTTCTAGAATGTCATATAGTTGGAATCATACAGTATATACCTTTTCATACTGGCTTCTTTCCCTAAGTAATATGCATTTAAATTTGTTCCATGGCTTTTCATGGCTTTATAGCTCATTTCTTCATTTTTTTAAAATTATTTTTTAGTTGTGGATGGACACAATACTTTTATTTTTATGTGGTGCTGAGGATTGAACCCAGTGCTAGGCAAGCGCTCTATCTCTGAGCCACAATCCCAGCTCATTTCTTTTAGCACTGAATAATAATTCTAGATGTACCACTACTTATTTACCAATTCATCTATTAAAGGACATGTTGATTGCTTCTAAGTTTTGTAACTATGAATAAAGCTACCATAAACATCTGTGTGCATGTTTTTGTGTGAACTTAAGTATTCAACTCATTTGGGTAAATACAAGAAACTCAACTGCTGGATTAAGATGAGAAACTTATGGGTTTTTTAAAAATATTTTTTTAGTTGTATTTAGACTCAATATCTTTATTTATTTATTTTTATGTGGTGCTGAGGATCGAACTCAGGGCCTTGCATGTGCTAGGAGAGTGCTTTACCACTGAGCCACAACCTCAGCCCAACTTATGGGGTTTTTGGTAAGAAATTATTAAACTGTCTTCCAAAGTGGCTGTACTGTTTTGCATTCTCTCCAGCAATGAATGAGAATTTATGTTCTATATCCTCACCAGCATTTGACACTGGATTTTGTGTTTTAGCTATTCCATTAGATGTGTAGTCATATCTTGTTGCTTAGTGTTCATTTTGGTTTTTTTTTTTTCACCTTTTGCTTTGACATACTGCTGACTCCCTAATTGCTGCTCTTGTTTTTCCTACTGCTCCAATTTCTCCACAAGTGGTTCTCAAAGTGTGATGCTTAGATCAACAGCATTGGCAGCATTTGGGAACTTGGTAGAACTACAGGGACTTTAATCTCCACTAACAGCTAATGAATGAGAAACTCTGAGGATGGGGCCCAGCAATGTGTACTTTAAACAGTTTTCTGGGTATTCTGATGTATGCTAAAGTTTGATAACACTATTCTAGATCTGCAGTGTCTAGCATGATAACCTCTAGCCATGCATGGCTATTGAGTTCATATATATATATATATATATATATATATATATATATATATATATGAATTGACATGTGCTATAAGTGTGAAATATACCCCAGATACCAAAGAATTAGTGTGAAAGAAAACCACCTCATTAATAACTTTGATATTGGTTACATACTGAAATGATAATATTTTTGATATATTGAGTTAAATAAAATAAATTGTTAAAATTAATTTTACCTATATGGGTGTGGTTGCACACACGCCTGAAATCCCAGCTACTCAGGAGATTGAGATAAGAGGATTGCAAAGTTGAGAGCAGCCTGAGCAACTTAGAAAGACCCTGTCTCAAAAAAATTTAAAAAGGGCCAAGGGGTCGAGCACAATTCAGGAGCCACTTGTCAAAAGAAACTTACTTTATTTTTAGAACTACAAATGCCAAACAAAACAGCTCCTCAGGAAAAAACCCTCAGAGCCCAACTGCCACCACCGGCTTCCCACAAGCCTCTCCCCCCACACAAGCCTCACCACCTCCCACAATCCTCCTGCTCTTGAGGCTGATTGGCTGGGTTGTGTGGGCGGAGCCAAAGAAGTTCCCCAATGAGCAGCTCCGCAGAGGAGCCAATCAGCTAGATGTTGCTGGGGCTGCTGTGAGCCAATCATCAGCCGGCAGCTGGAAGTTTGCTGGGGCCGCTGTGAGCCAATCATCAGCTGGCAGTCTGAAGGGCAGGGAAACAGCCCAATGAACATCACCGCAGAGGAGCCAATCAGCTAGATGTTGCTGGGGCTGCTGTGAGCCAATCATCAGCGGGCAGCTGGTTGCTGGCAGCTGGAAGTTTGCTGGGGCCCCTTTGGCTGTGGCTCTCAACATCTCCCCCTCTCTGTTTAAACAACAAGCATGTGGCTTGGGGACCGTGCCTGCCTTAGGTTGTCCAATACTACATATGGTCCTTACCCGTCTTCGGATGAGCTGACCTCAGGGCGTCAGCCTCCTGTCTTAGGTTGGTACCATTGTAATTGGATCTTACCCGTCATTGACTACCGGTCCAGTATACAGCCACACCTGTGGAGAGGTCTTTGTCATGACAATCAGAAGGGAGGAAGATACACCACGCCAATTGATGGCTCTTGTTGGAAAAATTGTACAACCGATGACATCATCAGTATAAATACTCCAACACTACCACAAGTCGCTGCACCAACAGATAGTTCACAATGCATACAAGTGAGTTCACAATGCATACAAGTGACACATAGTTTAGGCAAGTTCTGCAAGCAGTTCAGTGATGGCTATTGCAGAAACTGTAGATTAGTTTTATCTTTGTCTTCACCGGCACTGGGATGAAGATAGGAATTCTGGCAATAATGGCTAAAGAAAAAATTATGTAACATTCCAGAAGGCACTAAAAGAAAACAATTTTCTTAACAATTTACATTATCTTGAAGAGAAAAGAAAACAATTTTCTTAACAATTTACATTATCTTGAAGAGGATTATTAAATATAATGAAAAGGAAAGGTGAAAGTAAACAAACAGATCTGTTAACCTTCTTTTTTGTTTACATATTAAAACAATTCTTAACAGTTATTTACCCAATTTAAATTAAACCATTTAAATCACGTGAATAAAAAAAAAATATTTGGATCCATTTTTTCATGAGTGCTCATCATATATGATATATGGACATACGTACATTCAAACATATAACACAAAACACAAGTGTGCACACATAATATAATACATACAACACATAACATAATAGTAAAGGCCTTATAACTTTTTACAGGTGAAATCTCCATTGCAATGTTTAAAAACTGTATAGTAAAAAAAAAAAAAAAATAGAACTGATCAGCAAAACATTAACTTAGGTCTGTATGAGCTCAAAAACCAAAATAGAACTTCATGATATGGGAAAAGGCAATAACAAAATAGATATTGAAAAAAGCATCCTGGTTCTGTCGCAGATGTAAGGATAGCTAAATTGGAGTTTTGGATATCAGCTGTTATGGATTTGAGCCAAATCATCTTCTTTTTGGTCTGTAGAAATCGCTTTAGTTAATCTCTCTGGAATCCAAATCGGCTGCTGTTTTCCCTGTGGAAATACACAAATAGCCCCCGACTCCAGACAATCACTGGGTCAGGACTTTAGTTAATCTCTCCAGAATCCAAATCGGCTGCTGTTCTTCCTGTGGAAACACACAAACAGACCCCCGACTCCAGACAATTACTGGGTCAGGACCTTTCCATTGTCCTGTTAGAATATCTTTCCAAAGTACCTTGGACTTATGTAAATTTTTTGGACACATATGCCTTTCTGCAGCACTAAGTCCTGATGAATCCAAATTTAAAAAGTTTAGAGTAAAAAGGGTTATTTTAAGTTTATCTTTGGGGAATATATACCCCTTCCCAATTCCGTCTTTTTGCTTTAATAAGTACATTTTAATAGTTTGATGAGCTCTTTCAACTATGCCTTGTCCCTGTGGATTGTATGGGATTCCTGTTATATGAGTAATGCCAAATGATGAGCAAAATTGTTTAAAAGAGGTAGAAGTATAACCAGGGGCATTATCTGTTTTTAATTGTTTTGGAATGCCCACAGTGGCAAAATTTTGTAAGCAATGAGCTATAACATCTTTAGTTTTTTCTCCGGCATGAAGGGAGCCCATCAAAAATCCGGAAGAAGTATCAACTGTAACATGCAAATATTTTAATTTTCCAAATTCTGACAAGTGTGTGACGTCCATCTGCCAAATATGGTTAGGTATCAATCCTCTAGGATTGACTCCAAGATTAACTTGTGGTAAAAAGGTCACACAATTTTGACATTGTTTTATTATTTGTCTAGCTTGTTCCTTAGTTATTTTAAAACGCTTTTGTAAAGTATTAGCATTGACATAGAACCTTTTATGAAAATTTATAGCTTCTTCTAGTGTAGAGAAAATATGTATGTCATGTGTAGTTTTATCTGCTAAATCATTGCCCAAACTAAGGGCTCCAGGCATTCCTGTATGTGCCCTGATATGTCCTATAAAGAATGGATCTTTTCTGTCCCAGATTAAACTTTGTATAGTGGAAAACAAAGAGAAAACATTAGAAGAAGGGGAAATCCTACCAGCATCTTCAAGGGATATTATAGCGTTAACTATATACTGACTATCAGAAAATAAATTAAATACAGAATCTTTAAACATCACAAAAGCTTGTAATACTGCATTAAGCTCTACCTTTTGAGCTGATTGTTTGGGTACTAAAAATGTAAAAGTTTGATCAGGTGTAACTATTGCTGCTGTACCATTATTTGACCCATCAGTGAATATATTTGGAGCATTCATGATAGGTGTTTTTCTTGTCATTTTTGGAAAAATTACAGGATGCAATGACCAAAAAGACAATAAAGGATTAGATGGTAAGTGGTTATCAAATGAAACATTAGATTTGCACATGATTATTGCCCAAGTATTTAACTCATTAGCTAATTCATCAATTTGATTCATAGTATGGAGTAATAATTTTATTGGGAGAAATTCCAAATACTCCCTTTGCTGTTTTTATTCCTTTGAGTATTAATTGTCCTACAGCCTCAGGATACCTAGTAAGAATAGTGTTAGGAGAATAAGATAAATGTATCCATAATAATGGACCTTCTTGCCAAAATACTCCTGTAGGAATATTTTTTGTTGGTAGTACAATAAATAATAAAGGCAAACTTATATCAATTCTATCCAAATGCATATTTTCCATATATGTTTCAATGATTTTTAATGCCTTTCTTGCTTCAGGCGTTAACATTTGGGGTGAATTTGGATCTGATGGACCTTTTAAGATATCAAATAAAGGTCCCAATTCTCCTGTTGGAATACCTAGATAAGGCCTTATCCAATTTATGTCTCCTAATAACTTCTGAAAGTCATTAAGTGATTTGAGTTGATCTACTCGTATTTGAATTTTCGGTGGACGGACCATGGTTGAGGATAATAGAACTCCTAAATAATTAATTGGAAAATTTAATTGTACTTTATTGCTATCTCTAGATTATAATTTTTTAATAAGTTTGTAAGTGTGGCATAACATTCTAGCAATGTGTTTTTATCTTTGTGTGCCAATAACACATCATCCATATAGTGAAATATTTTTAGTTCAGGATTTTGATTTCTAAGTGGCTGGATTACTTTGTTAACATAAATTTGACACATAGTTGGGCTGTTAGCCATCCCCTGAGGGAGTACTTTCCATTCATATCTTTGATCAGGACCTTCATGATTTAGTGCAGGGATAGTAAATGCAAAACATGGACTATCCTCAGGATGAATTGGAATTGAAAAAAAACAATCTTTAATATCTATAACTAAAACATACCAAGTTTTTGGCAAAGCAGACAATTGAGGAATCCCCAATTGAGCAGGTCCCATAATGACCATTTCATTATTAATGGCTCTTAAGTCTTGCAATAATCTCCATTTACCAGATTTCTTTTTGATGACAAAAATGGGAGTATTATGGGGAGATACAGAAGGTTGTATATGTCCTTCCGCTAATTGTTGTTTGACCAGATCATGGGCTACTTGTATCTTTTCTTTAGTCAAGGGCCACTGAGGAACCCATACTGGTCTTTCTGATTTCCATGTAATTTTTATTGTCTCAGTGGCCCTTTGTGAAAATCCAACCCATGTCTGTCTGTTCCTTGATCTATTTGTATTGGTGCTGCTATACCTTGTTCTTGTTTTTCTAATCTTTTTCCTTTCCTAAAACCTTGTCTAGCCATAATAGTGGGTGCATTTTGATTGATGTTATTTGTTAATGTCAAACCTAATTGATCTAAGACATCTCGTCCCCATAAATTTACGGGAAGATGATCCAATACATATGGCTGTATAGTTCCTTCACATCCTTCAGGATCCTTCCAATCTAATACCATTGCGCTTCTATCGGGATTAGTTGCCACTCCTAGACCTCGAAGCGTTTGAGTGGCTTGTTGTAATGGCCAATGTTTTGGCCATTCTTGATGAGAGATGATGCTAAGGTCTGCACCTGTATCCAGTAGCCCATTAAATTCATGTCCTTGAATATTTAGTTTTAGCATGGGGCGAGAATCTAAATTTAAAGAAAGCATAGCCCAATCTACACCTGTGGAGCCTAATCCCTTGGAACCTCTTTCTACAGCATGACTGGAAAATTTATCATGTAGGCTTGGTATTATTAGTAACTGTGCTATTCTATCTCCTGGTGAAATTACTGATATACCCTTTGGAGAACTGGCTATAATTTTTATTTCACCTTCATAATCGGGATCAATTACCCCAGGACTTATCAAAAGTCCTTTTAGAGTAGAAGAGCTGCGTCCCAATAATAAGCCTACTGTTCCTTTGGGAAGAGGTCCTTTTACCCCTGTGGGAATAATTTGAACTCCCATCTCTGGAGTTAGTACTGATCTGGTGGAGGCGCAGATGTCCAACCCTGCGCTCCCTCTGGTTTGTCTGATGAGGGATCTGATGGACAATGTGTCCTGGGCACTACCCTGATGGGGTTGCTGGGTTCCTCCAGTGCTCCGTATATTTGTGGTTTGGGGCCCCGGAGCATTGGGGCCTCCTGTCCATTTTTTGGCAACGGAGCCCGATGCCTTTGTCCACGATATTGTGGATAAACACCTTGTCCTTGTTCGTTTTTTAATGGAGTACCCTCTATGGTGGTTTGAGAACAGCATTCATTAGCCCAATGTAATGGAGTACCCTCTATGGTGGTTTGAGAACGGCATTCATTAGCCCAATGTCTCCCTCTACGGCATCGTGGGCAAATACCCGGTATTCTACTCCTTTGATACCTAGTTTTGTTAAACCCTCCTCCTATGGGGCAATTCCTTTTAAAATGTCCTGTTTGTTGACAATTGTAGCATGTTCTTGGCCTGGTATATAAAGCCTGTTTTACTGCAGCTGCCACAATTTGCCCTTGTTCATTAATGTCTCTGGCATCTAAAGCCTGTTTTACTGCAGCTGCCATGACTTGCTCTTGTTCATTAATGTCTCTACATAATTTAATATATGTGTTTAAATCTTCCTGTTTCCATGGTCTAATGATATCTCTGCACCAACGATTCACGTGGTCATAAGCCAATTGTTTTATTAATGGCATTGCTTGTTCTGTATTCCCAAAAACTCTGGTAGCTGTTTGAATAAGCCTATCTACAAATTCAGCGTAAGGTTCATTGGCTCCTTGTATTATCTTAGATAATTGACCTTGTAAACCTCCATGTCCTTGTAAAGTCTTCCATGCCTTAACTGCATCTACAGCAATTTGTGAGTATACGCCAGGATCATATGCAATTTGTTGCTGCCGATCCTCATAAGGTCCCTTTCCTAACAACATATCTAGATTTCTCTGAGAATAACCAGCTGCTGCATTTCGCCTAGCCGTCTCCTTGCAAAATTCCTCATTGGCAACCTTCCATAACAGGTATTGTCCTCCATTTAGCACAGCTTTACACATATTAGCCCAATCTGCTGGCGTCATGCTTAAGTTGGTAATGGATTCGACTAAGCTTACAGTGAAGGGTGCTTGAGGACCATAGGTTGTTACAGCCTCTTTTAGCTCCTTCACTGTTTTGAAATTTAAACCCTGGTAAATTCGCTGCCCTCCTACCTCAAATACAGGGCATACTTGAGATCCTGTCTCAGGATCCCAACTATCAACTGCGGGGGTTGGGAGTCTCCTAGCATATGGAGGTGGTGCTGTTGATATGTCCTCTGGTGATAGAATGCTGTTAGTAGCAGTCTCCTGTAGAGGTGGTGCTGATGGTTGGAAACTTACGCTCTCTGATAGAAAGGTGTTATTAGCAGTCTCCTGTTGTAACTTTTCCCCTGATGGCTTTTTCTGCTCTAAACTTCCTTCCTCTGTCTCACTAGCTCGAAAGACCTTCTCTTTTACTTGAATCTTTATGTCTTCTCCTTCCTCTACCTTTGTCTGAACTGAAGGCTTTGGACTAAGTAAACCAGATACGAACGTCCACAATGGCAATGTGCCAACTGGCAGAGTCCCTGGGTTGTTCTTTTCTATTCTTTTTAAATCTTCACCATGATGGTTCCATTGTGATATATCTAACAACTCCTCCTTAAAAAGCCATGGGCTACATTGTTGTATTGTATCAACGTATGCCCTGACTGTTCTTGATTTTACTGCGATGCCTCCTTCCTCTAACAATTTACTTAACAGTCTTTCGGTTTGTTTTTTACTAATTGCTGATCCCGTATTTCTACTATAATACAACCCAACAAGATAACCCCAAACAAAACTGAGACAGAATGAAATAAAAATGGAACCACACAAAATCATTATGACAGCCTTTCTATCCTCCTGACATATGCATCCGTCCTTTCTCCCTATCTGTTCCTCAGACGCAAATAGTTTTTCCTCAGACGCAAATAGTTTTTCCTCAGACGCAAATAGTTTTTCCTCAGATGTGAGCGGTTTTTCTTCCGCCTCACTCATCTCCAGGGACAGGCAAGTTAAAACAAAAATGAAGCAAAACAAAAGAGGAAACTTAGAATGGCTATCCATCCTCTCGCCCTGCCCTCAGGGGCGAGCAGTTTACTTACCCTCAGTCGCTCCCCGTGCGAGCCACCAAATGCCGCACTCTGGCTGGGCACAATTCAGGAGCCACTTGTCAAAAGAAACTAACTTTATTTTTAGAACTACAAACGCCAAACAAAACAGCTCCTCAGGGAAAACCCCTCAGAGCCCAACTGCCACCACCGGCTTCCCAAAAACCTCTCACCCCCACACAACCCTCACCACCTCCCACAATCCTCCTGTTCTTGAGGCCGATTGGCTGGGTCGTGTGGGCGGAGCCAAAGAAGTCCCCCAATGAGCAGCTCCGTGGAGGAGCCAATCAGCTAGATGTTGCTGGGGCTGCTGTGAGCCAATCATCAGCCGGCAGTCTGAAGGGCAGGGAAACAGCCCAATGAACATCACCGCAGAGGAGCCAATCAGCTAGATGTTGCTGGGGCCGCTGTGAACCAATCATCAGCTGGCAGTCTGAAGGGCGGGGAAACAGCCCAATGAACATCACCGCAGAGGAGCCAATCAGCTAGATGTTGCTGGGGCCGCTGTGAGCCAATCATCAGCTGGCAGCTAGTTGCTGGCAGCTGGAAGTTTGCTGGGGCCCCTTTGACTGTGGCTCTCAACATCTCCCCCTCTCTGTTTAAACAACAAGCATGTGGCTTGGGGACCGTGCCTGCCTTAGGTTGTCCAATACTACATATGGTCCTTACCCGTCTTCGGATGAGCTGACCTCAGGGCGTCAGCCTCCTGTCTTAGGTTGGTACCATTGTAATTGGATCTTACCCGTCATTGACTACCGGTCCAGTATACAGCCACACCTGTGGAGAGGTCTTTGTCATGACAAGCAGAAGGGAGGAAGATACACCAAGGCAATTGACGGCTCTTGTTGGAAAAATTGTACAACCGATGACATCATCAGCAAAAATACCCCAACACTACCACAAGTCGCTGCACCAACAGATAGTTCAGAATGCATACAAGTGAGTTCACAATGCATACAAGTGACACATAGTTTAGGCAAGTTCTGCAAGCAGTTCAGTGATGGCTATTGCCGAAACTGTAGATTAGTTTTATCTTTGTCTTCACCAGCACTGGGATGAAGATAGGAATTCTAGCAATAATGGCTAAAGAAAAAATTATGTAACATTCCAGAAGGCACTAAAAGAAAACAATTTTCTTAACAATTTACATTATCTTGAAGAGAAAAGAAAACAATTTTCTTAACAATTTACATTATCTTGAAGAGGATTATTAAATATAATGAAAAGGAAAGGTGAAAGTAAACAAACAGATCTGTTAACCTTCTTTTTTGTTTACATATTAAAACAATTCTTAATAGTTATTTACCCAATTTAAATTAAACCATTTAAATCACGTGAATAAAAAAAAAATATTTGGATCCATTTTTTCATGAGCGCTCATCATATATGATATATGGACATACGTACATTCAAACATATAACACAAAACACAAGTGTGCACACATAATATAATACATACAACACATAACATAATAGTAAAGGCCTTATAACTTTTTACAGGTGAAATCTCCATTGCAATGTTTAAAAACTCTATAGTCAAACAAAAAAAAAAAATAGAACTGATCAGCAAAACATTAACCTAGGTCTGTATGAGCTCAAAAAACAAAATAGAACTTCATGATATGGGAAAGGGCAATAATAAAATAGATATTGAAAAAAGCATCCTGGTTCTGTCGCAGATGTAAGGATAGTCACATTGGAGTTTTGGATATCAGCTGTTATGGATTTGAGCCAAATCATCTTCTTTTTGGTCTGTAGAAATCGCTTTAGTTAATCTCTTTGGAATCCAAATCGGCTGTTGTTTTCCCTGTGGAAATACACAAATAGGCCCCCGACTCCAGACAATCACTGAGTCAGGACCTTAGTTAATCTCTCCAGAATCCAAATCGGCTGCTGTTCTTCCTGTGGAAACACACAAAGAGACCCCTGACTCCAGACAATTACTGGGTCAGGACCTTTCCATTGTCCTGTTAGAATATCTTTCCAAAGTACCTTGGGCTTACGTACAAAGTTTATTTCTGGTGTTGTGGCACATTCCTATAGTCCCAGCTACTCCAGAGGCTATGGCAGGAGAATCACTTGAGCCCAGGAGTTCAAGGCCACCCTGAGCAACATAGTGAGATCCCATCTCAAAAAGAGAGAATTTATTCATTTTATTTACATGTAAACATAATGTTATTTATTTATTCAACAAACATTTATTAATACCTAGAAAATTTGCGGCACTATACCCGGCACAGGAATGACAATGATAGTAACATGAGATCCCTGCCCTCTCCCTGCCAGGACACTGACAAGTCAGCAGGTGATTACATGCTATGGGAAAAGGCTCTCAAGTGATAGAAAAATACCAGTGACAGTAGGTGCTGGGAGCATGACTTCTACCAGTTCCATTGCTTAAAACTTTATCCTCTTTCCTTTGACTTCCAAGCCAAGGAATTGGTTCTATATTTTTTCTTAACTAAGTGAATTAGACCATGAAATGTTTTAAATTTCTAAAAATGAAAGACAAACACCTTGAACTATGGAAGGCACTAAAAATACTGTTTCCTATAGGGCAAGGGCTTCCCACTAGTATAGTTACTTCTAGGGTTTGGTTTTTTTTTTTTTTTAAGATATACTCATTTTTTTTTTTTAGAGAGTGAGAGAGAGAGAGAGAGAGAGAATTTTTAATATTTATTTTTTAGTTCTCGGCGGACACAACATCTCTGCTGGTATGTGGTGCTGAGGATCGAACCCAGGCCGCACGCATGCCAGGCGAGCGCGCTACCTCTTGAGCCACATCCCCAGCCCTACTTCTAGGGTTTTTGACCTGAAAATTCTTTGCCATATTTTTTCTTTGTGTTCACTTTTTTCCCCTCCTTTTTTCTTTTTCTTTCTCTTTTCCACTTTATCTTCTAGAGAGCTGGATAATTCCCAAATAAAAAAGTGCCTTATAAAATTCTAAGGGTGATTTATATATAAAGACAAAATATTTTTTAAACATATAAGTTCTTTCTAAAAAAGTAGTCTCGGGCTGGGGATGTGGCTCAAGTGGTGGCGCGCTCGCCTGGCATGCGTGCGGGTTCGATCCTCAGCACCACATACCAACAAAGATGTTGTGTCCGCCGAGAACTAAAAAACAAATATTAAAAATTCTCTCTCTCTTTCTCTCTCTCCTCTCTCACTCTCTCTTTAAAAAAAAAAAAAGTAGTCTCATGCATGTTGAAAATATAATTTTAATTCCATTGCATGTTTCAGAATTCTCAGTCGTAATCCTCTGACAACTGTTGAAGATTCATATCTTTTTAAATTGCCAGCATTAAGATATCTGTAAGTATTACAACAATTTTAAACTCAAGATATGATTTCTGCTCTTCTTGTTTACTTCATCAAAGGGTTAAGTATTTTGTATTGATACTAGAAAGTCATAATTTTAATTTTAATTAGTTACTGGAGAAAAATGTTATGGTAAAGAAGAGTTAAGGAAGGATATATCATGGGGCAAGACAGCCATCAGAAGAAGGCAGCCATATTAAAGAACACTTACAGATATGGAACATGTAAACGCATGTAAGAATATATTATTTATCCCAGAAAGCAAAGAGGAATACATGTATATTATTTTTAAAAAAGAAAAAAAGAGGGGCTTGGGTTGTAGCTCAGTGGTAGAGCGCTTGCCTTGCATGCGTGAGGCACTGGGTTCAATCCTCGACACAACATAAAAATATATAAATTAAGATATTGTGTCCATCTATATCCAAAAAAAAAAAGAAAGAAATGATGCAATATGAAAATAAGAAGTAAGATGATGATTTAAAAAAGATGTAAGTTCTATTTTTCAATGCCAAGATCATTATTTGATGGTGCAAATAGTAAACTTACGTATCTTCAATAAGAGCTTTATGGAATTATCTTCTATGCGAAATAAACTCTTAAGGCAGCTTGTTTTATGAGAAGCCAAAATAGAAGTTATCACATGTCCTTGAAATATTTTTTCAAGTATAGAATATTTATTGGGGTTCATCATGAATATCTTGGCTTTCTCTTTCAGAGACATGGGAACAACTCAAGTATCGCTTTCGACAATTGAGAATATCCTCCTGATGACTCTTGAATTGGAAAAACTGTAAGTTATTTTTTTTCTTAGATTTATTTTACTTGATTTTTTTAGGTCTCTTTTCATATCTTGAATTTAAAATTATTTTAATACATTATTTTCTTAACTTTATTGAGGTATAATTTTCATGTAATAAAATTCACACTGTAAGCGTACAGTTTGATGTATAGTAATGTAGTTACCACCACCTGATGATATAGAACATTTGTCATCCCCAAAATAGCCCCTTACATTGCTTTGCATTCATCCACTCCTCCTACACCAGCCCCTACAAACCACCAAATCTTTTATCTTTCCCTATAGTTTAAAATTTTCCAGAATGTCTTATAAATAAAATCATCTAGTAGTAGATTTTTAGCTTCTTTCACTTAGCATAATTCTTAGCATATCTACTATCAGAATAGAAGAGTTGCAGTTTCTCCATGTCTTCATCTAATCCTTGTTTCAAGTTATTCCTTGTTTCAAGGAATAATATTTTTTTAGCCTTTCTACTAGTAGGAATGTAGTGGTATCTCATTGTGGTTTTAATTTGCATTTCTTTAATAGCTGATGATATTTAATATCTATTTTTATGCACGTTTCTTCTCTTTATGCTTTTACATGTTCAAAGTGTCCAGATTTGGCCAATGTGATCTCTATTGTTGTTTAACCACACAATGTGAGTTAAACTAAGCTATTGTTTATGCCAGAATAATGTCTACCATTTACCACTCTCAAACGGAATTGAGATATGGACTCTAGTAGTTGGAGACTTATTCAGATCCTTCTTAGAATTCTATCTTTCTGTGCACTCCTAACCCAGAGCAAGATTTTAAGTTGAAAGGAGATGTTTTTACTGTCACCCAATTCTAATTTCTTTTTTATTTAGGCCTTCCATACCCACTGCCATGCTTTCCTTTCTGGTGGGCATCTCCCTCCTCCTTCCTATATATTTACAGTATTCAAGAGCCACATGCCAGGCACCATGGCACATGCCTATAATCCTGTCTGCTCAGGAGGCTGAGGCAAGAGGATCATGAGTTCAAAGCCAGCCTCAGCAACTTAGCAAGGCCCTAAGCAATTTAGTAAGACCCTGTCTCAAAAAATAAAAAGGGCTGAGAACACGGCTCAGTGGTTAAGCACTTTTGGATCCAATCCCTGGTACAAAAATAATAATTAAAAAAGCAGTTTACCATTGGTTTCTTGTCCAGGCTATATGTATCAAGAACTCCTTTCTACACTGTCCTGTGGTAGCCTTGGACTGTTCTTCTACTACTCAAGTAACTCCTTTTCCATTAACTTAATCCTCTGTGTTTCTATTTATAGGATCTTACCTAGCCATTTGGCCTGCTGCCTCTGCCAGTTTAAAAATAATATTGAAGTTGTCTGCAAGACAGTGAAGCTGCGATGTGACAGTGCATGTCGGACAAACAATACACGTTGCCGTGAGTCTGAATTGCCTGATGAGAAATGTCTTAACTTTTGTTTTGTTATTCAACTTTTAACTGGTGATCATAGATTTTTCAAACTAATGATGAAACTGCTTTATTTTTATTTATTTATCTAGAATTCAACTCCCTAAATTTCTGGATTGCTCTCTTGCTCAAAGTGAGGTTTTCAGCTATAATTTAATAATATAGCTATTCCGTATGCCTAAGGATGAAGAGAAAGGAATAGAAGGGAGAAGGAATAATATTAATGGCCACACATGGTGTCCTGTGCTTTCTGCTTGGTACTTTGTCTTCCAGTGATAACTTATTCATATAGTACAATGCAGTTAGTAAGCTATTTTTTTATACACTAGGTCTCAAGTGTCCTCTGCCTTATAGTGCAGGCATCAATCTATTTTGATCTGTTTGTGCAACTTTATAAAAGAGAATATTTTATTTGAAGCCTAGGAGTTTCTGATTCTATAATAAGAAATTGCACCTAGACCATCCAACTCTGAACTTCTCTTAATCTCAAACTTTTCTATCCTCAGGTAATTCATGTGCTTTCAAATGTTTTTGTGTATATTAGGTTTATTAGCACTAATTTCATGACTTTCAAAATGTGGTTGCTTTCATATCCAAATAGCTCAAAAATAGGTCTCTACCAGTGATCTTGGGCAAATTATAATAGCACTTTGCTACTTATTACATACATATAACTTATTTTTCAAAATGATTTTTCACCAGTTACATTATTTCCTTTTCCCCCAGAGGTGAGCAGAACAAGTATTTTTCATCTCCATTTACAGATAAGGAAAACAAGATGGGAGGTGTCAAGTGCTATAGCCTTGAACCCAGGTCTTCTGTACCCAATTCTAACCCACATTCCTCTTTTGTCTCCAACCTTACCTCCTCTTTGACTCTCACCACACAAAAAATACTTTTAGTTCTCCTGGGAAAGAAACCAGCTATTGCTGGGTATGGTGGACTGCAATCCCAGTGGCTTGGGAGGCTGAGGCAGGAGGATTGTAAGTTCAAAGCCAGCCTCAGTAACTTAGTGAGGCCCTAAGCAATTTTGTGAGACCATGTCTCAAAATAAGAAAATAAAAAAGACCTGGGGGTGTGGCTCAATGGTTAAGTGCCCCTGGGTTCAAATCCCAGGTACCAAAAAAAAAAGGAAAAAAGAAAAATCCAGCTACACAATGGTACACTTGACCTCATGTAGTTAGAAGCTTTGGATGATTCCCAGAGCTAAAATTGCTAGTTTTCACATCTAGTATGAAAACAGGGAAGGCTTCTGACAAAAATAGCTTTTCCATTACTGTTCTTCAGAACCTCAAGTATTGTTTATCCAGAAAATGCTGTTATTCTGTAGATTTATTGCACATTCAGCATAGGCATAGAACCAGGCAAACTTAAAAATCTTTTAACTCACATCCCAGATCCCTGCCTTAATTTAGGAAAAGAACCAGTATGGATATGGTGGGGTTTTTTGTTGTTGTTGTTGTTGTTGTTTTGTTTTCTGTGTAGAGGCATCTGTTATGGAGCCTAAGATGTATGGGGAACTGGGGCCAGGTGAAGGAACTGGGTGAGTAGGTGGAAAGGACATGTTCAGATGAGGGAGGATGTGTTAACAGAAAGAGCGGAGCCTGTGCTTTAGCATCTTGGTTCTTATTCTCCTTGGAAGAATGTCCTTTGTCATGATCATCTGTGATGGTGGCAGGAACATGACACACTGAAGAGGTGGATAGAGGAAGCCTTGTGCCCCCTCTGTATCTGAGCGGGGACAGCATGGGGTATGTAAATGTAAGGAGACACAGCTGATCTGTAGAGAATCTCTCAGAGCCCATGAATATTTCTCTTCTAGTCTTGGGCTTTTATTGAGTATTGGGCAATTGGCTGTCCTAAACAGAGTTCTTATATACAGTGTGGAATATTCTGAGTTAAGTAGCACTTTGTCAAAAAAGATGTCTTTTTTTTCTTTGTGTTGTTGCCATTTCATAGGTTTAATTATGAAATTATTTTTCTTTCTTCCAAATGACACTTAAATGTTTGGCTGGAATGTATGGCTGTGGACTGACAAAAAGCTGTCCATCAGTCTTCTGTTATCAAAAGTAGTCTCTTCTTTTTTGACAGTTCAAGATGCATCTGTAGGGAATGCAGAAGGATCATTCATGAAGGTGTTACAGGCCCGGAAGAAGAACACTAGCACTGAGCTTTCTATTGAGCCTGAAAAGCCAGCTTCAGATAAAAATGGTGTCACCTTTTCGGGATTCTTAAATGAACAGCTAGACTTCAATGATGAAAGTGATGTTATAAGTGCATTAAATTACATATTGCCATATTTCTCAGAGGGAAATCTAGAAGTGAAAGACCCCAGCCCCATAACCTAAGGCCTGATTATGAAAAGTAGAAAGTATGTAGTAAACAGGTGAGCTCACCATATGACCTGTTAGAAAGGGCACCCTGCCCACATCACAGGACATGCTTGAGCAAACTGGGATCATAAGCGGGAACAGGGAGGAAACACAATGTAAACCTATGAGATTAATGAGTTTTTCGGGAACCTATAGTGAAAAATAAGTTTATCATAGTGAAAAACAAGTTTATCATAGTGAAAAACAAGTTTACCCTTTAAGTGACGTGTATGATGGATTCAAAAACACCTGTTATTGTGCTAGGTGGAAAACAACTCCTTTTTCCCTATAAAAGATCTGTACCCCAAAGCCCGGTGTGCCAGTTCACCAAAGCTTCGGCTGAGGTTTTGCTGTGCACCCGCAGGCGCCTGTGTATTAATAAACTTGCCTCTTGCTTTTGCAGCCAGTGTGACGCTAGTTCTCTTTTGGACGGGGGATTTGAGGGTCCGGGGGTCTTTCAGAAGATGTAGAGTCAACATTATTCCCATTTATTAAACTGCTTTTTTCAAACGTACAAGATGGAGGTAATGCCATGGAATATTTGAAGAACAATACAAATAACTCCTCTCTTTCAACTGCATCCAACAATTCAACTTATAAAAACAAATTAAAGAAGCTTTATTTTCTGGAAAATTTGTTAGATGCAGAAATTCAGGAAAAAATTGATGAGGTGAAAAAAAAAGAAAAAACTGCCATGCTTATGCAATCTAGGCTTTTAGGTCCCAAATTCAAACGCCAAATCTTTCGAAAGAAATTGGAAACTGCCCAACCACAGGAAAACAGCCTAGCAGAGATTGGGAGTGTAGAGAAAAGGCTGCAGAGAGTGAACAGAGTCCTCAAGGGGCCGAAGGGCATATGGAAAAGACACTTCAATGAAATGAGAAAACAGAGTATGGGAAGGAAACAGAGTGCCCGGGCACTTGCGGAGAATGTTGCCCAAGAAGGCAGGCTCAGGAGACCAATCCCAAGGGAACTAGAGCAGCTTCACAAGGTGTGGAGGCCCAGGAAGTCAGTGGGAAACTCCCTCCTGGACGCTTCATTTACAAATGAACGTAAGGCAGCAGTCTCTTCTTTTTTCAAACAATACTCCTTGGGCAAATCTCCCACCTCCAGCATTTCAAAATTACAGCCTGAGATTCGAAGCAAAACAAAAGACTTAACCTACACCCTTTTTGTTTTAGAAGGGGCAAATGCTCGAGTTAAAAGCAGGAAGGCTGATAAACCAGTCACGCGTTCCAAAAAAACTCACAGCTTTCATAAAACTTACCCTCTTGCAGCCCACAGAATACCCAAGGCCAAAGTGAGTCGAAAGTTCAGGAAGGATAATTTGCACAATAGACTGATGCTTGCAAAGAGGCCCCCATTCTCTGCAATAAGGAGCCTCATAAATTCCCCCCCACGAGGGGCCTTTTCATCTTTAGGAGACCTGAATTCTCAGGAGAATCCTTTCTCAGGATTACATGCTCTTTCAGAACCTATAGAAAGTGTTCCTGCAGAAAACAATACTGCAAAAATTCCTTCTGAAAGAAGTATTTTTGAAGCAAACATTACTGTGTTGGATGAACCCACCTCTGAAAATGCAACCTATGAAAACGCTGCTGCAGAGGCTGTAGATTCTGCTGTGACTCCTTTCAACATAATGCCAACTGTTCAACAAACCAATGAGACACAATGGGAATACCTCAACGCGAACACTGACTCACAACCCAAGCCTGAAGACTTATCCTACCCATTGAGGGCATCCCCAGGTGATCAGTTTGAAATTCAGCTAAACCAGCAACTTCGGTCCCTCATCCCCAACAATGACGTGAGAAGGCTCATTTCTCATGTTATTCGGACTTTGAAATTGGACTGCTCTGAGCCCTATGTGCAACTGGCCTGTGCCAAGCTCATCTCCAGAACAGGCCTCCTGATGAAGCTTCTCAGTGAGCAGCAAGAAATCAAGGTGTCCAAGGCCGAATGGGATACGGACCAGTGGAAAACTGAGAACTATATCAATGAGAGCACAGAAGCCCAGGGTGATAACAAAGAGCATGAGGAGACAAGTGAGGTGAGGGCAACTATTGAACAAGAAGCCCAGACTTTTTCATCATTTAGGTTATACAATTGAAGCATTCAAGCAGGAAGACCAGGGGCTTCTAGTCCACATCTTGTCTTGGCCACATAACTTTGCCCAAGACAGTGATCCCCATTTTGTTCCATTAGAGAATAAAGTGGACTTAACACACAAGATAAACAAATAATAGGAAAAAAATGTGTGATAATAAGATGTAACATATTAAATTTGGTGTGTTCTTTAAGAAACTGCAAGCTATTCACCTGGAAGAATGGAAATTTTGAATAGTTAACTTTCATCCTTTCCAGTCTCTTTTTTACTTAATAAAAATTATTCTTTTTCTTTCTTTTAGCTTACAAAAGGAGTCCCGGGATATGGTTATAACAACAAACTCATCTTGGCAATATCTGTGACTGTAGTGGTGACGATTTTGATTATAATTTTCTGTCTGATTGAGGTAAGGACAACAATCAATTCAGGTTCCAGAATACATCTTATCATTGTAATAGATTTAGAACGTATACCCTGAAAATCAAAGCTCCTTCCCCACCTACTACTTGACATTTCTCTTCAGTCACTAACACTGAGTTATGCTTTGTTCTTTTATTGAAAAATATATTCTAGGGATTTTTATTTGTTTTACTTTTTGGTACCAGGGATTGAACCCAGGGGTGTTTGAACATTGAGCCACATCTCCAGCCCTTTTTTGTATTTTACTTAGAGACAGGGTCTCACTGAGTTGCTTAGTACCTCGATCAATTGATGAGGCTGGCTTTGAACTCATAATCCTTTTGCCTCAGCCTCCCAAGCAGCTGGGATTATAAGTGTGCTTCACAGTGCCCAGCCCCAGAGACTTTTAAAGGAACTTCATTTCCAGGGAATCTTTGAGAAATTGAAACCAAGAGAACAAGCTATAATTTCTTAAGAAATTAAGACTAATGTGGCCAGAGATGTCATCGTAGCAAAATTTATCCAACCCAAAACCATGTCCACAATTTGTTACTCTCATTTTTGTAAAGTTTTGATATACTCTCATTCTACCACTGATTTCTTTCCTTGTTACTGAAATGACAAGAGATGACTTCACTCTCAAGCAGCAGTCATTACCCTGGGGTAAAAGGAGAGGGCTAAAAGATAAAAGTGCTATATGTAGACTCAGTGGATCCACACAGCTTCCTCCTCCTCCAGTGTGTGAGGTATTGTCTGAGTAGGTGTTCAGTTAAAGCACTGCAGCTAAATTCTCATCAGGCTACTACAGAGCAGGTCCTAGTGATAATAGTATATTCCTGGCTTTGGCTTCTGTTTACCTTCTGTTTGCTTACATGATGGTTTATTACTTTTCTCAATAGGCAGGTTTAGAATATTAAGAGTCATTTAATAAGCTGACAATCTTGATTCTACCCTCCCAATTCAACCACCCAACTTAGCTAGTTTGCCTTTTCTACTGTAATAGCAGTCCTCCATTCCAGCCAGAGCAGCCTCTCCATATACCCGTCACACCATGCTCATTCCTTGCCTATCTAAAATTCCCTTACTTTGCCATGTCTGTGGAAGTTTTATGAATCTGTCAAAAACCAACTCAAGTTCATCTTTCTTCACAAAGCCTTCTCTGAATACCCCAGTTCTCCTGGACCTATGCCAACTATGAGATTTGTCTCCATTTCTTGAGGTGATTGTGAAGCTTTGTCCTTCCCCTCAGAATTTAAATTTTTGGTAAACAATTTTTTAAAAGATGGCTATAGGAGAGAGAAACACCAACATCTCTGCTCCATTAATGGAGTGGAACAGAGATATATAAGGATCAGATGGCTCAGACTTGAATAGAAACCTGATCAGAATGGGTGTTTTCAAATAAAAATCCAGTTCCATGTTGTTTTTCATTGTCCCATCACTACACAACCGAAGCAGGTACTTCATGGAGTATTAAGGTAATATGAAACCAAAATGAGTTTCCATTAGTATGATAGAAGGTACAACTCTGAATTAGTTCAAAGACATGTATTAATTAGAGGAGTAACTGTCTTTCAAATGATTGGAAAGGTATCTTTTTCTTCTAGTATTAAAACTGGGTTAGAAAAATAGAATAAAGGACTAGGGGTATAGCTCAGTGTTAAAGTGCTTGCTTAGCATGCACAAGGCCCTGGGTTCAATCCCCTGTACCACACACACACACACACACACACACACACACACATGCACGTGTGAAAGAAAAACCAAATTAAGCCAGGAACATGAGAATATTCCCTTTAATTTTAAAAATTACATGCAGAAATTAATACTTGTAGCTCATAATCTTGAACTTGATAAAACTGTAAAAGGTCACATAATAATTATCCTACTGTCAGGAAAGACTATCTCAAAACCTGTCAAGATATAAAGTTGTATATTTTACTTATGAAAGTGAGACTCAAGAGAAAAGTGGGCAGGGTTAAAAACTCTAAAAAATTAAAATATAAGTCCAAAGGTTTAGAATTTAAACAAAAACTAGGTATTTGATATTATCAATTCTGGATTCTATTTATTCATACTAATAAGATAGCTAATATCTAATCAAGGCAATATTTTCCTTTTACTTTTCCTAGAGATTTATCCTGCAATAAAATACAATCTATCGAAAGACGTACATTTGAACCACTACCTTTTTTGCAATTTATGTAAGTTACAAGTATAACTTGATGATATTTGAAATTTTATAAACCCCCTTGCTACTCATTTGAAATTATGATTAAAAATTTATTAGTAAAAAGTTACTAAATTTATATAGCAAATCTTTTTAGTATCTAGCAAAGATAAGTATGAGAATTATTATACATAGATTGAAATGAGTCATTACAGAGCAGTGGTTCAATTAGTGTGATTTTATACCCAGGTGACATTTTGGCATCTAGTGGCCAGACACCAGGGATGCTGCTAAACATCTACAATATACAGGACAAAACTCCACAACAAGAATTTTCCAGCCCAAAATGTCAATAGCATTGAAGTTGTGAAGCCCTGTTTTAGAGAAGTAAATATCACAAGTATTTTTTGAGCATTCACTGTTTTATAGCTAAGGCTCTGCATGTATAAACGCAGAAATATAAGTCATAAGTCAGGATCTTCCACAGCAAGATTTCTTTAGTGTGTGGAAAAAGTATTGAGGTTACATTTCATCATATATAAGTTAGAATCACTGCCAAATGATAAATGTTCTGAAAGAATATCTTTTTTCTTCTCCTTCTTCTTTGGCTTTCTTTTTTGTAGAAACCTTGGTTCCAATTTACTCACAGAACTGGGCTTTGGAACATTTCAGGCATGGCATGGACTGCAGTTTTTACACAAGTTGTAAGTGAAATAGAAGATACACGCATGTACAAAAAAAAACCCCAAAACTATGTGTTAAAAACGTTATACAGTTATTGGTTAGCTTGATGTAAGCCCTGTCTTATTCTGAGAAGTATGTCTTAAGATCCATTCATTCTTTTCAAATGAGGAAACTAAGGTACAGAGAAGCCAAGAGACTTGTAATTTATATAGGACATGCTCTGCTTTCCCTAGCACTGATCTCTGGCATAGATAATAGAAAGCATCATGCAAGCAACACCCAAATTAGCATTGCCATGGTAGTCTCAGTGATGATGCTCTGACATGTGAATTGTCCTTGAATTTCATTTTTGAGTTTAACTCTGATTCAATCTCACATTTAGAGTCCCTAACTGCTTAAATATATGCAACAGGGCTACAAAGAATGAAGTTTAGCATAAAGCCCTCCAGGGAGCACAGATGCAGGTGCTTTCTCAATGGAAAGCAGAAACGAATTGGCTCAGGGGACCTCTCTCCCCAATCACCCAGAGCATTATTTTTCTAAAAATACCTGCCTCTGAAGTCATGAATTGTATGTAGGCAGCAAGAGGTGTGAGAAAGATGATGTTTATGATATAGTGTAAAAAACATTTGTAAAGAAAATACATTGCTCTGACCTAATTACATATACTTTCTTTCCTGACTACCCTCAACAAGAAGTATGGGTTTTATTTCCTTTCAGCTCAAAAGGAAATTTTGTTTTTACTTATTTATTTGATTTGTTTTGTTTTTCGGTGCTGGGGATGGAACCCAGGGCCTTGGGCATTCTAGCCAAGCACTCTGGCACTGAGCAACATATACCCCTAACCCCTGAAAGGGATTTAAGACTCAAGGTGAAAGTTCTCCCCTCAACTCAATTTTGGAAAAAATTGTTCACCTGTCTCGTGGATCAGAAATCCAGGTTCACATGGTTCATTTTGGGTTCCATGAAGGGATGGTTATGGTATGCCTGGAGCTGGATTAACTTTTCCTTCAGATGCTCATTTATTGCAGCCACCTCCTCCCCCTCATCAATTTGCTGAAGCCTAACTTGGGGAAAGAATATGGAGAGTCTACTTTTCAAACAAAGCAGGGATGGGTGGTGGGTCAGAAAGACTCATAATGGAGGAGGCACCAACTTATCTCTAGTTTCTGTGTTCATCTGAACAGAAAAAGGCATTTGCTTCATGATGAGAACTCAGAGCCAACTGGCAATGGACATTAACACTCATATCATGCAATGCGAATGGAGCTCTGCCTCTCAGACCAATTCATAGTTGCTTTCATAGATTGGCACATTGAGCCAGACAAGGTGCACAGCTGTGGTCCCAGCCATTTAGGAGGCTAAGACAGGAGTTCAAGGCCAATCTGGGCAACATAGTAAGACCTGTCTCTTAAAAAAGGGGTCAGAAATGAGTTCAAATTCCAGCTTTGCTTCTTACTAGTTTGGTGAACCTGAAAAAAGATGTGCCAAGAGCTTATTAGTAAAGTACCACTGTTTAAATGGTAGTAATAATCATATCTCTTCCAGATGAAATCAAAAATGAAACATATTATATGGAAAACTAGTACTGGTTGATAATCCTAAATGTTAAGTTTACTTTTTTCCCCCTGACTTTAAAGTGCTTCTCCTTCATTCACCTACACAGGTCCAGATGGATGGCTTATTTTTTTAAATATTCTTTTAGTTACTTCATTGGTTCTAACAATACAAGCTCCATGAGTTTAGAAACTGAAGGACCCTACAAGGTAGAAAGGCAGGCTCTATTCAGATAGAGCATATTCACATGCTGACTTGTCTATGACACATCAATATTGTGCCAAGAACATAAGCACAAAGAACAAATAAGAGGGAAATCCAAGATTTATCCCTGTTATATATTCCACTACTGAGAATATCCATGAGGTAGGTGTGCCCTACTTCTAGGGTTTTTGACCTGAAAATTCTTTGCCATATTTTTTTCTTTGTGTTCACTTTTTTTCCCCTCCTTTTTTCTTTTTCTTTCTCTTTTCCACTTTATCTTCTAGAGAGCTGGATAATTCCCAAATAAAAAAGTGCCTTATAAAATTCTAAGGGTGATTTATATATAAAGACAAAATATTTTTTAAACATATAAGTTCTTTCTAAAAAAGTAGTCTCGGGCTGGGGATGTGGCTCAAGTGGTGGCGCGCTCGCCTGGCATGCGTGCGGGTTCGATCCTCAGCACCACATACCAACAAAGATGTTGTGTCCGCCGAGAACTAAAAAACAAATATTAAAAATTCTCTCTTTCTCTCTCTCTCCTCTCTCACTCTCTCTTTAAAAAAAAAAAGTAGTCTCATGCATGTTGAAAATATAATTTTAATTCCATTGCATGTTTCAGAATTCTCAGTCGTAATCCTCTGACAACTGTTGAAGATTCATATCTTTTTAAATTGCCAGCATTAAAATATCTGTAAGTATTACAACAATTTTAAACTCAAGATATGATTTCTGCTCTTCTTGTTTACTTCATCAAAGGGTTAAGTATTTTGTATTAATACTAGAAAGTCATAATTTTAATTTTAATTAGTTGCTGGAGAAAAATGTCATGGTAAAGAAGAGTTAAGGAAGGATATATCATGGGGCAAGACAGCCATCAGAAGAAGGCAGCCATATTAAAGAACACTTACAGATATGGAACATGTAAACACATGTAAGAATATATTATTTATCCCAGAAAGCAAAGAGGAATACATGTATATTATTTTTAAAAAAGAAAAAAAGAGGGGCTTGGGTTGTAGCTCAGTGGTAGAGCGCTTGCTAACCGCCCCTTCTTAACCCTGTCTCCGGCGGGTAACAGCCCCTGGAGGCGGGTGCCCATTGGCTGGGCAGCGGGCCAATGAGGGGTGCAGGGCGAGAAGTGAGCCTCACAGGAGGGGGCGGGGCGCGGCCGGCCGGTGCGGGGTCGCGTGCCGGGTCGCGAGCCCGGGGCAGGCAATGTAACGGCCTCTTCCCCGCCCCACCCTCCCGGCTCCGGCCCCCCCCACAGACAGGCTCCAGGCAGCGCCCCGGGCGGCAGCGGTGGGGTGCAGGCTGAGGGAGCCGGGCCTCGACGCCCTCCCTCACCCCGTACCCCAGGAGCCGTACCTAGTCCAGGAGGGGCTGGGGGGTCCCCATGGAGGTGAGAGACGGAGACACCTGCCCTCCCCCTCACCCCCAAGGCCTGAGGGAGGGATTTGAGGTGGTGACGGGCCGGGCTCCCGGGGATGTGGGGGCGGCCAGGCTTGGAGGATGGCGACGGCAGGAGAAGCTGACGGGCTGGCGCGTCCCCAAGTGTGGTTCTTTAAGGAGGCAGGGACCACCGGGAGAGGGTGGGTCGCTTGTGAGGAGCACCTACGGGGCGCCGGGTCTGTGCCGGCGAGCGGGCGGGGGGGGGGGGTTCCGGGCGACAGGGTTGGCCGCGGGGAGGAGTCCCTGCGCGGGCTGAGTGGACTGGCAGACTGGGTCCGGGGTCGCTACGATGCCCTGGCGGGGCCCTGGTGGAGACCTAGCGCTGACGCCTTGAACCCGTCGGGTGGCACAGACGCTGGGGCAGGCTGGCGTCGTGGGCCTGTGAGGGTTGTCGGTGCGGCGCAGCGGGACTGGCACACGGGGGGCGGGAGGGTGAGGGGGAATCCCGGGGACAGAGCTGGGGCACCGAATTGGTGTTCCTTGAGAGCGTTTGGAATTGAGTTAGTTGAAGAATCCAGATGGAACAGTCATCTGGCCGTTTAGGCCTGGCTTTGCGCTGCGTGATGACTTTCTCCCATGTCCTTGTTTTCTGCAGCCTAAAGTAGCGTTCCGTGGAGGTGCGAATCGCTGCTGGAACCTCACTGTCGACACCAGCAGCAGATTATCTGATGTATTCAACAGCGTGATGTTGACTGGCTCCACTTCCTTCTATGATTGCTACAAATCGCAGGTCCATTAATAACCCCAACCCTTGGTTAGACAATTCATTCTAAATCAAATTCATGCACCCAAGATGATTCATGGGTGTTTAAATGGCTCCACAGTTAGGACCAGAAAGCCGGTTACAACATTTTAAATATGCAAGAATACATACTTAGGTGTCTATTTTTTATTTTTATTTTTTAAGCAGGGATTGAACCCAAGGGCATTTTGCCACAGAGACACATCCTAGCCAGTTTTATTTTTTCTTGCTAAATTGCTTAGGGCCTCTGAGCTGGCTTTGATTTTGCGATCTCCTGCCTCAGCCTCCTAAGCTGTTGGGGTTTCAGGCAGGCACCACCGTGCCCAGTTCCTACTTAACTTTGAAAATAAGGTCAGGAATAAGATTTTTTATTGACTCTTGTTTCCATCTTGTCTTCAGTATAACATGACATCAGAAATGAGTTCATACTTACTAAGACCAAAGTATACATTTTTAATTTCAAAGAATTTATTGCAGGGCTAGGGTTGTGGCTCAGTGATAGAATGCTCGCCTAGCTCGCGTCAAGCATTGGGTTCGAGCCTCAGCCCCATATAAAAATGAAATAAAGATATTGTGTGTCCACCAACAATAAAAATAATGTATTGCAAATATATTTCTCATTTCAAACATAGTTTTAATCATTTAAAGGTGAATTTTTCTTTATTCTTTGGTTTTGACAGTGTCCTTAGTTAAATGCTATGACATTTATTTTTGTTAATGTATTAAATAAGGCTTAGGGTAATATAAGTCATGTTCATTTGAAATTATTTAACTGGGACATCAATGTTGGTATTGTTATACTTTGAATTATAACAATATATCAAAATTATTTAACCCACATTACAACCTTATATAGTATTATGCCCACTGTACAGATTGAGAAACTGAGGCACAGAGATTTTTGTCCTAAATGACAAACCCCAAGTGGAACCTAGCTCCAGACTTCTGCTGCTCTCTGTAAAGTTTACAATTCTATTAAATTTTACTAGGATTTAATTTCAATGAACTATTTGAAGTATATCAGTGATATAAAGTGACACATTTTACAGTTATCCTAATATGTCCACCCCAAATATTTACATATTTTCAGTAAATATTTTAACTGAAAAGGATTCAGATATTTCAAATAGAATTATGTTTAAATCCACATTATCTTATTTGCTTGTTTTATCCAAGAATACAAAAATTAAATATTCTTTTAAAAGGATTTAACTTTTCTTTTTTTTTTTTTAAATATTTTTTAGTTTTCGGCGGACACACAATATCTTTGTATGTGGTGCTGAGGATTGAACCCGGGCCGCACGCATGCCAGGCGAGCGCTCTACTGCTTGAGCCACATCCCCAGCCCCAAGGATTTAACTTTTCTAACTTTCAGAACTTATATACTCCTCTCCCCTCCCCCATTTTTTGGAGGTGTTGGGCTCCAACCCAGAGCCTTGTGTGTGTTAAGCACACGCTTTACCACTGAACCAAATCCCCAGCCCCAGAATGTTTCACAATATAAAATGTACTTGAAGGAATACTTACAAAATATATTTAATTCCATACAGCTAAAATATGTTAAGGAATTAACTCAAGGCCAATCAGAAGATAAGTACACATAAGTGTAGCTATCATTATTATTGTTATCATTGCCATATTTATAAGCCCACTTTAACAAAACTTCATTTCTGCTAATATATATATATATATATATATATATATATATATATATATAATAAAGAGTGTTTGGAAATATATATATATATATTGGAAATACATATATTTCCAAACACTTTTTATCTTATTTGCTATTACACAAACTGAAGATGCTCCATTTGTTTAAACAACTATTCATATTTACTTGTTTGTCTTTTTTTTGTTCATTCATTCATTCATTTGCAGAACTGCAGATTGAACCCAGGGGAGCACTCTACCACTTCTTGGCCCTCCCCGCTTTTTTTTGATGCAGGTTCTTGCTCACTTGGTGAGACTCGCCTCTTACTTTTGGTACTCCTGCCTCAGCATCACTAGGGATTACAAGTGTGCACCTGTACCTGACCCATTTTTAAGTTAAAAAACATTTTTTTAAAAGATGTATGTAAGAAGAACCCAAGGCCTTGCTCATGCTAGGCTAAGCAAGCACTCTACCAGGGAGCTACTTCCCTAACACTTAAGTAACTGTTTCAAAATGATAAGCAAGTATTTATGTCACTTTTGACAAATAACCACTAAAAAAGATTCCAAATAGGCCTATGATAAAGAGATAAAGGAGTTTAGTTGTAGATGGACACAATATCTTTAGTTTTATTTATTTATTTATTTTTAATATTTATTTCTTAGTTGTAGTTGGACATGGTACCTTTTTTAAAAAATATTTTTTAGTTGTAGTTGGACACAATACCTTTATTTCACTTATTTATTTTTAATGTGGTGCTGAGGATCGAACCCAGGGTCTCGAATGTGCAAGGCAATTGCTTTACCACTGAGCCACAACCCCAGCCCCACAATACCTTTTTTTTTTTTTAAAGAGAGAGAATTTTAATATATATATATATATTTTTTTTTTTTTAGTTTTCGGCAGACACAACATCTTTGTATGTGGTGCTGAGGATCGAACCCAGGCTGCACACGTGCCAGGCGAGCGTGCTATGCTTGAGCCACATCCCCAGCCCCCGACAATACCTTTTGTATTTTATTTATTTTTTATGTGGTGCTGACAACCAAACCCAGGTCCTTGCACAGGCTATAGGTGAGCACTCTACTACTGTGCCACAACCCCAGCCCCGCAAAATTTAAAATACCTTGATTAATAAATGTGTCTTTTCTCCTTGTATAAATTTTGATTAGACTAAAAACAACTTAAAATATTTTTAACCACATGCAGTGGTATGTTCTTGTAATCCCAGCTATTCAAGAGGTAGAGAAGGAGGCTCACATGAGCCCTGGAGTTCAAGGCCGACCTGGACAACACCTCTTAGAAAAAATAAAGTAACATATAGTGGCTGGGAACTCAGTGGCAAAGTGTGTACAAAGGCCTCACCTTCAGTCCCTAGTACCCAAAACACCCCTGCATCACATCAACACATTTTTAGCCAGAATTATATTACTTCTGAATAAGAAAATACTGTTTCCATCTTGTTTATGTCAGGATGTAGATATTACATCTCAAGTTTTACTATTCCCTTGTTTAAGGAGTTAAAAATTATAAATCTGGGGCCAGGTTGTGGCTCAGTAGTAAAGTACTTGCCTAGAATGCGTGAGGCACTGGGTTAGATCCCTGGCACCACATAAAAATAAACAAGTATTGTGTCAATCTACAACTAAAAAAAAATATTTAAAAAAATTGTGAATCTGTTCTTTCAGACTTTTTTTTTTTTCCTCCTTTCCTTTTTTGCAGCACTGGGGATTAAACCCAATACCTTGCCCATGCTAGGTAGGTAGGCAAGTGCTGTACACTGGGCTGCATCCCCAGTCTACTTTCAGACTTTTCCTCCCCTGTACTAGGGATTGAACCACTGAGCCATATCCCCAGACCTTTTTAATTTTTTTATTATTTTTTTTTTTCTTTTTGGGATAGGGTCTAAGTTTTAGGGCCTCAGTAAGTTGCTGAGGCTGGCCTCAAACTTAAGATCCTTTCGCCTCAGCCTCTTAAATCATTGAGTTTATAGGCATGTGCCACTGTGCCTGCCCAGCCAAACTTTTGTAATGAAGCAGGTTTTTTTTGCTTGTTGCCTGTTAAATTCATTGAATTTTAAATTATTTTCACAGCACTTAATACCTTTTGGAAGGAGGCAGAATTTTAAATAATTTATTAAACTTTTAAAATCCAAACTTTTTATCTTCTTACTCAGTTGACTGGAAAAAGAAAAATGAGTTTGTAGAGAATTTTTCTTCCAATTGAGCATTAAAATTTCTGTAGAAATCATGACATTTTATTTACGACTTCATTTTTACAATATCTCTTGGATATAAAAAGTAAGCCAAAAAGTAAAGATAGCTATATAAAAGATCCTTGACTGAAAGTAAGAAGAATTAGAGTTTTGGTTTATTTTTATCCTATATTGGTTGAATAACTTGTTGCCATAGTTTCCTTGTTTTTGAAATAGAAATAATACTAATGTCACAAGGTTGACTAAATATAATAGTGTATGTATAATTTCTTTGAAACTCAAAAAATTCTCTATAAATGTACATCTTTCACAGATTGGAAGCATTGAGATAAAATTTGTATGGTTTATTTAAAATAATATAGTATCATCTACAGATCTGACCAGTACACATTTCTATAAAGTTTTATTGCAACTATATATTTGCTAATATATAGTCTGTGCTAGAATAACGAAGTTAATGAATTTCAACTGAAATCTTAGCAGCAAATCCAGAATTATTACTCTTTTGGCCTTTTACAGAAAAAGTTCACCAATGTCTGGTATAAAGTAAGGTTAAGGGCTGGGATTGTGGCTCAGCGCAGGTGGGACCCAGGTTCGATCCTCAGCACCACATAAAAAAATAAATAAATAAAGGCATTGTATTGTGTCCATCTACACCTAAAAAATATTTTAAAAAATACTTTTAAAGTAAGGTTAAGTAGCTAGGTCTAGATTTGAAAGTAATTCTCCAGACTCTTAACCTGTGTTATTCTAAATTCTTCTATAATAAACAATGTTGGGGCTTTTTCTTTCTTTCTTTCCTCTTTTTTTGGTTATTGTTGTAGTACTTGGGATTAGGGATTAAACCCATAGTCTCATATATGCTAGGCAAATGCTGTACTACTGAGCACATTCCCAGTCCTTTTAGTGTTTTTTTTGAAACGGGGTCTTGCTAAATTGCCCAGGCCAATCTCCAACTTGCAATCATCCTGCCTCATCCCAGGTAGCTGAGAATGCACCATCATACAAGGCTATAAACAAAGTTTTGATGTGTCTAATATACAAACTTTTCTTTAAAATTTCAGAATGAAGACAATATAGACCTAAGGCAGACCTACACTCCACTTTCTTCATCCACAGAATATGCAAGTTCTATAGATTCTTCACTTTTCTATGCACCATGGTCTACTTATGGAGATGATATTAAACAATCTTCTAATTCCCAGATCAATGTAAAGAACAGGTAAATTAATAAGTTAGATTTCTCAAGCTAAATGTGTTGTTTCTTTTTATTACACAGGAACAAAGGTGTAATTAGCTTTCTGTTCCATACATAATAAGCATTTTAATGTTGAGACATTATACTTTTCTGTTTATCAAACTTTTAGGAAAGTCTAAAATGCCTTGTATTTATTTATGTTTTAGTTTATCACTTGTAAAGTTTATTAGAGAGAATCTTTAGTAAATAAATTTTAAACTCCTTTTTCTAAAGATGAGTTAAGCCAAATTCAGCAATGGCAAGATGCTAAGCAACTCGTGAGACCCTGACTCTAAATAAAATACAAAATAGGGCTGGGGATATGGCTCAGTGGTTGAGTGCCCCTGAGTTCAATCCCCAGTACCAAAAAAAAAATAAAGAGTTAAAAGTTTTAGATTTTTGTTATTCACTTCTACATTTTCAGTAATTTTTTTCCTTCACTAATGTACAACAAACAAGGTTTTACCAAACAAAATTTTAAGATTGTTTTTTGATTATATTCTATAAATAATAAGGAACTATTCTATGTGACAGAGTCTTCTACTGGGGATACTAGAATTAACATGGCAAGTATTTTACCTGAGTTTATAATATTACAATCATAATGATAATGACGTGACATACTAGTCACTGCTAGTATAGTGAGGGTTAAAAAAAGAGGGTGGATGGGAGCCTGTTGAAAAGAGAAATTTAAGGGAATGACATTCAACTTTATTTAATTATAAGGCAGCTGTTATAATTTAACAAATAAGAGTTACTTTTGAATCTTATTAATTAAAAAATGTTAAAATTTAAAATTTATGATAAATTCTCTGATGATTTTATTAGAAAGCATATATAATAATTAATTCTCCATATGTATACAGATATATAATATATACTTTTTTTTTTTTTTTTTTGGTACTGAGGCTTTAACCCAGGGATACTTTACCGCTGAACCACATCCCCTGTCCTTTTTATTTTTATCTATTTAAATTTTTTTGTTGTTGCCAATGAATTTTTTAAAATATTTTAATATTTATTTTTTAGTTTTTGGCAGACACAACATCTTGGTTTGTATGTGGTGCTGAGGATAGAACCCGGGCCGCATGCATGCCAGGCGAGCATGCTACCGCTTGAGCCACATCCCCAGCCCAGCCAATGAATTTTTTACTTTGGGGCACCAGTTTCCTAAGGACAGCTGTAGAGACACAAAAATTTGCATGCTTCAGGGTACGGTCATCACTTTTTGGTTTGTACTGGAATCCTGGCAGCTTCTTTCAGATTCAGAGAGGCATAAACATTAAAGATGAAAAAAGAGCTCAGTTCTGTCCTTTGGGGTGAGTTAGATTGGTTTAATTTGTAATGGTTCAAAAGTTTTGAGAGTCTCATATCCAGTAACTATTATACCTTTCTTCTCCCAGTTGCATCTTATTCTTCCCACCTGTGGAAACAGGCATCTTCTCTTCTCTCCTCTTGGAACCTTAGTAATTCTTCCTCTGCCCATTACATTTATTTAATGCCTAATTTACTAGTTGTTTATTATGTTCCAGGCACTATATTAAGTATTTATGCAAATGAGATGACATACCAAAAAGCCTTAGAATAGTGCTTGGCACATGATAAATATTCAAAACATGTTATCTTATTTTCCCAAGAACTCTTGCAATGTTGATATTATTATTCCCCATTTTTCAGATGAAAAAGTTGAAATTCAGAAATCTTGCCTAGGTTCACACTGTTAGTAAGTGGCAAAATCACAAACTTTACAAATAATTTTCCATGCAGCATTTGTTTCCTTGTAATAAAAGCTGGCTGATAACAATTTGGCTCTTTGTGCATTGTATCTTGAAGTTGGCTTCTGACTTGCGTAGGACTTTTGGAGCAGAGAGCTCTGTTTCCCTTTGAGAATTCTGTACTTCTAGAGCTATGGCCATACCACCTCTGGGCATCCCCAGGGTTCCTGTTCATTGGCCAGTGCATATTTGACATCATCACAGCCTTCTCTGGGCCCAGCCCATCCTAGATGCCTTAACATGTTCTTTCATTTAATCCTCAGACTGCCTGGTGTGAGGAAAATGCTACTAATAAGGCTCACAGATGTTTGTGACTCAAGTCACTTCAGTAGAAAGTGACAGAGTCAGAATTCAAACCCAGGTCTGCCTGATTCCAGGGTCCTTGCTGCTTCTTCTGTTCCTCACTGCCAGGGAGTCTTCTTCAAGGCTCTTCTCAGCACTTTCAGATACAGGCTTGCCATTTCAGATTCCTTTAGAATTGCCTTTAGAAAGGACTGACGTGGTGCAGTCGGAGGTCTTGTATTGAGGAGCTTCATGTGGGGAGTCATTTTCTTATGGCTCATGGACCTATATAGACGAATAAAGGAAAGGGGTTACTCCATCCCCAAGTACTTCAAACATGCTGGAACAGGGTGAGGGCTACTCTGCTTATTTCTTTGATTACCTTCCTCAAAGGAACCAGTTTCCCTGCCTGCCTTGTGATTCTAGCATAGATAGATAGTGTTGGAGTTTGTCCTATTTTAAGTTTGTTTTGACTGCCTGCTTTGGACATATTTTCAGCTAAAGCTGTTAGGATTTCAGTACATTCAGGACAGTGATGACGCTTCAGTCCTCAATTCTTCTCTGTCTCCTCAGTTAATAGAAAGGAAACATAGTCCATCTGTCTGGACCTGTATAGAAGAATTTGGAGAAAAAAAAATAACAGGTAAGAAATGTTCCCTTATTTTGTGAGCTTACCTTTATTCTGTCCCATTGTTCCTACAGCAAAAGGCTTGAGCAAACATATTTGAGTTTTCCTTTTCCAATAAGGTATATTTTTAAAATCACTTAAAACTGTACTTCTCAAGCTGGGCATAGTGATGCACATCTGTAATCCCAGTTACTTGGGAGGAGCCTACAGCAGGAGAATCGCAAGTTCAAGGCCAGCCTTAGCAACTTAGAGAGACCCTATCTCAAAATAAAATAAAAAGGGCTAGAAGCCGAGTGCAGGGGTGCATGCCTGTAATCCTAACAGCCCAGGAGGCTGAGGCAGGAGGATTGCAAGTTCAAAGCCAGCCTCAACAATTTAGTGAGGCTGTAAGCAACTGAGCAAGATCCTGTCTCAAAAATTAAAAGGGCTGGATGTGTAGTTTAGTGGTTAAGCACCCCTGGGTTCAATTCCTGGTTCCAAAAAAAAAAAAAAAAAAAAAGTGGTGGCAGGGACAGGATGGAGATGTGGCTTAGTGGTAGAACACTCCTGGGTTGAATCCCCGGTAACACAAAACAAACATACAAACAGGCAATGCATCTCAAACTTTGCCTCTGAGACAGTCTTTAAGGCAAAAAAAAAAAAAAAAAATTAGCCACTGGTACTCCCAGAAAGGTATCAAAAAGGCAATGGATGAGGAGTCAGTGCACTTTAAATCTATAAAATCAGGGAATTGAGGGAGAAATGGAAATGATCTCTAGTGAAGTGTCCACTCTGAATCTACAAATGTTCATATGTTTGGTTCATGAAAAAGAGTCACTATAGCATGTTCTAGCTTCCCCCTCACTCTCTCCATTGCACAGGCACAACCTTAATGAAGAAAATGATGCTCTAATACAGGAGGAAAAAAATAGGATAATCTAGACTGTGGCTTCATGTTTTTATTTCACTAGGGACAAATGCAAAGACCCCAGTGTTAGTTGTAGAAGGGCTGCCTGTTGAGAGGAAATGCTGAGATGAAGGGCACAAAGCCATGTGTGAACTGCTAAAAAAGAGAGAAGCACTGAAGAACTGAGATCATTTTAAAGGAAAGATAATAACAAACTTTGCTACATTCTTCTGGCTACGTATTGCTTTACAGTCATTCTTAAAGGCTAGTGGAAAGGGAGCTTACTTTTACAGAACACACCAGCCACCTTACAGGTTTTAATGCCCCCACTCATGGCAGAGAATGTTTAAAGCCCAAGTTTGGGAACAAACCTGTGTCATTCAAATTTTTTTGTCTTCATAACATCACAACTAGTGTTATAAATTGGGTAAGTTAATGAGACTGAAAAATATCTGGAAAAATGCACTAGGCAAGAATAAGCTATGTGGCTGCTGGCTTCACCAGTTAGTCACTTTGACCTTAGTCATGGAAGAGTATGAAATGTCACTCCTCTTTATTCCATCTACTGACATGATTAGGCTTATAGCAGTTGGTATTCTATACATTAAAATATTTAATATTTTAATAAAATATTAAAATATGGTTCTTTTCCCTCCTCTTGCTTACTACAGGCTGTGTTCTTACATTAACTATACAGAAAGAGGGAGCAGAATAAACCAACCCCATGTACATTTCAACCCAGGCCCTGTGCCTGCTCTGTCTTGTGAATGGGGAAACATGGAAATAAGAAAATTGATATAACACACATACCACAAAAAAGCAACATTACAAAGCACAATCAGGATATTCAGTGCATTCCTAAGGTTGTGCAACAATCGCCATTATCTACCTGAACGTTTCCATCACTCCAAAAGGAAACATGGTTCCAGTTAGCTATCACTTTCTCTTTCTTTCTCCCCACAGTCCCTGGCATTCACTACTTTCTGTCCTTCTGGATTTGCCTATACTGGACATTTCACATAGACAAGTTATATTGTAATGGCCTTTTATATCTGGCTTTCACATGGTTTATTGTTTCCTAGGTTCACCCTTGAAACAGTTATCAGTACTTTTTTTTTTTAGAGAGAGAGAGAGAGAGAGAGAATTTTTTAATATTTATTTTTTAGTTCTTGGCGGACACAACATCTTTGTTTGTATGTGGTGCTGAGGATCGAACCCGGGCCGCACGCATGCCAGGCGAGCACGCCATGGCTTGAGCCACATCCCCAGCCCAGTTATCAGTACTTTCTACAGCTGAATAATATCCCATTGTATAGATGTACCATTATATCAATTCATCTAAACATTAATTAATAGATATTTGGGATGTTTCTACTTTGAGGCTATTATGAATAATGCCAGTTTTTGTGTAGACACATGTTTTTAATTCTAGGGTGCATACCTAGGAAGGGAATTCTAGGGTGCATACCTAGGAAGGGAATTGGTGGGTCATGTGGTAACTATAGTTAACTTTTTTGAGGAATTCCCAGACCGTTTTCCACAGTGGCTTCACCATTTTACATTCCCAGCTACAAAGTATGAGGGTTCAAGTTTCTCTGTATTTTTGTCAACACTTGTTATTATCTGTCTTATTTTTATTTAAAGCCTTAAATTAAGGAACAATGCTTAGCCAGTCTTTCTCTTCATAACATTATGAGTATAAAGTAGTATCTTGTGGTTTTAATTTGCATTTTCCTAATGACTTGAGAAACTGAGCATTCTCTTCATGAGCATGTTGGCCTTTACATATCTTATTTGAAGAGATGTTTATTCATGACTTTCCCCATTTTAAAATTGAGTTCTTTTTTTTTTTTCTGAGTTATAAGAGTTCTTTATACATTTTGGGTATTCTGTGTATTATCAGCTATATGATCTATAAATATTTTATCCCCTTCTATAAGTTGTCATTTCACCTTCTTAATAGTGTCCTTCAAAGCATAAAAGTTTTAAATTTTGATACAATCTAATTTACCTAATTTTTCCATTGGTTATTTATACTTTTGGTGTCATATCTGAGAAACTTTTACCTAAAACAAGGTCGTGAGCATTTACTCCTATATTTTATCTTAAGAGTTTTTTGTTGTTGTTTTGGGGTACTGGGGATTGAGCTCAGGGGCACTCAACCACTAAACCACCCCCAGCCCTATTTTGAATTTTTTTTTAGAGACAGGGTCTCACTGAATTGCTTAGCACCTCGCTTTTGCTGAGGCTGGCTTTGAACTCATGATCCTCCTGCTTCAGCCTCCTGAGCCATTGGGATTACAGGGTGCACCACCGCACCCAGCTGGGCTATTTTTCAAAGCTATCACTGAGCTAGAGAGTGAGGAATGGAAGAACAACACAAATCACTGTTCTTATAGAAATTCAGCTGTTTTTCTGGAATAAATGCTTCTTAATTTGCCATAAGCCTGTGATTAAATTTCCAGAACACTGGAAAAAGTGATTTTGACCATTTTGCCATTTTGTTGTTGCCTTTGTGGAGGGATGTATTTTCAGATATCCTTACTCCACCAATTTTCACTGATGTCACCTATAAAAAGGTTTTAAATCTCTACAGTCTCAGTTCTGTGGGCTAATTATTTAATCATGGAAAATAATTAGGGAAAAGAAGTAAAAGTATAATTCTCATAAACTTTTCCAGATGAGCTGATGAAGTTTACCAAGGCATTTCTGAATTTAGTTCTCTCAAAGCTAAGGTTAAAGTAACATCTGTCTTCTGTCTTAAACCCACCCCCCTTTTTTTTCTTTATATGGGCTTTGGGGTCAGAAATGAGTTCAAATTCCAGCTTTGCTTCTTACTAGTTTGGTGGCCCTAGGACAAGTTATATAACCTCTCTGTGCCTCAGTTTCTTCATTTGTAAAATGGGGTAATGATAACATTTACCACATAAGCTTATTATGAGGATTAAATATGAAATGCTGATCATAGATGCCTGGCAGCCTAATAGATGTTAGCTGCAATAATTATTCTTAAAAACTATAAGTAAATAGCAGAAAGATCAGTAGAGTAGAAGGGAGAGAACAGGGGGAAGGAGAAGAGGGGGAACAGAGAGTACTAGGGACCGAATTAGAGCAAATTACATTACATGCTTTTATAATTATGTTAAAATGAATCCTAAAATGTTATGAATAATTATAAAGAAACAACTAAAAAAATGTTCTAGCCAGGTTTAGTAAGACATTCCTATAAACTCCAGTAGCTCAGGAGTCTGAGGCAAGAGGATCACAAGTTCAAAGCCAGCCTTAGCAACTTAGTGAGGCTGTATCTCAAAACATAAAAAGGGCTAGAGATATGGCTCAGTGGTTAAGTTCCCCTGGGTACTATTTCTGGTGACCCCCAAAAAAAGTGTTCTGTAGGAATACACTAATGATTCTTGAGTAGAGTTAAGCTAAAGTCAGATTTTCTTTTTCTTTTTTCCTATTTCTTTTGTCTTTTTGTTTTCTGTTTGCTTGCTTTAATGAATTGAAGAAATATCTTTCAGTATTTTAAAGTAAACATTTGCATAAAAAATAAATTCACACTGGGAGGCTGAGGCAAGAGGATTGCAAGTTTGAGGCAAGCTTCAGCAGTTTCAAGGCCAGCCTGGGCAACTTATCAAGACCCTGTCTCAAAATAAAAAATAAGAAGAGCTGGGTATATAGCTCACTAGTAGAGTACCCCTAGTTCAATCCTGCATACAAAAAAAAAAAAAGTTTATTTCTGGTGTTGTGGCACATTCCTATAGTCCCAGCTACTCCAGAGGCTATGGCAGGAGAATCACTTGAGCCCAGGAGTTCAAGGCCACCCTGAGCAACATAGTGAGATCCCATCTCAAAAAGAGAGAATTTATTCATTTTATTTACATGTAAACATAATGTTATTTATTTATTCAACAAACATTTATTAATACCTAGAAAATTTGCGGCACTATACCCGGCACAGGAATGACAATGATAGTAACATGAGATCCCTGCCCTCTCCCTGCCAGGAGACTGACAAGTCAGCAGGTGATTACATGCTATGGGAAAAGGCTCTGAAGTGACAGAAAAATACCAGTGACAGTAGGTGCTGGGAGCATGACTTCTACCAGTTCCATTGCTTAAAACTTTATCCTCTTTCCTTTGACTTCCAAGCCAAGGAATTGGTTCTATATTTTTTCTTAACTAAGTGAATTAGACCATGAAATGTTTTAAATTTCTAAAAATGAAAGACAAACACCTTGAACTATGGAAGGCACTAAAAATACTGTTTCCTATAGGGCAAGGGCTTCCCACTAGTATAGTTACTTCTAGGGTTTGGTTTTTTTTTTTTTTTTAAGATATACTCATTTTTTTTTTTTTAGAGAGTGAGAGAGAGAGAGAGAGAGAGAATTTTTAATATTTATTTTTTAGTTCTCGGCGGACACAACATCTCTGCTGGTATGTGGTGCTGAGGATCGAACCCAGGCCGCACGCATGCCAGGCGAGCGCGCTACCTCTTGAGCCACATCCCCAGCCCTACTTCTAGGGTTTTTGACCTGAAAATTCTTTGCCATATTTTTTCTTTGTGTTCACTTTTTTCCCCTCCTTTTTTCTTTTTCTTTCTCTTTTCCACTTTATCTTCTAGAGAGCTGGATAATTCCCAAATAAAAAAGTGCCTTATAAAATTCTAAGGGTGATTTATATATAAAGACAAAATATTTTTTAAACATATAAGTTCTTTCTAAAAAAGTAGTCTCGGGCTGGGGATGTGGCTCAAGTGGTGGCGCGCTCGCCTGGCATGCGTGCGGGTTCGATCCTCAGCACCACATACCAACAAAGATGTTGTGTCCGCCGAGAACTAAAAAACAAATATTAAAAATTCTCTCTTTCTCTCTCTCTCCTCTCTCACTCTCTCTTTAAAAAAAAAAAGTAGTCTCATGCATGTTGAAAATATAATTTTAATTCCATTGCATGTTTCAGAATTCTCAGTCGTAATCCTCTGACAACTGTTGAAGATTCATATCTTTTTAAATTGCCAGCATTAAAATATCTGTAAGTATTACAACAATTTTAAACTCAAGATATGATTTCTGCTCTTCTTGTTTACTTCATCAAAGGGTTAAGTATTTTGTATTAATACTAGAAAGTCATAATTTTAATTTTAATTAGTTGCTGGAGAAAAATGTCATGGTAAAGAAGAGTTAAGGAAGGATATATCATGGGGCAAGACAGCCATCAGAAGAAGGCAGCCATATTAAAGAACACTTACAGATATGGAACATGTAAACACATGTAAGAATATATTATTTATCCCAGAAAGCAAAGAGGAATACATGTATATTATTTTTAAAAAAGAAAAAAAGAGGGGCTTGGGTTGTAGCTCAGTGGTAGAGCGCTTGCCTTGCATGCGTGAGGCACTGGGTTCAATCCTCGACACAACATAAAAATATATAAATTAAGATATTGTGTCCATCTATATCCAAAAAAAAAAGAAAGAAATGATGCAATATGAAAATAAGAAGTAAGATGATGATTTAAAAAAGATGTAAGTTCTATTTTTCAATGCCAAGATCATTATTTGATGGTGCAAATAGTAAACTTACGTATCTTCAATAAGAGCTTTATGGAATTATCTTCTATGCGAAATAAACTCTTAAGGCAGCTTGTTTTATGAGAAGCCAAAATAGAAGTTATCACATGTCCTTGAAATATTTTTTCAAGTATAGAATATTTATTGGGGTTCATCATGAATATCTTGGCTTTCTCTTTCAGAGACATGGGAACAACTCAAGTATCGCTTTCGACAATTGAGAATATCCTCCTGATGACTCTTGAATTGGAAAAACTGTAAGTTATTTTTTTTCTTAGATTTATTTTACTTGATTTTTTTAGGTCTCTTTTCATATCTTGAATTTAAAATTATTTTAATACATTATTTTCTTAACTTTATTGAGGTATAATTTTCATGTAATAAAATTCACACTGTAAGCGTACAGTTTGATGTATAGTAATGAAGTTACCACCACCTGATGATATAGAACATTTGTCATCCCCAAAATAGCCCCTTACATTGCTTTGCATTCATCCACTCCTCCTACACCAGCCCCTACAAACCACCAAATCTTTTATCTTTCCCTATAGTTTAAAATTTTCCAGAATGTCTTATAAATAAAATCATCTAGTAGTAGATTTTTAGCTTCTTTCACTTAGCATAATTCTTAGCATATCTACTATCAGAATAGAAGAGTTGCAGTTTCTCCATGTCTTCATCTAATCCTTGTTTCAAGTTATTCCTTGTTTCAAGGAATAATATTTTTTTAGCCTTTCTACTAGTAGGAATGTAGTGGTATCTCATTGTGGTTTTAATTTGCATTTCTTTAATAGCTGATGATATTTAATATCTATTTTTATGCACGTTTCTTCTCTTTATGCTTTTACATGTTCAAAGTGTCCAGATTTGGCCAATGTGATCTCTATTGTTGTTTAACCACACAATGTGAGTTAAACTAAGCTATTGTTTATGCCAGAATAATGTCTACCATTTACCACTCTCAAACGGAATTGAGATATGGACTCTAGTAGTTGGAGACTTATTCAGATCCTTCTTAGAATTCTATCTTTCTGTGCACTCCTAACCCAGAGCAAGATTTTAAGTTGAAAGGAGATGTTTTTACTGTCACCCAATTCTAATTTCTTTTTTTATTTAGGCCTTCCATACCCACTGCCATGCTTTCCTTTCTGGTGGGCATCTCCCTCCTCCTTCCTATATATTTACAGTATTCAAGAGCCACATGCCAGGCACCATGGCACATGCCTATAATCCTGTCTGCTCAGGAGGCTGAGGCAAGAGGATCATGAGTTCAAAGCCAGCCTCAGCAACTTAGCAAGGCCCTAAGCAATTTAGTAAGACCCTGTCTCAAAAAATAAAAAGGGCTGAGAACACGGCTCAGTGGTTAAGCACTTTTGGATCCAATCCCTGGTACAAAAATAATAATTAAAAAAGCAGTTTACCATTGGTTTCTTGTCCAGGCTATATGTATCAAGAACTCCTTTCTACACTGTCCTGTGGTAGCCTTGGACTGTTCTTCTACTACTCAAGTAACTCCTTTTCCATTAACTTAATCCTCTGTGTTTCTATTTATAGGATCTTACCTAGCCATTTGGCCTGCTGCCTCTGCCAGTTTAAAAATAATATTGAAGTTGTCTGCAAGACAGTGAAGCTGCGATGTGACAGTGCATGTCGGACAAACAATACACGTTGCCGTGAGTCTGAATTGCCTGATGAGAAATGTCTTAACTTTTGTTTTGTTATTCAACTTTTAACTGGTGATCATAGATTTTTCAAACTAATGATGAAACTGCTTTATTTTTATTTATTTATCTAGAATTCAACTCCCTAAATTTCTGGATTGCTCTCTTGCTCAAAGTGAGGTTTTCAGCTATAATTTAATAATATAGCTATTCCGTATGCCTAAGGATGAAGAGAAAGGAATAGAAGGGAGAAGGAATAATATTAATGGCCACACATGGTGTCCTGTGCTTTCTGCTTGGTACTTTGTCTTCCAGTGATAACTTATTCATATAGTACAATGCAGTTAGTAAGCTATTTTTTTATACACTAGGTCTCAAGTGTCCTCTGCCTTATAGTGCAGGCATCAATCTATTTTGATCTGTTTGTGCAACTTTATAAAAGAGAATATTTTATTTGAAGCCTAGGAGTTTCTGATTCTATAATAAGAAATTGCACCTAGACCATCCAACTCTGAACTTCTCTTAATCTCAAACTTTTCTATCCTCAGGTAATTCATGTGCTTTCAAATGTTTTTGTGTGTATTAGGTTTATTAGCACTAATTTCATGACTTTCAAAATGTGGTTGCTTTCATATCCAAATAGCTCAAAAATAGGTCTCTACCAGTGATCTTGGGCAAATTATAATAGCACTTTGCTACTTATTACATACATATAACTTATTTTTCAAAATGATTTTTCACCAGTTACATTATTTCCTTTTCCCCCAGAGGTGAGCAGAACAAGTATTTTTCATCTCCATTTACAGATAAGGAAAACAAGATGGGAGGTGTCAAGTGCTATAGCCTTGAACCCAGGTCTTCTGTACCCAATTCTAACCCACATTCCTCTTTTGTCTCCAACCTTACCTCCTCTTTGACTCTCACCACACAAAAAATACTTTTAGTTCTCCTGGGAAAGAAACCAGCTATTGCTGGGTATGGTGGACTGCAATCCCAGTGGCTTGGGAGGCTGAGGCAGGAGGATTGTAAGTTCAAAGCCAGCCTCAGTAACTTAGTGAGGCCCTAAGCAATTTTGTGAGACCATGTCTCAAAATAAGAAAATAAAAAAGACCTGGGGGTGTGGCTCAATGGTTAAGTGCCCCTGGGTTCAAATCCCAGGTACCAAAAAAAAGGAAAAAAGAAAAATCCAGCTACACAATGGTACACTTGACCTCATGTAGTTAGAAGCTTTGGATGATTCCCAGAGCTAAAATTGCTAGTTTTCACATCTAGTATGAAAACAGGGAAGGCTTCTGACAAAAATAGCTTTTCCATTACTGTTCTTCAGAACCTCAAGTATTGTTTATCCAGAAAATGCTGTTATTCTGTAGATTTATTGCACATTCAGCATAGGCATAGAACCAGGAAAACTTAAAAATCTTTTAACTCACATCCCAGATCCCTGCCGTAATTTAGGGAAAGAACCAGTATGGATATGGTGGGGTTTTTTTTGTTGTTGTTGTTGTTGTTTTGTTTTCTGTGTAGAGGCATCTGTTATGGAGCCTAAGATGTATGGGGAACTGGGGCCAGGTGAAGGAACTGGGTGAGTAGGTGGAAAGGACATGTTCAGATGAGGGAGGATGTGTTAACAGAAAGAGCGGAGCCTGTGCTTTAGCATCTTGGTTCTTATTCTCCTTGGAAGAATGTCCTTTGTCATGATCATCTGTGATGGTGGCAGGAACATGACACACTGAAGAGGTGGATAGAGGAAGCCTTGTGCCCCCTCTGTATCTGAGCGGGGACAGCATGGGGTATGTAAATGTAAGGAGACACAGCTGATCTGTAGAGAATCTCTCAGAGCCCATGAATATTTCTCTTCTAGTCTTGGGCTTTTATTGAGTATTGGGCAATTGGCTGTCCTAAACAGAGTTCTTATATACAGTGTGGAATATTCTGAGTTAAGTAGCACTTTGTCAAAAAAGATGTCTTTTTTTTCTTTGTGTTGTTGCCACTTCATAGGTTTAATTATGAAATTATTTTTCTTTCTTCCAAATGACACTTAAATGTTTGGCTGGAATGTACGGCTGTGGACTGACAAAAAGCTGTCCATCAGTCTTCTGTTATCAAAAGTAGTCTCTTCTTTTTTGACAGTTCAAGATGCATCTGTAGGGAATGCAGAAGGATCATTCATGAAGGTGTTACAGGCCCGGAAGAAGAACACTAGCACTGAGCTTTCTATTGAGCCTGAAAAGCCAGCTTCAGATAAAAATGGTGTCACCTTTTCGGGATTCTTAAATGAACAGCTAGACTTCAATGATGAAAGTGATGTTATAAGTGCATTAAATTACATATTGCCATATTTCTCAGAGGGAAATCTAGAAGATGTAGAGTCAACATTATTGCCATTCATTAAACTGCTTTTTTCAAACGTACAAGATGGAGGTAATGCCATGGAATATTTGAAGAACAATACAAATAACTCCTCTCTTTCAACTGCATCCAACAATTCAACTTATAAAAACAAATTAAAGAAGCTTTATTTTCTGGAAAATTTGTTAGATGCAGAAATTCAGGAAAAAATTGATGAGGTGAAAAAAAAAGAAAAAACTGCCATGCTTATGCAATCTAGGCTTTTAGGTCCCAAATTCAAACGCCAAATCTTTCGAAAGAAATTGGAAACTGCCCAACCACAGGAAAACAGCCTAGCAGAGATTGGGAGTGTAGAGAAAAGGCTGCAGAGAGTGAACAGAGTCCTCAAGGGGCCGAAGGGCATATGGAAAAGACACTTCAATGAAATGAGAAAACAGAGTATGGGAAGGAAACAGAGTGCCCGGGCACTTGCGGAGAATGTTGCCCAAGAAGGCAGGCTCAGGAGACCAATCCCAAGGGAACTAGAGCAGCTTCACAAGGTGTGGAGGCCCAGGAAGTCAGTGGGAAACTCCCTCCTGGACGCTTCATTTACAAATGAACGTAAGGCAGCAGTCTCTTCTTTTTTCAAACAATACTCCTTGGGCAAATCTCCCACCTCCAGCATTTCAAAATTACAGCCTGAGATTAGAAGCAAAACAAAAGACTTAACCTACACCCTTTTTGTTTTAGAAGGGGCAAATGCTCGAGTTAAAAGCAGGAAGGCTGATAAACCAGTCACGCGTTCCAAAAAAACTCACAGCTTTCATAAAACTTACCCTCTTGCAGCCCACAGAATACCCAAGGCCAAAGTGAGTCGAAAGTTCAGGAAGGATAATTTGCACAATAGACTGATGCTTGCAAAGAGGCCCCCATTCTCTGCAATAAGGAGCCTCATAAATTCCCCCCCACAAGGGGCCTTTTCATCTTTAGGAGACCTGAATTCTCAGGAGAATCCTTTCTCAGGATTACATGCTCTTTCAGAACCTATAGAAAGTGTTCCTGCAGAAAACAATACTGCAAAAATTCCTTCTGAAAGAAGTATTTTTGAAGCAAACATTACTGTGTTGGATGAACCCACCTCTGAAAATGCAACCTATGAAAACGCTGCTGCAGAGGCTGTAGATTCTGCTGTGACTCCTTTCAACATAATGCCAACTGTTCAACAAACCAATGAGACACAATGGGAATACCTCAACGCGAACACTGACTCACAACCCAAGCCTGAAGACTTATCCTACCCATTGAGGGCATCCCCAGGTGATCAGTTTGAAATTCAGCTAAACCAGCAACTTCGGTCCCTCATCCCCAACAATGACGTGAGAAGGCTCATTTCTCATGTTATTCGGACTTTGAAATTGGACTGCTCTGAGCCCTATGTGCAACTGGCCTGTGCCAAGCTCATCTCCAGAACAGGCCTCCTGATGAAGCTTCTCAGTGAGCAGCAAGAAATCAAGGTGTCCAAGGCCGAATGGGATACGGACCAGTGGAAAACTGAGAACTATATCAATGAGAGCACAGAAGCCCAGGGTGATAACAAAGAGCATGAGGAGACAAGTGAGGTGAGGGCAACTATTGAACAAGAAGCCCAGACTTTTTCATCATTTAGGTTATACAATTGAAGCATTCAAGCAGGAAGACCAGGGGCTTCTAGTCCACATCTTGTCTTGGCCACATAACTTTGCCCAAGACAGTGATCCCCATTTTGTTCCATTAGAGAATAAAGTGGACTTAACACACAAGATAAACAAATAATAGGAAAAAAATGTGTGATAATAAGATGTAACATATTAAATTTGGTGTGTTCTTTAAGAAACTGCAAGCTATTCACCTGGAAGAATGGAAATTTTGAATAGTTAACTTTCATCCTTTCCAGTCTCTTTTTTACTTAATAAAAATTATTCTTTTTCTTTCTTTTAGCTTACAAAAGGAGTCCCGGGATATGGTTATAACAACAAACTCATCTTGGCAATATCTGTGACTGTAGTGGTGACGATTTTGATTATAATTTTCTGTCTGATTGAGGTAAGGACAACAATCAATTCAGGTTCCAGAATACATCTTATCATTGTAATAGATTTAGAACGTATACCCTGAAAATCAAAGCTCCTTCCCCACCTACTACTTGACATTTCTCTTCAGTCACTAACACTGAGTTATGCTTTGTTCTTTTATTGAAAAATATATTCTAGGGATTTTTATTTGTTTTACTTTTTGGTACCAGGGATTGAACCCAGGGGTGTTTGAACATTGAGCCACATCTCCAGCCCTTTTTTGTATTTTACTTAGAGACAGGGTCTCACTGAGTTGCTTAGTACCTCGATCAATTGATGAGGCTGGCTTTGAACTCATAATCCTTTTGCCTCAGCCTCCCAAGCAGCTGGGATTATAAGTGTGCTTCACAGTGCCCAGCCCCAGAGACTTTTAAAGGAACTTCATTTCCAGGGAATCTTTGAGAAATTGAAACCAAGAGAACAAGCTATAATTTCTTAAGAAATTAAGACTAATGTGGCCAGAGATGTCATCGTAGCAAAATTTATCCAACCCAAAACCATGTCCACAATTTGTTACTCTCATTTTTGTAAAGTTTTGATATACTCTCATTCTACCACTGATTTCTTTCCTTGTTACTGAAATGACAAGAGATGACTTCACTCTCAAGCAGCAGTCATTACCCTGGGGTAAAAGGAGAGGGCTAAAAGATAAAAGTGCTATATGTAGACTCAGTGGATCCACACAGCTTCCTCCTCCTCCAGTGTGTGAGGTATTGTCTGAGTAGGTGTTCAGTTAAAGCACTGCAGCTAAATTCTCATCAGGCTACTACAGAGCAGGTCCTAGTGATAATAGTATATTCCTGGCTTTGGCTTCTGTTTACCTTCTGTTTGCTTACATGATGGTTTATTACTTTTCTCAATAGGCAGGTTTAGAATATTAAGAGTCATTTAATAAGCTGACAATCTTGATTCTACCCTCCCAATTCAACCACCCAACTTAGCTAGTTTGCCTTTTCTACTGTAATAGCAGTCCTCCATTCCAGCCAGAGCAGCCTCTCCATATACCCGTCACACCATGCTCATTCCTTGCCTATCTAAAATTCCCTTACTTTGCCATGTCTGTGGAAGTTTTATGAATCTGTCAAAAACCAACTCAAGTTCATCTTTCTTCACAAAGCCTTCTCTGAATACCCCAGTTCTCCTGGACCTATGCCAACTATGAGATTTGTCTCCATTTCTTGAGGTGATTGTGAAGCTTTGTCCTTCCCCTCAGAATTTAAATTTTTGGTAAACAATTTTTTAAAAGATGGCTATAGGAGAGAGAAACACCAACATCTCTGCTCCATTAATGGAGTGGAACAGAGATATATAAGGATCAGATGGCTCAGACTTGAATAGAAACCTGATCAGAATGGGTGTTTTCAAATAAAAATCCAGTTCCATGTTGTTTTTCATTGTCCCATCACTACACAACCGAAGCAGGTACTTCATGGAGTATTAAGGTAATATGAAACCAAAATGAGTTTCCATTAGTATGATAGAAAGTACAACTCTGAATTAGTTCAAAGACATGTATTAATTAGAGGAGTAACTGTCTTTCAAATGATTGGAAAGGTATCTTTTTCTTCTAGTATTAAAACTGGGTTAGAAAAATAGAATAAAGGACTAGGGGTATAGCTCAGTGTTAAAGTGCTTGCTTAGCATGCACAAGGCCCTGGGTTCAATCCCCTGTACCACACACACACACACACACACACACACACACACACATGCACGTGTGAAAGAAAAACCAAATTAAGCCAGGAACATGAGAATATTCCCTTTAATTTTAAAAATTACATGCAGAAATTAATACTTGTAGCTCATAATCTTGAACTTGATAAAACTGTAAAAGGTCACATAATAATTATCCTACTGTCAGGAAAGACTATCTCAAAACCTGTCAAGATATAAAGTTGTATATTTTACTTATGAAAGTGAGACTCAAGAGAAAAGTGGGCAGGGTTAAAAACTCTAAAAAATTAAAATATAAGTCCAAAGGTTTAGAATTTAAACAAAAACTAGGTATTCGATATTATCAATTCTGGATTCTATTTATTCATACTAATAAGATAGCTAATATCTAATCAAGGCAATATTTTCCTTTTACTTTTCCTAGAGATTTATCCTGCAATAAAATACAATCTATCGAAAGACGTACATTTGAACCACTACCTTTTTTGCAATTTATGTAAGTTACAAGTATAACTTGATGATATTTGAAATTTTATAAACCCCCTTGCTACTCATTTGAAATTATGATTAAAAATTTATTAGTAAAAAGTTACTAAATTTATATAGCAAATCTTTTTAGTATCTAGCAAAGATAAGTATGAGAATTATTATACATAGATTGAAATGAGTCATTACAGAGCAGTGGTTCAATTAGTGTGATTTCATACCCAGGTGACATTTTGGCATCTAGTGGCCAGACACCAGGGATGCTGCTAAACATCTACAATATACAGGACAAAACTCCACAACAAGAATTTTCCAGCCCAAAATGTCAATAGCATTGAAGTTGTGAAGCCCTGTTTTAGAGAAGTAAATATCACAAGTATTTTTTGAGCATTCACTGTTTTATAGCTAAGGCTCTGCATGTATAAACGCAGAAATATAAGTCATAAGTCAGGATCTTCCACAGCAAGATTTCTTTAGTGTGTGGAAAAAGTATTGAGGTTACATTTCATCATATATAAGTTAGAATCACTGCCAAATGATAAATGTTCTGAAAGAATATCTTTTTTCTTCTCCTTCTTCTTTGGCTTTCTTTTTTGTAGAAACCTTGGTTGCAATTTACTCACAGAACTGGGCTTTGGAACATTTCAGGCATGGCATGGACTGCAGTTTTTACACAAGTTGTAAGTGAAATAGAAGATACACGCATGTACAAAAAAAACCCCCAAAACTATGTGTTAAAAACGTTATACAGTTATTGGTTAGCTTGATGTAAGCCCTGTCTTATTCTGAGAAGTATGTCTTAAGATCCATTCATTCTTTTCAAATGAGGAAACTAAGGTACAGAGAAGCCAAGAGACTTGTAATTTATATAGGACATGCTCTGCTTTCCCTAGCACTGATCTCTGGCATAGATAATAGAAAGCATCATGCAAGCAACATCCAAATTAGCATTGCCATGGTAGTCTCAGTGATGATGCTCTGACATGTGAATTGTCCTTGAATTTCATTTTTGAGTTTAACTCTGATTCAATCTCACATTTAGAGTCCCTAACTGCTTAAATATATGCAACAGGGCTACAAAGAATGAAGTTTAGCATAAAGCCCTCCAGGGAGCACAGATGCAGGTGCTTTCTCAATGGAAAGCAGAAACGAATTGGCTCAGGGGACCTCTCTCCCCAATCACCCAGAGCATTATTTTTCTAAAAATACCTGCCTCTGAAGTCATGAATTGTATGTAGGCAGCAAGAGGTGTGAGAAAGATGATGTTTATGATATAGTGTAAAAAACATTTGTAAAGAAAATACATTGCTCTGACCTAATTACATATACTTTCTTTCCTGACTACCCTCAACAAGAAGTATGGGTTTTATTTCCTTTCAGCTCAAAAGGAAATTTTGTTTTTACTTATTTATTTGATTTGTTTTGTTTTTCGGTGCTGGGGATGGAACCCAGGGCCTTGGGCATTCTAGCCAAGCACTCTGGCACTGAGCAACATATACCCCTAACCCCTGAAAGGGATTTAAGACTCAAGGTGAAAGTTCTCCCCTCAACTCAATTTTGGAAAAAATTGTTCACCTGTCTCGTGGATCAGAAATCCAGGTTCACATGGTTCATTTTGGGTTCCATGAAGGGATGGTTATGGTATGCCTGGAGCTGGATTAACTTTTCCTTCAGATGCTCATTTATTGCAGCCACCTCCTCCCCCTCATCAATTTGCTGAAGCCTAACTTGGGGAAAGAATATGGAGAGTCTACTTTTCAAACAAAGCAGGGATGGGTGGTGGGTCAGAAAGACTCATAATGGAGGAGGCACCAACTTATCTCTAGTTTCTGTGTTCATCTGAACAGAAAAAGGCATTTGCTTCATGATGAGAACTCAGAGCCAACTGGCAATGGACATTAACACTCATATCATGCAATGCGAATGGAGCTCTGCCTCTCAGACCAATTCATAGTTGCTTTCATAGATTGGCACATTGAGCCAGACAAGGTGCACAGCTGTGGTCCCAGCCATTTAGGAGGCTAAGACAGGAGTTCAAGGCCAATCTGGGCAACATAGTAAGACCTGTCTCTTAAAAAAGGGGTCAGAAATGAGTTCAAATTCCAGCTTTGCTTCTTACTAGTTTGGTGAACCTGAAAAAAGATGTGCCAAGAGCTTATTAGTAAAGTACCACTGTTTAAATGGTAGTAATAATCATATCTCTTCCAGATGAAATAAAAAATGAAACATATTATATGGAAAACTAGTACTGGTTGATAATCCTAAATGTTAAGTTTACTTTTTTCCCCCTGACTTTAAAGTGCTTCTCCTTCATTCACCTACACAGGTCCAGATGGATGGCTTATTTTTTTAAATATTCTTTTAGTTACTTCATTGGTTCTAACAATACAAGCTCCATGAGTTTAGAAACTGAAGGACTCTACAAGGTAGAAAGGCAGGCTCTATTCAGATAGAGCATATTCACATGCTGACTTGTCTATGACACATCAATATTGTGCCAAGAACATAAGCACAAAGAACAAATAAGAGGGAAATCCAAGATTTATCCCTGTTATATATTCCACTACTGAGAATATCCATGAGGTAGGTGTGCCCTACTTCTAGGGTTTTTGACCTGAAAATTCTTTGCCATATTTTTTTCTTTGTGTTCACTTTTTTTCCCCTCCTTTTTTCTTTTTCTTTCTCTTTTCCACTTTATCTTCTAGAGAGCTGGATAATTCCCAAATAAAAAAGTGCCTTATAAAATTCTAAGGGTGATTTATATATAAAGACAAAATATTTTTTAAACATATAAGTTCTTTCTAAAAAAGTAGTCTCGGGCTGGGGATGTGGCTCAAGTGGTGGCGCGCTCGCCTGGCATGCGTGCGGGTTCGATCCTCAGCACCACATACCAACAAAGATGTTGTGTCCGCCGAGAACTAAAAAACAAATATTAAAAATTCTCTCTTTCTCTCTCTCTCCTCTCTCACTCTCTCTTTAAAAAAAAAAAGTAGTCTCATGCATGTTGAAAATATAATTTTAATTCCATTGCATGTTTCAGAATTCTCAGTCGTAATCCTCTGACAACTGTTGAAGATTCATATCTTTTTAAATTGCCAGCATTAAAATATCTGTAAGTATTACAACAATTTTAAACTCAAGATATGATTTCTGCTCTTCTTGTTTACTTCATCAAAGGGTTAAGTATTTTGTATTAATACTAGAAAGTCATAATTTTAATTTTAATTAGTTGCTGGAGAAAAATGTCATGGTAAAGAAGAGTTAAGGAAGGATATATCATGGGGCAAGACAGCCATCAGAAGAAGGCAGCCATATTAAAGAACACTTACAGATATGGAACATGTAAACACATGTAAGAATATATTATTTATCCCAGAAAGCAAAGAGGAATACATGTATATTATTTTTAAAAAAGAAAAAAAGAGGGGCTTGGGTTGTAGCTCAGTGGTAGAGCGCTTGCCTTGCATGCGTGAGGCACTGGGTTCAATCCTCGACACAACATAAAAATATATAAATTAAGATATTGTGTCCATCTATATCCAAAAAAAAAAGAAAGAAATGATGCAATATGAAAATAAGAAGTAAGATGATGATTTAAAAAAGATGTAAGTTCTATTTTTCAATGCCAAGATCATTATTTGATGGTGCAAATAGTAAACTTACGTATCTTCAATAAGAGCTTTATGGAATTATCTTCTATGCGAAATAAACTCTTAAGGCAGCTTGTTTTATGAGAAGCCAAAATAGAAGTTATCACATGTCCTTGAAATATTTTTTCAAGTATAGAATATTTATTGGGGTTCATCATGAATATCTTGGCTTTCTCTTTCAGAGACATGGGAACAACTCAAGTATCGCTTTCGACAATTGAGAATATCCTCCTGATGACTCTTGAATTGGAAAAACTGTAAGTTATTTTTTTTCTTAGATTTATTTTACTTGATTTTTTTAGGTCTCTTTTCATATCTTGAATTTAAAATTATTTTAATACATTATTTTCTTAACTTTATTGAGGTATAATTTTCATGTAATAAAATTCACACTGTAAGCGTACAGTTTGATGTATAGTAATGTAGTTACCACCACCTGATGATATAGAACATTTGTCATCCCCAAAATAGCCCCTTACATTGCTTTGCATTCATCCACTCCTCCTACACCAGCCCCTACAAACCACCAAATCTTTTATCTTTCCCTATAGTTTAAAATTTTCCAGAATGTCTTATAAATAAAATCATCTAGTAGTAGATTTTTAGCTTCTTTCACTTAGCATAATTCTTAGCATATCTATTATCAGAATAGAAGAGTTGCAGTTTCTCCATGTCTTCATCTAATCCTTGTTTCAAGTTATTCCTTGTTTCAAGGAATAATATTTTTTTAGCCTTTCTACTAGTAGGAATGTAGTGGTATCTCATTGTGGTTTTAATTTGCATTTCTTTAATAGCTGATGATATTTAATATCTATTTTTATGCACGTTTCTTCTCTTTATGCTTTTACATGTTCAAAGTGTCCAGATTTGGCCAATGTGATCTCTATTGTTGTTTAACCACACAATGTGAGTTAAACTAAGCTATTGTTTATGCCAGAATAATGTCTACCATTTACCACTCTCAAACGGAATTGAGATATGGACTCTAGTAGTTGGAGACTTATTCAGATCCTTCTTAGAATTCTATCTTTCTGTGCACTCCTAACCCAGAGCAAGATTTTAAGTTGAAAGGAGATGTTTTTACTGTCACCCAATTCTAATTTCTTTTTTTATTTAGGCCTTCCATACCCACTGCCATGCTTTCCTTTCTGGTGGGCATCTCCCTCCTCCTTCCTATATATTTACAGTATTCAAGAGCCACATGCCAGGCACCATGGCACATGCCTATAATCCTGTCTGCTCAGGAGGCTGAGGCAAGAGGATCATGAGTTCAAAGCCAGCCTCAGCAACTTAGCAAGGCCCTAAGCAATTTAGTAAGACCCTGTCTCAAAAAATAAAAAGGGCTGAGAACACGGCTCAGTGGTTAAGCACTTTTGGATCCAATCCCTGGTACAAAAATAATAATTAAAAAAGCAGTTTACCATTGGTTTCTTGTCCAGGCTATATGTATCAAGAACTCCTTTCTACACTGTCCTGTGGTAGCCTTGGACTGTTCTTCTACTACTCAAGTAACTCCTTTTCCATTAACTTAATCCTCTGTGTTTCTATTTATAGGATCTTACCTAGCCATTTGGCCTGCTGCCTCTGCCAGTTTAAAAATAATATTGAAGTTGTCTGCAAGACAGTGAAGCTGCGATGTGACAGTGCATGTCGGACAAACAATACACGTTGCCGTGAGTCTGAATTGCCTGATGAGAAATGTCTTAACTTTTGTTTTGTTATTCAACTTTTAACTGGTGATCATAGATTTTTCAAACTAATGATGAAACTGCTTTATTTTTATTTATTTATCTAGAATTCAACTCCCTAAATTTCTGGATTGCTCTCTTGCTCAAAGTGAGGTTTTCAGCTATAATTTAATAATATAGCTATTCCGTATGCCTAAGGATGAAGAGAAAGGAATAGAAGGGAGAAGGAATAATATTAATGGCCACACATGGTGTCCTGTGCTTTCTGCTTGGTACTTTGTCTTCCAGTGATAACTTATTCATATAGTACAATGCAGTTAGTAAGCTATTTTTTTATACACTAGGTCTCAAGTGTCCTCTGCCTTATAGTGCAGGCATCAATCTATTTTGATCTGTTTGTGCAACTTTATAAAAGAGAATATTTTATTTGAAGCCTAGGAGTTTCTGATTCTATAATAAGAAATTGCACCTAGACCATCCAACTCTGAACTTCTCTTAATCTCAAACTTTTCTATCCTCAGGTAATTCATGTGCTTTCAAATGTTTTTGTGTGTATTAGGTTTATTAGCACTAATTTCATGACTTTCAAAATGTGGTTGCTTTCATATCCAAATAGCTCAAAAATAGGTCTCTACCAGTGATCTTGGGCAAATTATAATAGCACTTTGCTACTTATTACATACATATAACTTATTTTTCAAAATGATTTTTCACCAGTTACATTATTTCCTTTTCCCCCAGAGGTGAGCAGAACAAGTATTTTTCATCTCCATTTACAGATAAGGAAAACAAGATGGGAGGTGTCAAGTGCTATAGCCTTGAACCCAGGTCTTCTGTACCCAATTCTAACCCACATTCCTCTTTTGTCTCCAACCTTACCTCCTCTTTGACTCTCACCACACAAAAAATACTTTTAGTTCTCCTGGGAAAGAAACCAGCTATTGCTGGGTATGGTGGACTGCAATCCCAGTGGCTTGGGAGGCTGAGGCAGGAGGATTGTAAGTTCAAAGCCAGCCTCAGTAACTTAGTGAGGCCCTAAGCAATTTTGTGAGACCATGTCTCAAAATAAGAAAATAAAAAAGACCTGGGGGTGTGGCTCAATGGTTAAGTGCCCCTGGGTTCAAATCCCAGGTACCAAAAAAAAGGAAAAAAGAAAAATCCAGCTACACAATGGTACACTTGACCTCATGTAGTTAGAAGCTTTGGATGATTCCCAGAGCTAAAATTGCTAGTTTTCACATCTAGTATGAAAACAGGGAAGGCTTCTGACAAAAATAGCTTTTCCATTACTGTTCTTCAGAACCTCAAGTATTGTTTATCCAGAAAATGCTGTTATTCTGTAGATTTATTGCACATTCAGCATAGGCATAGAACCAGGAAAACTTAAAAATCTTTTAACTCACATCCCAGATCCCTGCCGTAATTTAGGGAAAGAACCAGTATGGATATGGTGGGGTTTTTTTTGTTGTTGTTGTTGTTGTTTTGTTTTCTGTGTAGAGGCATCTGTTATGGAGCCTAAGATGTATGGGGAACTGGGGCCAGGTGAAGGAACTGGGTGAGTAGGTGGAAAGGACATGTTCAGATGAGGGAGGATGTGTTAACAGAAAGAGCGGAGCCTGTGCTTTAGCATCTTGGTTCTTATTCTCCTTGGAAGAATGTCCTTTGTCATGATCATCTGTGATGGTGGCAGGAACATGACACACTGAAGAGGTGGATAGAGGAAGCCTTGTGCCCCCTCTGTATCTGAGCGGGGACAGCATGGGGTATGTAAATGTAAGGAGACACAGCTGATCTGTAGAGAATCTCTCAGAGCCCATGAATATTTCTCTTCTAGTCTTGGGCTTTTATTGAGTATTGGGCAATTGGCTGTCCTAAACAGAGTTCTTATATACAGTGTGGAATATTCTGAGTTAAGTAGCACTTTGTCAAAAAAGATGTCTTTTTTTTCTTTGTGTTGTTGCCACTTCATAGGTTTAATTATGAAATTATTTTTCTTTCTTCCAAATGACACTTAAATGTTTGGCTGGAATGTACGGCTGTGGACTGACAAAAAGCTGTCCATCAGTCTTCTGTTATCAAAAGTAGTCTCTTCTTTTTTGACAGTTCAAGATGCATCTGTAGGGAATGCAGAAGGATCATTCATGAAGGTGTTACAGGCCCGGAAGAAGAACACTAGCACTGAGCTTTCTATTGAGCCTGAAAAGCCAGCTTCAGATAAAAATGGTGTCACCTTTTCGGGATTCTTAAATGAACAGCTAGACTTCAATGATGAAAGTGATGTTATAAGTGCATTAAATTACATATTGCCATATTTCTCAGAGGGAAATCTAGAAGATGTAGAGTCAACATTATTGCCATTCATTAAACTGCTTTTTTCAAACGTACAAGATGGAGGTAATGCCATGGAATATTTGAAGAACAATACAAATAACTCCTCTCTTTCAACTGCATCCAACAATTCAACTTATAAAAACAAATTAAAGAAGCTTTATTTTCTGGAAAATTTGTTAGATGCAGAAATTCAGGAAAAAATTGATGAGGTGAAAAAAAAAGAAAAAACTGCCATGCTTATGCAATCTAGGCTTTTAGGTCCCAAATTCAAACGCCAAATCTTTCGAAAGAAATTGGAAACTGCCCAACCACAGGAAAACAGCCTAGCAGAGATTGGGAGTGTAGAGAAAAGGCTGCAGAGAGTGAACAGAGTCCTCAAGGGGCCGAAGGGCATATGGAAAAGACACTTCAATGAAATGAGAAAACAGAGTATGGGAAGGAAACAGAGTGCCCGGGCACTTGCGGAGAATGTTGCCCAAGAAGGCAGGCTCAGGAGACCAATCCCAAGGGAACTAGAGCAGCTTCACAAGGTGTGGAGGCCCAGGAAGTCAGTGGGAAACTCCCTCCTGGACGCTTCATTTACAAATGAACGTAAGGCAGCAGTCTCTTCTTTTTTCAAACAATACTCCTTGGGCAAATCTCCCACCTCCAGCATTTCAAAATTACAGCCTGAGATTAGAAGCAAAACAAAAGACTTAACCTACACCCTTTTTGTTTTAGAAGGGGCAAATGCTCGAGTTAAAAGCAGGAAGGCTGATAAACCAGTCACGCGTTCCAAAAAAACTCACAGCTTTCATAAAACTTACCCTCTTGCAGCCCACAGAATACCCAAGGCCAAAGTGAGTCGAAAGTTCAGGAAGGATAATTTGCACAATAGACTGATGCTTGCAAAGAGGCCCCCATTCTCTGCAATAAGGAGCCTCATAAATTCCCCCCCACAAGGGGCCTTTTCATCTTTAGGAGACCTGAATTCTCAGGAGAATCCTTTCTCAGGATTACATGCTCTTTCAGAACCTATAGAAAGTGTTCCTGCAGAAAACAATACTGCAAAAATTCCTTCTGAAAGAAGTATTTTTGAAGCAAACATTACTGTGTTGGATGAACCCACCTCTGAAAATGCAACCTATGAAAACGCTGCTGCAGAGGCTGTAGATTCTGCTGTGACTCCTTTCAACATAATGCCAACTGTTCAACAAACCAATGAGACACAATGGGAATACCTCAACGCGAACACTGACTCACAACCCAAGCCTGAAGACTTATCCTACCCATTGAGGGCATCCCCAGGTGATCAGTTTGAAATTCAGCTAAACCAGCAACTTCGGTCCCTCATCCCCAACAATGACGTGAGAAGGCTCATTTCTCATGTTATTCGGACTTTGAAATTGGACTGCTCTGAGCCCTATGTGCAACTGGCCTGTGCCAAGCTCATCTCCAGAACAGGCCTCCTGATGAAGCTTCTCAGTGAGCAGCAAGAAATCAAGGTGTCCAAGGCCGAATGGGATACGGACCAGTGGAAAACTGAGAACTATATCAATGAGAGCACAGAAGCCCAGGGTGATAACAAAGAGCATGAGGAGACAAGTGAGGTGAGGGCAACTATTGAACAAGAAGCCCAGACTTTTTCATCATTTAGGTTATACAATTGAAGCATTCAAGCAGGAAGACCAGGGGCTTCTAGTCCACATCTTGTCTTGGCCACATAACTTTGCCCAAGACAGTGATCCCCATTTTGTTCCATTAGAGAATAAAGTGGACTTAACACACAAGATAAACAAATAATAGGAAAAAAATGTGTGATAATAAGATGTAACATATTAAATTTGGTGTGTTCTTTAAGAAACTGCAAGCTATTCACCTGGAAGAATGGAAATTTTGAATAGTTAACTTTCATCCTTTCCAGTCTCTTTTTTACTTAATAAAAATTATTCTTTTTCTTTCTTTTAGCTTACAAAAGGAGTCCCGGGATATGGTTATAACAACAAACTCATCTTGGCAATATCTGTGACTGTAGTGGTGACGATTTTGATTATAATTTTCTGTCTGATTGAGGTAAGGACAACAATCAATTCAGGTTCCAGAATACATCTTATCATTGTAATAGATTTAGAACGTATACCCTGAAAATCAAAGCTCCTTCCCCACCTACTACTTGACATTTCTCTTCAGTCACTAACACTGAGTTATGCTTTGTTCTTTTATTGAAAAATATATTCTAGGGATTTTTATTTGTTTTACTTTTTGGTACCAGGGATTGAACCCAGGGGTGTTTGAACATTGAGCCACATCTCCAGCCCTTTTTTGTATTTTACTTAGAGACAGGGTCTCACTGAGTTGCTTAGTACCTCGATCAATTGATGAGGCTGGCTTTGAACTCATAATCCTTTTGCCTCAGCCTCCCAAGCAGCTGGGATTATAAGTGTGCTTCACAGTGCCCAGCCCCAGAGACTTTTAAAGGAACTTCATTTCCAGGGAATCTTTGAGAAATTGAAACCAAGAGAACAAGCTATAATTTCTTAAGAAATTAAGACTAATGTGGCCAGAGATGTCATCGTAGCAAAATTTATCCAACCCAAAACCATGTCCACAATTTGTTACTCTCATTTTTGTAAAGTTTTGATATACTCTCATTCTACCACTGATTTCTTTCCTTGTTACTGAAATGACAAGAGATGACTTCACTCTCAAGCAGCAGTCATTACCCTGGGGTAAAAGGAGAGGGCTAAAAGATAAAAGTGCTATATGTAGACTCAGTGGATCCACACAGCTTCCTCCTCCTCCAGTGTGTGAGGTATTGTCTGAGTAGGTGTTCAGTTAAAGCACTGCAGCTAAATTCTCATCAGGCTACTACAGAGCAGGTCCTAGTGATAATAGTATATTCCTGGCTTTGGCTTCTGTTTACCTTCTGTTTGCTTACATGATGGTTTATTACTTTTCTCAATAGGCAGGTTTAGAATATTAAGAGTCATTTAATAAGCTGACAATCTTGATTCTACCCTCCCAATTCAACCACCCAACTTAGCTAGTTTGCCTTTTCTACTGTAATAGCAGTCCTCCATTCCAGCCAGAGCAGCCTCTCCATATACCCGTCACACCATGCTCATTCCTTGCCTATCTAAAATTCCCTTACTTTGCCATGTCTGTGGAAGTTTTATGAATCTGTCAAAAACCAACTCAAGTTCATCTTTCTTCACAAAGCCTTCTCTGAATACCCCAGTTCTCCTGGACCTATGCCAACTATGAGATTTGTCTCCATTTCTTGAGGTGATTGTGAAGCTTTGTCCTTCCCCTCAGAATTTAAATTTTTGGTAAACAATTTTTTAAAAGATGGCTATAGGAGAGAGAAACACCAACATCTCTGCTCCATTAATGGAGTGGAACAGAGATATATAAGGATCAGATGGCTCAGACTTGAATAGAAACCTGATCAGAATGGGTGTTTTCAAATAAAAATCCAGTTCCATGTTGTTTTTCATTGTCCCATCACTACACAACCGAAGCAGGTACTTCATGGAGTATTAAGGTAATATGAAACCAAAATGAGTTTCCATTAGTATGATAGAAAGTACAACTCTGAATTAGTTCAAAGACATGTATTAATTAGAGGAGTAACTGTCTTTCAAATGATTGGAAAGGTATCTTTTTCTTCTAGTATTAAAACTGGGTTAGAAAAATAGAATAAAGGACTAGGGGTATAGCTCAGTGTTAAAGTGCTTGCTTAGCATGCACAAGGCCCTGGGTTCAATCCCCTGTACCACACACACACACACACACACACACACACACACACATGCACGTGTGAAAGAAAAACCAAATTAAGCCAGGAACATGAGAATATTCCCTTTAATTTTAAAAATTACATGCAGAAATTAATACTTGTAGCTCATAATCTTGAACTTGATAAAACTGTAAAAGGTCACATAATAATTATCCTACTGTCAGGAAAGACTATCTCAAAACCTGTCAAGATATAAAGTTGTATATTTTACTTATGAAAGTGAGACTCAAGAGAAAAGTGGGCAGGGTTAAAAACTCTAAAAAATTAAAATATAAGTCCAAAGGTTTAGAATTTAAACAAAAACTAGGTATTCGATATTATCAATTCTGGATTCTATTTATTCATACTAATAAGATAGCTAATATCTAATCAAGGCAATATTTTCCTTTTACTTTTCCTAGAGATTTATCCTGCAATAAAATACAATCTATCGAAAGACGTACATTTGAACCACTACCTTTTTTGCAATTTATGTAAGTTACAAGTATAACTTGATGATATTTGAAATTTTATAAACCCCCTTGCTACTCATTTGAAATTATGATTAAAAATTTATTAGTAAAAAGTTACTAAATTTATATAGCAAATCTTTTTAGTATCTAGCAAAGATAAGTATGAGAATTATTATACATAGATTGAAATGAGTCATTACAGAGCAGTGGTTCAATTAGTGTGATTTCATACCCAGGTGACATTTTGGCATCTAGTGGCCAGACACCAGGGATGCTGCTAAACATCTACAATATACAGGACAAAACTCCACAACAAGAATTTTCCAGCCCAAAATGTCAATAGCATTGAAGTTGTGAAGCCCTGTTTTAGAGAAGTAAATATCACAAGTATTTTTTGAGCATTCACTGTTTTATAGCTAAGGCTCTGCATGTATAAACGCAGAAATATAAGTCATAAGTCAGGATCTTCCACAGCAAGATTTCTTTAGTGTGTGGAAAAAGTATTGAGGTTACATTTCATCATATATAAGTTAGAATCACTGCCAAATGATAAATGTTCTGAAAGAATATCTTTTTTCTTCTCCTTCTTCTTTGGCTTTCTTTTTTGTAGAAACCTTGGTTGCAATTTACTCACAGAACTGGGCTTTGGAACATTTCAGGCATGGCATGGACTGCAGTTTTTACACAAGTTGTAAGTGAAATAGAAGATACACGCATGTACAAAAAAAACCCCCAAAACTATGTGTTAAAAACGTTATACAGTTATTGGTTAGCTTGATGTAAGCCCTGTCTTATTCTGAGAAGTATGTCTTAAGATCCATTCATTCTTTTCAAATGAGGAAACTAAGGTACAGAGAAGCCAAGAGACTTGTAATTTATATAGGACATGCTCTGCTTTCCCTAGCACTGATCTCTGGCATAGATAATAGAAAGCATCATGCAAGCAACATCCAAATTAGCATTGCCATGGTAGTCTCAGTGATGATGCTCTGACATGTGAATTGTCCTTGAATTTCATTTTTGAGTTTAACTCTGATTCAATCTCACATTTAGAGTCCCTAACTGCTTAAATATATGCAACAGGGCTACAAAGAATGAAGTTTAGCATAAAGCCCTCCAGGGAGCACAGATGCAGGTGCTTTCTCAATGGAAAGCAGAAACGAATTGGCTCAGGGGACCTCTCTCCCCAATCACCCAGAGCATTATTTTTCTAAAAATACCTGCCTCTGAAGTCATGAATTGTATGTAGGCAGCAAGAGGTGTGAGAAAGATGATGTTTATGATATAGTGTAAAAAACATTTGTAAAGAAAATACATTGCTCTGACCTAATTACATATACTTTCTTTCCTGACTACCCTCAACAAGAAGTATGGGTTTTATTTCCTTTCAGCTCAAAAGGAAATTTTGTTTTTACTTATTTATTTGATTTGTTTTGTTTTTCGGTGCTGGGGATGGAACCCAGGGCCTTGGGCATTCTAGCCAAGCACTCTGGCACTGAGCAACATATACCCCTAACCCCTGAAAGGGATTTAAGACTCAAGGTGAAAGTTCTCCCCTCAACTCAATTTTGGAAAAAATTGTTCACCTGTCTCGTGGATCAGAAATCCAGGTTCACATGGTTCATTTTGGGTTCCATGAAGGGATGGTTATGGTATGCCTGGAGCTGGATTAACTTTTCCTTCAGATGCTCATTTATTGCAGCCACCTCCTCCCCCTCATCAATTTGCTGAAGCCTAACTTGGGGAAAGAATATGGAGAGTCTACTTTTCAAACAAAGCAGGGATGGGTGGTGGGTCAGAAAGACTCATAATGGAGGAGGCACCAACTTATCTCTAGTTTCTGTGTTCATCTGAACAGAAAAAGGCATTTGCTTCATGATGAGAACTCAGAGCCAACTGGCAATGGACATTAACACTCATATCATGCAATGCGAATGGAGCTCTGCCTCTCAGACCAATTCATAGTTGCTTTCATAGATTGGCACATTGAGCCAGACAAGGTGCACAGCTGTGGTCCCAGCCATTTAGGAGGCTAAGACAGGAGTTCAAGGCCAATCTGGGCAACATAGTAAGACCTGTCTCTTAAAAAAGGGGTCAGAAATGAGTTCAAATTCCAGCTTTGCTTCTTACTAGTTTGGTGAACCTGAAAAAAGATGTGCCAAGAGCTTATTAGTAAAGTACCACTGTTTAAATGGTAGTAATAATCATATCTCTTCCAGATGAAATAAAAAATGAAACATATTATATGGAAAACTAGTACTGGTTGATAATCCTAAATGTTAAGTTTACTTTTTTCCCCCTGACTTTAAAGTGCTTCTCCTTCATTCACCTACACAGGTCCAGATGGATGGCTTATTTTTTTAAATATTCTTTTAGTTACTTCATTGGTTCTAACAATACAAGCTCCATGAGTTTAGAAACTGAAGGACTCTACAAGGTAGAAAGGCAGGCTCTATTCAGATAGAGCATATTCACATGCTGACTTGTCTATGACACATCAATATTGTGCCAAGAACATAAGCACAAAGAACAAATAAGAGGGAAATCCAAGATTTATCCCTGTTATATATTCCACTACTGAGAATATCCATGAGGTAGGTGTGCCCTACTTCTAGGGTTTTTGACCTGAAAATTCTTTGCCATATTTTTTTCTTTGTGTTCACTTTTTTCCCCTCCTTTTTTCTTTTTCTTTCTCTTTTCCACTTTATCTTCTAGAGAGCTGGATAATTCCCAAATAAAAAAGTGCCTTATAAAATTCTAAGGGTGATTTATATATAAAGACAAAATATTTTTTAAACATATAAGTTCTTTCTAAAAAAGTAGTCTCGGGCTGGGGATGTGGCTCAAGTGGTGGCGCGCTCGCCTGGCATGCGTGCGGGTTCGATCCTCAGCACCACATACCAACAAAGATGTTGTGTCCGCCGAGAACTAAAAAACAAATATTAAAAATTCTCTCTTTCTCTCTCTCTCCTCTCTCACTCTCTCTTTAAAAAAAAAAAGTAGTCTCATGCATGTTGAAAATATAATTTTAATTCCATTGCATGTTTCAGAATTCTCAGTCGTAATCCTCTGACAACTGTTGAAGATTCATATCTTTTTAAATTGCCAGCATTAAAATATCTGTAAGTATTACAACAATTTTAAACTCAAGATATGATTTCTGCTCTTCTTGTTTACTTCATCAAAGGGTTAAGTATTTTGTATTAATACTAGAAAGTCATAATTTTAATTTTAATTAGTTGCTGGAGAAAAATGTCATGGTAAAGAAGAGTTAAGGAAGGATATATCATGGGGCAAGACAGCCATCAGAAGAAGGCAGCCATATTAAAGAACACTTACAGATATGGAACATGTAAACACATGTAAGAATATATTATTTATCCCAGAAAGCAAAGAGGAATACATGTATATTATTTTTAAAAAAGAAAAAAAGAGGGGCTTGGGTTGTAGCTCAGTGGTAGAGCGCTTGCCTTGCATGCGTGAGGCACTGGGTTCAATCCTCGACACAACATAAAAATATATAAATTAAGATATTGTGTCCATCTATATCCAAAAAAAAAGAAAGAAATGATGCAATATGAAAATAAGAAGTAAGATGATGATTTAAAAAAGATGTAAGTTCTATTTTTCAATGCCAAGATCATTATTTGATGGTGCAAATAGTAAACTTACGTATCTTCAATAAGAGCTTTATGGAATTATCTTCTATGCGAAATAAACTCTTAAGGCAGCTTGTTTTATGAGAAGCCAAAATAGAAGTTATCACATGTCCTTGAAATATTTTTTCAAGTATAGAATATTTATTGGGGTTCATCATGAATATCTTGGCTTTCTCTTTCAGAGACATGGGAACAACTCAAGTATCGCTTTCGACAATTGAGAATATCCTCCTGATGACTCTTGAATTGGAAAAACTGTAAGTTATTTTTTTTCTTAGATTTATTTTACTTGATTTTTTTAGGTCTCTTTTCATATCTTGAATTTAAAATTATTTTAATACATTATTTTCTTAACTTTATTGAGGTATAATTTTCATGTAATAAAATTCACACTGTAAGCGTACAGTTTGATGTATAGTAATGTAGTTACCACCACCTGATGATATAGAACATTTGTCATCCCCAAAATAGCCCCTTACATTGCTTTGCATTCATCCACTCCTCCTACACCAGCCCCTACAAACCACCAAATCTTTTATCTTTCCCTATAGTTTAAAATTTTCCAGAATGTCTTATAAATAAAATCATCTAGTAGTAGATTTTTAGCTTCTTTCACTTAGCATAATTCTTAGCATATCTATTATCAGAATAGAAGAGTTGCAGTTTCTCCATGTCTTCATCTAATCCTTGTTTCAAGTTATTCCTTGTTTCAAGGAATAATATTTTTTTAGCCTTTCTACTAGTAGGAATGTAGTGGTATCTCATTGTGGTTTTAATTTGCATTTCTTTAATAGCTGATGATATTTAATATCTATTTTTATGCACGTTTCTTCTCTTTATGCTTTTACATGTTCAAAGTGTCCAGATTTGGCCAATGTGATCTCTATTGTTGTTTAACCACACAATGTGAGTTAAACTAAGCTATTGTTTATGCCAGAATAATGTCTACCATTTACCACTCTCAAACGGAATTGAGATATGGACTCTAGTAGTTGGAGACTTATTCAGATCCTTCTTAGAATTCTATCTTTCTGTGCACTCCTAACCCAGAGCAAGATTTTAAGTTGAAAGGAGATGTTTTTACTGTCACCCAATTCTAATTTCTTTTTTATTTAGGCCTTCCATACCCACTGCCATGCTTTCCTTTCTGGTGGGCATCTCCCTCCTCCTTCCTATATATTTACAGTATTCAAGAGCCACATGCCAGGCACCATGGCACATGCCTATAATCCTGTCTGCTCAGGAGGCTGAGGCAAGAGGATCATGAGTTCAAAGCCAGCCTCAGCAACTTAGCAAGGCCCTAAGCAATTTAGTAAGACCCTGTCTCAAAAAATAAAAAGGGCTGAGAACACGGCTCAGTGGTTAAGCACTTTTGGATCCAATCCCTGGTACAAAAATAATAATTAAAAAAGCAGTTTACCATTGGTTTCTTGTCCAGGCTATATGTATCAAGAACTCCTTTCTACACTGTCCTGTGGTAGCCTTGGACTGTTCTTCTACTACTCAAGTAACTCCTTTTCCATTAACTTAATCCTCTGTGTTTCTATTTATAGGATCTTACCTAGCCATTTGGCCTGCTGCCTCTGCCAGTTTAAAAATAATATTGAAGTTGTCTGCAAGACAGTGAAGCTGCGATGTGACAGTGCATGTCGGACAAACAATACACGTTGCCGTGAGTCTGAATTGCCTGATGAGAAATGTCTTAACTTTTGTTTTGTTATTCAACTTTTAACTGGTGATCATAGATTTTTCAAACTAATGATGAAACTGCTTTATTTTTATTTATTTATCTAGAATTCAACTCCCTAAATTTCTGGATTGCTCTCTTGCTCAAAGTGAGGTTTTCAGCTATAATTTAATAATATAGCTATTCCGTATGCCTAAGGATGAAGAGAAAGGAATAGAAGGGAGAAGGAATAATATTAATGGCCACACATGGTGTCCTGTGCTTTCTGCTTGGTACTTTGTCTTCCAGTGATAACTTATTCATATAGTACAATGCAGTTAGTAAGCTATTTTTTTATACACTAGGTCTCAAGTGTCCTCTGCCTTATAGTGCAGGCATCAATCTATTTTGATCTGTTTGTGCAACTTTATAAAAGAGAATATTTTATTTGAAGCCTAGGAGTTTCTGATTCTATAATAAGAAATTGCACCTAGACCATCCAACTCTGAACTTCTCTTAATCTCAAACTTTTCTATCCTCAGGTAATTCATGTGCTTTCAAATGTTTTTGTGTGTATTAGGTTTATTAGCACTAATTTCATGACTTTCAAAATGTGGTTGCTTTCATATCCAAATAGCTCAAAAATAGGTCTCTACCAGTGATCTTGGGCAAATTATAATAGCACTTTGCTACTTATTACATACATATAACTTATTTTTCAAAATGATTTTTCACCAGTTACATTATTTCCTTTTCCCCCAGAGGTGAGCAGAACAAGTATTTTTCATCTCCATTTACAGATAAGGAAAACAAGATGGGAGGTGTCAAGTGCTATAGCCTTGAACCCAGGTCTTCTGTACCCAATTCTAACCCACATTCCTCTTTTGTCTCCAACCTTACCTCCTCTTTGACTCTCACCACACAAAAAATACTTTTAGTTCTCCTGGGAAAGAAACCAGCTATTGCTGGGTATGGTGGACTGCAATCCCAGTGGCTTGGGAGGCTGAGGCAGGAGGATTGTAAGTTCAAAGCCAGCCTCAGTAACTTAGTGAGGCCCTAAGCAATTTTGTGAGACCATGTCTCAAAATAAGAAAATAAAAAAGACCTGGGGGTGTGGCTCAATGGTTAAGTGCCCCTGGGTTCAAATCCCAGGTACCAAAAAAAAGGAAAAAAGAAAAATCCAGCTACACAATGGTACACTTGACCTCATGTAGTTAGAAGCTTTGGATGATTCCCAGAGCTAAAATTGCTAGTTTTCACATCTAGTATGAAAACAGGGAAGGCTTCTGACAAAAATAGCATTTCCATTACTGTTCTTCAGAACCTCAAGTATTGTTTATCCAGAAAATGCTGTTATTCTGTAGATTTATTGCACATTCAGCATAGGCATAGAACCAGGAAAACTTAAAAATCTTTTAACTCACATCCCAGATCCCTGCCGTAATTTAGGGAAAGAACCAGTATGGATATGGTGGGGTTTTTTTTTTTGTTGTTGTTGTTGTTTTGTTTTCTGTGTAGAGGCATCTGTTATGGAGCCTAAGATGTATGGGGAACTGGGGCCAGGTGAAGGAACTGGGTGAGTAGGTGGAAAGGACATATTCAGATGAGGGAGGATGTGTTAACAGAAAGAGCGGAGCCTGTGCTTTAGCATCTTGGTTCTTATTCTCCTTGGAAGAATGTCCTTTGTCATGATCATCTGTGATGGTGGCAGGAACATGACACACTGAAGAGGTGGATAGAGGAAGCCTTGTGCCCCCTCTGTATCTGAGCGGGGACAGCATGGGGTATGTAAATGTAAGGAGACACAGCTGATCTGTAGAGAATCTCTCAGAGCCCATGAATATTTCTCTTCTAGTCTTGGGCTTTTATTGAGTATTGGGCAATTGGCTGTCCTAAACAGAGTTCTTATATACAGTGTGGAATATTCTGAGTTAAGTAGCACTTTGTCAAAAAAGATGTCTTTTTTTTCTTTGTGTTGTTGCCACTTCATAGGTTTAATTATGAAATTATTTTTCTTTCTTCCAAATGACACTTAAATGTTTGGCTGGAATGTACGGCTGTGGACTGACAAAAAGCTGTCCATCAGTCTTCTGTTATCAAAAGTAGTCTCTTCTTTTTTGACAGTTCAAGATGCATCTGTAGGGAATGCAGAAGGATCATTCATGAAGGTGTTACAGGCCCGGAAGAAGAACACTAGCACTGAGCTTTCTATTGAGCCTGAAAAGCCAGCTTCAGATAAAAATGGTGTCACCTTTTCGGGATTCTTAAATGAACAGCTAGACTTCAATGATGAAAGTGATGTTATAAGTGCATTAAATTACATATTGCCATATTTCTCAGAGGGAAATCTAGAAGATGTAGAGTCAACATTATTGCCATTCATTAAACTGCTTTTTTCAAACGTACAAGATGGAGGTAATGCCATGGAATATTTGAAGAACAATACAAATAACTCCTCTCTTTCAACTGCATCCAACAATTCAACTTATAAAAACAAATTAAAGAAGCTTTATTTTCTGGAAAATTTGTTAGATGCAGAAATTCAGGAAAAAATTGATGAGGTGAAAAAAAAAGAAAAAACTGCCATGCTTATGCAATCTAGGCTTTTAGGTCCCAAATTCAAACGCCAAATCTTTCGAAAGAAATTGGAAACTGCCCAACCACAGGAAAACAGCCTAGCAGAGATTGGGAGTGTAGAGAAAAGGCTGCAGAGAGTGAACAGAGTCCTCAAGGGGCCGAAGGGCATATGGAAAAGACACTTCAATGAAATGAGAAAACAGAGTATGGGAAGGAAACAGAGTGCCCGGGCACTTGCGGAGAATGTTGCCCAAGAAGGCAGGCTCAGGAGACCAATCCCAAGGGAACTAGAGCAGCTTCACAAGGTGTGGAGGCCCAGGAAGTCAGTGGGAAACTCCCTCCTGGACGCTTCATTTACAAATGAACGTAAGGCAGCAGTCTCTTCTTTTTTCAAACAATACTCCTTGGGCAAATCTCCCACCTCCAGCATTTCAAAATTACAGCCTGAGATTAGAAGCAAAACAAAAGACTTAACCTACACCCTTTTTGTTTTAGAAGGGGCAAATGCTCGAGTTAAAAGCAGGAAGGCTGATAAACCAGTCACGCGTTCCAAAAAAACTCACAGCTTTCATAAAACTTACCCTCTTGCAGCCCACAGAATACCCAAGGCCAAAGTGAGTCGAAAGTTCAGGAAGGATAATTTGCACAATAGACTGATGCTTGCAAAGAGGCCCCCATTCTCTGCAATAAGGAGCCTCATAAATTCCCCCCCACAAGGGGCCTTTTCATCTTTAGGAGACCTGAATTCTCAGGAGAATCCTTTCTCAGGATTACATGCTCTTTCAGAACCTATAGAAAGTGTTCCTGCAGAAAACAATACTGCAAAAATTCCTTCTGAAAGAAGTATTTTTGAAGCAAACATTACTGTGTTGGATGAACCCACCTCTGAAAATGCAACCTATGAAAACGCTGCTGCAGAGGCTGTAGATTCTGCTGTGACTCCTTTCAACATAATGCCAACTGTTCAACAAACCAATGAGACACAATGGGAATACCTCAACGCGAACACTGACTCACAACCCAAGCCTGAAGACTTATCCTACCCATTGAGGGCATCCCCAGGTGATCAGTTTGAAATTCAGCTAAACCAGCAACTTCGGTCCCTCATCCCCAACAATGACGTGAGAAGGCTCATTTCTCATGTTATTCGGACTTTGAAATTGGACTGCTCTGAGCCCTATGTGCAACTGGCCTGTGCCAAGCTCATCTCCAGAACAGGCCTCCTGATGAAGCTTCTCAGTGAGCAGCAAGAAATCAAGGTGTCCAAGGCCGAATGGGATACGGACCAGTGGAAAACTGAGAACTATATCAATGAGAGCACAGAAGCCCAGGGTGATAACAAAGAGCATGAGGAGACAAGTGAGGTGAGGGCAACTATTGAACAAGAAGCCCAGACTTTTTCATCATTTAGGTTATACAATTGAAGCATTCAAGCAGGAAGACCAGGGGCTTCTAGTCCACATCTTGTCTTGGCCACATAACTTTGCCCAAGACAGTGATCCCCATTTTGTTCCATTAGAGAATAAAGTGGACTTAACACACAAGATAAACAAATAATAGGAAAAAAATGTGTGATAATAAGATGTAACATATTAAATTTGGTGTGTTCTTTAAGAAACTGCAAGCTATTCACCTGGAAGAATGGAAATTTTGAATAGTTAACTTTCATCCTTTCCAGTCTCTTTTTTACTTAATAAAAATTATTCTTTTTCTTTCTTTTAGCTTACAAAAGGAGTCCCGGGATATGGTTATAACAACAAACTCATCTTGGCAATATCTGTGACTGTAGTGGTGACGATTTTGATTATAATTTTCTGTCTGATTGAGGTAAGGACAACAATCAATTCAGGTTCCAGAATACATCTTATCATTGTAATAGATTTAGAACGTATACCCTGAAAATCAAAGCTCCTTCCCCACCTACTACTTGACATTTCTCTTCAGTCACTAACACTGAGTTATGCTTTGTTCTTTTATTGAAAAATATATTCTAGGGATTTTTATTTGTTTTACTTTTTGGTACCAGGGATTGAACCCAGGGGTGTTTGAACATTGAGCCACATCTCCAGCCCTTTTTTGTATTTTACTTAGAGACAGGGTCTCACTGAGTTGCTTAGTACCTCGATCAATTGATGAGGCTGGCTTTGAACTCATAATCCTTTTGCCTCAGCCTCCCAAGCAGCTGGGATTATAAGTGTGCTTCACAGTGCCCAGCCCCAGAGACTTTTAAAGGAACTTCATTTCCAGGGAATCTTTGAGAAATTGAAACCAAGAGAACAAGCTATAATTTCTTAAGAAATTAAGACTAATGTGGCCAGAGATGTCATCGTAGCAAAATTTATCCAACCCAAAACCATGTCCACAATTTGTTACTCTCATTTTTGTAAAGTTTTGATATACTCTCATTCTACCACTGATTTCTTTCCTTGTTACTGAAATGACAAGAGATGACTTCACTCTCAAGCAGCAGTCATTACCCTGGGGTAAAAGGAGAGGGCTAAAAGATAAAAGTGCTATATGTAGACTCAGTGGATCCACACAGCTTCCTCCTCCTCCAGTGTGTGAGGTATTGTCTGAGTAGGTGTTCAGTTAAAGCACTGCAGCTAAATTCTCATCAGGCTACTACAGAGCAGGTCCTAGTGATAATAGTATATTCCTGGCTTTGGCTTCTGTTTACCTTCTGTTTGCTTACATGATGGTTTATTACTTTTCTCAATAGGCAGGTTTAGAATATTAAGAGTCATTTAATAAGCTGACAATCTTGATTCTACCCTCCCAATTCAACCACCCAACTTAGCTAGTTTGCCTTTTCTACTGTAATAGCAGTCCTCCATTCCAGCCAGAGCAGCCTCTCCATATACCCGTCACACCATGCTCATTCCTTGCCTATCTAAAATTCCCTTACTTTGCCATGTCTGTGGAAGTTTTATGAATCTGTCAAAAACCAACTCAAGTTCATCTTTCTTCACAAAGCCTTCTCTGAATACCCCAGTTCTCCTGGACCTATGCCAACTATGAGATTTGTCTCCATTTCTTGAGGTGATTGTGAAGCTTTGTCCTTCCCCTCAGAATTTAAATTTTTGGTAAACAATTTTTTAAAAGATGGCTATAGGAGAGAGAAACACCAACATCTCTGCTCCATTAATGGAGTGGAACAGAGATATATAAGGATCAGATGGCTCAGACTTGAATAGAAACCTGATCAGAATGGGTGTTTTCAAATAAAAATCCAGTTCCATGTTGTTTTTCATTGTCCCATCACTACACAACCGAAGCAGGTACTTCATGGAGTATTAAGGTAATATGAAACCAAAATGAGTTTCCATTAGTATGATAGAAAGTACAACTCTGAATTAGTTCAAAGACATGTATTAATTAGAGGAGTAACTGTCTTTCAAATGATTGGAAAGGTATCTTTTTCTTCTAGTATTAAAACTGGGTTAGAAAAATAGAATAAAGGACTAGGGGTATAGCTCAGTGTTAAAGTGCTTGCTTAGCATGCACAAGGCCCTGGGTTCAATCCCCTGTACCACACACACACACACACACACACACACACACACACATGCACGTGTGAAAGAAAAACCAAATTAAGCCAGGAACATGAGAATATTCCCTTTAATTTTAAAAATTACATGCAGAAATTAATACTTGTAGCTCATAATCTTGAACTTGATAAAACTGTAAAAGGTCACATAATAATTATCCTACTGTCAGGAAAGACTATCTCAAAACCTGTCAAGATATAAAGTTGTATATTTTACTTATGAAAGTGAGACTCAAGAGAAAAGTGGGCAGGGTTAAAAACTCTAAAAAATTAAAATATAAGTCCAAAGGTTTAGAATTTAAACAAAAACTAGGTATTCGATATTATCAATTCTGGATTCTATTTATTCATACTAATAAGATAGCTAATATCTAATCAAGGCAATATTTTCCTTTTACTTTTCCTAGAGATTTATCCTGCAATAAAATACAATCTATCGAAAGACGTACATTTGAACCACTACCTTTTTTGCAATTTATGTAAGTTACAAGTATAACTTGATGATATTTGAAATTTTATAAACCCCCTTGCTACTCATTTGAAATTATGATTAAAAATTTATTAGTAAAAAGTTACTAAATTTATATAGCAAATCTTTTTAGTATCTAGCAAAGATAAGTATGAGAATTATTATACATAGATTGAAATGAGTCATTACAGAGCAGTGGTTCAATTAGTGTGATTTCATACCCAGGTGACATTTTGGCATCTAGTGGCCAGACACCAGGGATGCTGCTAAACATCTACAATATACAGGACAAAACTCCACAACAAGAATTTTCCAGCCCAAAATGTCAATAGCATTGAAGTTGTGAAGCCCTGTTTTAGAGAAGTAAATATCACAAGTATTTTTTGAGCATTCACTGTTTTATAGCTAAGGCTCTGCATGTATAAACGCAGAAATATAAGTCATAAGTCAGGATCTTCCACAGCAAGATTTCTTTAGTGTGTGGAAAAAGTATTGAGGTTACATTTCATCATATATAAGTTAGAATCACTGCCAAATGATAAATGTTCTGAAAGAATATCTTTTTTCTTCTCCTTCTTCTTTGGCTTTCTTTTTTGTAGAAACCTTGGTTGCAATTTACTCACAGAACTGGGCTTTGGAACATTTCAGGCATGGCATGGACTGCAGTTTTTACACAAGTTGTAAGTGAAATAGAAGATACACGCATGTACAAAAAAAACCCCCAAAACTATGTGTTAAAAACGTTATACAGTTATTGGTTAGCTTGATGTAAGCCCTGTCTTATTCTGAGAAGTATGTCTTAAGATCCATTCATTCTTTTCAAATGAGGAAACTAAGGTACAGAGAAGCCAAGAGACTTGTAATTTATATAGGACATGCTCTGCTTTCCCTAGCACTGATCTCTGGCATAGATAATAGAAAGCATCATGCAAGCAACATCCAAATTAGCATTGCCATGGTAGTCTCAGTGATGATGCTCTGACATGTGAATTGTCCTTGAATTTCATTTTTGAGTTTAACTCTGATTCAATCTCACATTTAGAGTCCCTAACTGCTTAAATATATGCAACAGGGCTACAAAGAATGAAGTTTAGCATAAAGCCCTCCAGGGAGCACAGATGCAGGTGCTTTCTCAATGGAAAGCAGAAACGAATTGGCTCAGGGGACCTCTCTCCCCAATCACCCAGAGCATTATTTTTCTAAAAATACCTGCCTCTGAAGTCATGAATTGTATGTAGGCAGCAAGAGGTGTGAGAAAGATGATGTTTATGATATAGTGTAAAAAACATTTGTAAAGAAAATACATTGCTCTGACCTAATTACATATACTTTCTTTCCTGACTACCCTCAACAAGAAGTATGGGTTTTATTTCCTTTCAGCTCAAAAGGAAATTTTGTTTTTACTTATTTATTTGATTTGTTTTGTTTTTCGGTGCTGGGGATGGAACCCAGGGCCTTGGGCATTCTAGCCAAGCACTCTGGCACTGAGCAACATATACCCCTAACCCCTGAAAGGGATTTAAGACTCAAGGTGAAAGTTCTCCCCTCAACTCAATTTTGGAAAAAATTGTTCACCTGTCTCGTGGATCAGAAATCCAGGTTCACATGGTTCATTTTGGGTTCCATGAAGGGATGGTTATGGTATGCCTGGAGCTGGATTAACTTTTCCTTCAGATGCTCATTTATTGCAGCCACCTCCTCCCCCTCATCAATTTGCTGAAGCCTAACTTGGGGAAAGAATATGGAGAGTCTACTTTTCAAACAAAGCAGGGATGGGTGGTGGGTCAGAAAGACTCATAATGGAGGAGGCACCAACTTATCTCTAGTTTCTGTGTTCATCTGAACAGAAAAAGGCATTTGCTTCATGATGAGAACTCAGAGCCAACTGGCAATGGACATTAACACTCATATCATGCAATGCGAATGGAGCTCTGCCTCTCAGACCAATTCATAGTTGCTTTCATAGATTGGCACATTGAGCCAGACAAGGTGCACAGCTGTGGTCCCAGCCATTTAGGAGGATAAGACAGGAGTTCAAGGCCAATCTGGGCAACATAGTAAGACCTGTCTCTTAAAAAAGGGGTCAGAAATGAGTTCAAATTCCAGCTTTGCTTCTTACTAGTTTGGTGAACCTGAAAAAAGATGTGCCAAGAGCTTATTAGTAAAGTACCACTGTTTAAATGGTAGTAATAATCATATCTCTTCCAGATGAAATAAAAAATGAAACATATTATATGGAAAACTAGTACTGGTTGATAATCCTAAATGTTAAGTTTACTTTTTTCCCCCTGACTTTAAAGTGCTTCTCCTTCATTCACCTACACAGGTCCAGATGGATGGCTTATTTTTTTAAATATTCTTTTAGTTACTTCATTGGTTCTAACAATACAAGCTCCATGAGTTTAGAAACTGAAGGACTCTACAAGGTAGAAAGGCAGGCTCTATTCAGATAGAGCATATTCACATGCTGACTTGTCTATGACACATCAATATTGTGCCAAGAACATAAGCACAAAGAACAAATAAGAGGGAAATCCAAGATTTATCCCTGTTATATATTCCACTACTGAGAATATCCATGAGGTAGGTGTGCCCTACTTCTAGGGTTTTTGACCTGAAAATTCTTTGCCATATTTTTTTCTTTGTGTTCACTTTTTTTCCCCTCCTTTTTTCTTTTTCTTTCTCTTTTCCACTTTATCTTCTAGAGAGCTGGATAATTCCCAAATAAAAAAGTGCCTTATAAAATTCTAAGGGTGATTTATATATAAAGACAAAATATTTTTTAAACATATAAGTTCTTTCTAAAAAAGTAGTCTCGGGCTGGGGATGTGGCTCAAGTGGTGGCGCGCTCGCCTGGCATGCGTGCGGGTTCGATCCTCAGCACCACATACCAACAAAGATGTTGTGTCCGCCGAGAACTAAAAAACAAATATTAAAAATTCTCTCTTTCTCTCTCTCTCCTCTCTCACTCTCTCTTTAAAAAAAAAAAGTAGTCTCATGCATGTTGAAAATATAATTTTAATTCCATTGCATGTTTCAGAATTCTCAGTCGTAATCCTCTGACAACTGTTGAAGATTCATATCTTTTTAAATTGCCAGCATTAAAATATCTGTAAGTATTACAACAATTTTAAACTCAAGATATGATTTCTGCTCTTCTTGTTTACTTCATCAAAGGGTTAAGTATTTTGTATTAATACTAGAAAGTCATAATTTTAATTTTAATTAGTTGCTGGAGAAAAATGTCATGGTAAAGAAGAGTTAAGGAAGGATATATCATGGGGCAAGACAGCCATCAGAAGAAGGCAGCCATATTAAAGAACACTTACAGATATGGAACATGTAAACACATGTAAGAATATATTATTTATCCCAGAAAGCAAAGAGGAATACATGTATATTATTTTTAAAAAAGAAAAAAAGAGGGGCTTGGGTTGTAGCTCAGTGGTAGAGCGCTTGCCTTGCATGCGTGAGGCACTGGGTTCAATCCTCGACACAACATAAAAATATATAAATTAAGATATTGTGTCCATCTATATCCAAAAAAAAAAGAAAGAAATGATGCAATATGAAAATAAGAAGTAAGATGATGATTTAAAAAAGATGTAAGTTCTATTTTTCAATGCCAAGATCATTATTTGATGGTGCAAATAGTAAACTTACGTATCTTCAATAAGAGCTTTATGGAATTATCTTCTATGCGAAATAAACTCTTAAGGCAGCTTGTTTTATGAGAAGCCAAAATAGAAGTTATCACATGTCCTTGAAATATTTTTTCAAGTATAGAATATTTATTGGGGTTCATCATGAATATCTTGGCTTTCTCTTTCAGAGACATGGGAACAACTCAAGTATCGCTTTCGACAATTGAGAATATCCTCCTGATGACTCTTGAATTGGAAAAACTGTAAGTTATTTTTTTTCTTAGATTTATTTTACTTGATTTTTTTAGGTCTCTTTTCATATCTTGAATTTAAAATTATTTTAATACATTATTTTCTTAACTTTATTGAGGTATAATTTTCATGTAATAAAATTCACACTGTAAGCGTACAGTTTGATGTATAGTAATGTAGTTACCACCACCTGATGATATAGAACATTTGTCATCCCCAAAATAGCCCCTTACATTGCTTTGCATTCATCCACTCCTCCTACACCAGCCCCTACAAACCACCAAATCTTTTATCTTTCCCTATAGTTTAAAATTTTCCAGAATGTCTTATAAATAAAATCATCTAGTAGTAGATTTTTAGCTTCTTTCACTTAGCATAATTCTTAGCATATCTATTATCAGAATAGAAGAGTTGCAGTTTCTCCATGTCTTCATCTAATCCTTGTTTCAAGTTATTCCTTGTTTCAAGGAATAATATTTTTTTAGCCTTTCTACTAGTAGGAATGTAGTGGTATCTCATTGTGGTTTTAATTTGCATTTCTTTAATAGCTGATGATATTTAATATCTATTTTTATGCACGTTTCTTCTCTTTATGCTTTTACATGTTCAAAGTGTCCAGATTTGGCCAATGTGATCTCTATTGTTGTTTAACCACACAATGTGAGTTAAACTAAGCTATTGTTTATGCCAGAATAATGTCTACCATTTACCACTCTCAAACGGAATTGAGATATGGACTCTAGTAGTTGGAGACTTATTCAGATCCTTCTTAGAATTCTATCTTTCTGTGCACTCCTAACCCAGAGCAAGATTTTAAGTTGAAAGGAGATGTTTTTACTGTCACCCAATTCTAATTTCTTTTTTTATTTAGGCCTTCCATACCCACTGCCATGCTTTCCTTTCTGGTGGGCATCTCCCTCCTCCTTCCTATATATTTACAGTATTCAAGAGCCACATGCCAGGCACCATGGCACATGCCTATAATCCTGTCTGCTCAGGAGGCTGAGGCAAGAGGATCATGAGTTCAAAGCCAGCCTCAGCAACTTAGCAAGGCCCTAAGCAATTTAGTAAGACCCTGTCTCAAAAAATAAAAAGGGCTGAGAACACGGCTCAGTGGTTAAGCACTTTTGGATCCAATCCCTGGTACAAAAATAATAATTAAAAAAGCAGTTTACCATTGGTTTCTTGTCCAGGCTATATGTATCAAGAACTCCTTTCTACACTGTCCTGTGGTAGCCTTGGACTGTTCTTCTACTACTCAAGTAACTCCTTTTCCATTAACTTAATCCTCTGTGTTTCTATTTATAGGATCTTACCTAGCCATTTGGCCTGCTGCCTCTGCCAGTTTAAAAATAATATTGAAGTTGTCTGCAAGACAGTGAAGCTGCGATGTGACAGTGCATGTCGGACAAACAATACACGTTGCCGTGAGTCTGAATTGCCTGATGAGAAATGTCTTAACTTTTGTTTTGTTATTCAACTTTTAACTGGTGATCATAGATTTTTCAAACTAATGATGAAACTGCTTTATTTTTATTTATTTATCTAGAATTCAACTCCCTAAATTTCTGGATTGCTCTCTTGCTCAAAGTGAGGTTTTCAGCTATAATTTAATAATATAGCTATTCCGTATGCCTAAGGATGAAGAGAAAGGAATAGAAGGGAGAAGGAATAATATTAATGGCCACACATGGTGTCCTGTGCTTTCTGCTTGGTACTTTGTCTTCCAGTGATAACTTATTCATATAGTACAATGCAGTTAGTAAGCTATTTTTTTATACACTAGGTCTCAAGTGTCCTCTGCCTTATAGTGCAGGCATCAATCTATTTTGATCTGTTTGTGCAACTTTATAAAAGAGAATATTTTATTTGAAGCCTAGGAGTTTCTGATTCTATAATAAGAAATTGCACCTAGACCATCCAACTCTGAACTTCTCTTAATCTCAAACTTTTCTATCCTCAGGTAATTCATGTGCTTTCAAATGTTTTTGTGTATATTAGGTTTATTAGCACTAATTTCATGACTTTCAAAATGTGGTTGCTTTCATATCCAAATAGCTCAAAAATAGGTCTCTACCAGTGATCTTGGGCAAATTATAATAGCACTTTGCTACTTATTACATACATATAACTTATTTTTCAAAATGATTTTTCACCAGTTACATTATTTCCTTTTCCCCCAGAGGTGAGCAGAACAAGTATTTTTCATCTCCATTTACAGATAAGGAAAACAAGATGGGAGGTGTCAAGTGCTATAGCCTTGAACCCAGGTCTTCTGTACCCAATTCTAACCCACATTCCTCTTTTGTCTCCAACCTTACCTCCTCTTTGACTCTCACCACACAAAAAATACTTTTAGTTCTCCTGGGAAAGAAACCAGCTATTGCTGGGTATGGTGGACTGCAATCCCAGTGGCTTGGGAGGCTGAGGCAGGAGGATTGTAAGTTCAAAGCCAGCCTCAGTAACTTAGTGAGGCCCTAAGCAATTTTGTGAGACCATGTCTCAAAATAAGAAAATAAAAAAGACCTGGGGGTGTGGCTCAATGGTTAAGTGCCCCTGGGTTCAAATCCCAGGTACCAAAAAAAAGGAAAAAAGAAAAATCCAGCTACACAATGGTACACTTGACCTCATGTAGTTAGAAGCTTTGGATGATTCCCAGAGCTAAAATTGCTAGTTTTCACATCTAGTATGAAAACAGGGAAGGCTTCTGACAAAAATAGCTTTTCCATTACTGTTCTTCAGAACCTCAAGTATTGTTTATCCAGAAAATGCTGTTATTCTGTAGATTTATTGCACATTCAGCATAGGCATAGAACCAGGAAAACTTAAAAATCTTTTAACTCACATCCCAGATCCCTGCCGTAATTTAGGGAAAGAACCAGTATGGATATGGTGGGGGTTTTTTTTTTGTTGTTGTTGTTGTTTTGTTTTCTGTGTAGAGGCATCTGTTATGGAGCCTAAGATGTATGGGGAACTGGGGCCAGGTGAAGGAACTGGGTGAGTAGGTGGAAAGGACATGTTCAGATGAGGGAGGATGTGTTAACAGAAAGAGCGGAGCCTGTGCTTTAGCATCTTGGTTCTTATTCTCCTTGGAAGAATGTCCTTTGTCATGATCATCTGTGATGGTGGCAGGAACATGACACACTGAAGAGGTGGATAGAGGAAGCCTTGTGCCCCCTCTGTATCTGAGCGGGGACAGCATGGGGTATGTAAATGTAAGGAGACACAGCTGATCTGTAGAGAATCTCTCAGAGCCCATGAATATTTCTCTTCTAGTCTTGGGCTTTTATTGAGTATTGGGCAATTGGCTGTCCTAAACAGAGTTCTTATATACAGTGTGGAATATTCTGAGTTAAGTAGCACTTTGTCAAAAAAGATGTCTTTTTTTTCTTTGTGTTGTTGCCACTTCATAGGTTTAATTATGAAATTATTTTTCTTTCTTCCAAATGACACTTAAATGTTTGGCTGGAATGTACGGCTGTGGACTGACAAAAAGCTGTCCATCAGTCTTCTGTTATCAAAAGTAGTCTCTTCTTTTTTGACAGTTCAAGATGCATCTGTAGGGAATGCAGAAGGATCATTCATGAAGGTGTTACAGGCCCGGAAGAAGAACACTAGCACTGAGCTTTCTATTGAGCCTGAAAAGCCAGCTTCAGATAAAAATGGTGTCACCTTTTCGGGATTCTTAAATGAACAGCTAGACTTCAATGATGAAAGTGATGTTATAAGTGCATTAAATTACATATTGCCATATTTCTCAGAGGGAAATCTAGAAGATGTAGAGTCAACATTATTGCCATTCATTAAACTGCTTTTTTCAAACGTACAAGATGGAGGTAATGCCATGGAATATTTGAAGAACAATACAAATAACTCCTCTCTTTCAACTGCATCCAACAATTCAACTTATAAAAACAAATTAAAGAAGCTTTATTTTCTGGAAAATTTGTTAGATGCAGAAATTCAGGAAAAAATTGATGAGGTGAAAAAAAAAGAAAAAACTGCCATGCTTATGCAATCTAGGCTTTTAGGTCCCAAATTCAAACGCCAAATCTTTCGAAAGAAATTGGAAACTGCCCAACCACAGGAAAACAGCCTAGCAGAGATTGGGAGTGTAGAGAAAAGGCTGCAGAGAGTGAACAGAGTCCTCAAGGGGCCGAAGGGCATATGGAAAAGACACTTCAATGAAATGAGAAAACAGAGTATGGGAAGGAAACAGAGTGCCCGGGCACTTGCGGAGAATGTTGCCCAAGAAGGCAGGCTCAGGAGACCAATCCCAAGGGAACTAGAGCAGCTTCACAAGGTGTGGAGGCCCAGGAAGTCAGTGGGAAACTCCCTCCTGGACGCTTCATTTACAAATGAACGTAAGGCAGCAGTCTCTTCTTTTTTCAAACAATACTCCTTGGGCAAATCTCCCACCTCCAGCATTTCAAAATTACAGCCTGAGATTCGAAGCAAAACAAAAGACTTAACCTACACCCTTTTTGTTTTAGAAGGGGCAAATGCTCGAGTTAAAAGCAGGAAGGCTGATAAACCAGTCACGCGTTCCAAAAAAACTCACAGCTTTCATAAAACTTACCCTCTTGCAGCCCACAGAATACCCAAGGCCAAAGTGAGTCGAAAGTTCAGGAAGGATAATTTGCACAATAGACTGATGCTTGCAAAGAGGCCCCCATTCTCTGCAATAAGGAGCCTCATAAATTCCCCCCCACGAGGGGCCTTTTCATCTTTAGGAGACCTGAATTCTCAGGAGAATCCTTTCTCAGGATTACATGCTCTTTCAGAACCTATAGAAAGTGTTCCTGCAGAAAACAATACTGCAAAAATTCCTTCTGAAAGAAGTATTTTTGAAGCAAACATTACTGTGTTGGATGAACCCACCTCTGAAAATGCAACCTATGAAAACGCTGCTGCAGAGGCTGTAGATTCTGCTGTGACTCCTTTCAACATAATGCCAACTGTTCAACAAACCAATGAGACACAATGGGAATACCTCAACGCGAACACTGACTCACAACCCAAGCCTGAAGACTTATCCTACCCATTGAGGGCATCCCCAGGTGATCAGTTTGAAATTCAGCTAAACCAGCAACTTCGGTCCCTCATCCCCAACAATGACGTGAGAAGGCTCATTTCTCATGTTATTCGGACTTTGAAATTGGACTGCTCTGAGCCCTATGTGCAACTGGCCTGTGCCAAGCTCATCTCCAGAACAGGCCTCCTGATGAAGCTTCTCAGTGAGCAGCAAGAAATCAAGGTGTCCAAGGCCGAATGGGATACGGACCAGTGGAAAACTGAGAACTATATCAATGAGAGCACAGAAGCCCAGGGTGATAACAAAGAGCATGAGGAGACAAGTGAGGTGAGGGCAACTATTGAACAAGAAGCCCAGACTTTTTCATCATTTAGGTTATACAATTGAAGCATTCAAGCAGGAAGACCAGGGGCTTCTAGTCCACATCTTGTCTTGGCCACATAACTTTGCCCAAGACAGTGATCCCCATTTTGTTCCATTAGAGAATAAAGTGGACTTAACACACAAGATAAACAAATAATAGGAAAAAAATGTGTGATAATAAGATGTAACATATTAAATTTGGTGTGTTCTTTAAGAAACTGCAAGCTATTCACCTGGAAGAATGGAAATTTTGAATAGTTAACTTTCATCCTTTCCAGTCTCTTTTTTACTTAATAAAAATTATTCTTTTTCTTTCTTTTAGCTTACAAAAGGAGTCCCGGGATATGGTTATAACAACAAACTCATCTTGGCAATATCTGTGACTGTAGTGGTGACGATTTTGATTATAATTTTCTGTCTGATTGAGGTAAGGACAACAATCAATTCAGGTTCCAGAATACATCTTATCATTGTAATAGATTTAGAACGTATACCCTGAAAATCAAAGCTCCTTCCCCACCTACTACTTGACATTTCTCTTCAGTCACTAACACTGAGTTATGCTTTGTTCTTTTATTGAAAAATATATTCTAGGGATTTTTATTTGTTTTACTTTTTGGTACCAGGGATTGAACCCAGGGGTGTTTGAACATTGAGCCACATCTCCAGCCCTTTTTTGTATTTTACTTAGAGACAGGGTCTCACTGAGTTGCTTAGTACCTCGATCAATTGATGAGGCTGGCTTTGAACTCATAATCCTTTTGCCTCAGCCTCCCAAGCAGCTGGGATTATAAGTGTGCTTCACAGTGCCCAGCCCCAGAGACTTTTAAAGGAACTTCATTTCCAGGGAATCTTTGAGAAATTGAAACCAAGAGAACAAGCTATAATTTCTTAAGAAATTAAGACTAATGTGGCCAGAGATGTCATCGTAGCAAAATTTATCCAACCCAAAACCATGTCCACAATTTGTTACTCTCATTTTTGTAAAGTTTTGATATACTCTCATTCTACCACTGATTTCTTTCCTTGTTACTGAAATGACAAGAGATGACTTCACTCTCAAGCAGCAGTCATTACCCTGGGGTAAAAGGAGAGGGCTAAAAGATAAAAGTGCTATATGTAGACTCAGTGGATCCACACAGCTTCCTCCTCCTCCAGTGTGTGAGGTATTGTCTGAGTAGGTGTTCAGTTAAAGCACTGCAGCTAAATTCTCATCAGGCTACTACAGAGCAGGTCCTAGTGATAATAGTATATTCCTGGCTTTGGCTTCTGTTTACCTTCTGTTTGCTTACATGATGGTTTATTACTTTTCTCAATAGGCAGGTTTAGAATATTAAGAGTCATTTAATAAGCTGACAATCTTGATTCTACCCTCCCAATTCAACCACCCAACTTAGCTAGTTTGCCTTTTCTACTGTAATAGCAGTCCTCCATTCCAGCCAGAGCAGCCTCTCCATATACCCGTCACACCATGCTCATTCCTTGCCTATCTAAAATTCCCTTACTTTGCCATGTCTGTGGAAGTTTTATGAATCTGTCAAAAACCAACTCAAGTTCATCTTTCTTCACAAAGCCTTCTCTGAATACCCCAGTTCTCCTGGACCTATGCCAACTATGAGATTTGTCTCCATTTCTTGAGGTGATTGTGAAGCTTTGTCCTTCCCCTCAGAATTTAAATTTTTGGTAAACAATTTTTTAAAAGATGGCTATAGGAGAGAGAAACACCAACATCTCTGCTCCATTAATGGAGTGGAACAGAGATATATAAGGATCAGATGGCTCAGACTTGAATAGAAACCTGATCAGAATGGGTGTTTTCAAATAAAAATCCAGTTCCATGTTGTTTTTCATTGTCCCATCACTACACAACCGAAGCAGGTACTTCATGGAGTATTAAGGTAATATGAAACCAAAATGAGTTTCCATTAGTATGATAGAAAGTACAACTCTGAATTAGTTCAAAGACATGTATTAATTAGAGGAGTAACTGTCTTTCAAATGATTGGAAAGGTATCTTTTTCTTCTAGTATTAAAACTGGGTTAGAAAAATAGAATAAAGGACTAGGGGTATAGCTCAGTGTTAAAGTGCTTGCTTAGCATGCACAAGGCCCTGGGTTCAATCCCCTGTACCACACACACACACACACACACACACACACACACACATGCACGTGTGAAAGAAAAACCAAATTAAGCCAGGAACATGAGAATATTCCCTTTAATTTTAAAAATTACATGCAGAAATTAATACTTGTAGCTCATAATCTTGAACTTGATAAAACTGTAAAAGGTCACATAATAATTATCCTACTGTCAGGAAAGACTATCTCAAAACCTGTCAAGATATAAAGTTGTATATTTTACTTATGAAAGTGAGACTCAAGAGAAAAGTGGGCAGGGTTAAAAACTCTAAAAAATTAAAATATAAGTCCAAAGGTTTAGAATTTAAACAAAAACTAGGTATTTGATATTATCAATTCTGGATTCTATTTATTCATACTAATAAGATAGCTAATATCTAATCAAGGCAATATTTTCCTTTTACTTTTCCTAGAGATTTATCCTGCAATAAAATACAATCTATCGAAAGACGTACATTTGAACCACTACCTTTTTTGCAATTTATGTAAGTTACAAGTATAACTTGATGATATTTGAAATTTTATAAACCCCCTTGCTACTCATTTGAAATTATGATTAAAAATTTATTAGTAAAAAGTTACTAAATTTATATAGCAAATCTTTTTAGTATCTAGCAAAGATAAGTATGAGAATTATTATACATAGATTGAAATGAGTCATTACAGAGCAGTGGTTCAATTAGTGTGATTTCATACCCAGGTGACATTTTGGCATCTAGTGGCCAGACACCAGGGATGCTGCTAAACATCTACAATATACAGGACAAAACTCCACAACAAGAATTTTCCAGCCCAAAATGTCAATAGCATTGAAGTTGTGAAGCCCTGTTTTAGAGAAGTAAATATCACAAGTATTTTTTGAGCATTCACTGTTTTATAGCTAAGGCTCTGTATGTATAAACGCAGAAATATAAGTCATAAGTCAGGATCTTCCACAGCAAGATTTCTTTAGTGTGTGGAAAAAGTATTGAGGTTACATTTCATCATATATAAGTTAGAATCACTGCCAAATGATAAATGTTCTGAAAGAATATCTTTTTTCTTCTCCTTCTTCTTTGGCTTTCTTTTTTGTAGAAACCTTGGTTGCAATTTACTCACAGAACTGGGCTTTGGAACATTTCAGGCATGGCATGGACTGCAGTTTTTACACAAGTTGTAAGTGAAATAGAAGATACACGCATGTACAAAAAAAACCCCCAAAACTATGTGTTAAAAACGTTATACAGTTATTGGTTAGCTTGATGTAAGCCCTGTCTTATTCTGAGAAGTATGTCTTAAGATCCATTCATTCTTTTCAAATGAGGAAACTAAGGTACAGAGAAGCCAAGAGACTTGTAATTTATATAGGACATGCTCTGCTTTCCCTAGCACTGATCTCTGGCATAGATAATAGAAAGCATCATGCAAGCAACATCCAAATTAGCATTGCCATGGTAGTCTCAGTGATGATGCTCTGACATGTGAATTGTCCTTGAATTTCATTTTTGAGTTTAACTCTGATTCAATCTCACATTTAGAGTCCCTAACTGCTTAAATATATGCAACAGGGCTACAAAGAATGAAGTTTAGCATAAAGCCCTCCAGGGAGCACAGATGCAGGTGCTTTCTCAATGGAAAGCAGAAACGAATTGGCTCAGGGGACCTCTCTCCCCAATCACCCAGAGCATTATTTTTCTAAAAATACCTGCCTCTGAAGTCATGAATTGTATGTAGGCAGCAAGAGGTGTGAGAAAGATGATGTTTATGATATAGTGTAAAAAACATTTGTAAAGAAAATACATTGCTCTGACCTAATTACATATACTTTCTTTCCTGACTACCCTCAACAAGAAGTATGGGTTTTATTTCCTTTCAGCTCAAAAGGAAATTTTGTTTTTACTTATTTATTTGATTTGTTTTGTTTTTCGGTGCTGGGGATGGAACCCAGGGCCTTGGGCATTCTAGCCAAGCACTCTGGCACTGAGCAACATATACCCCTAACCCCTGAAAGGGATTTAAGACTCAAGGTGAAAGTTCTCCCCTCAACTCAATTTTGGAAAAAATTGTTCACCTGTCTCGTGGATCAGAAATCCAGGTTCACATGGTTCATTTTGGGTTCCATGAAGGGATGGTTATGGTATGCCTGGAGCTGGATTAACTTTTCCTTCAGATGCTCATTTATTGCAGCCACCTCCTCCCCCTCATCAATTTGCTGAAGCCTAACTTGGGGAAAGAATATGGAGAGTCTACTTTTCAAACAAAGCAGGGATGGGTGGTGGGTCAGAAAGACTCATAATGGAGGAGGCACCAACTTATCTCTAGTTTCTGTGTTCATCTGAACAGAAAAAGGCATTTGCTTCATGATGAGAACTCAGAGCCAACTGGCAATGGACATTAACACTCATATCATGCAATGCGAATGGAGCTCTGCCTCTCAGACCAATTCATAGTTGCTTTCATAGATTGGCACATTGAGCCAGACAAGGTGCACAGCTGTGGTCCCAGCCATTTAGGAGGCTAAGACAGGAGTTCAAGGCCAATCTGGGCAACATAGTAAGACCTGTCTCTTAAAAAAGGGGTCAGAAATGAGTTCAAATTCCAGCTTTGCTTCTTACTAGTTTGGTGAACCTGAAAAAAGATGTGCCAAGAGCTTATTAGTAAAGTACCACTGTTTAAATGGTAGTAATAATCATATCTCTTCCAGATGAAATCAAAAATGAAACATATTATATGGAAAACTAGTACTGGTTGATAATCCTAAATGTTAAGTTTACTTTTTTCCCCCTGACTTTAAAGTGCTTCTCCTTCATTCACCTACACAGGTCCAGATGGATGGCTTATTTTTTTAAATATTCTTTTAGTTACTTCATTGGTTCTAACAATACAAGCTCCATGAGTTTAGAAACTGAAGGACTCTACAAGGTAGAAAGGCAGGCTCTATTCAGATAGAGCATATTCACATGCTGACTTGTCTATGACACATCAATATTGTGCCAAGAACATAAGCACAAAGAACAAATAAGAGGGAAATCCAAGATTTATCCCTGTTATATATTCCACTACTGAGAATATCCATGAGGTAGGTGTGCCCTACTTCTAGGGTTTTTGACCTGAAAATTCTTTGCCATATTTTTTTCTTTGTGTTCACTTTTTTTCCCCTCCTTTTTTCTTTTTCTTTCTCTTTTCCACTTTATCTTCTAGAGAGCTGGATAATTCCCAAATAAAAAAGTGCCTTATAAAATTCTAAGGGTGATTTATATATAAAGACAAAATATTTTTTAAACATATAAGTTCTTTCTAAAAAAGTAGTCTCGGGCTGGGGATGTGGCTCAAGTGGTGGCGCGCTCGCCTGGCATGCGTGCGGGTTCGATCCTCAGCACCACATACCAACAAAGATGTTGTGTCCGCCGAGAACTAAAAAACAAATATTAAAAATTCTCTCTTTCTCTCTCTCTCCTCTCTCACTCTCTCTTTAAAAAAAAAAAGTAGTCTCATGCATGTTGAAAATATAATTTTAATTCCATTGCATGTTTCAGAATTCTCAGTCGTAATCCTCTGACAACTGTTGAAGATTCATATCTTTTTAAATTGCCAGCATTAAAATATCTGTAAGTATTACAACAATTTTAAACTCAAGATATGATTTCTGCTCTTCTTGTTTACTTCATCAAAGGGTTAAGTATTTTGTATTAATACTAGAAAGTCATAATTTTAATTTTAATTAGTTGCTGGAGAAAAATGTCATGGTAAAGAAGAGTTAAGGAAGGATATATCATGGGGCAAGACAGCCATCAGAAGAAGGCAGCCATATTAAAGAACACTTACAGATATGGAACATGTAAACACATGTAAGAATATATTATTTATCCCAGAAAGCAAAGAGGAATACATGTATATTATTTTTAAAAAAGAAAAAAAGAGGGGCTTGGGTTGTAGCTCAGTGGTAGAGCGCTTGCCTTGCATGCGTGAGGCACTGGGTTCAATCCTCGACACAACATAAAAATATATAAATTAAGATATTGTGTCCATCTATATCCAAAAAAAAAAGAAAGAAATGATGCAATATGAAAATAAGAAGTAAGATGATGATTTAAAAAAGATGTAAGTTCTATTTTTCAATGCCAAGATCATTATTTGATGGTGCAAATAGTAAACTTACGTATCTTCAATAAGAGCTTTATGGAATTATCTTCTATGCGAAATAAACTCTTAAGGCAGCTTGTTTTATGAGAAGCCAAAATAGAAGTTATCACATGTCCTTGAAATATTTTTTCAAGTATAGAATATTTATTGGGGTTCATCATGAATATCTTGGCTTTCTCTTTCAGAGACATGGGAACAACTCAAGTATCGCTTTCGACAATTGAGAATATCCTCCTGATGACTCTTGAATTGGAAAAACTGTAAGTTATTTTTTTTCTTAGATTTATTTTACTTGATTTTTTTAGGTCTCTTTTCATATCTTGAATTTAAAATTATTTTAATACATTATTTTCTTAACTTTATTGAGGTATAATTTTCATGTAATAAAATTCACACTGTAAGCGTACAGTTTGATGTATAGTAATGTAGTTACCACCACCTGATGATATAGAACATTTGTCATCCCCAAAATAGCCCCTTACATTGCTTTGCATTCATCCACTCCTCCTACACCAGCCCCTACAAACCACCAAATCTTTTATCTTTCCCTATAGTTTAAAATTTTCCAGAATGTCTTATAAATAAAATCATCTAGTAGTAGATTTTTAGCTTCTTTCACTTAGCATAATTCTTAGCATATCTACTATCAGAATAGAAGAGTTGCAGTTTCTCCATGTCTTCATCTAATCCTTGTTTCAAGTTATTCCTTGTTTCAAGGAATAATATTTTTTTAGCCTTTCTACTAGTAGGAATGTAGTGGTATCTCATTGTGGTTTTAATTTGCATTTCTTTAATAGCTGATGATATTTAATATCTATTTTTATGCACGTTTCTTCTCTTTATGCTTTTACATGTTCAAAGTGTCCAGATTTGGCCAATGTGATCTCTATTGTTGTTTAACCACACAATGTGAGTTAAACTAAGCTATTGTTTATGCCAGAATAATGTCTACCATTTACCACTCTCAAACGGAATTGAGATATGGACTCTAGTAGTTGGAGACTTATTCAGATCCTTCTTAGAATTCTATCTTTCTGTGCACTCCTAACCCAGAGCAAGATTTTAAGTTGAAAGGAGATGTTTTTACTGTCACCCAATTCTAATTTCTTTTTTTATTTAGGCCTTCCATACCCACTGCCATGCTTTCCTTTCTGGTGGGCATCTCCCTCCTCCTTCCTATATATTTACAGTATTCAAGAGCCACATGCCAGGCACCATGGCACATGCCTATAATCCTGTCTGCTCAGGAGGCTGAGGCAAGAGGATCATGAGTTCAAAGCCAGCCTCAGCAACTTAGCAAGGCCCTAAGCAATTTAGTAAGACCCTGTCTCAAAAAATAAAAAGGGCTGAGAACACGGCTCAGTGGTTAAGCACTTTTGGATCCAATCCCTGGTACAAAAATAATAATTAAAAAAGCAGTTTACCATTGGTTTCTTGTCCAGGCTATATGTATCAAGAACTCCTTTCTACACTGTCCTGTGGTAGCCTTGGACTGTTCTTCTACTACTCAAGTAACTCCTTTTCCATTAACTTAATCCTCTGTGTTTCTATTTATAGGATCTTACCTAGCCATTTGGCCTGCTGCCTCTGCCAGTTTAAAAATAATATTGAAGTTGTCTGCAAGACAGTGAAGCTGCGATGTGACAGTGCATGTCGGACAAACAATACACGTTGCCGTGAGTCTGAATTGCCTGATGAGAAATGTCTTAACTTTTGTTTTGTTATTCAACTTTTAACTGGTGATCATAGATTTTTCAAACTAATGATGAAACTGCTTTATTTTTATTTATTTATCTAGAATTCAACTCCCTAAATTTCTGGATTGCTCTCTTGCTCAAAGTGAGGTTTTCAGCTATAATTTAATAATATAGCTATTCCGTATGCCTAAGGATGAAGAGAAAGGAATAGAAGGGAGAAGGAATAATATTAATGGCCACACATGGTGTCCTGTGCTTTCTGCTTGGTACTTTGTCTTCCAGTGATAACTTATTCATATAGTACAATGCAGTTAGTAAGCTATTTTTTTATACACTAGGTCTCAAGTGTCCTCTGCCTTATAGTGCAGGCATCAATCTATTTTGATCTGTTTGTGCAACTTTATAAAAGAGAATATTTTATTTGAAGCCTAGGAGTTTCTGATTCTATAATAAGAAATTGCACCTAGACCATCCAACTCTGAACTTCTCTTAATCTCAAACTTTTCTATCCTCAGGTAATTCATGTGCTTTCAAATGTTTTTGTGTATATTAGGTTTATTAGCACTAATTTCATGACTTTCAAAATGTGGTTGCTTTCATATCCAAATAGCTCAAAAATAGGTCTCTACCAGTGATCTTGGGCAAATTATAATAGCACTTTGCTACTTATTACATACATATAACTTATTTTTCAAAATGATTTTTCACCAGTTACATTATTTCCTTTTCCCCCAGAGGTGAGCAGAACAAGTATTTTTCATCTCCATTTACAGATAAGGAAAACAAGATGGGAGGTGTCAAGTGCTATAGCCTTGAACCCAGGTCTTCTGTACCCAATTCTAACCCACATTCCTCTTTTGTCTCCAACCTTACCTCCTCTTTGACTCTCACCACACAAAAAATACTTTTAGTTCTCCTGGGAAAGAAACCAGCTATTGCTGGGTATGGTGGACTGCAATCCCAGTGGCTTGGGAGGCTGAGGCAGGAGGATTGTAAGTTCAAAGCCAGCCTCAGTAACTTAGTGAGGCCCTAAGCAATTTTGTGAGACCATGTCTCAAAATAAGAAAATAAAAAAGACCTGGGGGTGTGGCTCAATGGTTAAGTGCCCCTGGGTTCAAATCCCAGGTACCAAAAAAAAGGAAAAAAGAAAAATCCAGCTACACAATGGTACACTTGACCTCATGTAGTTAGAAGCTTTGGATGATTCCCAGAGCTAAAATTGCTAGTTTTCACATCTAGTATGAAAACAGGGAAGGCTTCTGACAAAAATAGCTTTTCCATTACTGTTCTTCAGAACCTCAAGTATTGTTTATCCAGAAAATGCTGTTATTCTGTAGATTTATTGCACATTCAGCATAGGCATAGAACCAGGAAAACTTAAAAATCTTTTAACTCACATCCCAGATCCCTGCCGTAATTTAGGGAAAGAACCAGTATGGATATGGTGGGGGTTTTTTTTTTGTTGTTGTTGTTGTTTTGTTTTCTGTGTAGAGGCATCTGTTATGGAGCCTAAGATGTATGGGGAACTGGGGCCAGGTGAAGGAACTGGGTGAGTAGGTGGAAAGGACATGTTCAGATGAGGGAGGATGTGTTAACAGAAAGAGCGGAGCCTGTGCTTTAGCATCTTGGTTCTTATTCTCCTTGGAAGAATGTCCTTTGTCATGATCATCTGTGATGGTGGCAGGAACATGACACACTGAAGAGGTGGATAGAGGAAGCCTTGTGCCCCCTCTGTATCTGAGCGGGGACAGCATGGGGTATGTAAATGTAAGGAGACACAGCTGATCTGTAGAGAATCTCTCAGAGCCCATGAATATTTCTCTTCTAGTCTTGGGCTTTTATTGAGTATTGGGCAATTGGCTGTCCTAAACAGAGTTCTTATATACAGTGTGGAATATTCTGAGTTAAGTAGCACTTTGTCAAAAAAGATGTCTTTTTTTTCTTTGTGTTGTTGCCACTTCATAGGTTTAATTATGAAATTATTTTTCTTTCTTCCAAATGACACTTAAATGTTTGGCTGGAATGTACGGCTGTGGACTGACAAAAAGCTGTCCATCAGTCTTCTGTTATCAAAAGTAGTCTCTTCTTTTTTGACAGTTCAAGATGCATCTGTAGGGAATGCAGAAGGATCATTCATGAAGGTGTTACAGGCCCGGAAGAAGAACACTAGCACTGAGCTTTCTATTGAGCCTGAAAAGCCAGCTTCAGATAAAAATGGTGTCACCTTTTCGGGATTCTTAAATGAACAGCTAGACTTCAATGATGAAAGTGATGTTATAAGTGCATTAAATTACATATTGCCATATTTCTCAGAGGGAAATCTAGAAGATGTAGAGTCAACATTATTGCCATTCATTAAACTGCTTTTTTCAAACGTACAAGATGGAGGTAATGCCATGGAATATTTGAAGAACAATACAAATAACTCCTCTCTTTCAACTGCATCCAACAATTCAACTTATAAAAACAAATTAAAGAAGCTTTATTTTCTGGAAAATTTGTTAGATGCAGAAATTCAGGAAAAAATTGATGAGGTGAAAAAAAAAGAAAAAACTGCCATGCTTATGCAATCTAGGCTTTTAGGTCCCAAATTCAAACGCCAAATCTTTCGAAAGAAATTGGAAACTGCCCAACCACAGGAAAACAGCCTAGCAGAGATTGGGAGTGTAGAGAAAAGGCTGCAGAGAGTGAACAGAGTCCTCAAGGGGCCGAAGGGCATATGGAAAAGACACTTCAATGAAATGAGAAAACAGAGTATGGGAAGGAAACAGAGTGCCCGGGCACTTGCGGAGAATGTTGCCCAAGAAGGCAGGCTCAGGAGACCAATCCCAAGGGAACTAGAGCAGCTTCACAAGGTGTGGAGGCCCAGGAAGTCAGTGGGAAACTCCCTCCTGGACGCTTCATTTACAAATGAACGTAAGGCAGCAGTCTCTTCTTTTTTCAAACAATACTCCTTGGGCAAATCTCCCACCTCCAGCATTTCAAAATTACAGCCTGAGATTAGAAGCAAAACAAAAGACTTAACCTACACCCTTTTTGTTTTAGAAGGTGCAAATGCTCGAGTTAAAAGCAGGAAGGCTGATAAACCAGTCACGCGTTCCAAAAAAACTCACAGCTTTCATAAAACTTACCCTCTTGCAGCCCACAGAATACCCAAGGCCAAAGTGAGTCGAAAGTTCAGGAAGGATAATTTGCACAATAGACTGATGCTTGCAAAGAGGCCCCCATTCTCTGCAATAAGGAGCCTCATAAATTCCCCCCCACGAGGGGCCTTTTCATCTTTAGGAGACCTGAATTCTCAGGAGAATCCTTTCTCAGGATTACATGCTCTTTCAGAACCTATAGAAAGTGTTCCTGCAGAAAACAATACTGCAAAAATTCCTTCTGAAAGAAGTATTTTTGAAGCAAACATTACTGTGTTGGATGAACCCACCTCTGAAAATGCAACCTATGAAAACGCTGCTGCAGAGGCTGTAGATTCTGCTGTGACTCCTTTCAACATAATGCCAACTGTTCAACAAACCAATGAGACACAATGGGAATACCTCAACGCGAACACTGACTCACAACCCAAGCCTGAAGACTTATCCTACCCATTGAGGGCATCCCCAGGTGATCAGTTTGAAATTCAGCTAAACCAGCAACTTCGGTCCCTCATCCCCAACAATGACGTGAGAAGGCTCATTTCTCATGTTATTCGGACTTTGAAATTGGACTGCTCTGAGCCCTATGTGCAACTGGCCTGTGCCAAGCTCATCTCCAGAACAGGCCTCCTGATGAAGCTTCTCAGTGAGCAGCAAGAAATCAAGGTGTCCAAGGCCGAATGGGATACGGACCAGTGGAAAACTGAGAACTATATCAATGAGAGCACAGAAGCCCAGGGTGATAACAAAGAGCATGAGGAGACAAGTGAGGTGAGGGCAACTATTGAACAAGAAGCCCAGACTTTTTCATCATTTAGGTTATACAATTGAAGCATTCAAGCAGGAAGACCAGGGGCTTCTAGTCCACATCTTGTCTTGGCCACATAACTTTGCCCAAGACAGTGATCCCCATTTTGTTCCATTAGAGAATAAAGTGGACTTAACACACAAGATAAACAAATAATAGGAAAAAAATGTGTGATAATAAGATGTAACATATTAAATTTGGTGTGTTCTTTAAGAAACTGCAAGCTATTCACCTGGAAGAATGGAAATTTTGAATGGTTAACTTTCATCCTTTCCAGTCTCTTTTTTACTTAATAAAAATTATTCTTTTTCTTTCTTTTAGCTTACAAAAGGAGTCCCGGGATATGGTTATAACAACAAACTCATCTTGGCAATATCTGTGACTGTAGTGGTGACGATTTTGATTATAATTTTCTGTCTGATTGAGGTAAGGACAACAATCAATTCAGGTTCCAGAATACATCTTATCATTGTAATAGATTTAGAACGTATACCCTGAAAATCAAAGCTCCTTCCCCACCTACTACTTGACATTTCTCTTCAGTCACTAACACTGAGTTATGCTTTGTTCTTTTATTGAAAAATATATTCTAGGGATTTTTATTTGTTTTACTTTTTGGTACCAGGGATTGAACCCAGGGGTGTTTGAACATTGAGCCACATCTCCAGCCCTTTTTTGTATTTTACTTAGAGACAGGGTCTCACTGAGTTGCTTAGTACCTCGATCAATTGATGAGGCTGGCTTTGAACTCATAATCCTTTTGCCTCAGCCTCCCAAGCAGCTGGGATTATAAGTGTGCTTCACAGTGCCCAGCCCCAGAGACTTTTAAAGGAACTTCATTTCCAGGGAATCTTTGAGAAATTGAAACCAAGAGAACAAGCTATAATTTCTTAAGAAATTAAGACTAATGTGGCCAGAGATGTCATCGTAGCAAAATTTATCCAACCCAAAACCATGTCCACAATTTGTTACTCTCATTTTTGTAAAGTTTTGATATACTCTCATTCTACCACTGATTTCTTTCCTTGTTACTGAAATGACAAGAGATGACTTCACTCTCAAGCAGCAGTCATTACCCTGGGGTAAAAGGAGAGGGCTAAAAGATAAAAGTGCTATATGTAGACTCAGTGGATCCACACAGCTTCCTCCTCCTCCAGTGTGTGAGGTATTGTCTGAGTAGGTGTTCAGTTAAAGCACTGCAGCTAAATTCTCATCAGGCTACTACAGAGCAGGTCCTAGTGATAATAGTATATTCCTGGCTTTGGCTTCTGTTTACCTTCTGTTTGCTTACATGATGGTTTATTACTTTTCTCAATAGGCAGGTTTAGAATATTAAGAGTCATTTAATAAGCTGACAATCTTGATTCTACCCTCCCAATTCAACCACCCAACTTAGCTAGTTTGCCTTTTCTACTGTAATAGCAGTCCTCCATTCCAGCCAGAGCAGCCTCTCCATATACCCATCACACCATGCTCATTCCTTGCCTATCTAAAATTCCCTTACTTTGCCATGTCTGTGGAAGTTTTATGAATCTGTCAAAAACCAACTCAAGTTCATCTTTCTTCACAAAGCCTTCTCTGAATACCCCAGTTCTCCTGGACCTATGCCAACTATGAGATTTGTCTCCATTTCTTGAGGTGATTGTGAAGCTTTGTCCTTCCCCTCAGAATTTAAATTTTTGGTAAACAATTTTTTAAAAGATGGCTATAGGAGAGAGAAACACCAACATCTCTGCTCCATTAATGGAGTGGAACAGAGATATATAAGGATCAGATGGCTCAGACTTGAATAGAAACCTGATCAGAATGGGTGTTTTCAAATAAAAATCCAGTTCCATGTTGTTTTTCATTGTCCCATCACTACACAACCGAAGCAGGTACTTCATGGAGTATTAAGGTAATATGAAACCAAAATGAGTTTCCATTAGTATGATAGAAAGTACAACTCTGAATTAGTTCAAAGACATGTATTAATTAGAGGAGTAACTGTCTTTCAAATGATTGGAAAGGTATCTTTTTCTTCTAGTATTAAAACTGGGTTAGAAAAATAGAATAAAGGACTAGGGGTATAGCTCAGTGTTAAAGTGCTTGCTTAGCATGCACAAGGCCCTGGGTTCAATCCCCTGTACCACACACACACACACACACACACACACACACACACACACATGCACGTGTGAATGAAAAACCAAATTAAGCCAGGAACATGAGAATATTCCCTTTAATTTTAAAAATTACATGCAGAAATTAATACTTGTAGCTCATAATCTTGAACTTGATAAAACTGTAAAAGGTCACATAATAATTATCCTACTGTCAGGAAAGACTATCTCAAAACCTGTCAAGATATAAAGTTGTATATTTTACTTATGAAAGTGAGACTCAAGAGAAAAGTGGGCAGGGTTAAAAACTCTAAAAAATTAAAATATAAGTCCAAAGGTTTAGAATTTAAACAAAAACTAGGTATTCGATATTATCAATTCTGGATTCTATTTATTCATACTAATAAGATAGCTAATATCTAATCAAGGCAATATTTTCCTTTTACTTTTCCTAGAGATTTATCCTGCAATAAAATACAATCTATCGAAAGACGTACATTTGAACCACTACCTTTTTTGCAATTTATGTAAGTTACAAGTATAACTTGATGATATTTGAAATTTTATAAACCCCCTTGCTACTCATTTGAAATTATGATTAAAAATTTATTAGTAAAAAGTTACTAAAGTTATATAGCAAATCTTTTTAGTATCTAGCAAAGATAAGTATGAGAATTATTATACATAGATTGAAATGAGTCATTACAGAGCAGTGGTTCAAATAGTGTGATTTTATACCCAGGTGACATTTTGGCATCTAGTGGCCAGACACCAGGGATGCTGCTAAACATCTACAATATACAGGACAAAACTCCACAACAAGAATTTTCCAGCCCAAAATGTCAATAGCATTGAAGTTGTGAAGCCCTGTTTTAGAGAAGTAAATATCACAAGTATTTTTTGAGCATTCACTGTTTTATAGCTAAGGCTCTGCATGTATAAACGCAGAAATATAAGTCATAAGTCAGGATCTTCCACAGCAAGATTTCTTTAGTGTGTGGAAAAAGTATTGAGGTTACATTTCATCATATATAAGTTAGAATCACTGCCAAATGATAAATGTTCTGAAAGAATATCTTTTTTCTTCTCCTTCTTCTTTGGCTTTCTTTTTTGTAGAAACCTTGGTTGCAATTTACTCACAGAACTGGGCTTTGGAACATTTCAGGCATGGCATGGACTGCAGTTTTTACACAAGTTGTAAGTGAAATAGAAGATACACGCATGTACAAAAAAAACCCCCAAAACTATGTGTTAAAAACGTTATACAGTTATTGGTTAGCTTGATGTAAGCCCTGTCTTATTCTGAGAAGTATGTCTTAAGATCCATTCATTCTTTTCAAATGAGGAAACTAAGGTACAGAGAAGCCAAGAGACTTGTAATTTATATAGGACATGCTCTGCTTTCCCTAGCACTGATCTCTGGCATAGATAATAGAAAGCATCATGCAAGCAACACCCAAATTAGCATTGCCATGGTAGTCTCAGTGATGATGCTCTGACATGTGAATTGTCCTTGAATTTCATTTTTGAGTTTAACTCTGATTCAATCTCACATTTAGAGTCCCTAACTGCTTAAATATATGCAACAGGGCTACAAAGAATGAAGTTTAGCATAAAGCCCTCCAGGGAGCACAGATGCAGGTGCTTTCTCAATGGAAAGCAGAAACGAATTGGCTCAGGGGACCTCTCTCCCCAATCACCCAGAGCATTATTTTTCTAAAAATACCTGCCTCTGAAGTCATGAATTGTATGTAGGCAGCAAGAGGTGTGAGAAAGATGATGTTTATGATATAGTGTAAAAAACATTTGTAAAGAAAATACATTGCTCTGACCTAATTACATATACTTTCTTTCCTGACTACCCTCAACAAGAAGTATGGGTTTTATTTCCTTTCAGCTCAAAAGGAAATTTTGTTTTTACTTATTTATTTGATTTGTTTTGTTTTTCGGTGCTGGGGATGGAACCCAGGGCCTTGGGCATTCTAGCCAAGCACTCTGGCACTGAGCAACATATACCCCTAACCCCTGAAAGGGATTTAAGACTCAAGGTGAAAGTTCTCCCCTCAACTCAATTTTGGAAAAAATTGTTCACCTGTCTCGTGGATCAGAAATCCAGGTTCACATGGTTCATTTTGGGTTCCATGAAGGGATGGTTATGGTATGCCTGGAGCTGGATTAACTTTTCCTTCAGATGCTCATTTATTGCAGCCACCTCCTCCCCCTCATCAATTTGCTGAAGCCTAACTTGGGGAAAGAATATGGAGAGTCTACTTTTCAAACAAAGCAGGGATGGGTGGTGGGTCAGAAAGACTCATAATGGAGGAGGCACCAACTTATCTCTAGTTTCTGTGTTCATCTGAACAGAAAAAGGCATTTGCTTCATGATGAGAACTCAGAGCCAACTGGCAATGGACATTAACACTCATATCATGCAATGCGAATGGAGCTCTGCCTCTCAGACCAATTCATAGTTGCTTTCATAGATTGGCACATTGAGCCAGACAAGGTGCACAGCTGTGGTCCCAGCCATTTAGGAGGCTAAGACAGGAGTTCAAGGCCAATCTGGGCAACATAGTAAGACCTGTCTCTTAAAAAAGGGGTCAGAAATGAGTTCAAATTCCAGCTTTGCTTCTTACTAGTTTGGTGAACCTGAAAAAAGATGTGCCAAGAGCTTATTAGTAAAGTACCACTGTTTAAATGGTAGTAATAATCATATCTCTTCCAGATGAAATCAAAAATGAAACATATTATATGGAAAACTAGTACTGGTTGATAATCCTAAATGTTAAGTTTACTTTTTTCCCCCTGACTTTAAAGTGCTTCTCCTTCATTCACCTACACAGGTCCAGATGGATGGCTTATTTTTTTAAATATTCTTTTAGTTACTTCATTGGTTCTAACAATACAAGCTCCATGAGTTTAGAAACTGAAGGACTCTACAAGGTAGAAAGGCAGGCTCTATTCAGATAGAGCATATTCACATGCTGACTTGTCTATGACACATCAATATTGTGCCAAGAACATAAGCACAAAGAACAAATAAGAGGGAAATCCAAGATTTATCCCTGTTATTTATTCCACTACTGAGAATATCCATGAGGTAGGTGTGCCCTACTTCTAGGGTTTTTGACCTGAAAATTCTTTGCCATATTTTTTTCTTTGTGTTCACTTTTTTCCCCTCCTTTTTTCTTTTTCTTTCTCTTTTCCACTTTATCTTCTAGAGAGCTGGATAATTCCCAAATAAAAAAGTGCCTTATAAAATTCTAAGGGTGATTTATATATAAAGACAAAATATTTTTTAAACATATAAGTTCTTTCTAAAAAAGTAGTCTCGGGCTGGGGATGTGGCTCAAGTGGTGGCGCGCTCGCCTGGCATGCGTGCGGGTTCGATCCTCAGCACCACATACCAACAAAGATGTTGTGTCCGCCGAGAACTAAAAAACAAATATTAAAAATTCTCTCTTTCTCTCTCTCTCCTCTCTCACTCTCTCTTTAAAAAAAAAAGTAGTCTCATGCATGTTGAAAATATAATTTTAATTCCATTGCATGTTTCAGAATTCTCAGTCGTAATCCTCTGACAACTGTTGAAGATTCATATCTTTTTAAATTGCCAGCATTAAAATATCTGTATTACAACAATTTTAAACTCAAGATATGATTTCTGCTCTTCTTGTTTACTTCATCAAAGGGTTAAGTATTTTGTATTAATACTAAAAAGTCATAATTTTAATTTTAATTAGTTGCTGGAGAAAAATGTCATGGTAAAGAAGAGTTAAGGAAGGATATATCATGGGGCAAGACAGCCATCAGAAGAAGGCAGCCATATTAAAGAACACTTAACAGATATGGAACATGTAAACACATGTAAGAATATATTATTTATCCCAGAAAGCAAAGAGGAATACATGTATATTATTTTTAAAAAAGAAAAAAAGAGGGGCTTGGGTTGTAGCTCAGTGGTAGAGCGCTTGCTAACCGCCCCTTCTTAACCCTGTCTCCGGCGGGTAACAGCCCCTGGAGGCGGGTGCCCATTGGCTGGGCAGCGGGCCAATGAGGGGTGCAGGGCGAGAAGTGAGCCTCACAGGAGGGGGCGGGGCGCGGCCGGCCGGTGCGGGGTCGCGTGCCGGGTCGCGAGCCCGGGGCAGGCAATGTAACGGCCTCTTCCCCGCCCCACCCTCCCGGCTCCGGCCCCCCCCACAGACAGGCTCCAGGCAGCGCCCCGGGCGGCAGCGGTGGGGTGCAGGCTGAGGGAGCCGGGCCTCGACGCCCTCCCTCACCCCGTACCCCAGGAGCCGTACCTAGTCCAGGAGGGGCTGGGGGGTCCCCATGGAGGTGAGAGACGGAGACACCTGCCCTCCCCCTCACCCCCAAGGCCTGAGGGAGGGATTTGAGGTGGTGACGGGCCGGGCTCCCGGGGATGTGGGGGCGGCCAGGCTTGGAGGATGGCGACGGCAGGAGAAGCTGACGGGCTGGCGCGTCCCCAAGTGTGGTTCTTTAAGGAGGCAGGGACCACCGGGAGAGGGTGGGTCGCTTGTGAGGAGCACCTACGGGGCGCCGGGTCTGTGCCGGCGAGCGGGCGGGGGGGGGGGTTCCGGGCGACAGGGTTGGCCGCGGGGAGGAGTCCCTGCGCGGGCTGAGTGGACTGGCAGACTGGGTCCGGGGTCGCTACGATGCCCTGGCGGGGCCCTGGTGGAGACCTAGCGCTGACGCCTTGAACCCGTCGGGTGGCACAGACGCTGGGGCAGGCTGGCGTCGTGGGCCTGTGAGGGTTGTCGGTGCGGCGCAGCGGGACTGGCACACGGGGGGCGGGAGGGTGAGGGGGAATCCCGGGGACAGAGCTGGGGCACCGAATTGGTGTTCCTTGAGAGCGTTTGGAATTGAGTTAGTTGAAGAATCCAGATGGAACAGTCATCTGGCCGTTTAGGCCTGGCTTTGCGCTGCGTGATGACTTTCTCCCATGTCCTTGTTTTCTGCAGCCTAAAGTAGCGTTCCGTGGAGGTGCGAATCGCTGCTGGAACCTCACTGTCGACACCAGCAGCAGATTATCTGATGTATTCAACAGCGTGATGTTGACTGGCTCCACTTCCTTCTATGATTGCTACAAATCGCAGGTCCATTAATAACCCCAACCCTTGGTTAGACAATTCATTCTAAATCAAATTCATGCACCCAAGATGATTCATGGGTGTTTAAATGGCTCCACAGTTAGGACCAGAAAGCCGGTTACAACATTTTAAATATGCAAGAATACATACTTAGGTGTCTATTTTTTATTTTTATTTTTTAAGCAGGGATTGAACCCAAGGGCATTTTGCCACAGAGACACATCCTAGCCAGTTTTATTTTTTCTTGCTAAATTGCTTAGGGCCTCTGAGCTGGCTTTGATTTTGCGATCTCCTGCCTCAGCCTCCTAAGCTGTTGGGGTTTCAGGCAGGCACCACCGTGCCCAGTTCCTACTTAACTTTGAAAATAAGGTCAGGAATAAGATTTTTTATTGACTCTTGTTTCCATCTTGTCTTCAGTATAACATGACATCAGAAATGAGTTCATACTTACTAAGACCAAAGTATACATTTTTAATTTCAAAGAATTTATTGCAGGGCTAGGGTTGTGGCTCAGTGATAGAATGCTCGCCTAGCTCGCGTCAAGCATTGGGTTCGAGCCTCAGCCCCATATAAAAATGAAATAAAGATATTGTGTGTCCACCAACAATAAAAATAATGTATTGCAAATATATTTCTCATTTCAAACATAGTTTTAATCATTTAAAGGTGAATTTTTCTTTATTCTTTGGTTTTGACAGTGTCCTTAGTTAAATGCTATGACATTTATTTTTGTTAATGTATTAAATAAGGCTTAGGGTAATATAAGTCATGTTCATTTGAAATTATTTAACTGGGACATCAATGTTGGTATTGTTATACTTTGAATTATAACAATATATCAAAATTATTTAACCCACATTACAACCTTATATAGTATTATGCCCACTGTACAGATTGAGAAACTGAGGCACAGAGATTTTTGTCCTAAATGACAAACCCCAAGTGGAACCTAGCTCCAGACTTCTGCTGCTCTCTGTAAAGTTTACAATTCTATTAAATTTTACTAGGATTTAATTTCAATGAACTATTTGAAGTATATCAGTGATATAAAGTGACACATTTTACAGTTATCCTAATATGTCCACCCCAAATATTTACATATTTTCAGTAAATATTTTAACTGAAAAGGATTCAGATATTTCAAATAGAATTATGTTTAAATCCACATTATCTTATTTGCTTGTTTTATCCAAGAATACAAAAATTAAATATTCTTTTAAAAGGATTTAACTTTTCTTTTTTTTTTTTTAAATATTTTTTAGTTTTCGGCGGACACACAATATCTTTGTATGTGGTGCTGAGGATTGAACCCGGGCCGCACGCATGCCAGGCGAGCGCTCTACTGCTTGAGCCACATCCCCAGCCCCAAGGATTTAACTTTTCTAACTTTCAGAACTTATATACTCCTCTCCCCTCCCCCATTTTTTGGAGGTGTTGGGCTCCAACCCAGAGCCTTGTGTGTGTTAAGCACACGCTTTACCACTGAACCAAATCCCCAGCCCCAGAATGTTTCACAATATAAAATGTACTTGAAGGAATACTTACAAAATATATTTAATTCCATACAGCTAAAATATGTTAAGGAATTAACTCAAGGCCAATCAGAAGATAAGTACACATAAGTGTAGCTATCATTATTATTGTTATCATTGCCATATTTATAAGCCCACTTTAACAAAACTTCATTTCTGCTAATATATATATATATATATATATATATATATATATATATAATAAAGAGTGTTTGGAAATATATATATATATATTGGAAATACATATATTTCCAAACACTTTTTATCTTATTTGCTATTACACAAACTGAAGATGCTCCATTTGTTTAAACAACTATTCATATTTACTTGTTTGTCTTTTTTTTGTTCATTCATTCATTCATTTGCAGAACTGCAGATTGAACCCAGGGGAGCACTCTACCACTTCTTGGCCCTCCCCGCTTTTTTTTGATGCAGGTTCTTGCTCACTTGGTGAGACTCGCCTCTTACTTTTGGTACTCCTGCCTCAGCATCACTAGGGATTACAAGTGTGCACCTGTACCTGACCCATTTTTAAGTTAAAAAACATTTTTTTAAAAGATGTATGTAAGAAGAACCCAAGGCCTTGCTCATGCTAGGCTAAGCAAGCACTCTACCAGGGAGCTACTTCCCTAACACTTAAGTAACTGTTTCAAAATGATAAGCAAGTATTTATGTCACTTTTGACAAATAACCACTAAAAAAGATTCCAAATAGGCCTATGATAAAGAGATAAAGGAGTTTAGTTGTAGATGGACACAATATCTTTAGTTTTATTTATTTATTTATTTTTAATATTTATTTCTTAGTTGTAGTTGGACATGGTACCTTTTTTAAAAAATATTTTTTAGTTGTAGTTGGACACAATACCTACATAGATTTTTTAAATTGGATCTTTTTAGTTATACATGACAGTAGAATCCATTTTGATATATAGTTTCAGTTCCTTCCCCCATTTATGCCCCCATTTATTTTTCATACTACATTGATTAAGACCTCCTCAATGAGGTTGAACAGCAGCAATAATAATACTCTTATTCTTGATTTTAAAATGACACTGTTGTTTAAAGTTCTGGCAGACATGTTTATCAAGTTAAGTAGTTCTTTCTTTTTCTACTGTTAAGTGTTTTTATTAGGAATTATCTGTTGAATTTTATCTAAAACAGTCAATAAAATATATTAAGTGCCAGCTGCATGCAAGACCCTAAGCTAGGTACTATGGAAGAGTCAGAGAACCATTTAAAGGATAGAATTCCTGCCCTCAGAAAAGTTATTATCTCACTGGGTAGATAAGACAAAATAAATAAAAGGAATGAATAGAGACTTGGAAATTAGTGGTCATTGTGATACTTATGACTGTATTTTCTTCCAAAACAGATTTATTCCCATAAAGCAGCAGCACAAGATGATGAAGAAAAGGCCTCAAGGTAAATATGAGCCCGGCAGTATTTAAATGAGAATTTTATTTTATTTTTAATATTTATTTTTTAGTTGGACACAGTATCTTTATCTATTTTTATGTGGTGCTGAGGATCGAACCCAGGGCCTCACACATGCTAGGCCAGCACTCTACCGCTGAGCCACAACCCCAGCCCCTAAATGAGAATTTTAGAACTCATCTATTTCAATCTTAACAGTGAGGAAACTGCTAAAGGCAGGAAGAATACTTCCTCTCATGTCTCCCCTGGCTCCAGGAAAACTAGTTCCCCAGCCTGCTGAGGTCAAAGGCACTAGCAGGGATGCATCTGCTGTTTCCAGTCCTTAAGGAAAGAGGAGTGGAGGGCAAGAGGTTTGGGCTGTGCCTGCTCCCACTGTTCACGTGCATCACACTCAGCTGGAGCCCTTCTTTGAGGTTTTCAGGGACAGGGAAGGCCTTGGGTCATTAGCGTGCTGTGCTATTCCCCTTCCAGGCTGGCAGAAGTAGAAGTGGAATGTATGAGTCCTTTCTCCAGGTGGTAGGAAAACTTTACCTTCTTGCCTTACTGGTCACCTTCTCACCCCCACTCTCTATTCCTTTTACCTAGATTTCATAGAATTTTAACAGGGAGCTTAGAAAGAGTAGTCTGTCTCTTCTTTTTATAATAAGAAACGGAGAATAAGAAAGGGAAAATATCTTACCCTGTGGTCACAGTGTCAGAAAATGGTTCCTTTCCAGCTAGGTACTTCTCCATTAATTATACCCACACTTGGGCTGTGAGCAACATTTGATATTGTGAATTAGTAGACACATTTCTATGTAAACATCAGCAGTGTTTGAAACAATGCACAGGTTTTTTTTTCCTATTTTTTGTTATGTATATGTCTAAACTGATTTTACAACTCAATCATAAGTGACAGCCTGCAATATGGAAATCAGTGAGCTAGACAACTTTACTAATTGGACTTTGGTATTTACTTGATGTAATTCAACTTGTAGGATAAAGCAGCTAGGAAATAGAATCACCTTCTCCCTCAAGAACCAACCTGCTCCCCACCCCAAAATGATGATACATGTGAGCTTTAAGTCCAAAGAGGACTGATGTGAAAGGCTCTGCAGAGAGTAAAACACTTCAGCCCAGTATGGTTGTGTACTGTACAAGGTACTTAGCCAAGAGGGTAAGCAGAGTTGCTAATCCTGCCTATGCTCATGTGGCTCTTTGGGAACATACATAGAGAGTTCTGGTAGCCCAGCATGCAGGGAATTGTTTTTAGGACCCCAGGTCTAGCATGATTTTGCTCATTGTGCTTATGAACTAAGGTATAGGCTTTGTCCTAAAAAGACCAAAGGTGCACATTACAAAAAGACATGAAAAATGGCATCCATCACTAATTGTCTTGTGCATGTGTTTCCCCCCAGGAGCTGTTTCGGGTCTCTGTGTAGGAGAAGCTCAACGGAAAGTGAAAATCAGGTAAATCTGAAGAGGACCCAGTGCTGTGGCCAGGGAAGGCAGTGGGAAGCAGAATTAATGTTCCCCTTTCTGTTTTCTAGGAGGGCTTTTTCTGGTTAAGGTGGCCACTTTGGCTTAGGGATATGTACAGACCTCTCAATGCCACACGTAAGAAAAACATGGCACAGAAGCTACATGACAAGGACTCCTCTGATGAGGATGAGATTTTCAATAAGGATTATGGGTAAGTGACTGGGGGTGATATAAATTCTCAAATGAAGAGGTAAGGAAAAGCTTAATTGCTCCTTTCAAGAGTAACAACCTTGGCTTTGTTCTTCTCCCAGGGATGAAGCCCCATCACAGACCTCTGCTCCTCCTGAGGGTGGTGAAGAGGGCGGAGAGTAAATCTGTCTTGCCTCAAGCGACTGGCTTCTCATCAGTGCTTGTAAAATACTTATTTTTCTCATATTAAAAGGTACAAAATTCACAACCAATCCTAGCCATGTGGTAAAAAGTAACATGTAAGTAGTTAAATATGTGTGTATAAACAACAAGGGCATAGGCAAGAAGAGCTGGTCTAGAGCTAGAATCCTCTATGGCAGCCATGCTTTTGTAAGAGGCAGTGTGTGCAGAGTTGGAAAGAGCTTCTAGGCCTCATGACCCAGTGTAAATAATCATCTTCAGAGGGCAGAAAACACATCATCTTCAAGGAGTGTGGATTTCTAAATAAAATACCAGTTGTTCTGGTGCACTCTTTCTGGTTCAAGAACCAATCATTTGAAACATAGTTGACCTCATGCCCATGAAGATCTTCCACCTTCCGGCCACTCTCATCAGGTATTGGGGTTGCCAGAATATTTGAATCATTGAACTTGCTGCACTGTGGAGCCAAGCTGTGCTTTTCTTCGCAAGCCTTCAAATCATGTGCAAACATATACCCTGTCTTCATAGGGGATTCTCCACCCTTTAAAAGCTGGTAGAAAATTAATATTGGTTTATTGGTTTTTCATTTTTAAAATGTTGACCCTTGGACATCTAGCAGGATAGGGTAAAGAACATGCGAGAGCAGTAATTTCCCTAGATTTTCCTCCTTGAGCTTTTATTTTGGAAAACATGTATAGAGCTACTTCTCCATTCATATGGACTGCATCAGCCTCTCCTGACCCCACTTAGGGTCACGTGTACTCAGCTCCCTTCAACTCCATCCAACCCCAAACCTACCCACTTCCTGCCTCATCCAGCACCATCCACAACTACAGGATTACAAGTGATAATTTGCAAAAGATGCAAGCATTCCTCCACTCCCATCTGTAGCAACAAAGTTGGTAATAAATCACATTTAGTGATACCTGTGTTGAGAATCAAGTTTGAATCCTGTTCCCCCAGTGTTGAAGATTGAACACCCAAGAAACTCCAAGGCAAGCACAAAAAGTTTTATTTAAAGGATAGAACAGAGAGAGAGGGACAGAGGCTTCTCTGCAGAGGTGGGGGTCCAAGTTGGTGCCTGTTAGCACAAAAAGACCAGGCCGGAAGCAAACTTAAGGGATCATCTCAGCCTTTTATTCAAGAACAAAGTTTCATGCAGGAATAGGCTATGCAGGAATGGGCAACAGGGTCTCTGAGGGACCCACTTTCCTGGTGGAAAAATGAGCCACTGACCAAAGGAGGAGTTTGGGCTTATATATATATAGGCTTATAGAGGTGATTTAATGAGTGTGTCAGTTTGGGCACTCAAGAATTTGGGTTTTTGCAATGGGGATTGGGTCCGTGGCCAGCACCTGGAGAGGATTTATCTTGGAAGAGATTCAAGCTATCAATGTATGGCTTTTTTTTCACTCCCCTTTCCCAGGCCACACCATCTTCAGGTTTTGATTTTCCATATCTAACAGTGTCCAAGAGAGTGGCAGTGTCCTGCCCTTTTACACATTCCAGGTTTCCTTCTCATACCCCCCTTCCTCCCCTTATCTTGCCTATATGGCCAGAATGTGGGAAAGGAGCCTTCCAGGGGTACAGGCAAGAAGCGGGATGTCGCAGGGTGGGGAGCATTCATTGACAGCTCTTTGCAGGGAGGATCCTTGGCAATAGGTTGGAGGAAAGGTAGGTATTAGTATTTTATTTCCTCTTGAATCAGCCCCCATTTTCCCAACCCAATCATTTATCACCTGCACTGCCTGTTCTTTTGCTTCCCCCCTTCAACCAATCCCCCCTCTGAGAATGGAGCCCTTTCTGCAATAAGGGGAAATGGTTGATGACTGCTCTGACTGCTGCAGGCTGAGAGGGGTGATGGGGATAAGCCTTTGGGTTTCCCTTTTAGAAATGTTTTGAGTTCCAATTGAGGGTCGATGTTAAAAGTTTGGTTTCGGAAGCAACAGATTTTAAAGTCATGGAGAGGTAGATGCTTCTGTGAGAAAAAGATGAGTACTGGAATAAGATTAATACGAAAAAAATGTCACAGCATCTGGAAGATGTCAATGAATATCATAATGCTGATAGAAATCAGTAATCTCTCACCAGGAGGTGTAAGATCTAAGAAGTTGATCTTATAACAAGACCAGTGAGGGACATGACCTCTATTTGGGAATGTAAATCTTTAAGGATATTAGTTACATTGCCAGAGTTAAAGAATGGAAACTCAACACTTAGTTTTTATAATGTCATGGATGCCCCATAAGATGTAGTTTTCTAATTATGTAGTTTTCTGATTTTTATGTTTAGTAGAGATCCAGTTATTTCTGTCACTTAAGGCTAGATAATCATATTAGCAAACAGATCAGGCTTACTTGTGTAGAAAGTTAGAAAGATTTGTAGCCTTAAATTGACTAATTTTTAAAAAAATATTTTTAGTTGTAGATGGACACAATGCCTTTATTTTGTTTGTTTTTTTTTTTTTTAATGTGGTGCTGAGAATCAAACCAAGTGCTTCACACATGCTAGGCAAGTGCCCTACCATTGACTCACAACCCCTGCCCTTAAATTGACTATTGACTAAAAAACTTCCGACTCTGATAATCTCTTTTGATAATTATTAGGTACTCCTGTCTAAGAATCCCTCTTTTGTCTTACTTACTCTTGGTGGGGCTAACACAAATGTACATCTTAGGTTAAAATAACTATTGTCTTTCCTTTTAAATGCCTGGATATGGCTGTGCTTTTGTTATAACTGTTTTAGCTGGTCAAATTGACTTTTTTTTTTTTTAAGAGAGAGAGAGGAGAGAGAGAATTTTTAATATTTATTTTTTAGTTCTCGGCAGACACAACATCTTTGTTGGTATGTGGTGCTGAGGATCAAACCCGGGCCGCACGCATGCCAGGAAAGCACGCTACCGCTTGAGCCACATCCCCAGCCCTTGACTTTGTTCTTATCTATTGTTATGAATCAGCTGAAGGCTGGGGTTGTAGCTCAGTGATAGAAAGCTTGCCTAGCTGGGTTTGATCCTAAGCACCACATAAAGATAAATGAATAAAGTTTTTTTTCTTTTAAAAAAAAGAGTTAGCTGAGTTCCCTCAGGGGGGGTTGCTTTGGGGACTTGACAGCAGCCTCTTAGTTCCTTTAGTGCTATCTGCCACAATGGGTGAGGGTCTTGTTGACCATAGGGCTTCCCTTGGAAGCATCATGGATATCTCCCTCTACAATGACCCTCCTCTTTGCAGCATGTGCATTGGTTGGCTTTCTGTTCTCCAGGGTCTCATTAATCCCTCTGATCAGAATGTCATGTGACCCAAAGTCTCAAAAGCCCTTAGAGAAGTCCCCTTATTCCCTGTGTTCAAGCTGACCTCACAGGGCAAGAGCCAAATATCAGCTCTTTTCTTTCCTGGCCCTTTTACTTCCTTAACTTTAGTCTCTAAGCTTTTATCTTAAACATCCCAGCAAGCTAGTTTCACTAGTCTTAAAGTAAAAATACTGGGTTTTAACTTGAATATCTATACCTTTACATTTATTTACCCCTTATATTTAATTGGGATCAGTATTAGTACTGGAAGTTGTCACGCCCCCTCGCCCGCAAGGAAGACGCAACAACAGGAATCTTCTTTCAGCCGTTTATTCAGGTCCTTGTTATTCCTTCTTTTTTCCCCTCGGATGCCCCTCCCAGCCTTAATAAAGCATCCCAAGCCCCAATGCGAAGCTGCTACGTGGAGCTTTCTCATAGGGTGTTAAAAAACCCTGTGCCAACTCTCCCAAATAAGGAGTTGTTTGTTACAGACCACAGTGGAGCCAGCGCCATCTTGTAATGGTGACCACAGTCCGCAGAAACGGCTCACCACAGTTCCCCCTTTTGTTTTCTAAGAACAACACAGGCGAGAGTAGAGGTCCTATCCCACTGTGCAGAAGTGGCTGCATAGTATGGCTCAGCCCCAAGGAGGCGCCTTCCCCAGATCCGAGGCCATATCAGCCGACGCCTTTTTCCGTGGGACGGGGCGTGGACGCGTCTAACCCGCATGCAATAGGATATGCTCTCCTTGAGGTCCACTTCAAGGATCACTCAAGTGCAGTGCTTTGCCTCGCATCCTGTATCATGACGATGGTGGACGAAGGGGGATAGCTGAGGCTGAACTGTGGCTGTATAGAAATACAACGATAAACAAATTGGTAACACCCTAAAAGAAAGGCACGGGTCTTAAGGCGATAGAAAAGCACTAGTGTGGAAACCCATCTGCGTGCAATGGCAGTAAAGCCGGCAGAGTGCAAGGGCTTTCCAACACTAAGAGAATAACAAAGACATGTCGATCCCAGCGCAATGTTCATAAAACTTGGGGTGCAACGACCATGTCAAAGATTTACTGTTTAATCTGCGCAAGCCAGACTTGAGGTGAATTGCCATTACTCATACTAAGCCTTCAACCAGGAACCTTATCAGACCCAAGCAGGTCAGGACGTTCCCACATGACCGTTATTGGCTGAATATGAAAACAGACACCACAAATCTTACAAGGCCCTGTGAGCTGGCCTCCTTGACGTGCATAAAATTCAGGGCTGGATTTAAGCCCTGGGGGCCGGGGGGAAACCACTGCTAGCAGTTTTTTCTTTTTGTTTGTTGCACGTCAAAGGGAATCAAGTAGCCCCTGTCTTAGGTCGTTCACTGTCCTTACATTGCTTACCCGTCTTTGGGGAGGCCCCATTCCCCTGTCTTAGGTTGCAGTGTAAGCGTGAAAGTTGCCCGTCTCTGGGTACTACAAGATCAGCTCGTTGTTGCCAAGGCGTTTAATGGTATCTACTCAGCCAGTCATCATTAGGTCTCTAATTGGTTCCGGTTCAACAAGGCATAAAGTCAGAGGAGAGGAATAATAAAATAAAGAAGAAAGAGGGTGAAAGGAGGAAGGCATGAAGCAGGGATTATTGTAGAAAAATCATCTTCGAATTGGTCGGAGACAAACTTCAGCAAAATCATCCTTGGTTTGTAGGCGTTGATAATGAACCTGTATTGGCTTAGAAGTCAGAATGTTAATTTGATCTTTAATAAATTGTGTTACTCTCTTACCTAGGCAGGGGCCTACAGCAGCTATAAGGAGGAGACTGAAAAGTGGTCCCATTACAGTGGATATCAAAGGAGTTAACCATGGGGTATTTTTAAACCACTGTTCAAATCATCCTTGTTGTGCTTCAAATTCCTTTTGTCTTTTAGCCAATCTTTCCGTGACCTTTTCTATAGTTTCAGGATTACCCCAGTGTGATCTGCATAAGCATAACACTGTTCCTATAAAGCTATATATAGTTCTCCTTCCCTTACGAACAATAAATTTAGTCCCCTCCTATTTTGTAACACAACTTCTGAGAGGGAGGTGAGGGACTTTTCCAAGGCGGTAATTGATTTGGCCATGGCTGTTAAATCCTCATTCATAGCCATTTGTAGATTTAGTAATTGACCTCCCTGGACATAGGTGGCTGTCCTTGTTCTTATTCCGGTTGCTATTCTGCCTATGCCCAGTAGGAGGGCAATAGTCATAGTTATGGGTTCTCTGGGGAGCCGAGTATGTCCCTCAAGGTGTCCCAGGGTGTAGTCTGACCCATGATAAGATATCCTCGGCCATAATTGTATCAGCACACAGAAATCAGTAGTTGTATTTGGGACTGCCATGGAAACACAGGGAGTTAACCCAGTATTGCAAGCAAATTAGGACCCTTTGGGACCCCACAAATAATCAGATTGGGATTGATTTATAAGTCGGGTGATGTTGCAGAAATGTTGGCGTGAAAGTGGCACCTTTCCCAAGCAAACCCCTTGCCTCATGACCTCCGTGATAGTCAACTTATAGCTGGGCAGAGAATAACATTTAGGATCTGCAGTGGTATTAGAGGATAAATTAGACAGTATCGTTACCCCCTCATAATAGGGCGGCCTGGAGGTCAAGCATAGCCAGCAATCTTGGGTCCTGTTAGGATTAGTGGCATTGAGAGCGAAGAAGGCTCCTTGGACCAAATTAAGAAGGCGATCTCCAGTTCCAGGGTATATGGGCTCAGGGGCATAATCAAAGGTTTGATAGCCCATAGTTTTTGTTTGACCGCTGGGGGAAGGTTTTACTGTTGGGGCTATGGGCTGTTTGGGTCCAGATGGGGCCTTTTGGTCTCCGAGCACCTGATTAGGTCCTATTAGACTTCCAGTAGGCTGTTCTGTGGTCAATTTGAGCCGAAAAAGCAGGCCAGGATTGTACTGTCCGGGGGTGTAAATACTCAGCCCCCAGAGATATCCTTAAGTCCAATCTGGTTGTTGTCTTCCATTGGAAGTAAACTGAATAGTAATATTTGTTTGCCAGAAATGGGCATAGTCATTCCTAGGTGAATTCTTAAGTCAATACCCATTACTAGAGGTTTTACATCCCCAGGAGGCACAATAATAGGCCTTAGGTCCCTGGCAGCATCTATATATTTTCCCCTCCTTTATTTTTTGTAGATAAATTTTTAAATGTTGATGGGCTCGTTCCACAATAGCTTGTCTCTGGGGGTTATAAGGAATACCTGTTTTGTGTTCAATCTCCCATTGGGTGCAGAACCGTTGAATTGTTTGGCTTATATATGTGGGTCCATTGTCTGTTTTGAGACAACGTGGACTGCCCATGCAAGAGAAAGCTTTTAAGAGATGTCCAATAACATCTTTGGCCTTTTCCCCAGTGTGTAATGTAACAAAGATATAGCCAAAGTATGTATCAATAGAAACATGTACAAAAGACAGCTTACCAAAACTAGGGAAGTGGGTAACATCAGTTTGCCAGATATCATTGGGGTGTAAGCCTCTAGGGTTAACACCCAAACTGGGAAAATGAAGAAATGGAGCACATACTGGGCATAGGGAAACAATCTGTAAAGCCTGATCACGCGAGCATCCTGTGCGGAAGCATAAGGATTGTGCATTTAGATGGAATTCAGCATGGAGTTGTGAGGCCTCATCATATTTGGTTATAGTGTATACTAGGCCCATATTATGAGTGGCGGCATCTGCTGTAGCATTACCCTCCGCCAGAGGCCCAGGAAGCTCCGAGTGTCCTCGGATATGTCCAATGAATAAAGGATCTCGTCTAGCCCAAACAAGGAGTTGAACCGTTTGTAATTGTTCCATGATAGTGGATTGCCTGCCAATATAAGGGGCTGTTTCAATAACCAAGGCTAAATTAGCAACATAGAGACTATCAGTATACACATTAAGTGGGATGGAATTGTAAAGTTTAAGGGCCATAATTAGAGCTTCAACTTCTGATCTTTGGGCAGACAGTTTAGGAACAGGGTGTCGAATTACTTGAGATCCATCAAAAACAACAGCAAATCCCCCTTTTTGTTCCGTCTGTATAAACAGTTTGAGCTCCCGAAATAGGCTCTCTTTTAATAATTTTAGGAAAAATGATAGGACATCTTTTAAGGCCTTCTAGAAGTTTATGTCGGGGAAAGTGATTATCAATTTTACCTTTGAAAGTACAAAGAAAAAGACACCAAAGATCATGTTTCTGTTGCAATTTTAAAATCATATCTTGGGTATAAGGTTGAATGAGAATGTCAAGAGTCTTTCCAAATAGTGCATCACCCAAATATTTGGCTTTCCAGAGCAGATTTATCACCAGTTCATAAAAGGGAGTTATCACCCGAGAGTTAGAAGCAGGTAAATGGACCCAATAGATGGGACTAGTCTGCCAAAACACTCCAGTAGGAGTTAATTTTGATGGCAGGATTATAAATGATAGGGGTATAGAATAATCTATCTGGGTAACCTGCATCTCTTGTAAGGCTGTTTCTATTAACCTGAGTGCCTTCAAGGCTTTTGGAGTAGGTTTTCGCAGGGAGGTGGGTGAGGGGCCTCCTCTCAAAAGGTCATACAGGGGTTTAAGTTAGTAGTTCAATATACTTAATGTTTAATCAACAATGTGAATTTATTTACCAAAATTAATCCTTATCTTAAACAGTAAGAATTGTTAGGCAACAAGGATCTTTCTGTAAAGAAATAAACTCACATTCTAATAGGTGTTTGTCATGTCAAAATATGGACAAAATTTTAGCTCACATTAGTATGGTTAAATTAGGAAAATAAACTGAAATATCCTTAAGTTAATTATAGTCAGTTTAGTATATGAAATTCTTTCTCTCTTTTCTGTTTAGATAACAATATAAAAATCTTTTTACTTAGGGAAATGAATAGAAAGACCTTATTTTACCCAAAGATGATTTCTTTCTTCTTCTTAGGATCCATGTGTACTTCTTCTTTGTTGGAACATCTTTTTCTTAAAAAAAAATATACTTTGGAACAATCTTTGAACACCTTAGGATCTATAAACAAATTATTATACTTTGATAAGAAATATCAATGAAAATATAGTTAAAACCCTTAGATATTTTGTAGAAATAATTATAATAATTTATCATTTTATGAGTTTAAATAGTAACTTTGAGAATTAGAAATTATTTGATTGTATTTTTACTTAAAAGCAAATTTATAGTAAACACATTTATCTCAAATATCTGTAACTGAAAAGGCAGAGTATCTGATAAATGTAAATATAAAACATAAATTATGGGTTTCCTGTTGAAGAAAAACAATTAGGCAAATATATATTAATTAATCAATTAGGCATGTGCTAATTAATTTATAGATTAACAAATATAGGTTATTTAAATATCTAAAAAATATATATTAAGAATAAGAACTTAACTTATAATTGTATTAACTTTATGTAACCACGTGGTCTTAAAATATTTGGATCCATTTTAATTTATTTTTAACTAGGAGTGCACTCTTTTATGTGACGTCACTTGATGTAACTGAAATAAGATCCTTGAGTATACATTTTTATTTTTATAGTTAGCAATGAAAATAAGGATTTTTTGGTCATCACAGGAACTTTGTCGGCTTGTTCCTGTGGCGAGTAAATGCATCCTCATAATCTCCAAAATTAAAAGTAAAATATAAAGAAGCATATCTGATATCTCAATAGAACATTATTTAGTAACACAACTACAGAGAAAAGTCAGGTTATTTAACTTAGAACTAGTTTAAATTTAGGACTGTAACATAGAAACACGTGGAATTAAATTTTGTCTGAAAAAGATATCTTTCTGAGCAGCTCCGGTAGAAATCTGAAACACAGCAAAGCAGGTTAGTGGCTGGAAGGCGGGACCAGAAGTCCTGTCTGAGTGACTGTGGAAGAACCAATTGGAAGCCCGCAAAAGTGTGGGAGGTGGGACCAGGAGGTTGCTCTTCCGGCCAGGCATCCCATGGTTACCATGGTGATGTAAACAACATGGAGTCCGCTGCCCGTTCTCGGGGCAAAAGTTCTCCAAGTTTTCCTAGCCGATTGCCTTTTGTATGATTTTGTCTGCATTTTCCCCCGCCTGGCCAAGATCTTACTGCGGTAGCAGCTTGTTCTGTCTTTGGATTGTCCCGTACACTCTGGCATATGGGGCCCGGGGTGGGCCCTTGTTCCCGTTTCCCGGCTGCAGTGGGCGTTCCTGAGTATCAAACTTGGAATGATATTTGCTGCTCCAGGCGTGCCTTCCCGATCCCGTTTATCCCCCTCGGGACAATTTCATTTAATATGTCCCTCTAGCTGATTGGCAGAGAAAGACTCAAAGAGAGTCAATGTAAAGGGATGACACAGCAACAAAACAGACACAGAAAGCAAAAATGAAGGCACACAGAAAACAAAAATGAAAGTACACAGTGCAGCTGCAATAAAATATGAGGCTCTCTCTTTCTTAGTAGAGGAGCTGATTCCGCTTTGGTCGCGGGTCCCGCTCTCCGGGACGATGGGGTCCCGCTCTCCGGGACGATGGGGTCCCACTCTCTGGGACGATGGGGTCTCGCTCTCCGAGACGATGGGGTCCCACTCTCTGGGACGATGGGGTCTCGCTCTCCGAGACGATGGGGTCCCACTCACCGGGACGATCTGGTGCACCACTCCTGACGACTGAGAGTCCTGGTTTTTCCCGGGTTTCGGCACCACTTGTCGCGCCCCCTCGCCCGCAAGGAAGACGCAACAACAGGAATCTTCTTTCAGCCGTTTATTCAGGTCCTTGTTATTCCTTCTTTTTTCCCCTCGGATGCCCCTCCCAGCCTTAATAAAGCATCCCAAGCCCCAATGCGAAGCTGCTACGTGGAGCTTTCTCATAGGGTGTTAAAAAACCCTGTGCCAACTCTCCCAAATAAGGAGTTGTTTGTTACAGACCACAGTGGAGCCAGCGCCATCTTGTAATGGTGACCACAGTCCGCAGAAACGGCTCACCACAGGAAGTTAGCCTTATATCCTGTCTATCCTGTAGGTGATGGCCTATTCTCTCAAATTAACTCAGGTTGTTATACTAGAAATTATACTTTTGTAAGGCACTAGCAGATAACAATTATAAAGTTTGTATTTTCCTTAAAATACAAAATGAAATTAGCAAGAGTAAAAACATATTTAGTTTGTATAATAGCTATGAACTAAGAAACATAGTTTTTGTAAAACATAATTTTTATAATCCCAGACCTTTTCTTTAAACTTTAGTTTGAAGAATACCAGTTTGGTAAAATGTTCTTCTAAACCTTATATCTAAAAGATTTGTATACTTGGAAGATATGAATACATTTAGTATACAAAGAGGCCAGTAACAGCACCACAATTACATTGATGTTCTTATATTAACTAAATTTAGCTTTTAAAGAAAAATTCAGAATCTGTAATGTAGTATAATACTCTAAAATAACAGTTGTTGTTTAACCAGAGTTGTATAAACCCTAATTCCTTTAAGACTAATTCCTCTAAATAATAAAACTTAACCGACATAAGAAATTATCTTGATAAGAACAGATTAATGTTTTAATATTTGACCTTAGGGGAAAACCTTGAATAACTTTAACTGATTGTGCTGCTTATATATATAACTAAGTTTTACACTAACTTTCTGAAATTTGCCCTCTATAAACCTTTTGCAACTTACTTAGACATTTTACAACTTTTTACTTTACTATCCAGAAACATTTCTTTTTCCTTCAACTTTTATATTAAAACATATATCTATTTCCTAGTTGTTGACCCCTTTTTAAAATTCATTCTGAAACAACCCTTATAAAAATTTTTTAATTTAGATAAATTATTTTAATAAGATGAAATACTTTTATGTTCTTATAGTGCTTTAATTGAAACCCAACTGAAACCTCTTATACTGTTTGTGTACAAATTAACACTTGCTAGAACCTTAACTCTTGTAACCTTGTTTTTAGTGAAGACACAGAAACAAAGAAATCCATTTTCCATTTACCAATTTATGAAAACACATTTAATGTTTAAATATATTACCTTATAGAATTTAAGAAGTCAAGAGTACTTGATTTTGATTTTGATTTTTTTTTTTTTTTGGTACCAGGGATTGAACTCAGGGGTACTGAGCCACATCCCCAGCCCTATTTTGTATTATATTTAGAAACAGGGTCTCAACTGAGTTGCTTAGTGCCTCAATTTTGCTGAGGCTGGCTTTGAACTCACGATTTTCCTGCCTCAGCCTTCTGAGTTGCTGGAATTACAGGCATGTGCCAATGTACCTAGCTTAATTTTATATTTAGCCGTTGATGTTTTAGCACTTTAACTTTGTAAATTTATCAGATGTCTCTAACAAACACATTTATAAAGATTAATCCCATTGATGTTAAATCTAATTTACTCATTTCTAACTGTAAAAACCAATATTAGACAAGTATAGTGAATGTACTATCCATCTCTTCCTTGTTGAAGAAAAATCCTAAAAGCAATGGATGTTACGTTGTAGACATTTCATAGAAACTAACACTCTGTTAATTATCTGACCTCCTAGAAAAACTTGTGAGTTAGCAATGTTACTGGTAGTGCTGGGAACTGAACCCACAGCCTTGTATATGCAATGCAAATGCTCTACCAACTAAGCTATATCCCCAGCCCCATGAGTTAGCAATTTTAAAGACATCTTTATTCTCATCCATTTTTAAATTGAGCCCTTTTTTTTTTAAGTCACATGAACTAAAAAGATATTTGGATCCAATTTTCTTCTAAATGTTGATTTAGTGCTCATTTATCTATATGCCAATGTACATGATATGTATGATATGTACATGGACATAAGCACACATATTGTAGGCACAATACAATACACAGGTGTGCACACATACATAAAACAGACAGGAAACAAAGATCTTATAGCTGTTTGGAGGTAGATCTCCACAGGTAGGAGGCAACGCTGCAGATATTTATTAAAATCTCTATTAGATTTGACCTGTTAGAAATTAAAATAGAGCCTGTCAGACTTTTACATTATGATTTAAACATAGGGTAGGCCTAGACACTTGAAAATACTATGTGTGAAATCTGGCAGCCATGGTGGACACTGAAATCAAAGGTTCAGGTAGCCACTTGTCCTTGATGACTATTAGATTTATTCCCAACACCTCCATATATAAGTCCTTTTTAGGATTTTGTGAAGGAGATTTTCCCAATGCATTTGAGAGCTAACCCTTGAAAATTGGCCTCTAAACAAAAACAGATTGAAAAAAAAAAACTCAATAGTTAAATAAAATAAGATTGATCTGAGGACCCGGATTATGGCTCAGTGGCAGAGTGCTTTCTTAGCGTGCATAAAGCACTGGGTTCGATCCCCAGCACCACATAAAAGTACAAATAAAATTAAAGGCATTGTGTCCATCTACAGCTAAAAAAGATATTTTTTTAAAAAGACTGATCAGAAAAATATATTAATTTAAGCACACAGGATCAAACGTAAAAACAGGAACTCTATTAAAAAAAAAAGACACGGCCATAATTACTCTAGTAAAAGAGAAAGCAGAACATCTTTATCAGATCAGTGTGCCCTTCTGGCTCAGATTAGAGTCAGTTCAGATACTGAAAAAATTAGAGAGCTCTGAAATCCTTAGTAATGATTTTCGAGGTAAAGAGGTCTTATATATGTATGAGATCCCTGTGCTGTAGTGTTTAGGGAGGAACTTGTTAAGAAAGCAACATGGTAGACTGCAAGAGGAGATAAGATTGCCAGCCATTTAGGTCCCACTAGCAACTTGAGTTTAAAAGTGATACTTTCCCCTCCCCCTCCCCCTTTGGTCTCAACCATTTCTCTGCAAGCCTTGTGAATCTTGCAGGCTCTGCAGGCCTCCACAATTTACATTTCAGATGCAAGTCTTGGAGAGATCAAGATCTGACAGAAGTAAGGGAAGATGCTGTTTTGAGCTTGAGAGGCAAACCTCATGCATAGGGCATTTTAACTGCTTTTCTTCTGGAGTCCCTTTTTTCATTCCCCCTGTAATCAGGCCAGGTTTGGATGTGGAAAATTATGAGACATTATCTCCCATCAATATTTGAGGACAAGGCTCTCCTCTGAACAACAAAATGAACCAATGAAAGAGCAGAACCCATAGGTGCCTGCACCAAGGAACTGTCCCCCCAGTGCTGGAGGCTCCTTCCATGCATGACCTCTGGATTTAACTGCTGCCTTACCAGTGTGGTCATAACCTACATGCTTTTTCATGGGTGGCCATGAAAAAAAATGCAAGCCTCTGGATTATCTACCCTTACCATGTGACTTGTAATTCCCTGGGAGAACATGGAACCCCTTTTTGTGGTGAATCTTGATCTGTGTTGAGCCTCCCATTAGTTAATGAACTTTGAAGGAGGGGAGATTTGGCCTCACTTTGTAAGGGTCCGGCGAAGCATCGGAGAAAGAGACCACATGAGACTAGCTCCATGCAATGGCAAGGGGGATTTATTAGGGATCTGTTCCAGTGCACTGGGGCTCTGTGCTCACTCAAGAAGGGAGAGCAGCCCAGAGCCCAGAGCAGAGGTCAAGCAGAGCTTAAGTACACTTTTTGGGGAGGGTGGGGGGGCTTTGCATACATCAGAACAAATCATCATGGGGGGGGGAATGAACAAAAACTCTGAGACGTGATTAGCACATTCTTTGGCAGGAACAGGTGGGGGGGTGATTGGTCACTCCTAAGCGGGGTACACATTCAAACTGATTGGTTTGGGCCCTGTGACAAACTGCACAGGGCCCTAGGCTAAATGGCCAGTAGGGCGTTGTTTTAACTATCTCAGGAATTTCAGGTTCTGGGTGTAGCAGAGGAACTTAACAATACCTAGTCTTTTACATTTTAATTCAAGTTTTGCAGCTTAGAAACTTTACAATGCCCGGTCTTTTACATTTTAATTCAGGTTTTCCAGCTTAGAAACTTTACCCTTTCAATTTAGCATGGAGGATTGGTGCAATTTGGGCTTTTTAAATAAGGTCTGAGAAGTCCTTAGGCCTGCACATAGGAACCTCAGATTATTTTCTTCCTTTTTACGGAATAGGTTGAGCTGTAAAATGGTATTAAAATTTATATTTCCTGCCTGGGCATGATGGTGTACACCTGTAATACCAGTAGCTCTGTTGTAGGGACAAACGAGGCAGGACACCAAAGACAGCAGGAAAGTTTTATTTGGCTGCATACAGTTTCAGAGGGCACAGCTTTTGCTGTAATCAATTAATCCCCTTGTAAGGGTCCGGGGAAGCGTCGGAGAAGGAGAGACCACACGAGACTAGCTCCATGCAATGGCAAGGGGGATTTATTAGGGATCCGTTCCAGCGCGCTGGGGCTCCATGCTCACTCAAGAAGGGAGAGCAGCCCAGAGCCCAGAGCAGAGGTCAAGCAGAGCTTAAGTACACTTTTTGGAGAGGGTGGGGGGCTTTGCATACATCAGAACAAATCATCATGAGGCGCGGGAAAATTGAACAACAACTCTGATACATGATTAGTCCATTCATTGGCGGGAACAGGCTGGGCAGGGGTGATTGGTCACTCCTAAACTGGGTACGCATTCAAACTGATTGGTTCGGGCCCTGTGACAAACTGCACAGGGCCCTAGGCTGAATGGCCAGTAGGGCATTGTCTTAACTATCTCAGGAATCTGGGTGTAACAGAGGAATTTAATAATACCTCATCTTTTACATTTTAATTCAAGCTTTCCAGCTTAGAAACTTTACCCTTTCAGGACCAAGTATGCACCCCCCACTGAAAGGGTACATACATGTAGAAGAGGAGGAGTGTCCAGGACCAGGTGGTACAAAACATGGCTGCCTCCATTTTACCAAGGGCTAAATAACAGCTCAGAAGACCAGATCTTAACTGAATCCTGAATAATAGTGTAATACCAGATTCGTGGGACCCCAGTGGACCTCCAGGAGCTGAATCCGATGCAATCACACAAGAGTCTTTATTGCAAGCTCGAGCCTGGACTCACATGCAGCGGTCCCAGGGAGTGAGTCCCGTTCCTTTGTCCAGTGAGATTTTATAGGTTTTGGGAGGATACTCTATGCGTCACAACATCACACAGCAAATCATTCCATACCGCAGGAAAGTCAACTCTCAACATTGATTAGCACATTCCCTGGTGGGAACAAGTTGGGTAGGGGTGATTGGTTAGTACAAGAGGGGGATTCCTTTCAACTGATTGGTTTAGGCCACGAGGGGTGTAAGTGCTGAACTACATGGTTTCCCAACACGTTATCAACCAACATAAACTACTGGGGGGTCATCTGACATCCCAGGTATTTTCCCTGTCTCATGCTGATTGGTGGTTTCTAGGGGATTGCTATGGGTCTTCACCTAGCCTAATAAGTCAGGGACACCTGGCTCCGAAGATCTCTCCTGTTATTTACAGACAAACAATTCAGCAGGGTGGGTATGTGCTTAGGAGTGCTCTGTGGGTTTTTCTAAGGACAAGGGTCACACCTCCTTCCTTAGGACATGCCATGAGGTAGAAGCTGCTGTTATTTTTCAAAAATGTAGTCACATCAGTTTCTCAATAGAAGTGGATACAAAGCCAGTGGCTAACGCATTTAATGGAAACTGTAATTCCAGTAAAATATGTCAGACAAATGAGACATTTTTTTCAAAGAAGATAAATCAGTCACAGTGGCACACAGGAGGATCACAAGTTTGAAGTCAGCCTCAGCAACTTAGTGAGACCCTGTCTCAAAATGAAAAATGAAAAGGGTTGGGGATAGAGCTCAGTGGTTGTCGAAACGGGCAAAAGGTGCGACTTATGCAGTTGAGGGGGAGAAATAAAGAATGTCCACGTGCTTCTGCCCTTTTCAATGTTTTATTCACTCAAATCACTCAATAATTTCACTCTAGGGCTGGGATTGTCGCTCAGTGGTAGAGTGCTCGCCTAGCATGTGCAAGGCCCTGGTTCAATCCTCACTGTTGAGAGCCACAGCCAAAGGGGCCCCAGCAAACTTCCAGCTGCCAGCAACCAGCTGCCAGCTGATGATTGGCTCACAGCGGCCCCAGCAACATCTAGCTGATTGGCTCCTCTGCGGTGATGTTCATTGGACTGTTTCCCTGCCCTTCAGACTGCCAGCTGATGATTGGCTCACAGCAGCCCCAGCAACATCTAGCTGATTGGCTCCTCCACGGAGCTGCTCATTGGGGGACTTCTTTGGCTCCACCCACGCAACCCAGCCAATCGGCCTCAAGAACAGGAGGATTGTGGGAGGTGGTGAGGTTTGTGTGGGGGTGAGAGGCTTGGGGGAAGCCGGTGGTGGCAGTTGGGCTCTGAGGGTTTTTTCCTGAGGAGCTGTTTTGTTTGGTGTTTGTAGTTCTAAAAATAAAGTTAGTTTCTTTTGACAAGTGGCTCCTGAATTGTGCCCAGCCAGACTGCGGCACCTCACACCACATAAAAATTTAAAAAGATATTAAAAAAAATTTCACTCTATAGGTTCTTAATCAAGAAAACAATCCTTAATGCTTAAGGCACTGCAACAGACATAATCAATTCACAGCAAACAATTCTAGATCAATTAATTCTAAGCACTGCAAACACACTTAATCATGACAGGCTAATGGCAGACATTCCCTCTGCATGCTAAGTTCAAGTGTCAGATCAAAAGACTCAAGCCTTAGACTTTAAGTCCAGCAGATGCACACTCACTCAGACCATGGTGATCAGATCAGGAACCAAGGCAGGCTTCTGGGGTGGAGCTGACTGCTAGTTGAGGTTGAGGAGAGGGTTGTAGGGAGAAGTTGCAATTCTCACCAGGGTCAAGATGTGGCTGTAGAGAGCAGTGAGACCTGCAGAGGATCAGGCAAACAATGACAAGTGATGGGATGTCAGTCCAGGTCCTCATCAAGCTCTCCAGCTTCTGTGTATCAATATTGGCTGGATAAATGTCTGTTCATTTGCTCTATTATTTATACTATATTTTGGGGTTTTCGATCCCCCTTTCAATCCTTATCAGCTGCCACTGGATTTCTCAGTGACATCATTTACCCTGGGATTAAAACTTCTGGTTTGGGGGCTGCAGTTGTGGCTCAGCAGTAGAGCGCTTGCCTAGCACATGCGAGGCCATGAGTTCGATCCTCAGCCCCACATGGAAATAGATAAAGATATTGTGTCCAACTACAACTAAAACATAAATATTTAAAAACAAAATATCTGGTGGATCTTTTCGCTTTTCCCAATTATAGGGCACCTTTCCCTCTTCTGCCAGAGGCTTCACTCTGAGTTTATTGAGGTGGGGGCGTGACTTGCTTGTGCCTGAGGGCCATCCTGGAAGGCTCCTTTAGGCTGCCTGATGAGACTGCAGGTTTCAAACTGGAGTTTTTAAAATGGAGCTGCTTAGGCTCAGGCCTAAGGCCATCCTCACAGAGTTCTCTAGAGTACTCCTGAGTTTGATCCTCAGCCTGGGGAATAAAACATACAAGAAGAAGGTGATGGAGCTGGGCGAGGTGGCATTCACCTGTAACCCCAGCAGCTTGAGAGGCTGAAGCAGGAGGATCGTGAATTCACAGCCAGCCTCAATAATTTTGCAAGGCCCCGAGCAACTCAGCAAGACCTTGTCTCTAAATTTAAAAATAAAAAATATAAAAAGGGCTAGGGATGTGGCTCAGTGGTTAAGCACCCCTGGGTTCAATCCCTGGTACCAAAAAAAAAAAAAAAAAAAAAAAGATGATGATGAAATGGGCCAATGTACTATTGGGCAAAAACTATACAGAAAGGAGGTGTTGGTTCAGGGAGGGAAAGGTCATCTAAGGAGAACCCATGAAAAAGATGCAGCTTGAGCTAAGTCTGGGTTATAAGTCAGACACCGTTTCTGGTATTGGGGTTAAGAGCTGACTAGGACAGAGTCTCTTTCCTCAAGGGGCTTCTAGACTGGAAATACTAAGAGGGCTTCATGCAGATGAGGGCCATAGGAAGGTGGAGCAAGATAGATAGATAGAGCCTGGGTCTCTGACATATGAACCACCAGACTTTTTATTATTATTATTTGTATTTATTCTTTTTAGATATACATGACAGTGGAGTGTCTTTTTTAAATTATTTATTTATTTATTTATTTTAAGAGAGAGAATTTTTAATATTTATTTTTTAGTTTTCGGCGGACACAACATCTTTGTTGGTATGTGGTGCTAAGGATCGAACCCGGGCCACACGCATGCCAGGCGAGCGCGCTACCACTTGAGCCACATCCCCAGCCCTTTAATTTTTTATTTATTATTTATTTTTAGTCATACATGACAGCAGAAGTGTGGTGTGTCTTTTGACATATTATACATACATGCAATATAACTTACTCTCATTAGGATCCCATTCTTTTTTTAAAATATTTTTTAGCTGTCAATGGACCTTTATTTTATTTATTTATATGTGGTGCTGAGAATCGAACCCAGTGACTCACACATGCTAGGCAAGTGCTCTACCACTGAGCCACAACCCCAGCCCTAGGATCCCATTCTTGATGTGGAGTACATGATGTAGAGTTACATTAGTCATATATCACATATGAGCATAGAAAAGTTATGTCCAATTCATTCTGCTGTTTTTTCTACATGATGGTGTGTGTAGGAAACGCCAGACTTCTTTATTGGCTTTATTACATGACAACTCAGAGAACATTCTTAACCCACTATTGGGCTGGGTGTCACTTGTAGCAGCTGGACCTACAACCTAATAAAGGAATGGATTAGCGGTTGCTACCGAAACTCCACATTGGAATAAGGATTGCTACTGAAACGCCATATTGGAATAAGGATCCCTGCAGCAGAATCCTGTAGCTGTCTAATATAGATACTTCTCTAATGCTGTGCTAACCACTGAGCGGTATCTCTCCCTGCATCTCTGTTCCAAGTGTGCTCATTCTGCAGTCCAGGCTGGAGATGCAGTAGCTGCCTGAGAGATGTACTTCTCCTGATGAATGCAAAAACACACAAGGGCTAGCAAAACCTCAGCAGGCCTTTTGTACTTTATTTGAAGGGTAAATTCAAGCCCAAAGCCAGAGGACAGGAAAGGACATTCCACTACATGGAGACCATGGATGCCAGGAGGGGAGAGAAATTGGGGCCAGTAATTCTCTCATAGTATGTGATGATCCCTGGTTTGGAGATTACACAATTTGGACCCACTCTTCTAGTGATCACCTGGAATTACAGCCTACTGAAAGGAAATGCCACCCACTGTGGTGATTCAGCCACCTTCTCAATTAGATCAGGAGTCCTGACAAGGAAAGAATCATGTCTCCTTCCTCTCCACCCTGCTCCTGCTCCCTTTCTCCCAGTGCCTAGCACCATGCCCTGCCCTTAGGGATGACTCAGAAATATTACTGAGTGAATTTTAAACCATTCTTTCATTCTCACCATGTGATTTGTTACAAAAGAGAGACATGTGCTAAGTATTTGCCCCATAAAATGTAAAGAGATTGTGCCATCTGAAGCTGAGATCTGTGCCCAGATCTGACTCATGCCAGTTTTGAATCTGCTACCTCCCGTAGGGACCTCCAGAAGACAGGACTAAACACCAAAACAGGTTAGTGAAATTTCTTTCTCTAGAGGCCATTTGAAACTGGAAAGAGTCTCATCACCTGAAATATCCTAAGAGGAAGGCTGTCTGAAGGCACCAAGCTAGTCAAGGATCCACATGGCTTAAGGACAATTTCAAGACAGTGAGATTTACCATTAAAGCCCATGCTGCACCAGGCAGTGGTGCACACCTATAATCCCAGGGACTCAGGAGGCTGAGGCAGGAAGATCACAAGTTCAAAGCCAGCCTCAGCAACTCAGTGAGATCCTGTCTCAAAATGAAAGATAAAAAGGACTCGGGATGTAGCTTAGTGGTAAAGTGCCCTGGGTTCAATCTCTAGTATTAAAAAAAAGTATGTAATATTTATGTATAATATGTGTTGCAAATATAAATTCATGCAAATTAAAAATTTATAGTCAACTTCTAAGTCACACTAGCCACACATCAAGGGCTCGATAGTCACATGGCTAATGGCCATCATATCAGATAGCATAGTAGACTATTTTCTTTTTTTTTTTTTAGAAAGAGAGAGGAGAGAGAGAGAGAGAGAGAGAGAGAGAGAGAGAGAGAGAGAGAATTTTTTAATATTTATTTATTTATTTATTTTTTAGTTCTCGGCAGACACAACATCTTTGTTGGTATGTGGTGCTGAGGATCGAACCCGGGCCGCACGCATCCCAGGCGAGCGCGCTACCGCTTGAGCCACATCCCCAGCCCAGTAGACTATTTTCATCTCTACAATTCTGATGGACATGCTGGTAAGGGTGTTTCAGAGAGGGCAACTGGGAGGCTGCAGTATCATTGGGTATTTAACAATGAATTTGAAAAAATACAAATTGGGAATTAGGTCACTATATTGGGACAGTGGTTCCCAGGAAATTACCTAAATTTGCCTAAAACAAGTTTATAGACATTATTTTACTTTTACTTTAAAAAAAAAAAACAGCTTAAACTTTTTAGCTCCTGCCAGTCTCTCTCTCTCCTCTTAGGAGCTCACAGGCAACAAAGTGAATTAATAAGTACCAGGGGAACATTAAAGGAAAAATTCAACCAGCTGCCATGCACTGGTTGACATTTTTTCCTCCAAGAAATGTGTGTGTGTCATTGTGATTTTATTCCACGTGAATAATCAGCAGCCATAATTCCTCTTGGTAAGGGTGTTTCCAGTTTTGTAACAGAAATAAGTGTTCATGTACAACTTCCAAACACCATGCCTCCTAAGCAAGTTTGATTATTAGCAAAATAAGGGATGGGGAATCTGCTTGGAAGTAACCTGAATCTAGGCCAATTAGATGGGAACATGGTGGAGAAAACTATAACACCAAACTATCTCTTAAAAGAAGAATACACATAGACTGGAAGGGGACCGGAAAATAAAGGTTGCCCTACTCAAAAGGTAACCTCTGGAACAGTGATTTCCAATTAATAACTGCAGATCTTTGGAGAGCCCATCACAGCAGGAAGCCTCTGAATGCATGTGTGCACCATGCACTATTTGCAGAGCAAATAAATCCTGTCTGTGTCTCCCAAAAATATAATCACTATATCACTAATAGTAATCATATATTGAATGTGTATGCATGTTATCTCATTTAAATCTTACAGCTACTTAGAATGGAGATCTTATTCTCCCCAATTTAATAGTTGAAGAATCTGAAGCTGGAGGATAAATAACTTGCCCAAGTTCAAAAAGATAATATATTAGGGCTTTTTTTCCATATGAAAGAAATTCAACTAAAATATGCTTAAATAAAAACATGACAGGGCTGGGGATGTGGCTCAAGTGGTAGCGCGCTCGCCTGGCATGCGTGCGGCCCGGGTTCGATCCTCAGCACCACATACAGACAAAGATGCTGTGTCCGCCAAATACTGAAAAATAAATATTAAAGTTCTCTCTCTCTCTCTCTCCCTCTTTCTCACTCTCTCTCACTCTTTCTTAAAAAAAAAAAAAACATGACATATCAGCTTATATAACAGGAACCCCTAAGGGTTTAAGGCTGGCTGCATCCATCACTCATTGCATCCACTCCCTGTCTACATCTCAGGTCCACTTTCCTCTGTGAGAGCTTCAGCCTTGAGAGGACTCCTCTTTTTTTTTTTTTTTAATTATTAGTTGTTCAAAACATTACATAGGAGAGGACTCCTCTTATCTGCAAGAATGGTCCAATTCTCCACTGCTGTGGAGGAAATGGCTCAGAGAAAGACCTTCCTCAAAAGGTCTCTGATTGGCCTGTTGGGTCACAGTTCAGGGAAGAGGAGACTCTGACTGGCTGGCCATTGTCTTGCACATATCCTGGGGTGGGGGACTTAAACCTAGCAGAATCACAGTGAGTGAAGGAGGCTCATCCCTAAAGTAAAATAAGAGTGGTACCAAAAGATTGGTCCTTGTTCCCAATGCCACTCCAGTAATGAGGACACAGTTTTAAGAAAAAAGGGAAAAAAACAGAGGGGACTCTTGTCCCAGAGGCTACATTCCAGGTATGTCTGATGGGTGTGTGTGTGTGTGTGTGTGTGTGTGTGAGAGAGAGAGAGAGAGAGAGAGAGAGAGAGAGAGAGAGAGAGAATTCACTTGTTAATTTGGGAGATTTCTTAGATCTTCTTGAGCCATCCCCCAAGTCTGAATTACTTTATTCTTATGATTGGAGGTGTGCTCAAAGACAGATAACTGGGCCTAGGATAGAGAAAAAGAGTAATCCTGTTTCCCCTGAGATCAGGGAAGGGAAAACTAGGGAAGGGGAGAGAAAAAAACACATGCCTATTTTAAAAATAAGTCTGTGTGTGGCTGTGGTAGTACACACCCGTAATCCCAACAGCTCAGGAAGCTGAGGCAGGAGGATCATGTATTTGAAGTCAGCCTCAGCAACTTAACAAGGCCCTAAGCAACTTAACAAGACCCTATCTCCAAAAAAATAAAAAGAAAAGAAAAAAAAAAAAGAGGAGGAGGAAGAGGAAGAGATGGCTGGGGATGTGGCTCAGTGGTTGATGCCCTGAGTTTAATCCCTGGTACCAAAAAATAAAAAATAATAATAATAAGTCAATGTGGCAGAGCAGCAAGGGCTATATCAAAGCATGAAGTGTTACGAGAGGCTCTATTACCAAAAGACAAGGGAATGAGATGAATAATGGAGGATCAAAGACTGAAGCTAGATTGAACTAACCTTTAAAGCATAAACTCAACAGTTCTTCACAAGTTCATAGATACTATGCATCTGGAAACCTCTCAAATTCTTTTCTCTGGTTCGATAGTATTTTGCAGGCGCCTTTATTATTGTTCCAGTCACAGGGTAACATTTTTTTTCCCTATCTGGAGTCTACCTGGTGCACTCATGGTCCATTGTGAAATGTTTTGTGGAAATGTGCAATATTTATGTGCATTTGTGCATTGCCCTCTCCTGCCACTTCCTCCATCCTCCCCCATCTTAACTCCAGGCCTTTATATAGCTTCACCTTGTATAGAGCAAGATGAGAAGAGGTAGTCAAGCATGGAAACTTTTCAGATATCAGGAGCCTGGAAAATAGGGGACCAGGAAACAGAGACTCCTGAAAAACAGACAAGAGATTATTTTGAGGAATTCCACACAGTTATCCTTTCAACAGCTGAACAAAAATGCAAGGGAATAACTGAGGGACATGAAGTGCTTGATTTAGGGGCAGGACATGCTTCTTCTAAACCACCAATATCTGTCTGTGATGATTATGACCAGAAACAGCTATCCTTTTGCCAAGGTAGGTAAGTTTCCCTAGAAAACACCTTACCTTCTTTCTTGTTTAAAATGAGTTTGACACAAAAGAATAGTTTGTACGCGTGTACTTGTCATCTTCCTGCTCAATATCAACTGTATTGAATGAACACTGTGACCCATCTAGCCTGAAACTGAGGGGAGGAGAATTACTGAGCAGGCAGCCCACTAACAAGGTGGGGGACCACCCCCAACAGCTGGTTTTATAAATGGAAACAGGAACTGGGCCCTCTAGATTTGTGGAGATATGAGGGCCACCTTCCTTGCCTAGAGGCCAAGGGAGCATAAGACCTCCAACCAAAGTCAGTGCAGCTTCTTTCCAAGAATTGGCCTGTCCCTGGTCACCCTTGTGCTACTCTCTTAGGACGTGCAAGTACCTCTCCTGACCCTAATAATTCACAGTCCACGCTCAGGCCCTAGGCTCCCATTGATGGAAGTTTGCAAATGTGAAGTGCCCAAAGAACTGTCCCTGGCTCCAGGGTGCAGTCGCTGCTCTTGATATTTTTCTTCTAAGTTCATTTGAAAGAGCGATGTCACTTCTACAAGGAAAGAAAACAAACAACTACAAGGCTGGAAGAGGAAAAGCGAACCCCTGGGCTTCAGGTCTTCAGGATTGTGTTGAACACATGAGACTGCCCAGAGAAACCTCAAGGTGATCACGTGGTATTAGGTGCCTTCAAAATAGGTGTGTATTCCCGGCTCTTAAAAGCCAGGAGGAAGGCTCCAATTTGAGCCCAGGCTCTACCCACTGGGTTGGACTGATGCCTTCGGGGGGCAAAGTTAGAGTAGGTATTAAGAGAGGGTATTATTGGTACTACTCAAGTGGACTGTCGTCGGCTTTGTGAGGCTAAGTCACTACTCCAAAGTCGCTCAGTTTATGCCGACCGAGCGGAGTCAGAGACCCAGAAGCCTGGATCTACCAGCGCGGGTCCGACTCAGGCCGGTGTACAAAGATCTAGAGCCACTCACCTGCGGATGGGGCTCCGCACCCTCAGGCTTTTAAGAACTCCTGGCCCGGCGCCTCTCATCCCCCGAGCCTCACTACTGGCTCCTCGGGCTGGAGGTGGGGCCGGAGAGCCCAATCAACCTAATGGCGTCAGGCACTGGGGCGCCGCTTCCTGTTGTCAGTGGCCAGGAGGCCGCAGCGTCGGTTGGGAGGCCAGGAGCGCCCCCAGCCCGGCTCCCGGCTCCGTTTGGTGAGTTAGGGGTCAGGTCGGTTGGGAGGCCAGGAGCGCCCCCAGCCCGGCTCCCGGCTCCGTTTGGTGAGTTAGGGGTCAGGGGTTGAAGAGGGCAGCGCGGGGGCGTTGGGGCCGTAACGCCAACGGACAGTAGGTCCTCCCGCCCTCGCGGTGATCCCAGAGATCTTGGTTGCCTCGAGACAGTCCGGCTTCCGAGCCCTCTGCCCTCCCAGCCCGCACCGGGCTCCCACCGTAGCCTTGGGCCCGCGCTGCCACCGTTGGCCTGTTCCGTCCATTTTCTCCTACCCGTGACCCAACCTCAGCTCTTGCTCCCATCTTCTTACCACCGGTCTTGCATAAATGCAGCCTCACTCGTGACCTCTCTTTAACCTAGTTGCAACTCCGATCTGGATATATCCCTTACCTCCTTTTTATCTAATCCTCACCCCACAACCCCCCTGGCAATCCTAAAACTCCGCACAAACCTCCCCTAAATCCACCATTCATGTTTCCCCTTTTCTGGCTCAGCTCTCTCATCCCCAGCTCCCAGTGTCTACCCAGCCCCCTAAGGTCTGTTTATCCCAAACGTCTACCTCTCCCCTCCTCTCATTGAAGACCTACCGCTAAAATAGATGCCCTGTTGAGCTCACCCGCTTCGTGTTAACTCCTCTTTCAGCCTTCTCCCAAATTTTATGTGTAGCTTCTTCACAGACTTTGCCCTTAACTTCCTAGCTCATTATATATTTCTCTTCCCTCCTCTACCATCGCGAGGAAACCCCATTCCTAAGTCTTTATCTGTCCCCATCTCTAGTTGCCTCAGTTCCTCTCACCCTCTTCCTTTTTATTAACAGAGATCCTCCATGTCCTTTCACCTTTTGTCCCCGTAGCAACTCTTCACATCAACTCTGCCCATTCTTCCCTTGACAGCTCCCATTCAGCCTGAAATTGTAGTGCATAGCTCCCTGCCAACCCCACCAGCTACCCCTGAACAGTCAAGTCTAGGTGCTTGCTCAGAGGTGAGCAGCTTGATAGACCATGTAGCTTGTTTGGTTAATGAGTGCAGGGGGGTAGAGTTCCCCTACTCTTGGGTCAGAGATTTTTTCCTGGTGTCTGGTCCTTTTTTTATTATTATTTTTTATTTTTTAGTGGTACACAATACCTTTATTTTGTTTATTTATTTTTATGTGGTGCTGAGGATCGAACCCAGGGCCTTGCACATGCTAGGTGCGCGCTCTACCACTGAGCCACAACCCCAGCCCTGGTGTCTGGTCCTTATACCTGTCCCCAGGGATTGTTTTTTCACCGTTCATATTATATTACTTGTGTTGACTATTGGAATGGTAGGTGTCATTGAAATTCCTGCAAGGTAAGAGATGGTCCCTCACCCAGCTCACTCATCCTGGGGCAGTTGAAGTCCTTGCTTCCTTTTGACTGGTATTCTGGCTCTGGAGAATCTCAGGGAATGCCAGTGGGGTTGGCTCTAATTACAGAGCCATGGCCATGTGTCTTGTCCTGGCACTTGTGGAGGATCCTGTCCCAGTGCTCCTTGCCAGAGCTGATGGCAGATCAGTTCCAGCACTAAACACAGGGATCACATGGTGTCAGAGGCATGTTACATGTGAACAGTAGAGGTGGTGGGTCCTGAGGAAGCTGAAGCGTAGGTGGGTGCAGAAGCTGTTGAATTGCTTCCTCTTTTCTGTGCTGGGTCATTGAATTTTAGCTATTTGGGTTTCATGAACACAGGAAGTCACATTATCTCACAGTAACTGAGGCAGAGGGTTGTTTCTGAGGCACCTAGGGCTCATGCTCAGTGGTCATAGTTTCCTGGGGACTTTTTGATGTACATTTCCTCTGAATTCTGATGACCTGGTTTCAGAAGGGTTGGCCATTTGATGGCAATTTGTTTATTTATTTATTTATTTTTTTGGTGCTGAGATCTAATCCAGGGCCTTGCACATGCTTACACTGAGCTACACCCCAAGCCCTGGCAGGATTTATAGGGCCCCCAAGAGGACCCATTGTCTTTGCTTGTCACTATGGTCTTTTCTTTTGAAAACTGAATGCACTGCTACCTTCAATATCCTGCCATTAAGATGTGACTTACATGAATGGCTTTTACCCTTATTGACAGCTTTGTTTAATGGCGGGAGTTAAAGTATGATGTCCAGCACCTGCAGACTGCTCTCCGAAACTTCCAGCACCGACGCTATGCCAGGGAGCAGCAGGAGAGACAGCGAGAGGAGCTTCTGTCTCGTACCTTCACCACTAATGTAAGCCGAGGGGGTTGGCAGGTGCTCAACAGATTGTTGGGGCTGAGCTCAGGTCGCTGAGCTTTATCTTTGTAGGAGGACATCTAAAACAGACTGACATGGAGGAGACCAACTGGAAATGACAGGGGACTTTGTGTATTGCCACTGATACTAAATCTAGACTGGAATTTCTTTTTTTCCAATCAGAAACCTGAAGAGGAAGCAGTTAAATTGAGGGATGGGCAGAGGTGAAAATTACCTGGTTCAGCTGTCCAGTGCACAGAGGTGAAAGTTCACATGGTCGAAATGTTTTTGTCATCAGATAGAGACAGATGATTAGAACTTAGGCCACTGGTAGAAAAGGCAGCATTTCAAAGCTGCCTCCAGGCAGTTGCTGTTATGCTGTGTATGTGTGTGGTTCCAGTGTCAGATGCATTAAAATGTTTTTGCCTGTAGTCGGAACAGCAATTTAGAGGAATTTGTTAACAGATGTTTAGTGTTGGATGGACTGCTTGGCTCGAGTCTGAAAATGGCCTGATGGTTTGCATATTTCATTTCTTAGACACCGTTGTCCCTGTCCTTTAGTCTTGATAGGATCAGTCCCTGCACATGTTTGCAGAACATACTGGCCTTTTCTGTGACCTGCATAACATGTTTCACCAAATGAGGTGGGTCTGGGGTTTTTTTATTTTATTCCTTATTAGAGGGGTTTATTTTCTATAGAGGTGTCAGCTTCCTCAGCCTGTTACTGGAATCCACATCATTTCCCGCTTTGCAGATGTTAAACTCTTACTGCTCTATCCATGCATTGCAGGAAATTTCCTTCAGTGCGTCAGAATGTGCCTCCACAGGTGTTATTTCTCCAGGATAAGCAGTCAGGTCATAATGACCAACAGTTCAAAAATGTAATGCTCTATATAGACACACTAAATGTTGTTGTGTGGGCTTTTGATAGTTATGGTCTTGCATCAGGCATATTTTAGGCTAGGGATATCTCTCAGGATTATTTTGTTACTTACCAGCCTGATGTGACTGTGCATACAGTAGGCCCTTAGTAAACATTGACTTGCCAGGGGCTGGAGGTGTGGCTCAAGCAGTAGCATGCTCTGGCATGCGTGCGGCCCGGGTTCGATCCTCAGCACCACATACCAACAAAGATGTTGTGTCCGCCGAGAACTAAAAAATAAATATTAAAAATTAAAAAAAAAAAAAAACATTGACTTGCCAAATGAAACTTCTTCTTGGTCACATTGCCATCTGGAGCTATAATACATGTGCTTGGGAGATAATGACCTATCAGTGATACTTTTCTGGTAGGAAGGTAAGAAAGATTTGCACATAAAAGGCATTCAATAAATTCTTATCAAATAAATGAAGAGAAGTCTGTCATTGATTTTTTTTTTTTTTTTTGGTGGGGGGCAGTACTGGGGATTGAACCCAAGTGCACTTTACCACTGAACTATGTCCCCAGCCCTTTGTTTCTTTCTTATTTATTTATTTGTTTATTTTGAGACAGTCTCAGTAAGTTGCTGAGGCTGGCCTCAAACTTGCAATCCTCCTGCCTCAGCGTCTTGACCTGCTGGGATTATAGGTATGTGCCACCGCACCCAGCTTATTGATATTTTTTTCCAAGCACTAGAGTCCTTTGACCCAGAGCATTAGCTCTGTGTAGAACACTAAGGTGCTGAGAGCTAACTGTGAGAAAATTAATAAAATGATTCCTTCAGCTGTGCCACTCCTAGAGGAGTTATTGAAAATTTGCATGTGAGAGATGATTCTGAACTTGTGGAGCAGAGAAAAGAAGGCTTAATCTCTGTACCATCAGGAACTGAGGTGTAGATGGTCAAAACAGCATTGCTTGGCAGGAGTTTGGGCAAGTCAGAAGTTGGGAAGGAGAAGAGAACATTGTCACATGGTGATGACTTGCTTCTGTACACAGTCCACTTTTAGGGTGAAATGAGAGCCATGAGGATTGATCATGGTCTCTCTTCTGTGTGTGTGGTTGAGAGAGAGCAGGCCTTGCATTTTGTACCAGGATTCCTGTCATACTGGCTTCTTACCAGCTGTATGATCTTGGACGAGTTATTCTTCTTTCTGCAGTTTGTTTCTTCATCTGTGAAATGAGGATAATAATGCACAGAATGAGGATAGAGTGAGTTTACAGTAATGAGTCTGTATAGTAAGAAAGCTCTTGATCAGTACAGGTTGAGCATCCTTAATCTGAAAATCCAAAATCTGAAATGCTGCAAAACCTAAAGAAGCATTTTGGATTAGGACCACTCACCTGCTACAATACTCAACCTGTATTCTTTTTTTTTTCCCCCTCTCTCCATTTTTTAGCATTTTTCTTGCCTACTTTGGAGTGTATTTCCATCCTGAACACCATTAGCCTTCAATAAAAAGCATAGGCTCTTTGATCCTTAGTCTCAATCTAATTGGAGGGATAAGCTATAGATAAAATAGCTGAAGAACAAAAGCAAACATTTAATGCTGCATTAAGGGGAAGCCAAGTCAGGGACTTTTGGAACACCTTTCTTAGTAGTCAGAGAAAGCTTTTACAAGAAATGTAATGAGATCTTGAAGGAATAGGTTTTCCTAAGAAATGATACAGAGGCAGAAATCAGCAATAATTGGGTAACAGAAGAGTGACAGTTCTGAGGAAACGAGCTTGTTCTTCTTTGTAAACGGAGGCCTCCCACACTTTGCTTTTTCTTCCCCATTGGGTTCTCTGATTCTTGCATCATTCCCTCTGGCTGTTCTGGCTTGGCCTTGGCTGCAAGGCAGAACACTCAGAAGCAGTGGGACCCCTGGAGCTGACTAGCAAGCATAGTTAATCAAGTGCCTGCGTTTCTTTCACAGGACTCTGCCACCACCATACCAATGGACGAATCACTGCAGTTTAACTCCTCCCTCCACAACATTCACCACGGCATGGATGACCTCATTGGAGGCGGGCACAGTATTCTGGAGGGACTGAGGGCCCAGAGACTGACCTTGAAGGTGGGGTCCCTCCTGGAGAACAGGGAGAAGGCCTTTTGTTTTGGCCTCATCCAACAGTTTGAAACTGTTTACATTTTGATTATGTGTCCCCAAATTGTGATATTGTAACAGCAAGGGTTTTCCTTGAGTTTTCGATTCTTCCTGTTGGAGTTGGATTTCTATAAGCACCAGAGTAACCAAATTCCTGAGCCATAAAGTGGCCTCTCTTGGTATCCAGGTCTTTCCCCATCTATTGAACCTACATGGAATTGACTGCTACAACAGGGGGACCAGTAATAGGCTGAGAAGATCTGATATAGAATCTGCTCTGCTCAAATGAAGACGAAGCTGCACCCTAGCTGGCTTTCCCTTAGGATCTCAACTGTGCACTGCCTTACTGCAGTCCTGAATTCCCATGGGTGGGTCTTTGGGTTGCCTAAAACTGCAGTAGATAGTTTCACAGTAGATCACTTCTAAGCTTCTAGAGCACATAGTGAGGATTCTCAGTGACTCTTCATTCTCATTAGCTGTAGGGATTCCTAGAAGCCCTGTCCCCTTGGCATTAAGATTCTGACCCCCTGGGAGTGGTTTACAGGAACATGACACAGACTCTGTGTCATGCCCTTTTCCTGTGTCAGCCCTGATGGCTGATGGGGTGTGGGCTTTGCCTGTTATCAGGGTGTGGCCCCTGTAATGAAGAACTCCCATCCACTGAGCTGTGAGAAACTGTCGCTCAAAAGTGTGAGCTTTATCTTAGTTTTTGTTGGACCACATGGAGCCTGTCAGCTCTGCAGGACTCTATACATTTCTGAACAGCCCCCTCCATCCTTACCAGGGAGAGGGTCAGGTGAGCCAGAGACATTCCTCCCCACCCCCCTTGCTGACAGTTGCAGCAATTTCAGTACTAATTTAACCAGGTACTTGTTGGTGAGCCTACTCTTTCTATAAAGAACTGCTGCTCTCTTTTCCACACCTCAGCTGAAGAGTAGAGCCCTTTTAGGACAAGACTCCATGTCACACTAATGGAAGAGTCAGTGGGGGGTAGAGCTTTATTATTAAAGCAAAGGTTAGCTTCCTTGAAGTCTTGTGGCACTGAGGAGCCCACCTACCTTCTGCCACCTGCAGTGATGAAGTGCTGGGGAGCCTGTCTAGGCGTTGGGGGTTGCACCTCAAAGTTTCTAGCTCACTTTGCTCTGCACACCTAGTCTGTACCTGTCTTTTGCCTCTTGATTCTTTCCACCTGCCTCTGTCAGGGACTTTTCTGCCTAAACATTTGAAAGCAATGCTGGAAAAAACATGAAGGAACTGGGCTGAAGCACCCTAATGATTAAGGCTAGTTCATGTTTGAAAATACTTATTTTTTTTGAAAGGTACAGTTACTTTTAGGTGATTTTAGAAATTTGATTCTTGAACCTCACATTGATTAGTCTGCACTTCAGCACTCAGCAGGCTCTTCAGCAAGAAGCTTGTTTTCACTGTCACCTTTCATGTCTTCTCTAGTAGCAAACAAGTATAACTGAGTCTGTGCGCACTCTCCATCTCTATTTTTTTGTTTTTTAAATATTTTGCAGTGCTGGGGATGGAATCCTGGGCCTTAAACACTAGGCAGGTGCTCTGCCCTGAGCCTCACCCCAGCCCTGGAGATCTCTTCACAAGGCTGGTTAATCCTTGTGTGGGCAGAATGTCGGCTCTGAATTTCTGTCAATGATGCCTCCTGTTCCTCTTTCTTCCTTGGTCTTTTCTCTTAGTCTCTTATGAATGTGTGTTCATTTAAGAAAGTAGATGGCGCAAGCCTGTAATTCCAGCAGCTCAAGAGGCTGAGGCAGGAGGATCACAAGTTCAAAGCCAGCCTCAGCAACTTAGTGAGGCCCTAAGCAACTTAGCGAGATCCTGTCTCAGTATAAAAAAGGGTTGGTGATGTGGCTCAGTGATTGAGCACCCCGGGGTTTAATCCCTCGTACTAAAAAAAAAAAGTGGGAGCCACAATGGCACATATCTGTAATCTCATCTGCTAGTACTAGAGTCTGAGACAGGAGAATTGTTAGTTCAAGGCCAGCCTCTGCAACTTAGACCTTCCTTGTCTCGAAAAATAAAAAGGACTAGGGATGTAGCACAGTGGTAGAGCACTCCTAGGTTTGATCCCTAGTACCAGGAAGGGAGAAAAGAAAGAATGGATGTGGGTAAGTCATATCCATCTGTCCGAGTATAATGAGTGACTTGTGAATGTAAGTAACTTGGGGTCTGCCTCTGCATTCATTTATACTTGTTATACCTAGGAGAAATATTTTAAAAAAATATTTAAAAAACAAATTCATAAACGTTCTTAAAAATTAGAAAGCAGAAAGAAAGGTAGGCTGGATGGTTTGGGCTGTTGATTTAGGAATAAAATATCCTTTTGTTTTGGTGGCAACATTTATATAAGGGGCTTTTGGTCTTTGTGTTGGTGTCTGCTGCATTTCCATCTTTTCCCACTTCATACCCTCATAAATGTGGACTTTGACCCACACATTATACTCAGTAGAATCCCTGAAGATTCTGCTCTACACAGTGGGCAGATTAGTATCAAGGATTATTGGAGGTAGGGAGCCAAGGGAGAGTTTTTCAATGTGGTCTCTAAAATATATATTGAGTTTTAAATTTAAAAATACTTATATTTTTTGAAAGGTATAATAGTTATTGAAGTGTAGTTTATATTGTGAGGCATACAGAGCTTATTTGTATAGTTCAGTGCATTTTGACAAAAGCATCATGCTCGTACTCCTATCAAGTTACAGACTGTTTTTATCACCCCTGAAAGATCCCTTTGCCCCTCCTAGTCAAACTATCCCAGGCAACCACCATTCTGATTTATTTCACCTGTAATTAGTTTTGCCTGTTACTGAATTCATATAACCATTCATACTACTATTTTATGTGTGCTACCCTCTGATATTTTTGAGGTTGGTTCATGTAGTTACATGTTTGGTTATGGGTGGCAACTAGATACCTTTTATTGCTGAACAGTATTCCACTGTGCAGATAAAATGTGATTTGTGTATCCATCCTGTGGGTGATGGGTACTTGAATTGTTTCCAGTTTTTAGATATCTTCCTGTGATATGTATGATACATATATGTGTGTGTGTGTGTGTGTGTGTGTGTGTGTGTGTGTGTGTGTGTATGTATGTATGTATGTTAGGGAGAGATACATATAAATGACAATTTGTTATGTAGTCAGTTGTCTCATCACCATTTGTGATAGACGTTTCTTTCCCTTTATGTTGCTTTGGTACCTGGATTAAAAATCATTTGACCTGGGCAACCCCTATAGGGCCCCCTCTTGCCCCTGTGGGAATTCGGTTTTTATTCATACTTAATGAATTCTACTCCTTTCACTCTGGTAAAAACAAAAACAATTGACTATAGGAGAGTGAGTCTATTTTGGTGGATTTTTTTTATCGAGCATGACCAAGAAAACCCATTGGTAAAGCCCCAACACGTGATAACCATCACCCACCATTGGCACAGTGAGTCAGTCTTTGTTTTCTTTCTCTTCTTGTCTGCTACAGGGGACTCAGAAAAAGATCCTTGATATTGCCAACATGCTGGGCTTATCTAACACGGTGATGCGACTCATTGAGAAGAGGGCTTTCCAGGACAAGTACTTCATGATCGGCGGGATGCTGCTCACCTGTGTAGTCATGTTCCTCGTGGTGCAGTACCTGACTTGAGCCGGCCACACTCAGTGGCTGGACGTTGTTCCCACTGCGAGACTGTGTGAATGTGAGTGTGTGCACGCAAGAGAGAGAAGGGCCTAGAGACCACCTTTTGAAATGTATGCCTGACTTAACTGTGAAGACCACTTAGGAGTAATTGTGATCAAACTGCTCTTTTTTCTGTGACATCTTGGGGAGTTCGTGCCACCAAGATGCGTGGTATGTAGAAAGTGAAAGAAGTTCTGATTCTCTTACCCTCATTCTCACTGGGGGAGGGAAGGGATGGCTTTGTCCACATGACTGTGTGCACCTGGAGAAGGCTTCTGCAGTGAGCCTCCTGCACAGGACTGTTCACACTGTTCACACCTTGTCGTCATCAGCCTTTGAGACTCCTGATGAATAAGCTGGAGCATGAGCAGAAAGGAGAGGGAAGAGGCCTTTTCCTGCACCTGTTGTAGTGCATCCGTTTACACACTCTTGTTCCTGCCACCCTCCCCCAGCAACTGACATGTAGATGACTAACTGCTAACACTCATCATCCTTTCCTGGAAGCAGCTACCTAGGAGAAGCAGAGACATTAAAGGTATTGCTGATAAGGGTAAGCTTTTCCACACTGTGGTTGCTGGGCGTTTGTCGTTCCTGAAGGAAGGCCAGTGTTCCTGGTAGTGTTCAGTCTGGAGACTGAAGACCCGAGTCACCAATTTTTTTTCAAGTATTAGAATGGTTAGCTCTCTTAAAACTCAGAGACTGCAGCTGGGCACCTATGCCCAGGCTTTGATGGGCCTTTGCGTCTTAAGAAGGTGGCAATGAGCAAAGGTTAGTTATTTGTCAGTTACAGTCTCATCTCTAGTTCTAACATCTCTTAATTCTTTGGCTCTCTTCTCTTCCTTGAAATACATTAGCACCTGCCTAGCCAGGGTAGGTCACCCTGGAGATGTCTCTGATTATATGTTCTTGTGAGACTTTCCAGGAACCAGAAACTTTCCCTTCTTCCCAGCCCTGGATTAAGGCTGTAACAATACCTGGAGTATTGTGGAATTCATTATAAAGCCAGTCTGTCTTGAAGTCTGTCTAATGTGATAAATTTCTGAAAGTACCAGAAAGACCTGGTGAGTGTAGTTGTTCATCTGTCAGAGAACAACTGTCCTACCAACCCTAGGCTTAGCCTCACGGCGAGGCAACATAACACTCAGAATTCCCCGGAACTAGAAACCTGGTCAGTATTAACTCCACCCTTGATCATTCTACTTACACTTTGTCTTTGTTCCTTGTAGCTTGAACTGTCTTGTGCCTCTTTTCCCTCCTACTGTGTATGGTCTCTTCCCTCCCTTACTCACCTGTTTCAGTAGCAATACTGGTCTCTTCAGGCATATGTATTTGTGGCGTAACTCCCCCTTTGGTGAATTTTCTTAATTGTCACAGATTTTTAACATGAATTTTCTGGGTACTAATTTCAGACTTCTGATCAGAAGAGACATCCATTACCCCTCCCTACCCCTCTGTGCTAAACAGGGATCCTAGATTTCCAGGAAGGAGGAATCTGACCCCTTCTGAAAAGGATTAACAGCCCTGCAGAGCAAAAACAGTGACCTGAAACAGGGACAGTGGGGCTGCAGCATCTTCAACCTGCCTTTGGGAGGCATTTTGAAATCTTCACCATGCTCAGAACAGAGCTCTTGAGGGTCCATAAAATGGATTATTAGGCTGCAGAGACCTGTCTTGTCTCCTGGGCACCTGAGGATTCTGCCAGACAGTACACTTTGGAGGAAGGTATGCAAGTCGCAACTGAGCCATTTGGACTTGAACTCTGGGAGACAGACACCTCCAACCCCCATCCCTGTTGGCTGGTAGGGCATCTTTTTGTAGTGAATACCAGTTTCCACACCTGCCTTTATAGTGATTCCTGGCCTTGATAGACCTTCATGCCTCACCTTTGCAGCAGGTTCTCCCTACTTGGGAATAAAAGTTGTGGAGGTGGTGTGTGAGTCTTTACTGCCTGGGGCTGGGAATGGTGTTCTGTGTCTGGTGATTTCGGGGGCACTGAGAGGGCTATTGTCACAGAACTACCATCCTTCCCATTTCGTGTCCAGTGCCCTACTGGGCAAGAAGTGCTTGGCCTGAGTGCAGGAAAGGGTCCCAGTCTAGGGGACCCTAAGACTCCTCCCCAGTTTAGGGGAGGAGCGCCCTCTAGTGGGGTCAGGGTGAATTCTTAGGTGGAGCTAGCTAGAAACTCCAAAAGGCGGCCTTAGCCACCTGGTGCATCAGTTAGGCTGCCTGCTGGGGTTTGCAGCAGGTGAGTTGCCAGGAGGAACTTTGAATACCCTTATTACATGGATGTTTATTCCAGGTCTGGCCACTTTAAGAAAAGCCAGATTCAAGATCAAATTAATACAATAGTCCTGGTTTTATAGAAAATTTCATGCTGGGTTTTTCACTAAAGCCACTTTCCCTGTTGAATGTAAGTGGATTTGATTTGCAAGTTTGAATTTCCACTGTTTTTGAAATATCAGCTGAATAAAGTTGAGATTTATTTTATTTAGAAAATCATACTTTGTAAAATAATTTGACATTGTTATCACTAATAACCTTTTTTATGGTTCCAGGACAGTTTCTTAAACACTGTTCCATGGCCTAGGACTGGGCTGGCTGGCTCAGAAGCAGTTGGGAACTTTTTTTTTAAAGTACAGATTCCTGGGGCCTATTCCAGACCTGAATTAGAACATTTTTTAAGTCTCTGAGGTCATTCTTACATGTGTATTTTGGAACCACTGTCTTGCAGGAGGCTTTTGTCTTTATCAAAGGTGATAGCATTTGAAAGTGTAAACTCAGAATACATGTGTGAAGGAGCTGTGGGGTGGAGCTCGGTGGTAGTGCACCTGACTAGCATGAGTGAAGCCCAGCACCAAAGAATACATGTGTGAAGAGCAAGACCCATCAAGTCCAAGAATAAAGTTATTTATAGCCTCCTTTATTCCAGAAGAGAGTTGAAACAGGAAATAACTCAGGCTGGGGATATAGCTTAGTGGAGTAATCCCCAGGACTGCTGGGGCAAATGTTGAACAAGAATACGGAAAAAAACAGTGGAAAAAAAATGAGGATCACAAGTCAAATCAGTGGAATGTAAGTACAGAGAAAACCTCAAATGCAAGTTGAAAATCCTTGAGATGCACTGGGAAATCCCTCTTGGGACTCTGAGCCTTGGCAGAACAGCACAATTCTTTACTGACTGGTAGGATGGGGGTGTCACCTGTTTTCAGGGAAAACCCAGAGCCTTACTACTACTGGCTTCCGCTGAATTCCCCATAGTCCCTACTGGAAGTCAGGCAAAGTTTTTTACCCTGCCTCCCCATTAATTTTCACAAACTAAAGTACGTCCTGCTACTCATATGTGCAAGCAAGAGGGCTGAATTTTAGTGACTTTCTAAGGGCCACGCAGAGTGGTGACTCCTTGTCTGGCTGTCCCACATCTCCCAAGATCTGCATCAGCTTGCCTACCACACTTCTTGGAGACGCTCAGCTGGGGTGTAGGAATCAACCACAAGTGTGTGGGGACTGAGGTGGCCTGCTGACACTACGTGCAGGTCAAGCATTTGTTGCAGACCATTTAGACTTCACATAGCAAATTCTTTGTTCTAGAACATTTTCCCAGTGGAAGGGGAAAGCAATTTGGGGGAACTTTTGAAGTGGGGGGGTGAAAGCTGTACCTGCACTTTGCCACCAGAGGGTGGCATAGCCCTTCTAATGGCTGGTCTGTCGGAGTCCTCGGGTACTTTTGACACTGACAGATTTGGATCCAACTTTTTAGATCCAGCTTTTCTTGCTGGGCAGTGGCTTTGGGCTACTCTTGGAGCTTTCAAGAGTACAGCCAAAAATGGCCTCCAAAACCCCAGCAAGATTTCATTTCCAGAACTCCCTTTTCAGTCCTTCCTTGGTTTGTGGACACTGCAAATGTGGGAAACGTTTCTCAAGGTGTGGTGGTCATTCCTCCCTGCCTTTCTGTGTCCTTTCATTTTGTGTGGTGCATGGGAAAAGAAGGAAATGGACCTCTGCAACACTTCCTCCCCACCTCATCCCTTTGTCCCTCTACCATCTGGCTGTACATTGGGTTCCCCTCAGGAGCTTTTAGAAATAGCCATGTGAGGGCATTTTACCTTGACCCCTTCTGATTAACTGGCCCAGAGTGGAGCCTGTGCATTGTGTGCTGCCCAAGTGATTGTAATGTGCAGGCATGACCGAGAGCAGAAAAGAACTTCAACCCAAGAGCAGGCCATCCCTGTGAGTTTCCTTCTGTCTACACTGGTGTGGTAGCCTTTTGTCATTGTGACCAAAATACTGACAGGAAAAACTTGGAGGAGGAAAGATTAATTTTGGCTCATGGTTTCAGGGGATTCAGTTCGTGGTCTGCCAGCTCCATTGTTTTCAGCCTGAGGTGAGGCAGAACATCATGGCAGAGGGCATGGTGGAGGAAAGCTACTCAGTTTCCGGTACCCAGGAAGCAGAAGATAAGCTTTTCCAGGGCATGGATCCTACCTCCCAGTGGTGCATCCAGCTATCAATGGGATAATTCACTGAGGAGGTCAGAGCCCTCAAGATCCAATTATTGTGTGAAGGCCCCACATCTGAACCTTGCTTCGTGGGGCATTAAGGTTTCAACACATGAGCTTTGTGTGTGGTGTGTGTGTGTGTGGGGGGGTCAGATCCAAAAGATAATGATGGGGAATCACTGTTCAAGGCTAGCTGGAGGGGAGAATGGAGACCTAATTCTCTCAGCTGGTTTGGGGAGAAGCCAAATCTATCTTGGCCAGTGGGTGCCCCTCATTTTATAAGGCTGCTCTGTCTAAAGCAAAGCACCACAGTGTGACAGGCCAGCCCTTCCTGCCCTCCAGGGAACCTCCCAGCCTTCCCCACCATATCCTGCCTTGCTCCATGCTCCCCGATTGCTTGATCTTGGAACATGTCATGCTTTTCTGCATAGCTGCATCTTTGCACAAGATGTTTCCTTTGTCACATGTCAAGGACACTCCACAACCCCATGTCACCTCCACGAAATCCCTCCCCCAACCTCTAGCCTTGCCGTCTCCTGGAGAATGATAGTTGTTTCTCCCGCAGGGACCCTTGTGTATCCCCTACTTTGTGCACATAGTAGGTGGTCAGGAACATGGGGTAAATGGCCTTTGGGAGGGTGCTTGAGTCCAGCCTTTGTGGGTAACAGAAATGGATGCGAAGGTCCAGTGAAGTTGTTGTAATCGGACTCAGGAAGCCAGATAATTCAATGCCCCTAGTGTTCAAAGACTCAACAACAGCGATGGCTAAAGTAAAAGGGGGAGACCCCAGGAGGGAAAGTCAACCAGGATTGGAGAGAGGCAGGAGAGAGACCATCTTGTCTGAGATCTAAAGTGGAAAGGCCTGAATCCTGGGAACCCCTCAGTCTGGAGTAAACATAATGGCTGGATCATGCTAGGTAAGTGTCATAACTAATAAGTCATGATTAATGCAGGGTGCCCAGAGGGAGGGGACTGGCCTCAGAACCTAACTCCTAACTCAGTCATTCCTTTGGTGTGATCTCACAGCCCCTCCTTACAGGTACCTGTGACATGAGACTCCTCCTGGAGAGCTGGTGGAGGCTGAGCAGGCCCAAGTAGGCAGTCCTCCAACCTTGAAAGAGGGCCATAGCACTAGGCAGGGTGTTTGCCTTTGTGTGTTCAGTGCTTTCGTGCCCTGCTCCCAGAGCTCTGCATGCCCAACACTGTGTGAGCTGCTCCCTGCAAACCTGCCCTCTGCAGTCTGCAGTGAGCACAGAGTGAGGCAGCACTGCAATCCCCAAACCCAGAAGACAGCCCTACCAGTTGCAGCCACGTGGGACATATCCCTCTCAGTCTCAGCTTCCTCCTCTTAGAATGGAGCAACCTGTCCCACATCCCTTTCCAGGTGGGCCTGGCTCAAATGACCTAGTGTTTGCAGCAGACTCCAGACCTCTGAAGAGGTGGTTCTCAGCTATGGCTGCTTCCTGGCATTACCTAGAGTTAAAAAAATTGACTTTGGTCTCACCCCAAGAGACGCTGGGCTACTTGGTCTGGGACCTGGGCTTCAAGACTTTTTTTTTTTTTTTTTTTAACTTTCCAAGGAATCTCTTGCTCTAAATGCCTTCTAGGTGTGAGGGACTATTTTTCCTGTCCAGCTGGAGAGTTGATCCCTGTTCATATGAAACAAAGTAATGTGCTCCATCTCCACAGTTGAGGGACAATGGCTCAGAGCAACTGTCATGGTAGGGACATTGACTAGGAAGGGCTTTTCCAGTGACAGGCGCTGGCTGTGTTCAAAGGAAAGGAAGAGTGGGAGAAGCTGAGAAGAAGGGGTGAGGTGGAGAAGAAGCTCTTGTCAGCCTCTAGCTGCTGAAGGCGGTGAGAGAGGGCTTATGCCATCTGCCCATCGTCTCCATGGCTCACAGCTTCCTGGAACTAGCTCAGAGCCCATGGAATAAATCGTTGCTGCTCAGAGGCCCAAGAAACCTGAAATGGAGCTAAATTTTTGGAGTGTGATAACTCATCAGAGTTATAGGCCTGAGTTATGCAGAAGGAAAGAAATTTCTCTCCTTGTTCTCTTTTCTGATCAGGGCAATGGGTGCCACTTGGACAAAGCCCACCCACTGGCTCTGCTTATCTCCTGGCACCTTTCTGCACCCTCTGCTAAGAATTTCCTGTGCCCAGGATATGTTCAGGGACTCAGGCAAGGGGTCAGGGAAGGGAGACTTCTGTGGGAGGGCAGAGTAATCACCACTCACCAGGGACCTCTGCAGATTATTGTGAATATCAAGATAAAATGCTGGAAATGAAGCCCTGGTTGCTCCCAGGTGCTGTCCAAATTCCTGTTGCTATATGCATGGAGTGAGTGTCCATGGTGATTCCTTTCAGGAAACCATTTCTTTTTTCCCGCTTGTGGCAGAAGGCAGCCTCTTTTACCTCAGCCTGGGGATCCTGGGAGGTCCTTCAGGGGCAGCCCCAGGAGCTGAATTCCAGAATGGGAGCTGTAGCCATCTCCTTGGATGAAAAGACACTTTGGAATAAATATGTTAAGTTCACCCATTTGGAGGGAACTGCACTTGATTAATGATGGGGGAGGCCTGGAATATTCACTTAAGGAAAAAGTTTAAGCCTGGTTCACAGCTTTTTTTTTTTTTTTTAATTGTAGATGGACACAATACCTTTATTTTATCCATTTATTTTTATGTGGTTCTGAGGATCGAACTCTGCCTCATACGTATAGGCAAGCGCTATACCATTGAGCTACAACCCCAATTACAAGCAATTGGGGCAGCAATTAGGTGCCAGGCAAGTGGGATAGATACTGGAGGGTTTTGTTCAGAGGGAAGAAACTCATCCAGGGCGGCAAGAGTGAGCAAGGAGGCTTCCTGGAGGGGAGGCTGGAGAAGGCTAGAGGGCAGAATGGACCCATGTTCCTGGGGAGTTTGGGGAGGGGAGCTGAATTGAGAAGAGGAGTGGGAGCTCAGTTCTTGGTAGGCTGGGTTTGGGATGAACTGTGCAGAGTAGGGAGTATTAGAGGGGAGTTGTAGAAGTGGGAGAAGCAAGGCTGGGAAGCCCTGGGGTGAATGCAGTGGAGGAATCCTTAGGTACCATCCTAAAACCAGAAGGGAAGAATCCTGACTCATGCCCTGCATTCCTTGGCCCCAGGAGAGCAGCCTCTTCTTTAGTGTAAACTTGCAAGGAAGAGGATGAACTGGGGTTCTACCAGTCTCCCCCAGGAGCACCCATTGACCCAGACTCTCCCCTTCCAGACTGGTGAAGTCCCGCTGGTCAGAGGCATGAGGGGGCAGAGGCTGGCACTGCCAGGTAAGCTGAGAACTCCCCGCAGTTCACTTTCATGATGTTGACAAGCTGGTGAGACCTAGTGGAGAAGCTGTCAATCTGGTGTGAAGTGTGGACAAGCTCTGCTCTCCTGGGAAGACCTGACTACCAAGGACCTTGGACATCATCTTTTGCAATACTGCATAGTGAGATGGGAGTGGTGGGATGATGTTTGAAATAATGATAATGGCTTAGAATCCTGGTGTTACCACTTGTTAGCAGCTCAACCTTGGGCTTCATCACCCAAACCTCAGTGTCCTGCCTATATAATGGGGGATAATAATAACTACTTCATAATGCTGGTTCACATGTCTGTATTTGAGTCAATGGGAGTGATTTTTGTAAGAGGGAAGAAGAGCTTAAATGATCTTAGTGTGACAATCAGCTCTGCCCCTTCTGTTCATGGAAACTTGAGCAAGTTACATCATATCTTACCTTCTGGGGATCCACAATGACCAAGTCACAAGGTGGCTATGGCCAAGCACTATAAAGTGCTTGCAGCACAGCTTGGGACATGAAAGGTATGGTAACTGAAGTTTGATGGTTGTTGTTAATTAGCATTGCATAAGACCTGGGTCTGATCCTTCTTATTCAGCTGGTATGATTTTTAGTCAAGGATCTGATATCCCCAAAGATACTTTGTACTCAAAGAAAGTATGGCAAGTGTCTGCCAGTTAGGATTTATTTGTTAAGAGCTTTAAGAATGTTGTTGACATGATATTGACTTGCATTGCAAGCTCACTTTACTACTTATGAGTATTCACCCGCTCTCTTTTTCTCTCAGCCTCAGTGTCGTTGTGTATGAAATGGGGATGCTCATAATGGCCTACTTGGCTGAACTGTTGTGAAGGCAAAAACAATCAAATGTATAAACCAATGAGGATGCTCTGGGCTGCAAGTATCAGAAATCCCAATTTCAACACTTTGGCATTAAGAATTTGTGGAACTGGGGCAGCTTGTAGGGTTGCTTGATTCAAGACTCAGTGATGTCATTAAAGGCAGGCCTGGGGCCCACCTCGCTTCCCTGCAAGCAGTGGAATTATGGAGAGAAAACATGAGAAAGATGACGATGGTGATTTAGGGGCTGGACTGGAATTGTCATCTCAAAAATTTCATTTGTCCTTTCATTTTAGGAATGCCATTGAGCATGCACTAGGTAACAGTCAAAGGGTTGGGCCTTGAGGTACAAATATGATTCAACAAGACCCCATCCACATTAGTGACCTATTGTTGTGTGACAAATCACCCTCTCACACTGACACTTCAGACAACAATAGAGGAGCAGGATTTGGGCTATGATAATGCATTTCTGCTCTTTGACTTCAGGGTCCTCAGCTAGAAGATTCTGAGGCTGTTGGAGGAGAATCATCTTAAGGTCATGTCCAGTACTTTTTTTTTTTAAGAGAGAGTGAGAGAGGAGAGAGAGAGAGAGAGAGAGAGAGAGAGAGAGAGAGAGAGAGAGAGAATTTTTAATATTTATTTTTTAGTTCTCGGCAGATACAACATCTTTGTTTGTATGTGGTGCTGAGGATCAAACCCGGGCCGCACGCATGCCAGGCGAGCGCGCTACCGCTTGAGCCACATCCCCAGCCCAATGTCCAGTACTTGATATCTCTGAGCCCTGGAATACCTGCACATGCATGGCTTCTCCACATGGCCAGGACTTCCTTACAGCACAGTGGTTGTATCCCAAGGGAAGAACCAGATGGGATTTATATCCTTTTTTTTTTTTTTTTTTTTTTTTTTTTTAATGATCAAGCCTTAGAAGTTACAGGGCGAATTCTGCCATATCCCTTGGGTGGTGGCAGTTACAAGCTTCCAGCCACCTTTTTCTCAGTGGGAAGTAGAAGAGCAGGTGGGATGGGCTGAACACATAGGTACAGCTGTCTTTGGGCAGTTTAATCTGGCACACTCCCCCAAAGAATCAACACTTCTGCCTGGGAACATGTACGTAATTAGCCCAGAACAATAACATGCACAAACTCCATCATCATAGGTACAAGGTGCTTTCGGGAGTGGGACTCAGGCTGAAGCTTGGGGCTGAATCTCAGATGAATCAGACTTGACCAGAGTTGATAAGGGCTAAGCAGGGGGACTATCTGAGCAGAGGGAAATCACTGGAAAGTGCTGGAGGATTCTGTGGTGGGAGCTCAGGTCCAGCCAGGGCCAGACGTGAGGTGCCTGAGAGTGAGCTCATTACTTTCTGTCCTCCTTTATTTCCAATCCTTCTGCACACAGAAGGCACTTAATAAATATTGATTGAAACTGGAGTGAGCAGCAAGTGTTGAAGAGAGAAAGCCGAATCCCAGAGGGATGCAGGGCGGCCTCCTGAAGGGGGCATGGGATAAAGACAAGCCAGAAATCACTTTCTTATTGTGGGGACTTGAGTCTTTTTTTCTTAGTTTTCTAATATTTTTCAATGCTTCTGAGAGTCCACAGGCGCTGGTGGCAGCCCCTGAGCCACGTCTCTTTCATTTCCCTGGCCCCCAGCAGGATTCTTGAGTCCTCACCCCTCCCTCTTGGCCCCCAGCCCATGCTCTCTTCTGCCTCTTGTAGGGTGGGGAGGAGGCTGCTGGCTGAGGAGGCACCAGAGGGAGAGCGACAGGGCCAGCCGGAACAGCAAGGAAGGAAAAGAAAAGAGGAGGAGCTGAGAGGGCAGAGTGCATAGAATCGTTGAGTGCGTGCTGGGCGCCAGAGTCAAGCCCATACTGAAAATTGCTTTTCCCCTCATGCTTGTCCCAGGGAAAGAGCCAATTCAAATAGTACCTATTGGAAATGGAAGAGTAATGCCAACAGGCAGCTTCTTGCACCCATCTCTGGGAGCAACTGGGGACCTCTGTGTGCTTCAGGAACCTCCATGTATGATCACAGACATCCTGAGCTTGGGGGGCCAGATGTCCCCAAGCAGGATGGGGGCTGCCCCAGCATCTTGCATACTAAGTGGTACAGCCTGAGATGGGCCTGGACTGGTCTCTGAAGGACTCTGTGCTCTGATGGGTACAGTGGGCTGAGCCATGGTACTAACGAGATCAAATGGTCCAGTTCCAAATCCAAGAACAGAGAAGCAACAGGACTTGAAGCAATCTTAGGGACCACTAAGCCTGACTTTTCAGGGAAGGTGACTTGCCAAGGGCCATACAGCTAGTTGAGGATGACAGATCTGGAATCAGAGTGGAGGTCTCCTATGCCCAACCTGGTGCTCCTGCTGCTTTACTCTGCTGCCAGGGATATTTTTGCCTTAGGACATTACACCATCCCAGCCCAAGTCTGTGTCCCCAGCCCAGGGAGGAAAAATAGCCCCACGTGGGAACACTGTCTCTCAGCCAGCCCTGCTCCTGGATCTGCCCGCTGCTTTTCCCTCTGGGTTTTGGCCTCCCTGTCCCTCCTCTCTAGACACCACCTCCTTCACAGCCCAGCTCCAAATTCACTCCCACCAGGAAGTCTTCCTTTCTGAACATTCTCTGCATCTTCTCGGAGTGGCTATATTTGGTTCCTGCAACACAACTTGGTATATGTTGCGTCAGAGAAGGGGGAGATCCCTAAAGCTATTTATTTTCTGAAGCTAATTTTTTTTGGGTATGTTTTCTTTCTTTGCAGGAAAATTCTTGTAGTGAACATATGTTGTTTATCTGCCCAACATCCCCTCTTTGGACTACAAACCCTTCTGCTGGTGACATTATATAATGTCTCTTTCTCATGGAAAACTTATTCCATGGGATTTAGGTGGGGCTGCCTCCTCCAACAGGGGTAAGTACCTAAAGGAGGCCCAGCCAGAGGACTGGTCAATTTGTAGGCCATGGTGGTTGGTTCCTGGATGACCCCATGACCATGCAGAGCCAATCAGAATCTTCCCTGATATTCCTGTACACTCTGCTAGTTCCCTGACCAATATTCATCCTGCCTCCCCACCCCCAGTCCTGATTCTCATGAACAAAGACAGTTGGAGATATCTGCCTTTTCACACTGTCTTACAGCTAGGGGTTGTCATGGCACTTGGTTCTGGTCAATAAGACATGGGAGGAAGTTGCTGGGAGAGATGATGGGAAACGGTTTCAAAAGGAACAGACGCAGCTGCCAGGGCTGCTTTTGACCGAATTCTGACTAATCACTACCTCTAAAATCAAGACATCTTAACGTGGAGGCTGTTATTCCAGCCATATGGAGAGGAAAGCCCACCAAGAGACAGAGCCAGTGAAGCAGAGAAAGAGAGATGACAGTATCAGTAAAGTCCCTGCATTGAGCCATACCTGCAACTTTAGAACATCCCAGTTTGGGGAGTTGATAAATCCTTTTCCGACTAAGTAGGTTTGTATTGGATTTCTGTCTCTTTTCTGTGAAATATCCTTGAAACTGCTCTGTTTCTACTCACTGCCCTCCTAAGCTGTCCTACATGAGATGCTGCACGCAAAGGTGACACACCATAAATATCAATGCAAATGATTTGGAACTCCCCAAATTCTTATTCAGATGCTACCTTTCCCCACATCAGACTAGGAACTGAACAATCATCTCCCCATGCCTCATGGAGCCTCACTGGCAATATAAGAAAATATGGAGTCTGAACTACTACTCTGGAGAGATGGAGAATGGGAAGGAGGGTTCATTCTAACCTTCAGGGGAAAACTGATCAAGGGCCCATAAGCTTAGTCCAGGATCACAATCTGTTATTTTAAAAGCTCTTGAAATAGTCTAACTTGGAACCTGCCTCCTCCAGAGTAGCAACATAAACAGAAACCCTCTCATATGGCCAGAATTCTGCCCTACAAACTCGTTTTTCTTGTTCTTGGTTACTGTCCTTTGACTAATGAATCCCTTTATTGGGAAGCTTGTTAAATTTGAGTAGACACACATGGAGGGGGCGGTCAGCCATGTGTTCACTGTAGCACGACTCCCGTTGGCTGGGAGTAGCCTGCGTAGCTGACAGGCCAGTGGGAGAGGATGCCACCATTCTGCCCTCCTCAACACTCTGCCCTGGCTGTGGGTCTCCTGCCCCTGTTCAAAAATTAAAACCTTTTTAACAACAGCTACACCTTGAGCACTCATAGAGAAATGATGCTAATGTAGGGTTTTGAAGAAGGGGACGTATCCCCAAAACAGTCAAGGAAAGCCCCATAGGAAGGATGAAATAGTCTGTGTAGAGGCAGCAGGTGTGAGGAGGCTAGGCTGCCCACCCAGAGCAGAGTTGGGGCCACAGAGTGCACAGAACAAAGGTGAGGCTGGTTTGCTTGTGGGAGAACAGGGAACTGATGGAAGGCTTTGAATGCAGATTTAATCTGTATTTGGTGGAAAAATCAATGGGGAGACTGGCCAGATCTTGGACAAGAGGGAGACAAGATAAAAATAGTGCTAATGATCCAGACATCTGCACGTGGGAGGATGAGCACCCAGAGAGAAGGAGGCGAGGCGCTCACCCAGGATGCTGCGACAGGGATCAGCGTGCACGGTATGATTTTGCAAGTGGGAGGAATTGGTATTGATTGAGCAACTCCTCAACTCTAGACAAGGCTCCATCTCTTAAAGAAAGGCGGCTGGAGCTCTGGCTTAGAAATCCCACCCCAAGAGGCTGAGGGCTCCAGGAGTCCAGCTGCTGCTTTGGGATCCGTTGCTGCCAAATGTCATCACACATAACCCTTGGTGAGCAGGGTCCTCAGCTGTCCAGGACTTTCTTTCCATTGGCAGTGACCAACCAGGGAGCCTTGGAGCAGAAGAGAGTGGGGAGCAGGCTGCCGAGAGGCTTTGTCTCAGGTTAGCCAAGTTGAAAGACAAGGAAGAGAAGTGGAGAATCTTTAGTCTCCACATTTTCTGGGCATACAGATCCCAGACCAAATAAGGAGAAAGATGGGATGCATTTGCACAATAACTCAAGACAGGGTCTCCATAGCAACAATTACCCAAAAATCCACTCCCGACAGTCGCAACAGCAGGAGCTAGCAAAGAAGACTGGGGGTGGGAGACGTGCGTGGGGGCTCAGAGAATGGCTTCCTTTTATTCTTGAACTGAAGGAAGTGCTGATGGCAGGAACCAAGGCATCCCAGAGCCTTCTAAGCCAAGAGCCTTCAGCAGCAGAATCTGAAGAGAGCCTTAAGGGAGCGACTCAAGGCCTGGGCATGGGACACTGGCACTGTGCTCTCAGGCATATGATCAGGGATCATCAGGGAATCATCCCTCCCACCACCCACCTTGTGGAAAAGACTTCTCCATGGTCTCCAGAGGGTTTGGGGCAGGCTGGGCATGGACCTAGCTTCCAGAGAAGTCAAAGACTTGGGGGCAGTTTGAATCAGCCTGAAGACAGGGCACAGCCCAGAAATGGCTCAAACATGACATGGGATGGGAGACTTGAGTTCCAGCATACTCTTCCCCACCCCCAAACTTGCTGTAGAACTCCTGTTTCCCCACCACGCAATGTATAACCTAAGCCCAAGAACTGTCACCCAGTGGAGTGAACAGTATGAGATGGAAAATGCTGTTGGCAAAGTCAAGTCCAACACAAGGACAAGAGTTGTCCCTGTGGCCTTGCAGAGAAGCCTGAGAAAGTAAGCCACACCCAAGACTCTCCTCAACAGGTAGGGACATTCCCTAGGTTGGCGGAGAGCCATTGGAAGGAATGCATTGGGGACCTAGAGTGCCAGAGAGGTATCAGAGAGGGGGGTTGGTGGGTGGGGGTAACTTAGCAGCATAAGTGTCTTCTGTTCCTCCCAGCAGACAGATGGAGGGCTGGCAGAGTAAGCTTGAAGCAGGCAGGGAAATGTGTAACTTCCAGTTTTTATTTTATTTTTTTTAAAGAAGTTTGACTTAAAAAGGAAAAAACATTTTGGAGAAACCTAAATCCAACCTGCCCCACCCCCTACACACACTTTTCCATTTTTCTCCTTGTCTGGTGCTTAGGAGTCTCTGGCTATTTTTCAGCTTCTGGAGCTCAGGTTAATGTCTCTAGGGAAAAAAGCAAATTTTTTTTTTCATCTTAATTTTAGGGATGAAGAAAGAAAAGGCAGTTTGACTTTCTCTTTAGAACAGAAAAAAAGGCTCTACTAGGTCTCACCTACACTTGAGAAGCCCAGGTTTTTGGAAGAAAGCAACTCTCAAGAGCTTATGAATATTATGAGTGTTCTCTAGTCATGTGATTGTCCCCCACTGCATGAGGCAGAGGACACCCAAGACTACCTACCAACTCCCCTAGAGAGTGACACCCTTATTCTGAGTTATGGTGGAAGGCATTAAGCTAGAGCATGTCTTGAGTTATTTTTGCTGTTCCAGGGTCTCTCCTTTGCTCTCCCTTCCTCCACCCCAAAATGTATCCCCCCTTTGGATTTTTTTCTCCCTTACCATAGAGAGTCCTCTCATTCCCAAAGGTCCTCAGTGGTCATTCTTTCCACCACTAGAGCTGAATTTCTTTCCCTTCCTACTGGACTGAGCAGGAAAAAACAGATCAAGAAAAAGGCTACCTGAGGAAAGCTGGCTGGACCCTCGGGCAGGGCCTCCCAGGATGCTCCAGGTCTGGTCCTCAACACTAGAGTCAGCTGGTCTAGGACACTTAAACGTGACTCTCAGGACTGACTCCTGCTGACCAAACTAAGTGATGAGCATCCAGAATGCCACTTCCTAAACCAGGCACATACCAAAAGATTTGTACCCAAAAAACATACCCAAAGAACTCTCGAAGCTCAATAGCAAGAAAACAAGCAACCTGTGTGTGTGTATGTGTGTGTGTGTGTGTGTGTGTGTGTGTGTGTGTGTGTACCGGGGATTGAACTCAGGGGCATTCAACCGCTGAGCCACATCCCCAGCCCTGTTTTGTGTTTTATTTAGAGACAGGGTCTCACTGAGTTGCTTAGTGCCTCACTTTTGCTGAAGCTGAATTTGAATTCGATCCTCCTATCTCAGCCTCCTGAACCGCTGGGATTACAGGCATGTGCCACCATACCTGGCGCAACCCAACTTTAAAAATGAGCAAAAAGCACTTCACCAAAGAAAATATAAAGATAGAAAATAAAAGCACAAGAAGATGTTCAACATCATCATTCATTAGGGAAAAAGCATCTTCAGCCCACAACGAGACACCACTACACATATACTAGAAAGTCACACATATAAAACAAACATAATACAAAACACTGACAATAGCTGGGCCCAGTGGAACAGGAGACTGAGACAGGAGGATTGCAAGTTCAAAGCCAGCTTCAGCAACTCAGTGCAGTCCTAGACAACCTAGCGAAACCCTGTCTCAATATAAAAAATAAAAAGGACTGGAGATGTGACTCAGTGGTTAAGTGCCTCTGGGTTCAAGCCCCAGTACAAAAACAAAAACAAAAAACACCAACAATACCAAGTGCTGATGAGGATGCAAAGCAAGCAGAACATTCAGACCTTGCTGGTGGGAGTGCGAAATGGAACAGCCACTAGAGAAAACAGTTTAGCAATTTCTTACACAGTAGGCACATACTTCCTGTATGACCCAGCAATCTCATTTCTAGGTATTTACCCAAGAGAAATGGAAACTTCTGTTCACGCATACATTAAGAGAAACATGCATGAATATTTATGTTGGCTTTATTCATAGTCACGAAAAACTGGATACACCCAAATATCCTCGAACTAGAGATAGATAAAAATGAAAATTTAAATTTAAAAACCTGTGATACAGCTGGGTGAGGTGGCATGCACCTGTAATACCAGTACTTGGGAGGCTGAGGCAAGAGGATCACTTAAGTCCAGGAGTTTTGAGACTAGCCTGGGAAATATAACAAGATCCCCCAAACAAAACAAAACATCCATTCAATGGAATATTACTCCTCAGCAATACAAAGGAACTACTGATAAATGAAATGACATTGGATGTGTTAAGCTAAGTCAAGGTGACATTGTATGATTCCATTTATTTGACATTTAGGAAAAGAAATATCATAGAGATAGAGAACAGATCAGTGGTCATCGGGGGTCAAGGGAAAGAGAGAAGGTGTGATCCCAAAGTGGCAGCAGGAGGGTGTCTTTGAAGGTAGAACTGTTCTGTGTCTTTGATTGTGTTAGTGATCTCACAACCCTAAGCATTTGTCAAAACTCATAGTATTGTACACCCAAAAAGAGAATTTTCCTATAAATTTTAAATAAAAATGAAAAAACACAACAAACATATGCCACTTTAGAGGCAGTTTAAAGAAAACAAAGTGGAAATGAAAATATTAGAGAGTGTTAGACTGGTAGATTGGGGAGGTCATCAGAATTTAAACATTTACAATCCTGATTTTGTCCAGGATGAAGGAAGAGATATTGATAAATTTTATACTTCTTTTTTTGTATCAAGAATGCTCTTTAAAATGGAAGGTTAACTGCTAGAAAAAACAGATATAAAATGCTTAGCTTCTAAACCAGTAGAAGCCATAAGATGAAGAAGAAAATAAGCAAATAAGCCTAGCAAGGTGGCACAAGCCTGTAATCTCAGCAATTTGGGAGGCTGACGCAGTAGGATTGCAAGTTTGAGGCCAGCCTCAGTAACTTAGTAAGGCCCTGTTTCAAAATAGAAATAAAAAATAAAAAAGGGGTTTGGGATGTTAGCACAGTGGTAGAACACCCCTAGGTTTAATCCACAGTCTCTCTATCTCTGTCTCTTTCTCTCTCTCTCTCACACACACACACACACACACACACATACACACACACACACGTGGTTAAAAAGACACTAAACAAGATAGTGGAAATGAATCCAAATATACTTTTGATCACAATAATGAAATAGATGAAACACACCAATAAAGACTATTTTTTTAAAAAATTCAGCTATTTGCTATATGCCAAAATAGAATGACCTGAGAAACTTACAAGGAGAATTGATTGAAGACAACAGACACAAAGAAAATATTAACACAAATAAAATTGGCATAGAAATATTACTATCCAAAAATGTGCAGTCTTTATTTAATACCTCCTGTTTGCAGAGCCCTGTCATGGGCCTGTGAGGGTGATATGGAACAAACATGACTCTTAAGGGACTACAGTTAGAGTGGTAACTACATGATACTAAATTATTTAGTCAACAAATATTTGTTTGATAACTGTGCAAGCCAGCAAAAGATGGTTTCTAAAAGAGCGAAAAGGAGTGGCTCCTACCTGGAATTCCAACAATAGAAATATTTATTAACCCTTGTAGTAGTTGGTTTCTTTATGAAACATGCCTTCCTGTATTCATGCCCCCATATAGTTTCCTGCTTTGAATCTGGGCTGGACTGGTGACTCATTTAATAAATAGGATTTGGCAGAAGAGAAATTCCAATTCTGGGCCAATTATGAAGGCCCAGAAACTTCTGCTTTTGCAAATTGGTGAATAAATCTGCCATGTATTAAGTACAATTATATACTCCTGGGGATGTTGTGGGACTACAAAGAGAGGAAAGGTATCTGATCTAGCCATCCCAGCTGAGTTCAGCCTTCCAGCAATCCTTGCCAAAGTGCCAGCCTTGGACATTGTACCAGTTGACCCCCAGGCAGTGGCAACTCCAGTGACATCATATGCAGCAGAACTGCCTGCCAAGCCCAGTCAAACCTGCAGAATCATGAGAGATAATAAAACGGTTTTCATTTTAAATGGGAAAGTTTGGAAGGTGTTTGTTATGCAGCTATACAGAATAAAAACAATCATTTTCAATGTCTGTTAGACACTGTGCTTGCTAATTTTTTCCATTAATGCTTGGTTATTTAATGCTTTCAACTTAGAGATATGTGTAACTAACTCCCACCTTACCAATAGGGAAACTGAGACTTGGAAAGATGGTCACACAACTACTAAGGAATAGAAGCATGGTTTGAATCAAGAGCTTCTTGACCATGTTCTACACACATACATCCACTGCATTATGTGGCCAGGTGAGGGTGTCAAGGGGTGAAAGAATATTCCAGAGCAAATCACATTGCCTGTGTCCCTCCTACCATGACTTCCCTTTACGGTTTCCCGTTTCTTTTTTTAAAAAATACTTTTATTTTATTTATTTAATTTTTCATGTGGTGCTGATGATGGAACCCAGTGCCTCACACATGCCAGGCAAGTGCTCTGCCACTGAGCTACAGCCCCAGCCCCTCCCCTCTTTCTTTTTTTCATCCTGTGCTACTAAGGAGGGAAGTGAATTCTGGAAACATGATCAGATTAGTAGGTGGATGACATAGTTGGGGATTTTATTATAGTTTCAACACATTTAACAACAAGCACTAATTACTCTCAGTGTTTGGTAGTCGTTTGAGAACATGTAAATGCTACATCTGCTCACTGCCTCTTTTTCCTTCCAGACAAAAGAACACATGTTCCTGACAAGGTGTACTTGTTTCCACCTGAAGTCACCTGAGCTTTGAGATAGATGGGGGAAGAGCTGAATTTTTAGGGCACTCTTCTCCCCCATGGCCCAGGAAAGTCTTCAGGACTTTTCTGGATGCATCAGGTGTTAGAGATCATCTATTCCCCACCTCATTTTCACAGATGAGAAAACAAAGAACCACAGAGAGGTATGGTTTCATCAAAAAACCCAGACAGTTTTGATCAGTCATGTTAGGACATCTTCAGAAGTCTCCTCTAGTCCTCTCTGAACTCTAAGGCCTGTGGATTCTCCTCTCCAGTTTAAAATAGGTTCCTGGGATTTGGCTTAGAGTGCTGAGAACAACCTGGATTTGTCAAGAGCAGAACATGGCAGAGGGGCTCAACCTTTGGACATTCAGCACCATGGACAGCCCAACAATCCTACTACAGAGGCGGTGGGAGGCTGGTTGCTCAGCAAATCAGAGTATTGGAATAATCCCAGAGACCATCTAGTCCTGTCTCCTCAGTTTTCATGAGAGGAAGCCCAGGGAAAGAGACACATCTTGGGCAAGGTCACACAGCAAGTAGTGGAGAGCCAAAGATGGGAACTGGGAACCTACGCCTTAGTGGCACAGAGCTTGAGTCAAGTTCTCCAGAATCAAAATCTCCTCCTCTTGGAAATGACAAGGAAGAAAATAGAAGACAAGAAAACAAGAGAAATAAAAGAAACTGAAAGAGCACCTGGCCCTGATGGGAAGGTCTGTGATTTGACCTCTAATTGCCAATTCTTGACAGGATCTTCCTACTTCTCCAAGGTGATGTGGCCTTTCAGCTACAATTTAGTTACCATGGCAACCTTATTCCAGGTTTCATCTCCATGGCAATTCATTAGAGTTTTTCACCCTCTGGTATGTGCACACGTGGCTGACCATATGTACATCCCCAAAATTTAATATAAAATCATGTTTTTGAAGTGAAGTTTCTCATTATCTAGCTCTGTACCCAGGAGCATAACAAGGCGCATTCTAGAACGGACAGGGCCCAGGGCATGGAAAAAGGTTCTGCATTGTTATTGCAAACCTCTCCTAATTATTACAGCTCAGCACATCGTAAGCTTACCATGGGCACAAATAATTTCTCCCTTCCCGTGATCTCCCTAGCTCCCTGTTCCATGGCAAAGGCTCTGTGTTGACTGTGCCAGTGAGAGGTGCCAGGGCAAAGAGACAGAAAGCTGGTCCTTCAGACTACAACCTCAGCCCCAACCCAGGGGTGCCCCTCCTGCTTCTCTTATCCACTACATCCCAGTTTGAGGCACCCTTGGAGCTGGCAGCCTAGGTGGCAAGGATGTCAATAAAGAAGGTAGCCACTGTTTGAATATTGGTTCCACCACCTCCTGTCACGGGCTTCAATTTCCTCTATTTCAAGTAAGCAAGCTACTTGGGGACTCCCCTGACCCCAACAAGCCCCATCCCGCAGGAGGGCCACAGCTGCTTTCCTGTGCCAGAGATGCTGTCAGAAGTGTCAGCTTCCCCTGCTTTGGGCTATTACCAGGCTCTGTCCTGATGATGAGAAGCTTAGTTTGGCAGTTGTTGATGGCAAACAATTCCATTCTATGAAAAGGAGAGTAAATAATGCCTTAAAATGGAATTGTTTATGGGACAAAAAATAGTTAAAGAGACTTGGTGGCAAATGATTTCGAAAGAGAAAGATGGGCCCTATTCTATGAGGTCTTCCAGGTTTGACCTAAGAACTTGAGCTTGTGAGCATGAGGCCTAGCCTCCTTTCCCAATATAAGAAAGATACTTGTTACCTTTCCTAACCCTTTCGCATGCTCGCTTGGCCAGCTCTTTCTCTAACCCCACCCCTGCCCCAAGCACCCTAGTGATTGTACATAGCAGAAGCAGACACATGGGGAGCAGATTCTAGGCTGCCATTGTCTGGCTATAACCTGACCTCTCTGAGCTTCCATGGTCTCATCTAAGAACCCCGATATACAGGGTTGCTGTGAGAATTAAATAACGAGCAGTACTGGTTGCTCCCCACCTTGCTGCCTCCTCATCTCTCCCATCACTTCTGTTAAATGGTTACAGCTTCCATCCTGGAGCATGAAGATGCTTTCTGCAAAAATGATCCCAAGACCACAGGGGCAGAGAAGCTGGGACACGAGGACTCCTGTTACCATGAGTCATAAGCTAAGCTTTTTCATCAGAGTTCATCTGTAAGGCAGGAGCACATGCTAGAGCCGTTCCACTCACCTGGAGAGAGGCTCAGAGACCTGGAGACAACATAATACCCAATAATAGGGGATCAGTTAGTTAAAGTATGATATGTGCACAAAAGAAAAGTGTACATCCCTTAAAATTATGGTGTATGTGGCTCTTAGTTTCTGACATGAAACTTCATCACCATTTATTATCAAGTGAAAAAATGATCTCACAATATATGTTCAAAACAGAACATATACTATAACATTTTTTGGAGAAAAATAATCTCAATTTTAACTCTTATCAATCCCTAAACATATGAAAAGATAAATGCCAAAGGATTCATGGTGATTCTTCCTCAGTTGAAAGATTGTGGCTTTTTGCCTGTTTTTCTTTCTTTGTTACTATAAGGATTAATAATTTTAAAAGCAAAACTACTCTGAGGATGACCTCTGTGGTTTTTGCAGTCTCCTCTGAGCTGGCATTCAACGACCTGGCACATCATGGCTCTCTCTCATGCTGGATTAGGGACTCTGTGATTGAGCATCTCATATTTCTCTGGCCTAACGAACTACATCCTTTTCTGACCTTGAAACTCACATGGATAGAGACAGAAATGCATCTATCCTTTAAAACATTTTTCCCACTTAATTCATTGCATTATCAAAAGCTTTTATCAAGCTTTTATAAAAACTGTTCTTGTTCTGCTGCCCAGTTAGGTTTTGGGGGTGGGGGACTCTCAGCAGTCACAGCCATGCACCGTCTGTGTGAACTTGGCTTGGACAAGCCAGTGGGAAAGTAAGCAGCATAGTGATGTAAGCCCTCTATCATTCCCGTTCCAGAGCACATCTTGCTGGCGGGGTACATCAGACCCTAGAAGTACACCCCTGACTCAGACGACGTGACATGGAAGACTTAAACTGGTCTCTGAGATGGATGGAACCAGCTACCCTCAACCCAGCCCTAGTGCCTGGGGCTTCAGCAGCTGCAGGCTGGGATTAGTTTCTTGCTCACCCCACACAGTACCCAGCCCACAACAGAACCGAAGTTGACACTGGATAAACTTGGGCAATTCCATTAAACTGTAACTGCTTCCTCTTCTATAAAAGGAAACTAGGAGAATATCTGCTCCTCTTATTAACTCCCTAACTACATGACCTCAGGCAAACTTTTTGGGCCTCAGTTTCCTTATCTATAAAATGGAGGTAGTAATACAACTCTCCTCATGGGATGGGAGCTCTGTTTGGCATAATGGGTATTCAACACATTATTTCCACTCTGCTTGTTAAAGTGCTTTAAAACTACAAAATGCCTTGCAAATATGAATTCCTCTTTTTCTATCCAGGGATCCCATTTCAGAGAACCAACTCTATTTTATTGGTTGAGAGTTTGTGTAATACACAAAACTAACAATAATCATAATTATCTTTAGTGGGTGTCTATGAAGTGCCAGCCCCTATGCCTATTTTACACATCTATCATGGGAGCTATAGACCTTATTGCTCCCATTTCATAGATGAGGAAACTGAGGCACAGAGAGGTTGAGCTTTTTCCAAATCATGGAGCTAGGACGTAGAACAGCCAGGATTTAACAGACAAAAGTCCAAGGCTTCTCTCCTGAATCCAGGACCCTCTGAAATTTGGCCTCTGCATTCTGGGCAGGCCTCTTAGGAAGGGCTTTGTTACCTAAAGATTGAGAGTGGGAGGGGGGATTCTTGAGATGAGGCCCCCTCCTCCATTCTTCACAGCACCCAAGTCTCAGGATTCTGATCCAGTGTGGCCCTTCTCTGAAGCTGTGTGCCTTTTGTTTTCCTCTCTTTCATAACTCAGTGTTCCCACCCCTGCCTGAAGTTCAGGTAGGCAGCTCAGCACATGTCGAAGGCCTTTAGGGCTCTGGGAAAACAAAAAAGGACTACATGTGTGATCCCTCACTCTCCACCCCTCTCCAGGACCTTGCTCCTTCTTGAGGTATGAGCACTGCCCTTGTGTGCCTGCACGCATGAGCACACACCCATGCACATGTCCACTAGTGGACATCACATGGTGGGGGGTGTCAAACACACATGGTACTGTACAGATGTCTTCACTGTGTTTTTTAATTTTTCCTGTATAGGAAATTTAACTCTTGAATCACCCCCACTCCTGCCTCCGTCCCCAGCCACATTTAATAGAAGACCATTTTATGAGAGGGAAGATCTGATGGTGTTCATTCTAACGTGTCAGGCAGAAAAGAGAAGCCCTTATTCCTCATGAAACTCATTTTCCAGTCTTTGGGGCTATACATGACTGCCTGAAGCTGTCTGAGTGGTGTTCTCCAGGTCAGGTCACTGGGTGGCCAGGCTTCAGGCACCTGTACTACTTGGAGCCAGGTGTCCCAGTTGCCTAAATCATCAAGGGTTGCACCCTCCATCAGGTTGGCTACCTGTGAGTCACACCAAATCATCATGGAACATTCTTTTACCTGGAGGATTTGTCTCAGATACTTAACAAGGAGTGTTTGGCCCCTGGCCTCACTGGCCTGCCCTGGCCCACTGAATAAACCTGTAAGCCCGAGATTGGGGCAACAGGACAAAGGGGAAAGAAATGCTCCACAATATTGATAATTCTGATGGCAGGAGCCACAAAAATTCCAGGTCCTTTAGTCAATGACTGTCTATGCTTTTGTTGAGATACTTCCCCTACCACCTCCTCCCTTAGGAGGAGACAGGAGAAGGTTCCCTATGCTTCTTGTTCCAAAGCCAGTGAAGGCGTCAGCCATCTTCTTTCTCATTCTTCATTTCCATTCCTGGCAAAAGAGGAGTGCGGAAGAAATCCATCAGAGCCTTCCCTGCCCCAATCTCCCCAAGTACAGGGGTTCTGAGTGGGGCCAGCACTGGGCCAAGGGGATATGCAGAGGCCCCAAAGTCCCTCTAGTCTCCCCAATTTCAGCTGCCCCCCCAGACCAAACACTTGCAGATCACAGAACTGTCTGTCCCCTCCTCTTGACCAGTGAACACCAAGGTTCTTACTGCTTAATACAGATCTTAGAGAAGCTGGCATCTCCAGGAGGCACTGGGTTTGGGGGTCAGCTGGGGCATCTCCTAATGGGTGGTTCTAATTCCTCCAAAGAGGACTGCAGTTGGAGGCCATTTTCTCATATTAAATATGATGGGTCCCCTTCCCCCTCCGGGAAGCAACAAGGAGTCTTCTTTGAGGGCAACTCATCTACCATAAGGGTGTAGGCAAAACAAGACCTTAGATGGGGATTTGGGTCTTACTAAAATTTTAAGTAGCTCTAGTTTTCCCCACTCTCTCACCCGCGCAAGTGAATTCTACTTTTTCATTCTCCAAATATCCTGTTTTCCTCTTTTTGGATTCAGTTCACTGATCCCCTCCCCACATCCAGTCTCACGGAAGAGACAGATTTCCAAAGATTTAATTAATCGCACCAACTGTCAGGCCGCCCAAAAGGACCCGCCTCCGCTGTCGTTGTAGAAAACAGTTCCTTTATCCTTTCGTGGCTTGGTCTCCGGTGTGGAGCCCTGTATCTGCTCGCACCGCACCCCAGAAAGCCCTCAAAGGAGCTATATTTTTTCTGGACGGGCTTAAAGGGCTCCCCACTAGGGTACAAGCCTCCCTCCACCCCGCACATTCCAACCCCCAACACACACACCCACAGGCGCCGGTGGGAAGTCGCCGGATGTACGATGGCTGGGGTTTTATTACAAAAATTTCTTTTCAAATGCAAAATCAGACCAACAAGCTCGGAGACTCCCATTCTTCAACCTTTCTCCTGCGCCGCCCGTGTCCTGTCCCCAATTAACACGCACAAAACTCCCACGCGAGCGACCTCAGCCCCACACTGTATCCCACGCTCAAGTCCACCCAGCCCCGAACTTCTTAAAAAAAAAAAAGTCTGTTAAGAAACCTTATCCCCCCGCTGAAGTGCACAGGACCGTGCAGGGCGTGGAAGTCCCTTTCCGCGCCGCCGCCGCGAGTCCCGCGGTGTCCAGGCACTGGTGCCCGGGGGCATGTCGCTGTCCCGGCGCTGCTGCGGCGGCCGAGCGGAGAGGGGGACGGGGTCCGGGTCTCCCTTTTCTTAGTAGCTCTGTCGAAGGCGGCAGGCGTGGTGCTCAGTACAGCCCCAGGATGGCGGCGCCCACGTCCTTGGAGGGCCGGCGCTCTTGCACCAGAAAGTTGATCATGCTCTCGGACTTGATGAGCAGGTTGCAGCCCAGGAAGAAAACGCCGAAGACCACGGTGAGCTACAGCACGTATACCACGGCGATCTGCGCCACGCGCGACACCCACAGGCTGCGTTCGTCTGGAGCCAGTCCCGCCGGGACCCCGTCGCTGGCGGCCAGCGGCGCGCCCCCGGAGCAGCAGTCTAGCCACGTGCCCAGCCCGTGACTGCGGTTCCCCAGGGCCGCCCCAGCGCCGCTGCCCACTCCGCCCACCTCATCCAAGCTGGTGTGGTTCAGGAAAGTCGCGTTCATCGCGGCGCTGCGCCCGGGGTCTTGGCGCGCGGTCCGGGGTGCACCAGGAGGCTGGCTCTGTTCGCGCTCTCCGGGACGCTCTGGCGCGGGGTGGGGGAGGAAGAGGGCTGCCCACGCGATGGCACCCTCTGGGGCCGCCTACCGCTGGGCACCGGGCAGGAAGCGGCACAGGGAGGGAGCAACAGGCGGCGCGGGAGCGGGAGCCGGAGAACCGAGAGCGTAGCGGTGGTCGGTGGAGCTCCCAGCGGCCCGGCCGCCCTCCCCTCCAACAGCCCCGCCCCGCCCCGCCCCGCCGGGCGTCTAGAGGGCGGGAATCCAGGCGAGGGCTCGGCCTCCGGAGTCCCACCGCTGCCGGGGGCTAGGGTCCCGCGGCAGTCCCCAGTCCTAGGGCCAGCGAAGGTTGATCGCCTTTGGGCTAGAATATCTCCCCAAGGTGCTTATTCCAGGATTTGGTGCTCTTAGCGGTCAGGTTCTTCTGGAGTCTGCCCTAAATCTCGTCTTATCTTTTTCTTTAAACCAGGGTAGGCCTCAGGCAGTTCCGCATCGCCTCTGCGGGAACCTCCCAGCTTTTCCCGGACTGAAGGCTGAAGGAGTGTTGCATTGAGGAGTGTACCCTGCCTCCTTTCCTACATCTCCCCTACCCTGCCCCATTTAATTTTTTTAATTAAAAATAAGCTACTGGAGTTTTTCCTTTTACAAAAACGTAGTCATTGTAGACCGGTCATAAGGCATGGATGAGCAAAATGAAAAAAAAAAAAATCTAAAACCTTATAATCTTACCATCCAACAAGGGTCGACGTCACCTTGGTACAAACTCTTCAGGCCTTTTCTATTGTGCGGCTCAGTATACATATATTCGAAGGGTGGGGGGGGGGGGTACAGTATTGGTGCATACTGTTTGGTGCAGCAGGTATCTGGCCTTTTGGCCAGTTGGATTTTTTTCTTAGAGAAGTGCTGGGCTATATCCTTTGCCCATCTCACTGCTGAGAACAGATCCTGACCTTTATGTACCCTGAAGTCTGGCTCCCTGCTGCAAAGAAATGGAGCAGGGAAGGGTGACTAGGGTATGGTAAGGGGACAACCTACTCCAGTGAGTCATGAGGAGCTGAACGTGATGGCTGGTCTTTGTTTTATTAAGTACCTACTATATGGTCAGTACACCAAATACATTACCTCGCTGGATGCTTGAACCAGCATTTGAGTTTCAGCTGGACTGTTCCCTTGACATGAGGAATCAGGGGCTAAGGTTGTTTAGTTGACTTACCCAGGACCACATAGCCAGGTAAACCTCGGCTCTCTCCTGTTCCAAAGCTACACTCTTAATTATTGCTGTTCCCCTTTCTTCTACTGTCCCTGAACTGATTTCTCTAGATACCTGGTGATCGGGGGAAGGGAGAGGTGTTGTCTTTGACCTGGAGCAGGAAGGGAGAGAGAACTTGGGTTTATGGGAGTAAATGAAGACTAGCCACAGAGAACAAGCCGAGGCAATTTAATCAGAGCTTGCTGAGAGTCTCTTGTAAGAGAGTTAGCCATTGTCACTTGTGTTTTGCAGAGACTCAAAGGCCGGTGGATAAGTGGGAAGCTTTATAATAGGAAAAAAGGCTCAGCTTCAGGCATGCCCTGGTTGGGGCCTGTTGGCATGGGGAAGCTGTAGGGGGACTCCCTAGAAGAGGGGCATCCATGACATTGGTTAGGGGAACATACTTGCTTTCTCCAATTTATGCTAATTTTGGAATTAGGGACAAAATTAGGCAAGCTGTCCATGATTGACCAAGTTCGAGCCATTTGGGACTAGTAGCTGTTTGGCTTCCCAGACTTTTATTGCAGGTTCCTGGTCCATGCTCTGTTTTCACATGTGATCTGGTCACTGTTTGCAGACTTGGTGTCTCATGCTCCTCCACATCAGGAGTGGGCACCCTGCCTGGCTTGAACCCAGCCACCTGCTCCCCGTCCAGTGCTCCCTCCTTCTACTGCTCCCTTCTGCCGTTTCTGGAACCACCGGTCCCAGCAGGTGTGCTTGCAGTTTGACGTATATTAACTCTTCACTCTTACAATTTCCCTGAAAGGCAAGTGTGTGTTAGTTGTTGACTGCTGCGGCTCAGATTTCCCCAAACCAAGCAAACGTTTACCCTCGCTCATAGTTTCTGGGGCCAGGAAGCTGAAAGCAGTTTAGTTGGGGGCTCTGGCTCAGGGTCCCTCATGGGGCTGTGGTCAAGGTGTTGACCAGGTCCATAGTCATCTGAAGGCTTGGCTGGTGATGAGGATGGGTTTTTGAGATCACTCCCTTGCTGGGTGTTGGCAGTAGGCCTCCGTGACTAGCTGGCCATTGGCAGAGGGGAACCTAGGTCCTTGTCATCGTACTTCTTCATGGTGTTACTTCAGTGTCCCTATCACATGGCAGCTGCCTTGCCTCAGAAACACTTTTTTTCACTTTCCTTCTCTTCCTTCTCCTCCTCCTCTTCCTTCTTCTCCTTCCTCCCCTCCCCTCCCCCCTCCCTCTCCCCTCCCCCTCCTTCTTTCTCCTTCTCCTTCTTCTTCTCCAGTACTGGGGATTGAATTCAGGGGTACTCTACCACTGACCCACACCCCCAGCCCTTCCTTTACTTTGTATTTTAATATAGGGTCTCACTAAGTTGCCAAGACTGGCCTTGAACTTGCTATCCTTTTTCCTCAGCAACATCCCCCACCTCCGTATCACTTTTTTTAAACTTTGTTTTATTTATTTATTTCAATGTGGTGCTGAGAATCGAACCCAGGGCCTCACACGTGCTAGGCAAGGGCTCTACTGCTGAGCTACAACCCCTGCCCTCCCCGACCCCATGTCACTCTTGAAGAATGTGCTAGAATGTGAGGAAAGGAGAGGGACGGAACAGTAAGGCTGCAGAATGAAATATGTTAGCTGTAGTTGTTATTTAATCTTTATAGAAAGCCTTGTAAAAGGAAATCCTCAGTCCCATTTGACAGTCAAGAAAAATGGAGACTCAGAAAGGAAAAAATTCTTGCCCGAAGTCACAGAGAGCCAGTAAAGGGCACAGCCAGGATTTAAACCATCAGATATCTTACAACCAAGCCCAAACTCTTCAGTGCTTGGTGTGTGGGGGTAGGTATATGTGTGGGGGGAGTACTTCATGGTTAGGGAAATACTAGAAGCCCCTGAGGCCAGGGGTGGGGGGTCTCAGGAACCCAATGAAACGTCTGATAACTGGGTTGCCTCTCCTTCTCTAGAGCCAAGAAAGCAGGTGCCTCTGGGCTCAGCTGCCACCCACCCACACGGGACTATTTTTACCCTCTACCTTAGTGACAGTCTGCGTCCCCAGGCTCTGGAAGGGCCATCTGGGCAGTCTGACTCCCCGGGAGGGCCTGCCACCCAGAGGCTGTACGCCCTGCTGTCTCTGCAGCTGTTTCTAAATGAACCTTTAGCCCTGTGGCATGGCTGGGCCATCAGGGTCAACATGACATCTCCCTGTCCCAGAACCAGAGGTTGGTAAAACCTCCCTAATTAGTACCAATGGCTGGATGGACCTATGGAAACTAAAAAGTCTTCATCCACAGCTTTAAAAAGAAATACTCTTTGTGTGTGTGGTATTAGAGATTGAACTCAGGACTTCACACATGCTAGGTAAATGCTCTATCTCTGAACTACATCCCCAACCCACCTTACTTTTTAAAAATTTGAAACAGAGTCTTGCAAAGTTACCAAGGCTGACCTTGAATTTGTGATCCTCCTGCCTCGGCCCCTGAATAGCTGGGATTACAGGTGTGTGCCACTGTACCTGGCTCATTCACAGATATTTGAAATTTTGTTCACATTTTAAACAAGGTTAATAAAGTGCTATTTTCATGAGCCCTTTTAATGAAGAGGTAAGAATGATTTTACTTGCGTGTTCCACAGTAACTCCCTCCACTCATTAGAAAAATGTAAATGGACATTCATCTTATGACAGTGTGCGGCAGGGATGCCCCAGAGCCCTTGAACAGAATTTATTTTGTGAAGTGGTTTCCAACAACCCCCCTCGGTTCCTGTTTACGCTGCTCATTTTTTGGCAAGCTCTTCCTGGAACAGGCAAAGGTTGCCTTCTGCCCAGTTCCTGTCCAAATGGTCTCACGTTTCACATTGGCAGAGGGGGAGTTAATGACATTTTACTGCATCTGGTTACAGAATTAAAATAAACACAAGTTGCCCTGTTCAGCCTTTGCCCCCAGTGAGATTGCCACTGCGGGCTCGGCCAGGCTTTGTGTACGGAGAGTGAGTGGAAGGCAGAGGGAGGCCGCCAGGCTATTTGGGCCCTTTGACCTTATCCAAATTGGCAGGAGAAATGCGTGTGAGGGGATCTCTTCAGGAGTGGAAAGAGGACAATGCAGGTTAAGTACCACAGAGTGGGGAGCAGAGACAAGTATCACAGGTATAGTGGGACTTCATACCCCAACCTCCTGCCACCTGTCTGATGTGTGTTTTAGAGGATATTTGGATTTCAGTGAGCTGGGATCTATTTCTTCCTCTACCCCTAGTTGGCCGTGTGATCTTGGACAGGTCAACCGTCCATTAATCAAGGGAACTTGATCAGAAAATCTTCAGTAAGACATAATTTCCCCAAACAGATCAATGGGCCAAATGGGCCATAGTCTGCCTTCACCAACCCCATGCACAGGAAACCATGAGGCAGAGTCCTCTCCTGGTCTGTCCCTAAAGTTCTACGTGGGTCTCATTACCCCAAATGAGGAGGTTGGCCACTCTCTGCGCTCCCCAAGCTGTGCTTCTTGGATCAGAAGTTCTGCGAAGCCCACAATAGAGGAGACAATGGCCTAGATAGGTTTCTTTACTGCAGGACCCTCAGGATGTTTGTATGTGGATATGTCTCATGAAGTCCCTATGGGAGATACAGGATGATACAGGAGATACTCAGGCTTTGATGATGGAACTTTTTCTTTCCCTAACACCAACTGATATTTTGTGCCACTATTCACCACTCAGCACAATTTGGGAAATCTCCTATAGTTTCCCTTAAGCCTCAGTTTCCTTCCCTGTAGAACAGGTACCTGCCTCCTAGAAGTGTTGGAAAGGTTAAATCAGGTAAAGTCTGGAAACAGGCCTGGAGCAGCGCCTGGCACAGAGTAAGTGCTCAATAAATGCTGGTAGCGCTTATTTATAACACGATCCTTTCCTTTCCAGCTCTGACATTCTGGGCTTCCAACTGCAGTGTGTAATTAAACTCCAGAGCATCTGGCTTCCCAAGTTGAAAGAACAAGCTTGGAGGAATGAAAAAGGAAAAGAAAGATCCTTCTGGGTTGCCCATTTGTGCTTCAGCCTCATTGCCAGCCGTCACGCCAGGGGGATGCAGCAAGATGCAGCCCCTGACAGCAGGGCTCAGGCCAGCAGGTGCTTCCCAGCAGGGTTCAGACACTGTGGGGAGTATTTGAGACTGTGGAGGGGTGAGAGGTCAAGTCAGTACTGCTTTATGGTTACTGTGATTTGGATATGGTCTGAGTGTCCCTAAAGGTCCACGTTTTAAAGGTTTGATCTCAGTGTGGTGGTGCTGGGAGGTGTTTGAACCTTTAAGAGGTGGGGCCTAGTGGGGGTCCTTGGGCTAGTGGAGGCTTACCCTCAGAAGGTATTAACAGTTCCGTGAGATGGTGGCAGTCCACCTGATCTTGAATTTTAAACCTCCAACACTAGGAGCTAAGTAAATTTATTTACTTATAAGTTAACCTGCCTCGTGTATTTCATTATAGTAACAAAACTGACTGATACAATGGTCAAACAATAGATCATGTCCTGGACACAATGATCCTGGCCACTTTCAAGTACATGTGACAGATTGGGGAGCAGTGCCAGGGAGAACTAAATTGGAAAAGGTGAAATCGAACACTGTGTTATGTGAGAAGCAAGACAGTATAGCTCACATATTGTGTGATGCTATTTATATAAAATATCTAGAATAGGTAAATTATATTCAAAGAGACAGACTGCAGATTGGTAGATGCCAGGGGTTGGGGAGAGAGGTACATGCAGCGTACCTCTTCATAGGACATTTCCTTTTGGAGGGATGAGGTGTTTTGGAACTAGCTGAAAGTAGTAGTTGTACAACACTGTGAATATACTAGTTGCCATTAACTTATTAACTTTAAAATAGTTAATTTTATGTTATATGAACTTTTGTGGCTGTAGCACAGTAGCTTGCACACTGAAACTACCTGGGGAGTTTTAAAATCCCAAAACCCAGCCCCACCCTTGATTAATTAAACTTGACTCTGGGAACAATATTTTTAAAGTTTCCCTGGGAGGATCTAATGTAGAGTCACTGTGGTAGATAAATATTCAATGACATAGAAAGATGTCTGCTATATACTACTATAAAGTGAAGAAAAGCAATTATCTAAGTGTGTACTATATCACTTCTTGTGGTAAATTTCTCATGCATGTCATACACAGACTCACACATACGAACAATAAATGCAGAAGCAATGACAGTGGTCAGTTTTGTCAGCTGAGACTATGAGAAATTTGGAATTTATTTCTTTTTGCTTATCTGTATATTCTATTCTCTCTCTCTCTCTCTCTTTTTTTGGTACTGAGAGTTGAATCCAGTGGTACTTAACCACTGAGCCACATCTCCAGTCCTTTTTTTTATGTTTTGAGACAGGCTCTAAGTTACTTAGGGCCTCTCTAAGTTGCTGAGGCTGGCCTCCACTTTGTGATCCTCCTGTCTTAGCCTCCGAAGCCACTGGGGTTACAGGCATGCGTGCCTTGCAGTGCTATCCTATTATTTATATTTTTGTAATTTTGAGATGGGATCTCACGGTATTGCTCCAGCTGGTCTAACCTCAAGTGATCCTCCCGTTTCAGACTCCCGAGTAGCTGAGACTCCAGGTGGGTGCCACTGTGCTCATCTTAAATTATTTTATAGCAAAGGAAAAAAGGCAGCTGTCACCAGCCACTTCACTGCCTCCTGGGAAAAGACGGTCTTGTCCCTGACTCATCATCCTAGGGATGCTTTCCACAGCGTCAAGTAGCTATTGGCCTCTGAGTCTGTGCCTGTCCTTGACAATGAAGCAGACCAACCCTGCTGACACTTCTTCCTGAGCTGAGGCTGTGCTTAGTTAGCTACAGAATGCGCGCTGGGGCTGCAGGAGCAGGTTCTGTGAACAGCTGTGCCCCTGGCTAGGCGGCAGCTCCTCCCTTGCTGCATTTGTTGGGAGTCCCATGGCCTCATCCTGCCCAAATCCAAGCCCCAGGACCTAGGACAGCAGGGATGGAGAGAGCGGCAGCTTCCCCTGTTGACCTCTGCCTTGAATCATACTTGGAGTCCCTGGAGGTATGTTCTCTGAGCTTCAGTGTCAGACTCTTGATTTGGGGGTAGGTTCATGGTTGTGTGAAATGAAAACATTTCCCATCCTCCCAACTTGCAGTCAAGTGTGGCCATGTGACTCAGTTCCAGCCAATAAAATGTGAGTAGTTTGTATAATTCTGGAAATTGCCCTAGAGCAAGAAGAGTGTTCTTCTCCTTCTGCGACTCCTTCTTCAACCTGGAATATGTCACAGCAAGGCTGAGTTCCAGCAGCCACATTATACCGTGGAATAGAATCATGTCTGTGCATGGCCGAGCAACAAGATAGAGTGGCTAATGTTCTCTCTGTTGTTTCCTTTGGTAGCCTGTTGGCTCGAGATTGACTCTTGGGATGAAGAATGAGATGAGCATTAGCCTGTTTAAGTCAGTGATAACTGGGATTTTCCATTCCTTTCAACACAGCTCAATTCTAACTAACACACAGGGCTTCTGACTTGATCCTTGGACCTGAGTCCTGCAGTGGTCACCTACCCAGTGTGAGGCTAAGGGGCCTGGCTTCCTCCATTCCGACACTAGGGTCTGAGCCTGCCCCAGCTCAGTGTAGACCTTGCCACCTTCTGGTGTCCTTCACCCCGCTGCCTGTCACCTTGCAGGACTTTGTGTTATTGGGCTTGCCCCTTGCCAGGGTGGAGCACAGGCCTGGATCTGGTTCCTGGAGTCCCTGCCCTTCCTACTCATCCCTATACCCTTGGCTCCTATCCTGGCTCTGGCAGGTTGGCTGATCTTTGGACATCCAGGGCAGGGTGCGTGCCTGTGGTATCTTCCCTAGCTCGTGGTGTGGGAGCAGCCTGTTCCTGACGTCCAGAAACATTGACGTCATCATTAATTACTCATTCCAACATGTATTCATCAAGTGTCTATTGTAGTCATTGGGGACACACAGGAAATAAGAATGGGATGAGCGGTAGGCCTGGTGCAGAACTTCCAGCACAAGCTGTAGGACAAGAGTGTCAGGCACAGCCACCAAATATGGGAGCTGTTCACGGGGAATTGGGGGGAGTTTCCTTTAAGGATGTGCCCATGATCCTTTTGTGATGTCACCAAAGGAAGCCACTAGCCATATGCCTTCTGGAGAACACACCTACCCTGAACGAGTGTTGCCAAAATTAAAATCTTCATCTGATCAGGCCTCTAGATGCAACTAACAATTGCCAAGCAATGCAAAAGACAGAAATATGTGAAGCCACACGTTTGCAATCCTCAAAATCCAGATGGCAGATAATCAACAAGATACGTGACGTGGCTACTTCAATAATACATTGTAGGTGGCACTTACCTGTAATCCCAGCATCTCCAGAGGCTAAGGCAGGAGGATCCTCAGCAATGGCAAGGTACTTAGCAGCTTAGTCAGACGCTGTCTCTAAATAAAATGCAAAATAGGGCTGGGGATGTGGTTCAGTGATTGAGTGCTCCTGAATTGAATCCCCAGTACCCCAAAATAACTAAATAAATAACACATTGTAAGGAAAAAGAGAAAGATGAAAGAGAAATTTGTGGATTAAAAGAGTTTTAAGGTACAATCAACCAATCATAATGTGTGCTTCTTATTTGGATCTTCATTTAATCAATCTGTAAAAAAAAAAATGCTCTTTGGCAAAACAAAAACAAAAACAAAAACAAAAACAAAAAATAAAACCCACTGACTGAATATGTGATAAAGTTGCCCACGGTGGGGGCTTTTGCCAACTCCCTTCCTTGCCCAGGCCTTGGTCTTCCCATCTATGAAAGGAAGAAAGGGTCTGTGAGGATGTCTTTTCATTCTGGCCTCCTTTTTACTTTGTCTTCCCACTTGAGCCCAGGAGCCTTAATTTGGTAGCTGTAACAACCCAATCAGTGTCTACTGGGAATAAAATGGCCCAGAGAGGGCATGGTGGGCACCAGCCCAGGGCCCTTGGCTTTGGCAGAATCCAGACTAGGAGGGGACACTTTCCTGGAGCACTTGGCCTGGAGCATCAAACTGCATGATCTCAGGGGGACTGTTCCAAAGTTGAGGAAGGAAGGAGAGAATCGGCTGGAGGACTCACCCACCCATGGACTATGGGCCAGTTAACAGCTCACCAGGATGCTCAAATTTGTTCTGATACCCAAGGGGCATTCCCTGGGCCTGCATCCTAGCCTGGTCTGGTCTTATTAGGTTAAGCTGCTTTTCACAAATTCCTTTTTTAAAAAAAAAATTTTTTTAAGAGAGAGAATTTTTTAATATTTATTTATTTTAATTCTCGGCGGACACAACATCTTTGTTTGTATGTGGTGCTGAGGATCGAACCCGGGCCACACGCATGCCAGGCAAGCGCGCTACCGCTTGAGCCACATCCCCAGCCCTCACAAATTCCTGTGAGCACAAATGAACAATATCACTACATAGCTGCATGTCACCTGTCCCTTAACTCCTTGTTGCTGGCCTTGGCCCACCTGCCTTTCAATTATTATCACTGTAAAAGTATCAACCTTAGCATGGAACCTCACACATTGTAAATGTTCAACACAAACAGGGGCAAGGGGGTGGAAAGGGGAACCTCCTTCCTGGACCATCACAGGCTCTTAACCTTCTCTTGAAGCATTACAGGCTTTATCTTCAGAAGGCTAAACTAGAACCTCCACCATCTGCGACCAACACCAACCAGTTTAACACATGAACCAAAGAACTGAGAAGGACCATTCCATTTAAGTGTGTACTATATTGTAGTAGCTAAGCTGACAAATCAGTGTAAAACCTGGATTCAAATTCTCCTGAAGCCTCCTACTAGCTCTATTTGAGTGAGTTACTTAACCTCCGTGCAGCTTATTTGACAAGAGCACTGTGAAGGTAAAATGACTCCCTGTGTCCAGCACTGGTGTCCAGTGTTAGCAAGTGCTTTCATTGGAAGGCCTCCATTGCCGATCCGCCATCATCTCCCCTGCCCCCACTAAATTTTCTCTCCTTTCTCCTTCCCTTTTAAAAATGAATTTTAGGTTGCAGCATCTGATCCTGGAAATTGCCCTGCTTCACAATCGTGGGTTTCAGGTCAACTGAGGAGTCTTGCCAAAGGCACCTGGAGAATCACAACCCCCTGGTGCCATCTCCAACTGCTCCCTGCCGGCCCTGTGGGTAACAGACCCAGGGCTATGAGGGCTACCCCACTGGAGCACAGGGAGGTCTCCTGGTGCTGAGGGATTAATATGGTGGAATCAGGACCAAAGAGACGATGGTTCAAATTCCAGCTCTACTAAGAGTAAAGGGGGTGTTTAACCACCACCTCCAAAGTTAGGGAGCCCAGAGGAACGAATTTTAAAATTTGAAGCCCTGCAGCCCCTGCTTCCTGTACAAGGACCACTTCTGCCCTCTAGCAGTCTCTCAGTGAATTGCACAGCAGATATCAATCCAAAGATAGGGCACGGGGAGGAGCTTGTTCCCACTTCTCAATCTACCTGATGCTGGGTTCTCAACTCTGCCCAACCCTTAACTTCCTTTTCACAAGATTCATTTTGTGTAACAATACTAATTTTTAAATATTTTAAGTACCTTTTCTGAGGTGTTGATACACAGTAAACTGCATAACTTACAGAGTACAATTTGATAACTTGGGACAGATAGACATGCCTGGAATTATTATCAAAATCAAGATAGTGAACATATCCATTTCTTCCCAAGTTTCCTTTTGCTCCTTGATGACCCCCTCCTTTCCCTTCCTACTTCCCCAATTCCCAAGTACCTACAGCTCTGCTCTCTGTCATTATAGATCAGTTTACACATTCTAGTTTTGTTCAAATGGAATCATATAGATTGTGTTAGCTTTTTCTGACAAGAACAAGTACCTGAGACATGAATGAAATATCATTTTCTAATAGTGCTGAGATTATCATTTCTGCATGTTTTTGTGCTCCTATTCATGATTTGAAGGTACTAAAAAAATTAGTATAGTTTTGCCTCAGTTGTAAACGTAAGCTGAGGAAAACTTTGTAACATTAAATAAATTACACATTATTCTTCTTTTTCCCTTTCCCTTTTTGGTACTGAGGATCGAACCCAGAGGTGCTTTCCCACTGAGCTACATCACCAGCTTTTTTTCATTTTTTGAGATAGGGTCTCACTAAGTTGTTGAGGCTGGTCTCGAACTCGTGATCCTCCTGCCTCAGCCTTCCGAGTTGCTGGGATTACAGGCATGCCTGCTGTGCCCAGCTTATGGAATAGTTTTAATATTGATGAATTACATATATCTTCATTTTATTGCTTATCCCAACACAGTCAGCTCATAAAAGAGCACTCAGACATGTGCAATAAAAACTAAATCCATGCTGGGGGGTATAGCTCAGTGGCAGAGCACTTTCCTAGCACATGTGAAGCACTAGGTTCGATCCTCAGCACTGCATAAAAATAAATAAAATGAAGTTATTAAAAAAACCTAAATCCAGTCATCTGACATTTTGCTAACTATGTCATTTGCAAACAGCTTGATACACAATTACAATTTGTATCCTTTTAAAGATCCCTTCAGAATCCATCAGGGTATGAACATTGAATATATTTTATTTATTGGTCCCTTAGTTTGATGTATAACTTGTAAATATTTAGACAGATGGCCTGGGGCCTGCATTTGTCCTTTTACCCCAGGCTGCACATCCAGAATTGATCTTTGTGTGCCAGCTTGGATTTTCCACTTCTCTGAAGGTATAGGACTCCACCCAGGGCTCATGTATGTCACAGATGCTGGGCCTTGGGGTGGGGTGGGGCCCTCTGGTCCCTCTTCAAGTGCTGACATCATCACTCCCAAGATTTTAAGCTGCAGAGAGGCCTGACAGCAGATAGCCTGGGCCCTATGAGTTGTCCCTCTTGATAGGGGATCTAATTTTACAAGGATAAATTTATCTGGGTCATCTGAGGCACCTGCAGAATTCTGACCATAAACAGTACCTCATAAAATGATACCCATCTTCCCCAGGGTTCTGCCTCCGCCTTGCTTCCCCTGACTTCCTACCCCAGGATAAAGGGGCTGCTGCCCTGCTGAGAAGGGAAGTGAGTGTTACAGTCTAGGGGTGCTGAGCCCATTGTCTCCACTCAGCAAAGAACTGAAGAACAGGACACAGAGATAGCAAGCGAGCAGCAGGTTTATTGCAAAAGTGACCATAGGGGACTTCTCCAGAGAAGGGGTCCCGGAACTAGGAGTCTGGTGGGGAAGTTTTGGCCTATTCTTTTTATGGTCTCTGGAACTTCCTCCTTTCCATATCCCTTCCATGTTCATACTCTCCTCACTATTACTGATTGGTGCCGTCTCTGTCCACGCATCTATTTTCTTTTTTTTTTTTTTATCCCCCCGCTTAGGGACACAAGTACAGAAATATCTGTCTGCTTGGGTCCCCCGCTTGTGTCCACAAGCAGTTAGTTGACCAGGAAGTTTTTGTTTTATTTATTTATTTTTGGTACTGGGGATTGAACCCAGGGTGCTTAACCACCAAGCCACATCCCCAGCCCTTTTTTATATTTTATTTAAAGACAGTGTCTCCCCAAGTTGCTAAGTGCCTCACTAATCTGCTGAGGTCCTTTTGCCTTTTGCCCCAGACTGCACAACAGAAGTGATCTTTTTGGCTTTGAACTCGCCGTCCTCCTACCTGAGCCTCCCGAGTTGCTGGGATCACAGGCATGCGGGAAGTTGACCTCATTAGAAGACCCTCTCCATGCTCTTTTGTTTTGGCCCTGACCCTGACTTCCTCACTCACCATCTTGCCCTGGCTGCCTTTGCCCTTCCCCCTATGGGGAGCACTAGGAAGATGGCCACTGAGAAGCCCACGTTACTCTACATAAATCCTAACATTCTGTTCTAAGAGTCAGGAAATCCCTTTACTGAGCAGAGGCTTGGTTTACCGGCCCTGTTACCCATCCAGTCAAAGGATTCTACAGATCCTGAAGCAGCCAAAGTTGGTTGTACTTTACATGCTTACCTCATTCTATCCAAATTCCATGCCAGTTTTCCATTCAAAACTGTTTGTGATTCCCACTTTACAAATGAGGAAGCTGAGGACCAAAGGGAGAACTGAACCTGAGGTGATGGGATGCTTATTATCCCATCGACTTGTGAAGCTGAGGCAGGAGGATGGCTTGAGCTCAGGAGTTTGAGGCCAGCCTGGAGTGACATAGTGAGACATCATCTCTGAAAGAAGAATGGCATTGAATGCAACTTGTGGCTTGAAGGCTCAGGTCTAACCCTTCAGTAGTATGCAGGGATACCAGTCTGACCAAAGGCCAAGTGTAAACTCCTCACCTCAGAGGTGATCCAGGAGACGTGACAAGGCCCAGGACTCTGCCCCTTACCTCCTCCTTGTTACTCTAATATTTCTGGAATCTCCACCTAAAGAAATATTAGGTTCTAAGAAATAAGAGTTTCCCTCATTAGACAGGATTTTACCTTGATTCTGGGCTGCCTCTTTTGGTATTTCTTTTCCCTGGAAACCCTGAAAACTTTGGGGGAACCACCATCTACCCTGACTAGGAAGAATGGTAATGGACAGGCCCAAATAGTGGCCCTCCTGCTTCTCCTTCCCACAGCACCAGCTACGCCCAATCTCTAGTAGTCATTATAAGAGCGTCTAAAAGAACCCTGGGAGGGAGTTCTAATCTGGATGAGTTCAAGCCCAGGTGGCAGATCCTGTGCAAGGAAGGCCAGAATCTGCATCCGTCTTTGTGATTGTCCTCTGTACTCTTAACAAATGTTCTCTTTCCCCCTGACAGATCTGCTGGAACCGGACCTCATCTCGAGCATCAACTGTGCAAAAAAGATTATATCTGGACAAAGGGGGATGAGGAACTGGTGAGGAGAGAATAATGGGCAGGACCCCAAGAAGGAGGAGTGGCAGAGAAAGAGGCCATGGGAGAGGCTCCTGGGGGCACTTTCTTGTAGAAGTCTAGAGAAATGTGGGATAGTGATCTGGCTTGGAAATCTGAGAAGACTTGGGTTTGGTCCATTCTCTGATATTATACTAAACAAAACTATTTTGATTGCAGTAACAGAAAACAACTTGAGCTAGCTGAGGGAAATTTATTCTGATAGGAGAAGGTGTCTCACTGAGCCCACTGAAAGGGTGCAAGCTAGACCTCAGAAAGAGAATGCAATTAGGACTGGAAACTGCCAGAAGCTTTCCATGGCAGGTTTCTGTGTCTGTTGGTGCGTTCACTTCACTAATCTCTATGTAGACCTGCTTCCTCTGCCCCCATCCACAAGCCTATCAAAGTTCCAAGTTTATGAGCTGAAGTCATAAGCAATTAGAAGGAGTGGCTAGGCTCAGTCCTAGTCCAAGTTCTACGACAGAGAATCTGATTGGTTCAGTTTGGACCATGGATGTTCTTCCTTGGTCCAATCAGCTATAGGCATAGGAAGATTTAAGCAATACAACATAGCTTCCAACAGGTAGGAGCTGCTCAGTTGGGTAGACATCCTGAAAGCTTCCAGCTCCTCAATGGTAGACGTTCACTAACCTTTTCTGTGCTTCAAACTGGGCATGTAAATGGTTGCCCCTGCAAGGTTTCTGAGTTCCTTACAGACTCAAACACCTTAAAAAATGAGACATTGATGAGTATCCAGGCTGATCCTTTCTGAAAGAGTCAATGGTTACACGTGGGATTTTCTTTTCTTTTTCTTTTCTTTTTTTCCTTCCTTTTCAAGTAATTCTTAGTCTTGTAAAACAGTACTGTCCATTTTTGGAGGGAGATGAGGATTTGAAAATATAGAAGCATTCTGAATGAGGAAAGAGGGAAAGGACAAGAGAGGAGGGAAATTCAAAGGAAGAATTAAAGAAGCCTGGAAAACAAGCTAGAGAGCAAGTAATGAAGAGAATTCTTGCTGTTGCTCTGCAGGGAGACTCACCAGGAACTGGGACAGGTGAACTGCTGCTAAGTGGGAAGCAGGACCTATGTATTTTTTTTCTCCACAGGTTAGAATGGAGGTTGCACTGTGCAGGCCGGCCTCTCTCCCACTGGATGACAGGATGCCACCTGAGATGAGACAGGGTGCAGGCACTCTGTGGAGTCATTCCAAAATTCCTGTCCTTATTCTGGGATTCCTTCACTTCTTCCTCTTTTCTCCACTTTATTTTCTTCCCTTCCCACTCACAAATAAAATGAAGAAACCCAGGGATAAATGATTTTCTTAGACTTCCTCCGTGCACCCACCCAGGCCCAGTATCCTTGCTCCTGACTTTGATTTGCAAACCAAAAGGACGACTTCTAGGGTTTTTAAAATGTACTAAGGTTTTCCCTGGGCAAGAAATATGTTAGTTTATTTATATTCACACACACACACACACACACACACACACACACACACACACATTTGGGTTCTTACTACAGTAGGAGTGTACCAGATTCTGGAAGAAGGAAGACATAACTATTGTCCTTTGGGTGTTCATAATTGAGGCAGAGAAGCAGAAATATCCACAAACTTACAATGGACAATGGAGTGGGTAATAAAATCTACAATTATTGGTTTAAAAGAGTACCAAGTTTTGTGTAATTCCCCCAAGACAACTATTTTTGAAGTAAAAGAGGAAGCTTAGAGGTAGGTAATGGGTGGGCTAAGGCTGTGGTATTTGAGGTGGAAAAAGTAGTGGCGGACCACAGAAATAGTGCCAGCTACCAATGATTTTTGGTTGCTTTGGCAGAATGAGTTAGAATCTAGATGATTAAAGAAAAAAGTTTTTCTGGATAGGATCCAATTTGCTTGGAGGGGGTTGACATGGAGTCGAGCCTATTTAGGGACAAGGCAAAGACACAGAAGAATGTCCTGCACATAGGCACCATCAGTAGTGTCGGACCAAACTGGAGTGTTATGGGGTCCTAAAGCCTCTACCTCTGATCCCTAACTGCATCAGATATAAGAGAAAAGAGTTGATTATTCAATGGTTTCCAGACCAGAAAAATGTTAAAAAAAACCCTAAAATAAAGGTTTTCAACTTTTAATGTTAATGCTTAAGTATTAAAATAACTATCTTCTCTATTTCAGCATCTCTTCCTTAAATATTTTTAACATCAAAATTGTAGGGAGGTAATACATGTAGGAAAATGAAATATACTTTATTACAAAATTTCAGAATGACATGTTTTCCTTTTCTGATTTTACTGAGGATAGGTGAAAACATCATAGACCAGCACAGATCTGAGAAGTGTTATTTAGAAACCACAGGAGACCTGTTCTATAGAGTCTTATCTGGTAGCATAACTGCAGCCAAGATATCTTCCCTTTCCCTATCTCCACTTTATGAATACTGTTCTTATTCCCAAGAAATAGAAACTTTGCCCAAGATAAAACCTACCAGCCTGGAGACATGCTGGTCTCTCCCTGTTCTCTCATTGATAGGAGACAACTTACTGGCCCTTGAGATGGGGACATAATGGTTTCCCTGTTCTCTCCTTGAGAAGATAAAGGAACATGCTGGTTTTCCTGTCACCCCTCTGATAGGAAAACTGCCTGTCTCTGTTCCCAAGAAATAAATTTGCCTTCCATAAGATAAGGGGATGCTTAGTATGTAAGTCAAAACTAAACCCTCCCCTAATGTGCAGCCATGATTCTAGCCTATAAAAGGTGAGATTCAAAGGGTGCTTGCTGCTCTCCCTTGCTTGCTGCTGCTGTCCCTCTCTCTAGGCTCCTGACAATAAACTCCCTTCTTATCCCAGGTGTGTGTGAGATTAGTCCCATGCCACTTTTCTTTTACTATCCAGCTCTGACATTGTAGGATTAAAAAGTGCTTTAGGAGCCAAGCATGGTGGCACACGCTTGTAATCCCAATGGCTCAGGAGGCTGAGGCAGGAGGATTGTAAGTTCAAAGCCAGCCTCAGCAAAAGCAAGGCTCTAAGCAACTCAGTAAATAAATAAAATACAAAATAGGACTGGGAATGTAGCTCAGTGGTTGAGTGTCCCTGAATTCAATCCCTGGTACCCAAAAAGAAAAAAATTGCCTTAGGACCAAATTTCTATTATTACAACATGTAGCCAATTTTGACACCTAGAACACCACTTGTCAGGCACAATATGTTCCAGTGTTGGTGCCCTATTTAGACCCACTCTGATTCCAAATTTATTTTTCCTTCTTATTCTGTTACCCAGTTTCTCACATCATTTCAATATCCACAGGTGTACATATGCCACCAGAATCACCTGGGAATTTAAGAATTTCACACTGGACTATTAACAGGTTAGTCAGCTTTACTTTGACTTGCATATTTAAAACTCCCCAAAATATTCTTAAAGGATCACATTTCTAGAGGTCATTTCTCACAAGCTCAGTAGGTAGTGCTAACTACCTAGTGAGGTAAGACCACAACCCAAATTAAAACCCTAGGATACAACTTGTTTTTTGATTTTGGCCACCTGACTAGAAGGCATTACTCACCCTTGAGCGCCCTACATTTTTGTTGCCCCAGGTTTCCTTGACTAAGGTAACATTAGTCAACCCTGAAGAGTTGTTTTGAACCCAAGTTCTTTTGTTTTAAAGAACAAGTACAGGACAAACTCAGGTTAACAAACACATTAAACCATCCCACTATGGGAATAAGAAATTAAAATCGTGAACCTTCAACCGAATCAGAATAAGAGAACAATAAAGACTTTCCAATGAAAGTTTAGTTCCTCATCAAAATAGTATAAAAAATCCCTAGACAGAGACCCTCATCACGTTAGCCAGACCCTGTCTCAAAAAGGGCTGGGGATGTGGCTCAGTTGTTAAGCCGATCTGGGTTCGATCCCTGGTACAAAAAAAAAAAAAAAATCCAACAGTACCCTCTTTAGGACCCTTCCCATGCTGTGGGAGAGCTTTCCTTGCTTGCTTCTAGTAAATTTACTACTGAATTCCCACCCTCTGTCCTCTGCGTACTTCAGGTGCATGAGACAAGAACCTTTCAGCATTCACACAACTCTCTGTTCCAATAAGTACCTTAGTCTGCTCCACAAGTAAAGATGAAACTAGCTGCTATAAAGATGTCCTATACTTGATCTTGTAAGCCCATTCTTAGGGATCTACCCTAAAAATACACTCGAATAGGCTGGGGATGTAGCTCATGATAAAGAGTCTGCTTACTCTGCGTAAGGCTACTTGGTTTCGAACCCCAGCATCTCAAAAACAAACAAAAAAATTATATATATATATATATATATATATATATATATATATATATACACACACACACACACACACACACACACACTTGAAGAGAAGCACTAAAGTCTTCGAAGGGCATCTGGAACGTGCGGCTGAAATCAAGTATTGATCACTGAGACCGCCCGCGCTGGAAGAGGCTGGGGAGCGGACGACTAGGATCCCGCCCACATCGGGCCACGCCCCCTGCACGCGCTCCCTTTTAAAAATATCGCGGGCATGCCTTGCGCAGGCGCAGAACTGTTTGAGCCTAAGCTGCTGCAGGCATGGTGACAGTAGGATGGCGGAGTTGGTTCCTTTCACAGTTCCCACTGAGAGTGACAAAACCCTGTTGGTGTGGGAGCTGAGCTCTGGACCTGTGGGGAGCCATTCTGACCCGTGATTGGGTGACTCCCCTTAAGGGCCTGAGGCGCTCTGGCTGTGTCGGAGCTATCCCGACCCTTTCCTGATGAGAGAGCCCATCCGTGTGGGGGTGTGCATGACCACTGACCCTGGAGACCCAATCACTGACCCTGACCTTGGAGTGCAGCCCCCCCTCAACCTTCATTGGATGGAATTCTCCCCTGAATCTCTTGTTCCCCCAAATAAAAGGCTGCTCCCCGGCATGTTCGCTCTCTCTCTCTCCTGCTAGCCCAGAGTAATCCTCGCTGCCCTGCTGGGCGGCTTGAGGTGGGGAACCAGGGAGGCGAGCCGTCTCGGACCTAGCAATATAAAATAAGGTACTGTCTGTGTGTTTTATTTTGATCTCTTCTAACTAACTTAATGCCAGAACCTCATTAATGAAACCACTGCGCAGGCCGCGTGGTAGAATTGGCGCCCACGAGGGGGGCATTCTGAATTAGTTAGATTGAGTGGGAGCACGCGCTAAAAAGATTAAGGGAAAGAATAAAAAGGAAGATAAGGAAAAAGAGATAAAGAGAAAGGAAGATAAGGAATAAAGAGAAAAATAAGGAAGAGGTGACATTTGGGTCACAAAAGTACCGGGAGATATTGAAGGAAAGAGACGTTAATTTACTTAAAATGGGAAATTCTACTTCTTCGGATAAGGAAATGTATCTAACTATTTTAGACAGTATAATTAATCAGAAAGGAAAACAGATAAAGAAAACTCAGTTATTGCAATTCTTAAAGATTGTAGGTGAATATTGTCCTTGGTTTTGTGACCAAGAGTCTCCAAATTTACTTACTTGGGAGAAATTAGGAGGGAAAAAAGTCTGTCTTTTTAAATATACGGGCCAGAGTTCGCGACCCCCTGAAGACCTTCTGAAAGGTATTCAAAGAGCCATTAGGTCTATTCAAATGGAAAATCAGCCTGAAGCTAAGTTAATTTCCTTTCCTTTGAGCCGTTTTAAAACAAAAGCGCTAGGAGCTAAAACAAAGGTTAAAATTATGCAAGCTAGCCCGCAGACAGATTGTACAGAACAGCATGATAAAGAAGAAGCATCTCTAATCTTGGAGAGCCCTCCGGAAGTGGTAAACAATCTTCCTGGAGAGGAAAATACAGAGGAAACTCCTAGAGGGGCTCAGGTTTCTTCTCAGCCACGTGAGTTAGAAACCCAAATTCCAAATGGCGATAGTACAGAGTCTGATAGCAGCTCACAATCTGAGGAAGAAGAATTAAACGTGGAAACTCAGGACTTAGAGAGAAATTTTAATAGACTGCATTTAGCACCACCTGCCCAAGCTTTTAAAATTCGGCCGGTACCTGCTAGAAGGACCAAATTTAACAGGTGTGCTGAATTAAAGATGACTTTTCTTACCCCAGTTCAGCAAGGTATTAGGAAGGCTCAAGAAATGGGAGAGGATACTACTGGTTTTCACCTCTTTCCAGTTTTTGAGCAAACTAATGAACAAGATCAGAGAGTTAGAGTTCATGCTGTAATTCCATTTAAAACTATCAAGGAATTAAAAAATGCATGTGAAACATATGTCCCAAATTCGCCTTTTGTTCAGAGTCTGATAGAAAATATTTGCTCACAACCCCTTCCTCCTAGTGATTGGATTTTTTTAGCCAGATCTTGTCTGAGCGGGGGAGATTACTTGCTTTGGAAAACTTACTGGACTGATTTTTGTAATGAACAGGCAGAAAGAAACAGGAGACAGGGCATAGAGACGCCAGTAATGATGTTTTTAGGGACTGAAAATTTCGCTGATTTAGAAAGACAGTTAAATTATGATTTTGTAGTGTACAATCAAATAACTGATTGTGCAAAACGAGCCTGGAGACAAATTGTCCCCAAGGACCAGTCCAATTTAGTTCTTACCAAAATCAGACAAGGTGCCAGTGAGACTTATTCAGATTTTGTAGCCCGACTGTATCAGGCTGCGAACAGGTCCATCGGGGACCCAGGAGCTAGCGAATTTATCGTTAGGCAATTGGCTTTTGAGAACGCAAATAAAATCTGTCAAGATGTTCTCCGACTCCATCGTAAAAAAGGAACAATTTCTGAGTATATTCGCTTGTGTTCTGACTTAGATTCCACTCAGTTACAAACGGTGGCCTTAGCAACAGTATTAAAGGAAACTTTGGGGCCACAAAATTCAGTTCAGAAGTTCCATGGTAAATGTTACGTTTGCGGAAAAACCGGTCATTTTGCCCGCGAGTGTCGTATACGCAACCTTAGGTTTAGGGCTCCATCTACTGGCGATAATAGATATTGTAGGACTCAGCGCCACATGGTTGATTCGGGTGGCGCGGATGAGCCCGCCTTCTCGCCACAAGTATTTCCTCCTAGCGAGGGGACAAAAAACTTCCGTTCGGCCCCTCCCCGGGCCCAGAAACAATATGGGGAACGGTCGCAGAGTGTGACGTCACTGGCAGCGCCGACCAGGACAGTCCGCGATTTTTACCGGGACAGAGACAGGGATCACAGACAGTTTTCTTAGGACCTTCAGAGACAGTTGAATTAGATCCTGAAACGGGACCAACACAAATCCCTACTGGGATTTTCGGGCCGCTTCCTGAGAATACTGTAGGTTTAATTTTGGGGCGTGATAATTTGAAGGGAGCCATTGAAGTAATACCTGGTGTGATAGATTCAGAATTTAAGGGGCAATTATATGTTACTGTAAGATCCAATTATGCCCTAAGGCTCACCCCAAAGGATATTTTTGCTCAATTAATATTATTGCCTTGTGTCTCAGAAAGGCACCTGCCGGCAGATTCAGTTTCTAAACCGCCGGACAGAGTATACTGGTCCCAATTAGTACGACAAGAACGCCCTTTATTAAAACTTAGAATTAATAATAAAAATTTCCTAGGAATAATTGACACAGGGGCTGATAGCTCAGTATTGTCCAGCCGGTTTTGGCCCAGGACATGGCCATTACATACAGCATCAGCTAACCTAGAAGGAATAGGACAGATTTCACAGCCTGCTCAAAGTGCCAACTATCTCCGTTGGGAAGATTCTGATGGGAACAGTGGAGTATTTAAACATTATGTGTTAGAGTCTTTACCAGCTAATCTATGGGGAAGAGATATATTAGCCAAAATGGGATTGTTACTAGTTACTTCAAATTCTATAAGATCAGTTGAAGAAGTTAATCAGAGGTATTCTCCTAGAGATGATAGGGAGACCCTTCAGGAAGAATATCTGTTTACAAGCCAGTCTCCACGAAATACTCCAGGCCAAAATTTTTACTAGGGGCCCTGAGTACTTCCCCGATCCCTAAGACAGCTGAAAAAATCACATGGCTCACAGAAGAGCCTATTTGGATTTCTCAGTGGCCCATCTCCGGGGAAAAGCTTAAAATAATTCATAGATTAGTTGAGGAACAACTTCAGGCTGGTCATATTGAACCAACACTTAGCCCTTGGAATACACCTATTTTTGTTATTAAGAAAAAGTCAGGAAATTGGAGATTACTACAGGATTTAAGGGCAATAAACCAGGCAATTCAGCCTATGGGATCATTACAGCCAGGACTTCCCTCCCCCACAGCCATTCCTTTAGATTATAGCTTGATGGTAATAGATTTAAAAGACTGTTTTTTCTCTATAAGGTTACATCCTGAAGATTGTGAAAAATTTGCTTTCACTGTCCCAACAATTAATTTTAAGGAACCTGTTAAAAGATACTGCTGGAAGGTTCTTCCTCAGGGAATGCGTAATAGCCCTACACTGTGCCAAAAATATGTTGACCAGGCAATAGATCCCATTAGAAATAGCTTCCCTGATGCATATATTATTCATTTTATGGATGATATACTATTGGCTCATATTAATCCAGAAGTACTTTCAGAAATTTTTACTCAGTTAGAGACCTCACTTACAACAATGGGTTTATGTATAGCTCCTCAAAAAATTCAAAAGGTATCTCCTTTTCAATATCTAGGTCAGATAATTCAAGGGAGTACAATCTGTCCTCAAAATCTTCAGATAAGAGTTAAGGAGTTACGTACCCTTAATGATTTTCAAAAACTATTAGGAGATATTAACTGGCTAAGACCATCTTTAAAGTTAACTACTTCTGAGTTAAGTCCTTTATTTCAGATATTACAAGGAAATCCTTCTCCAACCTCTCCACGTCAACTAACTTTGGAGGCCAAAGCAGCCTTAAGGAAAGTGGAAATTACAATTAAAAATGCACAGCTTACTAGAATAGATCCTAAAGAAATAATGTATTTATTAATATTTCCAACTGAGCATACCCCAACAGGAGCCATATGGCAAAGATTAGGAGTTATCGAATGGATCTATTTATCTCACTCCCCTCAAAAAACATTACTTCCTTTTCATGATTCTATAGCTCAATTAGTAATTAAGGGTAGAACTAGGATTTTACAATTAATTGGATCTGAGCCTGATATCATAATTATTCCATTTTCTGTTCAACAGACTAATTGGCTTTTTCAAACCTCTAGTTCATGGCAGATAGCTTTTGCAGATTTTCCTGGCCAGAGAGATAGCCATTATCCTCGTGATAAGATTGTACAATTTGCATCATTAACATCACTTATTTTTCCAAAGATTGTACGTTCCCATCCAATAGAGGGAGCTTTATTGGTGTTCACAGATGGTTCCAGCTCTGGTAAGGCAGGTTTCTTCAGCCGTGTTCACACAGAGTTAATACAAATTTCTTATACTTCAGCTCAAAGGGCAGAGCTCCAAGCTCTGATTTGTGCCTTAGATTATTTTTCAAATGAGCCTATTAATATCTATTCTGACAGCTTATATGCAGTCGGAGTTACCAAAAATATTGAAACCTCAGTTATTGGCTTTACTTCATCACAGGAGTTATTTGAATTATTTCATAATTTACAAAAGACAGTGCTAATGTGAAAATACCCATGTTTCATTGGACATATCCGTGCGCATACTGACCTTCCCGGACCTCTGGTTGCAGGTAATGATAAAATTGATAAATTAGTAGCTTTTTGTCAACAGATGTCTTCGTATGACTGTGCACTAGCTTCCCATTCCTTACATCATCAAAATGCTTCTAGCTTACGTAAAAAATTTAGTATTACCAGAGAACAAGCTCGTCAGAGTGTAAGCCAATGTCCTAAATGTGTTATTCACACTCCATCTCTGCCATCAGGGGTAAATCCCCATGGATTAAAACCAAACCAGATATGGCAAATGGATGTAACTCATATTCCTCAATTTGGGAAGCAATGTTATGTGCATGTCATAGTGGACACTTATTCTAGATTTATTTTTGCAACAGCACGTACTAAGGAAAATACTCAACATGTAATTTCTCATTGCTTAGCAGCTTTTTCCATTTTAGGGTGTCCTATGCAGATTAAAACAGATAATGCTCCAGCTTATGTAAGCTCTTCTTTTCAACAATTTTGCCAAGAGTTTCAAATTAATCATAAAACAGGAATTCCTTATAACCCCCAAGGTCAAGCCATTGTAGAACGAGCTCATTTATCTATTAAGCTTCAATTACAAAAATTGAAAAAGGGGAATAAGATAGTGACTCCCCAAAATAGCCTTAATCATGCCTTGTTTGTTTTAAATTTTTTAAACTGTGACACAGAAGGTCACACTGCTGCTGAGAGACAAATGTCTCCCTCGGTGACAGGCCCCTTAGGCAGAGTTCTGTGGAAAGATTTACAGACTGGTCAATGGAAGGGGCCGGACCCGGTAATAACATGGGGCCGAGGGCATACTTGTATTTTTCCAGAAGGTGCTTTTCGTCCTATTTGGGTGCCTGAACGTGCTATCAGACATGGAGGAAATAGAACCCAGACTCAAGCGACTGAGGATCAACCCGGAGGAGCCACAACCCAGAAGGAGGAGATATCAGAAAAGGATGAAGGAAGACCAGATTGAACCAGCCGAGAAGCTGATTTCGTGGAAAGATGTGAAGAAGCTGACAACCCAGGCCTCCCAAATACTTTGACGCCTAGGAAAGAACAGGACCCCAGTCTTGATGGTAGCAACAGTAATTGCCCTACTGGGCTGTCAGGTAAAAGGGAATCAAGTAGACACTTATTGGACATATTTCCCAGATCCACCCCTGGTACACCCAGCTGTGTGGACTGGAGAATCTATTCCAGTATTTACTAATGACTCATTTATGATGGGAGGATTTACAGATACTCATATTACTCCCAGTCATGTGACTAGATTTAATTATTCTGGCTACAGTGCCCAATTGCCTTTATGTTGGTCACATGATAAACATGCTGGCTGTCTGAAAGTATCATTTGAAGAAAAGACAGCGATTGGTAAACCTAGACTGACAAATAATTCTATTTATGGGGACTTAAAACCTAATACTAGATCAGTAATTAAGATGGGACTTTCCCATAACAAGCCAGTCATTTCTGCAAAACCTCCACTGGTACCCCACTGTCCAAATAGTTCTATAATTGAAATTGGCACCTTTCCTAAATGGATGGATTGTGTAAATACCTTTCCTATACAACATAAGGTGTCTAAAGCTGGTGGGTATATTTTAGACTGGTCTCCAAAAATTGATAAGAGACAATTACGAAGAAATTCTGCTATGACACCTACAGGATTTGTTAGTAATATTTTGACTTATAGTGAAGGAGGTGTTCAAAAAGATATTTGGCGTTTAATTGCTGCCTCAGAATATTTATATTTTACAGATAAACCTTTACCAAAATTTGTTGGCAAGAACTGTAAAGAGGGATCTTGCTATGGCTTAAGAGCCTGTGTCCAATCTCCTTATGTTTTAATTATTGGAAATGTAGAAGTTAAATGGATAGATGACAGATATTTTGTTACTTGTAATAAGTGCAACCTAACTAATTGTATTTCTAGGTATAATGGAGGAAAAGGAGTGCTGATACTTCATCAGCCCTCTTTTGTTTTATTACCCGCTAATATTTCAGAGCCATGGTATGCTGATGCTGGTTTACAAGTCTTACAGCAGATTCATGCCCAGCTAACAAGACCTAAACGTGCTATTGGAGTCATAATTGTTGGTGTCTTAGCACTGGTCTCATTTATTGCCTCAACTGTCTCTGCATCTCTGACATTGTCTCAGAATATTCAGCATGCAAAATTTCTTAATAATTTAGCTCAAAATACTTCCAAGGTTCTGTGTAATCAAGTAAATATTGATGAAAGGATTGAAACTAAATTAAACGCCTTAGAGGCGACTGTTATAAACATTGGTAATGAACTTTCAGCCTTAAAATTTAAGGAAAGGCTTAAATGCCATGCTAATTATAAGTATGTATGTGTTACAGCTGCCAAGTACAATGCTTCTCTCTGGGATTGGGAGAAGGTTAAAAACCATTTATTAGGTATTTGGCAAAATAGTAATAATAGCTTGGATATTCTGGAACTTCATCACCATATCCAAGACATTCAAAATAATAGAGCTGATTTTTCAGATCCTTCTTCTTTGGCTAACCAAATATTGAAGGAGTTAAATGGATTCAACCCTGGAAATATTCTTAAACACTCCGCTTGGTACATTATTGGATTATTCTCTTTGCTGTTAATTCTCTTTTGTATTGTAACTATAGGATGGCGAGTCTTCCAATCAAGAATCCGGGGACTCCAGAGAGTGAACCGCCGCCTCATTGTTAAGAATAGAAAGGGGGAATATGTGGGGAGCCATTCTGACACGTGATTGGGTGACTCCCGTTAAGGGCCTGAGGCGCTCTGGCTGTGTCGGAGCTATCCCGACCCTTTCCTGATGAGAGAGCCCATCCGTGTGGGGGTGTGCATGACCACTGACCCTGGAGACCCAATCACTGACCCTGACCTTGGAGTACAGCCCCCCTCAACCTTCATTGGATGGAATTCTCCCCTGAATCTCTTGTTCCCCCAAATAAAAGGCTACTCCCCGGCGTGTTCGCTCTCTCTCCTGCTAGCCCAGAGTAATCCTCGCTGCCCTGCTGGGCGGCTTGAGGCGGGAGCCAGGGAGGCGAGCCGTCTCGGACCTAGCAATATAAAATAAGGTACTGTCTGTGTGTTTTATTTTGATCTCTTCTAACTAACTTAATGCCAGAACCTCATTAATGAAACCACTGCGCAGGTCGCGTGGTAGAGTCTTCCAGTTCTGCACTCAGTAAGTCCTTGCTGGGCGAATCAGAGGCTAGGAGCTGGGTAGACACACCACTACTCCCAGGCCATTCTGTTTTCCTTCTCCCTTAGAACTTTCTGGTTTCCAGTCTAGCACGGTGGCACAACCCAGGAGGTTGTGGCAGGAGGATCACTAGTTCAAGCCCAGCCTCAGCAAGGCCCTAAACAACTTATTGAGACCCTGTCTCAAAATTAAAAATAAGAAAGGGTTGGGGACATAGCTCAGTGGTAAAGTGTCCCTGGGTTCAATCCCTAGTACCAAATAATAATAACAACTATAACTTTCTGCTTCTTCACCTGTCTGAGATTCTTACTAGCACCTTTCTCATTTCTTCCATGAGGCCTTCTGAAAACGGGTGGGCGTGAGGAGACAAAATGATATTTAGAGTTTGCAAAAGTGAAAGACACATATTTAATGAGAAATTAGTGATAGAAAGAGGTAGAGGTGACCTGTGGGAACCTGTTTCCCATCCGCCCCCCATCAAAAACACATCTCAGCTTGAAAATCCAGTTAAGAGAGTCATGGCCCTCGAGCACCAGCCTCCGGCTAATGCCTGGTAAGGCAGGCTTCACTCTACTCCTTTTCCATTTCTTGGGCAATTTTTGTTTCCTCCACTTTCACTTCTTTTTCTTCTGTTTCCCCCGGTTCTTTCTCTCCTGAACTTACTTCGGAAAGTCTTTTCTCCAGTTTTTCTGAGGCCTTTGTGCTTAATTCTCCGGAAATCTCTTGGTCTAATTCTGAAGGCCGCCTGTAGATTTCCCTGGACTGTCTCCTGTCCACCTCCAGCAGCGTCCTGCCCTCCAACACTCTCCTGGAATCTTCCCTGAAGCTTCTTCTGGCTTTCTCTGCCTTCTGTCTCTGAGAATCATCCTTGAATTCCTCATCCTCGGTGTCTCCGTCGCTCTCCCCTTGCTCCCTTTCCCAGCTCTTCATCACCTTCTTGGTGTCCTCCCTCCCTTTCTTCCCTTCCTTCTCTTTCGCCTCCACTGTTCTGTCTTCATTCAGAGCAGGGGCCTCTTCTGAAAAACAGCACAAAGAAGGGAAGAGAGGTGAAAGCCTAATCATCACTACGTCTGTGGAGGCCTTTGCTCCTGAGAGAAAAGCCCCGAGACTGTTTTCACATGCTCCTTCCCTTGGTGTTGATGGAGCCCTTCCCAAAAGGAGGAAAGGGGACCATCACTCCTTGATCAGGCCGCCCCATGTGGCAGCATGTGAGGGGCCAACACCCTTCCAACAGGAAACTGCACAGTGTTGGAATCTGCAGTCGAAGGACTCCAGACCCGCAAAAGAAAATCACACGATGGTCACTGCAAGTACAGAAGAGTCGAGCTGAAGGTAGGATGGTCCAACCCAAGAGCCTGTGTTCTCTTCCCTCCCTTCCCTGTGGAAAGTAGCATAGGTGTTGGGAAATGACAGCAGATTCCTTTCTCCAGTATCCTCATTCAGCCATATTCTCTTTGTCTCTGGGAAATATATATATATATATATATATATATATATATATATTTTTTTTTTTTTTTTGACTGGGAATTGAACCAGGGGTGCTTTAGGGTGCTTTACTCCTGAGCTTCATCCCCAGCCCTTTTTAATTTTGAGACAGGATCTCGCTAAATTGTTTAGGGCATCGTAAATTGCTGAAGCTGGCTTTGAACTTGCAATTCTCCTGCCTCAGCCTCCCGAGCCTCTGGGATTACAGGTGGGTGCCACTACTCCAGGAACATATTTATCATTTGTTAAGAGGGTTCCTGTAAAAATATGAAAAGGCTGCCAGCAGCAGGATCAGCTAGAGAGCTGCTGTTTTATGACCAAAGGGATTCTCACTCCTTGTTTTTAACAGTTACAGAGAAAAGTCACCAATCCCTTCCTGAATCCTTCATTCTCTTTCTGGAAGCTGCTGGGTTCCCAGCCACAGGACTGAGGCTCTCTGCCATTGGAGGTGAAAAGATAAGCAATGCTGCCACCTGCTGTTCTGGGAAGGAAGTGCCAGGAGTGCCCTTGGCCACAGTGTCTTCAGCATGAGGACCCCAAAAGACACTTTCCCTAGTGTGCAGCCTGCAGAAGGGTGGAAGGGCTGCTTGGAGCATCTGCCATTTCCCATCTGCCCCTTCTCTTTTCACATCTATCACTCCTGTGGCTTCTTAGAGCAGCTCTGAGGGCTGCTGAGGGGATTCAGCGGCCATGTGGCAGGCGCCAGATCACAGAGCTGTCACATGGCTGTTCTGGTGTCTAGAAACCTCTTGCTGCTATGACCTGGAGGACCAGAAAGGATGGATCCTTGGAGCCTGGAGGGTGTTAGCCAGGAATCTGCCCTGGACTCTGTCCTCCTGGACCACCGCCCCCACCCTCCACTGCAATATGGCTGAGGTAAGGGGCACACTTCACAGACGGAAGCAGACAGGCCATCTGTCACCAGAAACAGTGTGGAGCCATGGTAAAAGCACAGATTCCAAAGTCAGTATTGAAAGCCACTGTGGATTTTTAACCCCACTGCCTCTGTGTCCTCATCTATAAAATTAAGCTAAATATACTTTTTTGGCAGTATTTTGGGAAGGCCAGGGAGTCAGTGCATACAGAGCCCTTAGAAGAAGGGCTGGCCCAGGGAAGGCCCTGAATGGATGGAGATCAGCTGCTACTCTCAGCCCAGTTCCTCTGGACGTGCCCATCCTCTGCCTCCCTTCCCTCACTCCTTCCCTGTGGACAAGAGCAGCCTGGAGGCAGAGGTCACAGACTGCTACTCCCTGCAGCCTTCTGAGAAACAGTGCTGTCAGGCCCCGCTGTTAAGCACAACAGTGGCTTCTGCACTCCAGCCTCGCACCCAGGGGCCCCTTTGCCTGGAAGTGCCACCACGCACAGAAGCAAGAGCACACAGCAGAGGGGGCTCTGAGCGCTGACAGGATGGGTGCAGAGCCCCACCCACAGTGGGCCCAACCGTCCCCCTGTCCTCTGCTAGGGAAAGGCTGTGGCTGCAGAATCAGAAGGCCCTGTGGACAGTGCCACCCTGGCTGGGGGAGCTGCTGGAAAGCGTGGCCAGGACTGCTGGGAGAGAAGACCCCGGGGGACACTGGAGTTGCCCTTTGGGGGTTCCGGGGACGCACCTTTGTCTTTGAGCATCTCCCTGTAGTTAGTTTTCTTCAGTTCTTCCACGATGCCCTTGTTGGCATCATCCAAGGCCTGTGGAGAGCAGAGGGGCTGGTGAACGCTCTGAACCCCTGTTTGCCATCTGCATCTTTTCCTTTCCTTTCCCAAGCCTGGGGACCGGAAGGCAGGGCTCAGGCGAAACCCCGCCACCCTGGGTTTCCTTCTGCACCGGGGTTAGTGCATGAGAAACACGCGGCTGGAAGTCAGTCCAATTCATTCCTCCTGGGCTTAGGCATGTAATTGGGAGTTCGGTTGGTCTGCTGACTTCTACCCTTTTACCTAATGCCACTCTTGGCTTCACTCAATGTCCAAAGATAACCCAAGCCTCTGAGCACTCAGCAAGGTAGCCAGCTGAGGAGGGAACGAAGGGCTGAGGCTTCAAAAGGGGCTTCCAGGATATGTGCAGTTTCCTTAGCTCAAGTTCAATTCTCAGGGCTCAGCCTGTGTGCTTTCTCTATATATATTTGTTTTGGAGTGCTGGAGATGTCACCCAGGAACTGAAGCATGCTAGGAAAGTGCTCTACCCCTGATCCAGACCCCCAGCCCAGTTTTTTTTTTTTTTTTTTTTTTTTTTTTTTTGTAAAATGGAGGTCTTGGAGGTCTCAAGATCTCCCTATGTTTGTTGCCCAAGCTGGCCTGGAGTTCCCGGGCTCAAATGATCTTCCTGCCTCAGTTTCCTGAGTAGCTGAGACCACAAGCTCATGCCACTGTGCCCTGCCTGTGCGTCTTTGGCCTGCCTCCTCCCAGGGTCCCAGTGGTCTGCCCTGTAAGTTCCTGCCCAGAGATGCCAATCCAGGTGGGTGAGGGATCAGGTTCCTGGTCCCATGAGAAGTTGCTAAGAGCCAAGTAACTCCCTTAAAATTACTGCCTAGCCTTCAAGGTGACCTCAAATCCTCTTGCTGGGAAAGCCTCCAGCCTGCCTCAGGGGACACTGGGCTCTCACTCTGAATTCCCCTGGTTCCTCATGGTGCTGGTCACAAACCAGGGTTTGTGATTTTGGGTTTCTTTGCACCCGACCCACCCCAGGGTGCTGTACCACTGAGCAACATCCTCAGTCCTTTTGATTTATTTTTTAAATTAGTTTTTTAATATTTTAAAAATGTTTTTTAGTTGTCAATGGATCTTTATTTATTTATATGCAGTGCTGAGAATTGAACCAGCGCCTCACACATTGCTAGGCAAGCACTGTACCACTGAGCCACAACCCCAACCCCCTCCTTTGATATTTTAAATTCTGAGACAGGGTTCTCACTAAGTTGCTTAGGGCCTTGCTAAGTTGCTGAGGCTGGCCTCAAACTTGTGATCCTCCTGCTTCAGCCTCCTGAGTCACTGGGATTGCAGGTGTGCACCACTGCACCCAACTGGTGCTTTTGTTTGAATCTTCCTGCTGACACAGTTTCTTGTGAGCCAAGAGCATAGCCAGACACCTTTGGGCTTGACAACCAATACTGAATACTGCTCAGTAAATGTTTTCTGAGTTGAATCGCCATGCTGTCTGCTTGCAGGCTGTTCACGCAGAAAAGAATTAAGCAGGAGGGACCCTGCATGTGAATTGTGAAGCAGAGGAGCAGAGCTTTAGTGACCTGGGTGCTCTTCCCCCAGAGTTACAGGCAGGATGTGTACTACAGCTGTCCCCTCAACAGAAGGACAATGATGTGTTGCCCTGGGGTGTGTGGGAACAGGGGACAGCCTGGGACCCGTGGGGCCCGTTGGGAGTGATTTCTTGCCAATAGCACAACTGGCCTAACTAGCCTCTCACAAGACCCAGGGGTGTCAGGTCACTTCTCTGTCATCCCTGCCTTCCAGTCCAGCTGGCAGGCTGACCCCACCCTGCTGCCTTCGTGACCCCTACAGCCCCTGAATCCAGGCCCAGCGTCTCCTCTGCTGGCCTGAGGAAACCCTCGGTTTCCTCCAGCTTCACTTCAGGCCCACAGGCTGTCACATCCTCAGTGTTCTTGCCTGTTGGCCTGTGCTCTTATCTTTGCCTGGAATGTTCTAAACCCTCCTTCACTTGGCTACTTCCACTCAACCTCAGGTTTCAGCTTGGATGTCCCTTCAGGGGGCCTGACTTAACCCCTGCCATCCAGAGGCAGCCATGAGGCCCTGCTCCAAACAGAAGTGTTAGGGTCCCTGCTCCTTTCCCAAGGTCCTGCTGCTGAGGGTGGCTAATAGCTGCTTCATGAGTAGGTCAGGACAATTCTAATAGAGTGATGTGGACTTTCACAGGGACATAGAGGGCTGGGGAAGGGAGACGTCACCTCAACCAGACCAAGGGGTCAGAGAAGGCCTCCTGATGGGACATCTAAGCTGAAACCCGAGGTTGAGTGGAAATTAGCCAAGTGAAGGTGAGTTTAGAACATTCCAGGCAAAGATAAGGGCACAGGCCACGAGGCACAGGAGAACCTGCTCAGGAAAAGTGGGGGCTGGTTTGGGCTGAAGCTGAAATGCAAGGGGTGGGGTGGGGACTGGCCTGCTTGGACAGCACAAGAGCCACAGGGTGGGGAGAGGCTACCAGAGGCTCTTCCACCTCCCAGAGAAAAGCCAGGAACCTTCTCCCAGACACTGAGAACCAACAAAGGGTTGAAACAGGAAAAAAAGGAATTCACACTGTACTTCCTGTTGTCTCTTGGATGAGGTGGCAATTTTCAAACTGCAAGTCCTAAAATCAGTTTAGTAGGTCTCAGGCGGCATTAGATGAAATAAAATGGAAAGCCAGATATGATGGCATGTGCCTACAGTTTGGGCTACTCAGGAGGCTGAGGCAGAGGCTTGCTTGAGTGTAGGAAGTCGATGCAAGGTTGGAATACAGAGTGTGCATCCCTCTGTATCTATCTCTCTCTCTTTCTCTCTCTCTCTCTCTCTCTCTCTCTCTCTTTCTCGCAGTACTAGGGATTAAACCCAGAGCCTCACACGTGCTACATGCTAGACAAGTGCTCTCCCACTGAGCTACATCCCCAGCCTTTTTTACACTTGATTTTGAGACAGGGTCTTGCTACGTTGCTGAGGATGGCCTTGAACTTGGATCCTCCTGCCTCAGCCTTTTGAGTAGCTGGGATCTAGGCAGGCATCACTGTACCCAGATTGCCCCTGTCACTTTAAAAATAAAAGACAATATGAAATATAAATGCACATCGTACACAGGGGAGGTAAAAATGTTCTGTAAAACTTTTTCTGTTTTTGTTTGTTTGTTTGTTTGTTTCAAATGATGCACATGAGGTTGCTGAGGGGTTTCATGGTAGGGACAATGCACAGTGGCAACCACACCTGCCTAGCAAGTGCCTACAGGCAGTGGATAATAAGCAGCTATGAGCGGCCAGCTGAAAAGGCTGAGGGGAGCCCCAGCCCCACTGCCCACTCCCAAGGCCCAGCTGGGGGACCAAGGCTCACGCTGATGATGGCCTGCTGTGCCTCGTTGTTATGGACCAGCTTCGCTCTCTCCAGGGCCTTCTCAAAATTGTTCACAGCCGATTCGAAGTCTCGAAGCTTCACTGGAAAGCAAGGGGGAGGCACAGCACAGGGAGATTGTGATATTTATGTCGCAAGATGGAGGCCCTGACCTGCCTGCCACACCCAGGGCCTGAGAAGCCTGAGGGGCTAGATGGAGTCAGCCCCAGGGCATGGGCAGCACCACTGAGATGCCCAGGCCCATCTCACCTGTGAGGACTGGAACTGACAGGCCTGAGAGCCTTAGAATCTACCCTTCAGAGGGGTCAGTGAGGGAAGGGGTTTCAGGGTAGGGACAATGCACACATCATGTGTCTCCAGGGTGGTGGGCACAACCCCATCCCATTCCATCTTTAGATTTGTCTAGGGCTGGGGATGTGGCTCAAGCGGTAGCGCGCTCGCCTGGCATGCGTGAGGCCCAGGTTCGATCCTCAGCACCACATACCAACAAGGATGTTGTGTCCGCCGAGAAGTAAAAAATAAATATTTAAAAAATTAAAAAAAAAATAGATTTGTCTAGAAGAGGAAATCTATACTTTTAAAATGGTCAAGGTTTTCACACTCTGCCCAAACCAATGGGTGCAGTGGCCCATGACTGTATCCCGGCTACCAGGACAGACAAGGCAGGAAGATCACAAGGTCCAGGCCAGCCTCAGCAACTTAGGAGACCTTATCACAAAATTAGAAATGAAAAGGGCTGGGAGCTGGGCGTGATGGCACACACCTGTAGTCCCAGTGGCTCTGGAAGCTGAGGCAGGAGGATCGAAAGTTCAAAGCCAGCCTCAGCAACTTAATGAGGCCCTAAGCAACTTAGTGAGACCCTGTCTCTAAAATACAAAAAAGAGCTGGGGATGTGGCTCAGTGCCCCTGAGTTCAATCCCAGGTATTCCCCACCTCACCCCCCAAGAAAAAGAACTTCAGTTCAGGGAAGAAGGAAAAGCACTAACCAGACAGGGTCCAGTTCTTCACACAGATGCTTCCCCTCCCCATTAATGGGAATGGAACACAAGGTCATTTACTATTGAGTTACATCCCCTGATCCCAGCCTTTTGTTTCTTTATTTTTTTAATTTGAAACAAGGTCTCACTAAGTTGCTGAGGCTGGTTTTGAACTTGCAATCCTCCTGCCTCGGCCTCCTGAGTAGTGGGGATTATAGACAAACATCGCTGCTTTCTTTATAACTGTGCACATCCAAGATTCACCCCTTCCCAAGTACTGCTTTGGGATTCAGGGAGGAAGGAGGACCTGTGTCCATAAGTCAAATTTTATTTTATTCTATTTTTTTAAAGAGAGAAGAGAGAGAGGGGGGGGGGAGGAGAGAGAGAGAGAGAGAGAGAGAGAGAATTTTTTATTTTTCAGTTCTTGGCGGACACAACATCTTTGTTGGTATGTGGTGCTGAGGATCGAACCCGGGCCGCACGCATGCCAGACGAGCGCACTACCGCTTGAGCCACATCCCCAGCCCCATAAGTCAAATTTTAAAAGGAGATACAAATGTAATTCTGAAAATATGCAGAGTCACAGTAAGTGAGGTCAAATATATATTTTTTTCAAATACACATTAGAGATGGAGAATCAGTATTCATTCAGAGACAGTGGTACATTCCTGTAATCCCAGCTACTCAGGAGGCTGAGGTAGGAGGATTGTAAGTGTGAGGCCAGCCTGGGCAACTTAGTGGAACCCTGTCTCAACATAAAAATATAAAAAAGGCCTGGGGATGTTAAGCACCCCTGGGTTCAATCCCTGAAAAAAAAAAAAGCTTGAGGGGCTGGGGTTGTGGCTCAGTGGTAGAGCGCTCACCTAGCATGTGCGAGGAGCTGGGTTCGATCCTCAGCACCACATAAGAATAACTAAATAAATAAACAAACAAACAAATAAATGGTATTGTGTCCAACTACAACTAAAAAAAAAAAAAAAAAGCTTGAGTAAAAGATACCTAGCAAGCAAGAGTCAGTGGCTTAATACATGGACACTATTATCATGGTTTGGATATGGTTTAAATGTCCCCCACAAAAAAAAAATTAATATGTTAGGAGCCCAGTCCCAGTGTGGTGATGTGGGAGCTTAAAGAGGTGAGGCTTAGGGTAAGGTCACTGGGAACCCTACCCCAGAGGGATTAAGGCAGTTCTCAGGCAACTAACTATTTGGTAGTTTTCTTGAGAAAGTTGTTATAAACCCTTGAGGATGGCGTCCCCCAGTCCTGTGACTTCCTGTTTGGCAACACGATTGCTTGTCCAGTATGTGCTTCTGTCGCTGCAATATGCCATGAAATGATACAGTCAAGTGAGAAGCCCTCACCAGGGGCTGGGGCTGTAGCTCAGTGGAGAGCACTTGCCTAGCATATGTGAGGCACTGGATTCCATCCTCAGCACCACATAAAAATAAATAAATAAATAAAATAAAGGTATTGTGTCTATCTACAACTATAAAAAAAAAAAGACGAAGAAGAAGAAGAAGAAGCCCTCACCAGAGCCCAGCCAACGCCAGTGTCAGGACCTCAAATCTTCAAAATTATAAGCTAAAAATACCTCTTTTCTTTATAAAGTAGCCTGTCTTAGGTAATTTGTTGTAGTAATGTAAAACTGACTAATAATTTGAGGATGGCATGATGCTATGTTGGTATGCAGCTCCTTGCTCTTGAGGTATCCCTAATCAAACTTTGCTTAAACCAAGCCAGCCTGAGGGTGGCAGCTGGACCTGAAGGCTGTTCATCTCTGAGCCTGTTACCTTGTGCCTGTGCCACCAAAACGCTGGCGTTCAGCTGCCACTCAATGTCCCCTTCTTCCTCGGCACATTGCTGAGACTTCTCACCATAATTCTGAGCCTGCCAGCCCTGGTCCAGCTCCAAGTAACAGCGGCCAATCTCATGGAACAACCAGGTCTTCTCCAGGGTAGTTTTAGCCAGAGGAATCTTCTCTTCCCACCTGATGACATGGACATGAAAAACCAGGGTCAGCTTCTTTCCTTAAAATTCTGCTATCAGCCACAGGAGACCAAGGCTTCCTGCTAGGTGACAGAATAAGACTCATTCTTAACCTTCAGCCCAGGTGTTCAGTTAATTAGCATTAACATATTTCAAAACTACTAAACTATTTTGGTAATATCAATCGGATGGGAGGGGCTGGGGTTGTGGCTCAGTGGTAGGGTGTTTGCCTCCCATGTGTGAGGCACTGGGTTCAATTCTCAGCACCACATATAAATAAATTAATAAGATAAAGGTCCATCAACACTAAAAAATATTTTCTTAAAAAAAATCAATGGGATCAAATTTGGCACAACCCCGGAAAATAATGTTTAAAAGTAGCATGTGATGGGCTGGGGATGTGGCTCAAGTGGTAGCGCACTCGCCTGGCATGCGTGCGGCCCGGGTTCGATCCTCAGCACCACATACCAACAAAGATGTTGTGTCTGCCGAGAACTAAAAAATAAATATTAAAAATTCTCTCTCTCTCTCCTCTCTCACTCTCTCTTTAAAAAAAAAAAAAAAAAAGTAGCATGTGAGCTAGGCCCACACATGTAATCCCAGCAACTCAGGAGGATCACAAATTCAAATCCAGCCTCAGCAACTTGGCAAGACCATGCTCAAAACAAAAATAAATAAATAAATAAAAATAGCTAGAGATGCAGCTTAGTGGTAAAGCACCCTCTGTTCAAACCCAGTACCAATAAATAAATGAATAAATGAAGATAGCACTTGAAATAACATCAAAATAATGTGTAATAATGTACCTATGAGAGAAAAATCGGCACAGAAAAAAGACCAGCATGAAAAACAAAAATACCAAGTAGTGGGCTTTGGGTGGTGGGTCTAAAATTTTCTTCTACTTTTCTCTATTTTCCAAATTAATATTTAACAATAAGCACCGTTTATTATAAAACAGTTTATTACAACAAGATACCAATGGGTGGGTAAACACTGATCCTCCTCTTTCAGTCACAGACACCAAAGGCTATCAGGAAACTGAATCATGTGGAAAGAAGGTAACTGGTAAACAAGTCTTTGGATCAAGCAACAGGGGCCTGAAGGCCTATTTCTCTCCAGGAAGGGTGGGTGAGCCCAGGAAGCAGGTTCTCCCAGGTCTGGGCCTCCCCCAAGTCTCCCTAGGACTAACTGCTAGCCCCTGCCCCAGAAGCTAACTAGCCCCAGGGCTGGACATCAGAGTTTGGCAGTCAGGCCACCTGGGGAGTTCAGATACTGCCCTCAGTGAGTCCACAGGACCACACAGTCACACAACAGCCTCAGAGGAAGTCTCAAGGGTTGCTTTGTCCATGTTTCTGAACTGCCCAAAGGTAAGAATCACCTGGAGTGTGGTTAAAAAAGAATTTCTGAAGCCACGCATGGTGCCAGACACCTGTAATACCGTGACTCAGGAGGTTGAGGCAGGAGGATTGCAAGTTCAAGGCCAGACTCAGCAACTTAGGGAGACTCTGTCTCAAAATAAAAAATAAAAAAGGCTGAGGATGTGGCTCAGTGGTAAAGTACCCCTGGGTTCAAGCCCCAGTACAAAAATAAAAATAAAAATATCTGAGCCTCAATTCTGACTTGTAGAATGAGAATTTTCAGCAAAGAAGCCAAGCCAAGGATGTGGGAATTGAACCCAGGGATGTGTCACTACTGAGCTAAATACTCAGCCCTTTTTAATTTTTTGAGACAGAGTCTCACTAGGTTGCTTAGGGCCTCACTAAATCACTAAGGCTGGCCTTAAATTTGTGATCCTCCTGCCTCAGCTTCCTGGGCCACTTGAATTACAGGTGTGCACCACCGCACCTGGTGCCCAGTACTCTTAGACCTAACAAGTACTCCAGGTGATTCTGATCACTAGGAAACTGTGAGAAAATGCTGATTCTATTCCATAAATTCTATGAATTTAACTGAGGAGGCTCAGAGCTTTAAATGGTAGAGTACCTGCTTTGCACATGCAAAGCTGTGGCTTTGATCCCCCCCTGACAAAAAGATTGGCTTGCCAATCAATCGTCACCTAGCAGAGCCAGGAGCCAACCCCCATCCCTCTTCTGAAGTCTCCTTGCCTGACATTCTGGCCCCAGGCTAGAATCCCCACGTGAGGGCAGGAAGTCCCAGCCCTGGTGTGGGGACTGATCACTCACGTGTCAATGGCTTGCTGGAATTTCCCAACTCTGGCAAAAACCCTGCCAATGTTGTCAAGGGCTCTTGATTTTGCATCAGGAAGGTCACTGTGGGGAAGAAGCAAAACAAGCTGTTGGCGAGAGATGAGCTGTGACAGGCACCACAAAATAGAAAAAAAAAGGCAAAAGCAGGGCCCTGGCCTCGGGGACTCAGGGTTCCAGGTGGAGACTCTGATGGCCTTTATCAGCACCTTCCTGGAGGGTCATCAATCAATAACTTTCAAAGATCCCCTCTGATCCAGCAATTTCCCTTCTAGAAATTTACTTCAAGAAAATAGTGTGACAAGATCATTCATTAAAGTGATGATTATTTTGGAAACAATCTAAATGTCATCCACGCTCTAACAATGGCAATTTTTAGTGATGAAAAAAAGTCCGTGATACACTTAATTAAAAAGTCAGATTACTGGAGCATACACTTTGTATGTCGTCCCACTGTGTTAAAAAACAGTGCAGCTCGGGGCTGAGGCTGGGGCTCAGTGGTAGAGAACCCAGTGTGAGGCACTGGGTTCGATTCTCAGCATCAAGTAAAAATAAATGAATAAAACAAAGGTCCATTAACATCTAAAAAAATAATAATAATGCAGCTTGAAGCATTTGCTGTGCTCTGAGAGTGCAGCAAGGGAACAGGATGCAAAATGCATCCTCCCCTCCACCTCTGCAGGGAACATAGCACTGGGATTTTTTTTTTTTTTTTTTTTTTTTTTTTTAGTGCTGGGGATCAAATCCAAGGCCTTGTGCATGCAAGGCAAGCACTCTAGCAACTGTGCTATATCCCCAGCCCAGCACTGTGATTTTGACCCCGTGAAATTGATTTAATCCACATAACTGAAAGAGAATAGATGTGTGCTGTTTTAAGTTATCAGAAAAAAAAAAGTGGACTCTCTTTTGGTACTGGGAAATGAACACGGGGACACTTTACCACTGAGCCACATCCCCAGCCCCTTTTTATATTTTAGAGACAGGGTTTTGCTGAGTTGCTTAGGGCTAAGTTGCTGAGGCTGGCTTTGAACTCACGATCCTCCTGCCTCAGTCTCTGAGCTGATGGGATTACAGATGTGAACCACTGTGCCTGGCTCTCATTCTTTTTTTTTTTTTTTTTTTTTTAACACAGAAATAATTGCTGGGCTGGAGATGTGGCTCAAGCAGTAGCGCGCTCGCCTGGCATGCGTGCGGCCCGGGTTCGATCCTCAGCACCACATACTAACAAGGATGTTGTGTCCGCCGAGAACTAAAAAGTAAATATTAAAAAAAATTCTCTCTCTCTCACTCTCTCTCCTCTCTCACTCTCTCTTTAAAAAAAAAAAAAAGAACCAGATTTGAATTTAGAAAAAAAATAAATGATTGCAAGAACATTCAATAAAGACTGCTGCCTCTCTTTCCTTGCAGAACAGCTCTCAGGATCTGCCAATGAACCTCATTTTGACATGGAAAGCCCCATCCACTCTAATCCAGGCTCAAGAGACAGTCAATCAACTGAAACTCTGCCAACTTCTGCTTGGGAGCTGTGTGAAGAACAGTAGCAACAAGAGCCTACTTTGAGAAGGAGATCAACAATCACATTCAAGAAGAAAAGAAGTTATTTGGCAAAGGGATGCATGTTGCCAAAATGTTAATCACAGCTTCAAAGTCCTAGTTTGTGTATCTGCAACTATTCTTTGCTTTGACAGAGTCCATTCTCTGGTGCAGGAAACCCAACTCAGCTTCTGTCACTCTCCCCATTTGAAACAGTCAAGAATCTTTTCAATTTGGTGATATCACACTGTGACACAGACAAGATATCCACCAGAAACTAAAAAGGAGGGGGGAGGGTAATGTGAAATCTGCCATTTTCCACGTAGTAATAGCTCAAGCAGAGCAACAGGAAAATGTAGAACAGGAAAAATTGAAAAACATTATATTAAGGACGCAAGCTATACCAAAAGCCTCCCCAGGAGCTCTGAGCCTCTATAAGTTATCTCAGAAACCTCTTAAAAATTAACCAAGGGGGGGGGCTGGGGATGTGGCTCAAGCGGTAGCGCGCTTGCCTCGCATGCGTGCGGCCCGGGTTCGATCCTCAGCACCACATACCAACAAAGATGTTGTGTCCGCCGAGAACTAGAAAATAAATATTAAAAATTCTCTCTCTCTCTCTCTCTCTCTCTCCTCTCTCACTCTCTCTTTAAAGAAAAAAGAAAAAAAAAAGAAATAATTGCTTTTGCTTGGAAAATCCTGTGCATGTGTATATACACATTAGCATGTAGGTAAGCACAAGAAAAGGGACCAGAAGGACACTTTCTAAGGAGACCCAAGGGAAGTGAGCAGAAGGCTGGGGGGGACTTTCAAGCTTTACCCTCAGTACCACCCAGTTCCCAAACAAGCCAACGTGGTAGTGCTTGTGTAAAACCGCCTCCCTCCTGGGCCTCAGCAGCTGCAGGCTGGCCAGCTCAGTATGGCATTGGCTCTCCATGAGTCCTGGCTCTCAGCCCAGCCACGCTATCTGCGGTTCCCCAAACCACCCATTCTCTCTGCCTAGGGCGCCCTCCTCCTTCCCCTGCCCACCCTGATAACCCACCCGTCTTCTCTGAGGTTCCCCACCCACAGTGCTCCTGCCTGCCCCTCTCCTTGGCCCCTCAGCATCTCTGCTTGGTCTCCCCTCCCCGAGCAAGCACTGTGTCATGGGATGATGCACAAACACGCTGTCATATAGGAATTTATCCCTGATATTAAATGTAATGAGAACTCACAGCTATGAGAAGGCAAGCAACCAAACCTACAAGCTTCAGGGAACCAAATGAGAGCTGGGCTGGACAATAAGGGGCTCATCAGGAAGGGGCCGATTAGAATGGGGGACAGAGAACGCACTTATAAGATCAGTGCTTCTGGGTGAGGCCGGTTCCTGGATGTTAGAAGAAAGAGCAGTGTTAAGGAACACCTCTGTTTACTTAGTCACTTCCACACACTTGCTAGGTGCCTATTATGTAGCCCCTTCCAAGGTCCAAAGTCTAAGAGGGCCAGGTGTGAACAGTGAGGGAGGGAGGAACAGGGAAGCCTCCTGGGCTTCTTCCCTGGGGGAGTGAGAGGCTCTTGGGTTAGGGAACCTCAGAACAAGAAGTTTGGGAAAAAGAAAATGGGCTCTTATTTGGCCATATTCATCTGGGACATCCAAAGGGAAATGCCTTGGAGTCAGTGGACAGGCAGGTGTTGGCTTGGCCAAGTGTGGCAAGAAGTAAAGATCTGAGTCACTAGTGAATGGTAGCTGGTTGGATCCAAGGAACCATCTACACACATCTTATTTAATCCTCACGATCCCTGTCAGTTGGCATCATCATGCCTTCCTGAAAGATGAGGAAACTGAGGAGATTACTTAAGATCCATACAGCTTTATGTAGCAGAGCCAGGAATCAAAGACACATCTGTCTCCAACCCTGGGGTCCCTTCTTCACACTTCTGGAATGGCCAGTACAGGACATCTCTCAAGGTCCTGGTTCCTCTCTAGTACTGCAGGAAAAAGAAAGGAGAGGAGGGAGACATGAGAATGGACCCCATCTGGGGCCAGGGAAAGAGGGGAAGGCTGGAGGCCGAACCTTCAGGGAGACTTGAGCCCCCTGGAGGGCTGTTCTAGGAGGGCCCTGCAGGAGTGCGTTTGGAGAGAGCCTGGGAGCCAACCACGGCAAAGAGAGACCATGAACTTTGGGGATTATTTCTTTCTTTCTTTTTGTGGTATGGGATGGAACCTAGGAGCATTCTATCATTGAGTGACATCCCCAGACCTATTTATTCTTTATTCTGCGACAGGGCTTCGCTGAGTCGCCCACACTGGCCTCAGACTTGTACTTTTCCTGCCTTGGCCTCTTGCCACTGAGAGTATAGGCTGGAGCCACCAAGCCTGGCCCTAGCTTTTTGGAATTTTGAACCATCATACTCCTCTTGATGAGCAAAGGCAAACAGTCTAGGTTTGTCCCCTTACCCTTGGTCCTGGGCAGGTGGCACCTACCTCTGTGGGAATCCACCTTAGGCATGGAGGGCAGAAAACAGAAGCAAAGCCACCAGCAACCCTGGCAAAGGCTGGAACAAAGACCCCACTCCTCGGTAGGCCACCTGGAAGGTACTCACTACTCCTTGGCGATCTCCAGGTCCTTTCTGTGGCTCTGCAGGGCTGCTCCCATCTGCCCCAGCTCGATCTGGGCGTTCCCAATGCAGCTGTACAAGTTCCCGAGCAGTTCGTCCTTGTTGGGCACCTCTTCTTTGTTCCACTCCAGAACCTTCTTCAGCACTTTCTCAGCTTTTTGGAGACTCCCTTCGGCACTGCCACTGGTCAGCACTGGGAAGAGAAGCAGGTGACATGGAGGCAAGGGCAGTCTCCTCAGGCTCATGGGGTGACTCCCCTGTGTCCACTCCCCCCAGTGTCCATCCACAGCTCAGCGGAGTCGGGGGCTCAGGCTATCAAGCTGTTCCCGCCTCACTTGGCAAGAGAGCAGGGGCGCCTGCCCTGCCCCTCTGAGAATACTACCCACACAGGTCGATGTCCTCCAGGCTCTTGAGGATGTAACGGGCCGTCTGTGACGGGTGACGTTTGCGGTCACGCAGCCACTTCTCTTGCATTAGCTTGCGGTCCCGCTCTCTGGCATAGATGGGCTTCTGCTGCCTCCAGAAGTTGCTGCGGGTGTCCAGGTAGTTGATGCCCGTCATGATGAGGTCTTCCACAGTCAAGCCGCCCTTGATGGTGCCTTTGATGAGGTCTGTGGGGAAGGGGTGCAAGGCGACACCAGAGAGGACAAGTGTTCAAGGGGATGGCCTCAACGAGGCTTGGGGCCCTGCTGAGGGGCCCTCCGTGAGGAGCTCTGCCTGAAGCTGCAGGAACAGTGAGCAAAGGGAGAGCACATGGTGACAGAGTGGATCTAGCCAGGCCAGGATGAGGCCAGGGTCCCCCCTTTCGGGCATTCCCTTGGCATAGACCTTCATGGCAATATGCAAGGAGATAGTAGAAGGGGCAGGTGGGAAACACTCTAAGAAGCCCCAATTTTCAGGGATCCCCACTTTCAAGATGTATCCTCAGAGAAGAAAGTGTCTAGGATTCCTGAAGTTCAGGAAATAATGCCTAGAGTTAATAAATGGGATCTCTGCACAGCAAAGGAAACAATTAGGAATATAGAATGGTTGCTTAGGGGCTCCTTAAGTTGCTGAGGCTAGCTTTGAACTCAAAATCCTCTCTGCCTCAGCCTCCTGAGCTGCTCGCTGGAATTATAGACGTGTGCCACTGTGCCTGACTCGTAAGCTATTTTTCTGACAGAGGCTTAATATCTAGAATACAGAAAGAACTCAAAAAACTTAACAGCAAAACCCCCAAATAACCCAATTAATAAATGGGCAAATGAATTAAACAGACACTTCTCAAAAGAAGAAATACGAATGGCCAACAAAAATATGAAAAGAAAATTCAACGTATTAGCTATTAGGGAAATGCAAATCACAAAGACATTGAGATGTCATCTCACCCCCGTTAGAATGGCAGCCATCAAGAATACCAACAAAAAAGCCTGGCACTTCGGCACAGGCCTGTACTCCCAGGGGCTCAGGAGGCTGAGGCAAGACTATTGCAAATTCAAAGCCACTTAGCAAGGTCCTCAGCAATTTATCGAAGCCCTAAACAACTTATCAAGACCCTATCTCAAAATATAACCAATGCAACTGATACTGCAGAATGTGGTCAAGGTAAAAAGAAAAAAAAAAGACCCTATCTCAAAATAAAAAATAATAAGGGCTGGGGATGTGGCTCAGTGGTTAAGCCACACTTGGGTTTAATTCCTGGTTATTAATAATAATAATAATAATAATAATAATAATAATAGGGGCTGGGGTTGTGGCTCAGCAGTAGAGCGCTCGCCTAGCATGTGTGAGGCCCTGGGTTAGATCCTCAGCACCACATAAAAATAAATAAACAAAATAAAGGTATTGTGTACAACTAAAAAATAAATATTTAAAAGTAATAATAATAATAATAATAAGTGCCGGAGAGAATGTAAAGAAAAAGGAACTCTTTTACAGTGTTGATGGGACTGTGAATTAGTACAACTACTATGGAAATTAGTTCCTCAAAAGATAGGGTATGGAACCACCAGATAACCTGCTATACCACTCCTTGGTATTTATCCTAATAATTTAAAGTCCTCATACTGTAGTGACACATACAAGCCCATGGATATAGAAACACAACCCACAATAGCCAAATTATGGAACCAGCCTCCATCAACAGGTAAATGGATAAAGAAAATGTGGTATATAAACACAATGGAGTTTTATTCACCCATAAAGAAAATAAAACTATGTCATTTGCAGGAAAATGGATGAAACTTGAGACCATCCATTTACTATGGATGCTCCCTCCTCAGAGTTTGGCAAAACAATCCAAACACACAAGGTCAAAGGTCATAAGAAAGGTGTGTGGGGGCGGATCTCATGAAAATCAAAGGGAGATCAATATAGGAAAGGGACAAGGGGGTGGGAAGTGTGGAGAGAGGGGGCAAGTGCTGGGGAGTGATATTGGCCAAGTTCTATTGTTACACTGTGTGCATATATGAATATGTAACAAAAATCCCATCATTATGTATAGCTATAATGTGCCAATAAAAAAAATGTGGAGGGCTGGGGTTGTGGCTCAGTAGTAGGGCACCTGCCTCATACATGTGAGGCACTGAGTTCGATCCTCAGTACCACATAAAAATAAATAAAGATATTGTGTCCATCTACCACTAAAAATATATATATTAAAAAAATGTGGAAAAAGGGGGGGGAGTGTCTAAATGCACAACCTGGCCCAGGTTGCCGGTGCCAAGTGATTCCCCAGGTGCCATGTGTGGAGGTGGAGGGGTTTGCCTAAGTCACGCCCACTGTTTGGACAGAGGTTACAGCTGGTTGCAAAGCTGCAAGGCCACTTGGGGTAGTGCTCAGGCCACCTCTTTCCTCCACAGCAGGTTCTCTGAAGCACAGGAGGCCTTCAGGTCCATTACCTAGGAGATGTGCCAGCAGCGAGGCCATCTGTGCAGCAAAGCTCTACAGGGAACCCTGCAGGGAATCCCTGCGGATGACCTTGGGAAGCCAGCTCCAGAGAAAAGGCATTTGCTTCAAGGGTGACCCTGCTCAGGCTTATCAGCTAATGCCGACACTCCCACCCCCAAGTTTCTGTGCACATGCATCTCAAGGCTCTGTCCTGTGTCCTGTGTCCTGGCAGCACAGTGTGGGAGAGAGAGCATTGAGTGGGTTCTGGTGTTGATTCTACCAGTAATGTGCTTGTCACCTTAGACAAGTTCCTCCCCATTTGGTAAATTCTATTTCCTCATCTATGAAAGGAGGGATTGGACTAGGTGATGTTTCAGAATACGAGTACTAAGGTGCTTGGATTTGAGTACCTCTCCACCAGAACCCTTTGCCCAGCCCATTGTACAGACTGAAGACTTAGGGGATGGCCCTTCAGGGACTATGGTGGATCTGGAGAGTCTCTCAAAGGCTTATGTGTTGAAGGCTTAGTCCTCGGCTGAGGGTGCTACTAGGAGTTGGTGGAAGCTTTAAGAGGTAGGGCCTAGTGAAAGGAAGTTAGAACACTGGGGCTGTGTCCCTTTCCTCTCTGTTAGCTTCCCAGCTGCCATCAGGGGTGCAGCTTTGTTCCACCATGCATTCCTTACCCCGATGTTCTGCTTTACCACAGGCCCCCAAATAATGGACCCAACCATGAACTTAACTTTCTGAAACCATGAGCCAGAATAAACCTTTTCTCGTTATAAAATGATTATCTCAGGTATTTTGTCACAGCAACAGAAAGCTAATACAATAGTAAAGGATTCCAAATCTCCATTGTTACTTTCCAAGGTACCACTGTGCTTACGAACACTGTCTCTGAAATTGGATCTCCTGAATCCAAACATGAGTCATTGCCCATCCATGTGTGACCTCAGTTTCCTTATCTGTAAAATGAGAATACTACTAAAACCCATCTACGGGTACATGTCAGTTAATATTTATGATAGTCTCTGCTTCTGGTTCAAACATTAAGTATCCACCCCAGATTTCCTTTGCCTCAAGTCCCCATTGCCAAGAAAGGGTCTGAAACCTTCATCCAGTAGGAGCTTCTCCAGATATTCCTTGTCCACGTAGAGCTCCCCCAGCAGTTGGCGGATAGTCTTCTCACTCTTGAATGAGCCCTTCCGCTTGGATTCTCTCTTGGTGTGGTGTGGGAGTTGCTTAATTGGATGAGGCTTCTGCTGGGCTTTCATACTCTGGAAAAATGGAGCCATACCCAACAGAGCCTCAGCAAGGAGCACAGAGTCCCAGCCACGGCCCAGAGCCTATGATTCCATATTCCTCTGCCGCAGTCTGGCTGGGCACAAATCATGAGCCACTGAAGCAGGAACAAACTTTATTTCTGAACTCCACCAGCACACTCCACACACGCTCCCGGGAACTCTCCTGAACGCCACCCACGCGGCTCCTCCAGGAACCACCAACGGGAAATCCCTCCTCCGGCACTTCCCCAACCAATGCGAACTCTCCAGGAATCCCCCCCCCCCCAGAACTCCAAAGTAGCGGGCGGAGGCGGACAGTAAAGGTCTAATATACAATTAAATCAATCCAGCATCATCTTAATGGCTCGCCTCTCAACCAATACTATTGGCAAAATGCCAGGGGCCATTCCGACTCGGCTGTGGCTCTCAGCATTCCTCCTCTAGGACCTCTCTGTGGGCTGAGAACCATGGGACGTGCCTGGTCAGGCAACAGCTAGACACACAGGACCCCCTCTAGAGTTGGGGCAGAATCCCATGACTGCCCATGATGGGCAGGAGTTAATCACTCCCAGGCAAGAGGGCCACTAGACACAGGCATACATGACCTCAGAAGCAGGAACTTTACCTCAGCCTGCTTGCTTAAGAAGAACACATCCCCTTTGTTCTCCAGCTTAATGGAAGAAGGACCTGCAAGGACAGAAGCCGGAGCTCAGGTTGGCCAAGTCTGTCAGGCATGACCTATCACACATTTCATTTAGAAATGGCTGCATTTGGCAGAAGGATAGTGGAGGCTGTGGCAGAGCAGGCCCTGAGTCAGCCTAGCAGGCGACCGGTGCAGGATGTTTGGTACAAGAGTTTCCTAGGAGCTAGCCAGCCCTTGCCAGCCCCAGGCCATGGCAGTCAGATTTCCAAATAAAGGGAGGCCTGGGCACATGGTAAACTGCCCTGTGTCATTTCCACACTCTGCTGCCCACAGCAGCAAGCTCTCACTCACCTCCATTGTCCTCTTGCTACTGAGCTACTGAGTAAAAACCCATCCTTTGTATATATGTGGTGAGGGAGGAAGCCAGGGCCTAGGGAAGGTTGGACTCAGGACTTCCTTTGACCCTGTGACTCCAGGCTAAAGACAGGCCTACTTCAAAACAGTCCTTCTAATGTGGCTTTGAAGAAAACAAAGACACTGTAGTACTCCGTACAGAGGATCAGGAGTTGGTTCTCCCAGTAGACAGTTTCTTTTGTTTTCTTTTTTTCAATATGGGATTTAACCTAGGAGTGCTTAACCACTGACTCACATCCCCAGCTCTTTTTTATTATTGTTTTTAGTTGTAGATGGACACAATATCTTTATTTTATTTATTTACTTACTTTATGTGGTGCTGAGGATCGAACCCAGTGCCTCACACATGCGAGGCAAGCGCTCAACCACTGAGCTACAACCTCAGCCCCTCCCCAGCTCTTTTTAATATTTTATTTAAAGACAGGGACTTGCTAAGTTGCTTAGGGCCTTGCTAAGTTGCTGAGACTGGCTTGGAACTCAGAATCCTCCTGCCTCAGCCTCCTGAGCCACTGAGATTATAGCCCAGGAGACAGTTTACTGTGCCTGGCCCAATCGACAAGTTTCTAATCCCTGACAGCATGAGCAATAGCTGAATCCAAGTCTGAGACTCCCAGTGAGCCTGCCGCTGGTTGCTCATCCACCAAACCTCAGCCCTTCCTCTGAACCTTGGGATTCTGGGATCCTTCCTGGATAAGGTCATAGGCCCTGTGCTCACTCACTTCCCACTGAGTTGTTGATGGCTTCCTGGGCTTTCTGAATTCCAACTTTGAATTCCCGATCAGGCCGCAATTTGTAACCTCGATGATAGAACACCAAGGCAAACTCAAAATCTCCCATGATGTACAGGGTCTCCGCCTTTTGTAAAATTCCCTGGAAGGAGAGAGACTCGAATCAAGGTGGACAGACAAGGCCTTACAGGACTCAGATATGGCAGAACAGAAGTGTCCTGGGTTGAGGGTCAAGGTTGGAATAGAGAGGGCGAGCAGGTGACCTGTGAAGAGAAACATGGCATCAGACACCAAGCAGTCTGGCGGATTCCTCCACTACTGGTAACCAGAGGCTGTGGCAGGCAATGGCAGTGAGTGGTAAAAGCAAGACAGAGTTGTCCCACCTAGCTGGTCACCTTGCAGAAAGTTGGGTCGCTGTGGAGCGAAGCCTCAGCATCCTTCAGGGATTTCTCCAAGTCTCCCATCTTCAGGTAGCACTTTGAGCGGGCAACCAGGCAGTTCTTGTCTCCATTCTGAAGGTGAAGAGCCTGAGAAGGGAATCAGTCAGGTTGGCAGGCACCGGGAAGAGCAAGGTAGCAACTTGACCTAGAAAGTGTAGCCCTGACCTCTTGCAGAGTTTCAAGGGGACTCTTCAGGTCAGCAAGCAGGCCTCTTGCCTTAGCAGACCAAAAGCACTGATCTTTGCTCAGTCACCTTGAACCCATTGACCTGCATGTGGCTTATCTTGAGCAAAGCTGAATCACAGCTATTCTGGATTAGTTGAGATATGGGAAGTACCTGTGGAGGTACTTTCTGCCAATGCTTATGCTCCCCTCAGGCGATAAAGCCACAGGATATTTTGTGCATGCCAAATTCAATCACAAACCTCAACATAAATTTCAAAGACTAAGATAAACAAAATAGATTTTAGGACAATTTACAACTTGGGTTATCCATTCCACTAGACTTATCTTTTCCTTTTTTTTTTTTTTTTTTTTTTGTCTCTGGGATTGAATGCAGGGGCACATTATCACTCAACCACATCCCCAGTTCTCTTTTTTTTTTTTTGAGGGGCGACCAGGGATTGAACTCAGGGGCACTCAACCATAGAGCCATATCCCCAGCCCTTTATTTATTTATTTATTAGTTGCAGTTAAACACATTACCTTTATTTTTCTTTTTATCTGGTGCTGAGGATCCAACTCAGTGCCTCGCACTTGCCAGGCGAGCGATCTACCTCTGAGCCACGACCCCAGCCTCCCCAGCACTTTTTTGTATTTTATTAGAGACAGGGTCTCACTGAGTTGCTTAGCACCTTGCCATTGCTGAGGCTGGCTTTGAATTAGGATCCTCCTGCCTCAGCCTCCCGAGCTGCTGGGATTACAGGAGTGTGCCACCATGCCTGGCCCCAGTTCTTTTTATTTTTTAATTTTTAAGACAGGGTCTCACTATGTTGCTTAGGGCCTCAATAAATTGCTGAGGCTGGCCTCAAACTTGTGATCCTCCTGTCTCAGCCTCCTGAACCGCTGGGATTTCAGGCATGTATCACCATCATCCTGGAATACAAGCTTTTTCTTCTTTTTTTTTTTCTCCCTAGTGGTACTGGGGATGGAATCTAGGGATTTGTACATGCTAGTAAGTGCTCTACCATTGAGCTACACACCCAACCTTTTTAAAACTTAATTTAGGTACTAGGGATTGAATCCAGTCATGCTTGCCTAGCATGCCTGAGGCCATGGATTCAATGCCTAACACTGAGGGGTGGGGGTGGGGGGCTAACAGTTTTAAACCGTCTCCAGACCTTTTATTTTTATTTATTTATTTTTTGAGACAGGGTCTCACTGAATTGCTTTGAGCATCCTTAAATTGCTGAGGTTGGCCTTGAACTTCCAATAATCCACCTCAGCCTTCTGAGTCTCTGGGCTAACAGGCATCTACTACCATACCTGGCTTTATTTCTTTATTTTGAGACAGGATCTCCCTAAGTTGCCCAGGCTGGCCTCAAACCCATGATCCTCATGCCTCAGACTCCTGAGTAGCTGAGATTATATGTACATACCACCACACCTCGCTCGAGCCTTTTCTTTCAATGTAACTAATTGAGAATCATCACTGTTTCAGGGGATTAATGTCAGGAAAACTGAAATTGTGATTGGAGTCTCCTAAATTAAGGGTGGGCACTTACACTATTTCTTAGGTCCTGTCTTCCGTTTGAGATCATTACTATAGTCTGTTCTATACTGTCCTTCTTGGGACTTCAGATTGTATCCACCCCTTTCTAAGACCTTTCTACTTTTCTAAGAAGAGGAAGTAAATACTGTCTTTCCTGGAATGAAACCTCTTCTCGTGCAAGGCTACCATCCCTTGGGGCCATCTTTTCTTTCTGCCCAGGCTGCTCCAGGATGGGACATGGTCCAGCAAGAGGAAAATGGGTGGGGGTAGGGTTCCCAAACTCAATTGTTCACCCATCATTTCTGGTTTTAGGGTGTGGTTGGTGGTTAAAAGGGACAAAAGACTTTAGATAGCAATTAAGAAGCTTGACTTTAGCAGAAGTCTTAGAATGGGTTAATGGACTATCCTACCACATCATTTGGAATAAGAGGCAGACCGTGGGCTGAAGGTGTAGTTCAGTGGTAGAGTGCTTGCCTAGCATGCTTGAGGCCATGGATTCCATGCCCAACACTGAGGGGTGGGGTTGGGGGGGGCTAACAGTTTTAAGACATCTCACAGAGCCAGGGACAGTAGTGCAGGACGTAATCCCAATGGCATTGGAGGTTAAGGCAGGAGGATTGCAAGTTTAAAGCCAGGCTCAGAAGTTTAGCAAGACCCTAAGCAACTTAGTGAGAACCTGTCTCAAAATAAAAAATAAAAAGGGCTGGGGATGTGGCTCAGTGGTTAAGAGCCTCTGGGTAGGAAAAAACAAAACAAAAACCTGACAGTTGACTTGTGCCAATGCACTGTACCATGGATAGGGTCTCAGTTTGGAGTCTGAGTGTCTAGATTTGGATGCTTACTCTCTTCCTCTACCGCTTGCTAGTTCAGTAAGCTTAAGCATGTTGCTTAACTTTTGTATCAGTTTTCTCATGTATAAAATGGAGTAATAATAGCCCCTGCATGCACCTCCTTATTGGCATATGTTATGCTGGGCAGCGAGTCTGGTATTCTGAAACAGCATCCAACCCCCTTAGGATGTGGTGGTGCAATTTAGACCAAGGTTACTATAACAATGCTGATTATTTTACTGACAGCCTCCTTTTTATAAGCATCCGTGTGCCAGACACTTCGCAATTTCTACATGCCTCTCTCCCAACCCATCTTCGGCCAAGGATGGGAATTCGAGACTGCTCTATGAAAGGTCAGTTAATCGCAAAACATTTAAGTAAAAGTAAAGGGAGAGGTCACTGTTAATGCAGAGAATGAAGAACGCAAATGGAAATTGGTAGAAAATGACCAAGCACCGGGCTTATCTAGGATATTGGTGCATCAATCAGGAGTTAGTATTAGACCCTACAGGGTCCTCCAGGCAATTTGAGGACCTCAACGCTACTCACGTTGCTAAAGCTCTGGGCGGCTTTAGAGAATTCCCCGCGCAGGTAGAGCCGCTCGCCCTCTGCCATGTAAGAGGGAAAGGTACTTCGCAAAGTCTCAGTTTCAGGTTCCAACATGGTGACAGGCTTTGGGGAAGCTGAAGCGGAGAAAGGGAGGAAAAGAAGCTGCAGAACTTCTGTCTGGCTTGTAGAAGACTCGTCTCCTAGCAACCGAGAGACAGAGACTGACTTCCGGTCCCGCCCCTGGCTCTTGCAGAGTCTTGGTCCCTGGCACCCACCCCCAACACACACAGCGTGCGCATGCGCATGCGCCTGGGTGGTGCACAGGGTCTGCAGCTGCTGAACGCGTGGACAGCGGCTGGAGCCTGGCGGGGCTCTAGAGTGATCGTTGTCGCGCGGTGAGTTGGTCCTCTCCTGACTTACCACGTGGAAAGCCTCCTGTGCAAGGCAGTCAAGAGAAAAATAGAGTTGGAGGTACAATTCCAAGTAAGGGTAAAGCATACCTGCCCCCGTACCGCCATCAGGGAGCGTTTTGGACTTGGAGGCCCAGTGCTTAGGCAGCCTCGCGTGACCCTGAGCGAGGTACTTGAACGCCTTGCGTGTTCTACCTGCGAAAAGAACATGAAAATAGTAGAACCCTCGGTGATGTGAAGATTTGCATGAGACTACGATGGAAAATAACCTTGGGTTCAACATTCAGTTTAACCTATTTATTAAGCACCTGTTTGTAGTGGACTTTGACTCAGGTCTACCCTGAGTTCCCTACCCATCCCTCACCACCACCCAAAAAAGTGGACTCAGAATTGGGCCCGGTGGTTTACACCTGTAATCCCAGCTACTCAGGAGGCTGAGGCAGAAGGATCCTAAATTCAAGGCCAGCTTCAGCAACCTAATAAAACCCTGTCTCAAAAAAAAAAAAAAAAAAAAAAAAAGGTACGTAAGAAGAAAATGCAAAAAAAAAAGGAAAAATAATTTTGACTTCAAGTTAAAATCCTCTGCTCTTCACAAGACATTATTAAGTATAAAATCAAAAGCTGTCACACAAGGGCTAGGGATTTAGCTCAGTAGTAGAACTCTTGCCTAGCTTGAAAGAGGCCCAGGGTTCAATTCTTAGCACTGAAAAAACAAACAGGGGCTGGGACTGTGGCTCAGCGGTAGAGCACTCGCCTAGCACGTGGGAGGCGATCCTCAGCACCACATAAATAAATAAAATAAAGATATTGTGTCCAACTACAACTAAAAATAAATATTAAAAGAAAAAAAACAAACAAACAAACACAGACTGAAACACTGAAATAGAATAGAATATTTGCAAAATAGGTATCCATATCCAGAATTTGAATCTTCCACACATCAAAGTGAATTTACGACTTTTATTTTTTTTTAAATATTTATTCTTTAGTTATCGGCGGACACACATCTTTGTTTTGTATGTGGTGCTGAGGATCGAACCCCGGCCGCACGCATGCCAGGCAAGCACGCTACCACTTAAGCCACATCCCCAGCCCGTGAATTTACAACTTGATAAGACAACCCAAACTGAGAAATGACCCAGGGTTTAGAACAGTTACTTGACTTAAGAAGATATGGAGAATGCCCACTAGAATGATTAAAATATAAAAGATTAGATTTGCCCAAAGTTGTGGACAATATAGGAATTGTGACCTACCATGGTCTGTGGATTAGAAGGCCAGAAGGAGATCCTCTCCACCATACTGGGTTGAGATGGATCCCCTCAGGGTCCAAGAGCTGGTAGCATAGCTGGAGGTGGAGAAGATGTCCAAGAAGTACAATAGAATGACCAGTGTCTGCCACCAGGAGTGTATGCCTCCCCACTATAAGGAAATAGATCCATCTAAGATCAAGTTCGTGTGTCTAGACTTTGAAGACTAGATGTCTCCAAATACCTGGACATCCACGAGTAGACTGGCAAAAAAAGTTGACAAGAGTTTTCTATATGGGATGAAGGGATAATGAAGAGGGGGCAGCAGAGCTCTGGGCCCACCCCAAGTCCCAATCTAGAACCAGGGTACAACTGGCCCCTTCTCATTTATCTAATAAAAATGTCATTTGTGAAGTCACCCAGAGTAGGATCTCTGAAGACTCTCCTGGAGCCCAGATATGGTACAATTCTCTCCTGGTTGAAGAGGGAATATTTGTCACACTGGAATGTGACTCTGTATGTTTATTGATCTCTAAGAAATTAAAAAGATGGACCTCAGGAGGTGTTGGCAAAGCTGTCAAGTAACTGGAACTCTCACATAATGCGGTGGAAATGTAAAATGGTATAATCACTTTGGGAAATACTTTGATAGCTCCATAAAAAGTTAAAACGTGTACTTACATATAACCCACGCATTCCACTTCTAGGAAGTTACCTAAAAGAAATTAAAGACTTGAACATTCAATGTAGCTTTATTTGTAATAGCTTCAAACTGGAAACATATCCATCAACAGGTGAATGGGAAAACAAATTATAGTTTATCCATATAATGGAATACTACCCAGCAATAAAAAGGAATGATCTATTGATGCACATGTAATATAGATGAGCCACAAAATAATTATGCTAAGTGAAAGAATCTAGATTAAAAAAAAGACTGAGCCAGGTGCACCTGTAATCCCAGCAACTGGGGAGGCTGAGGTGGGAACATCACAAGTTCAAGGCCAGCTTCAACAATTTAGTGAGGCTCTGTCTCTGAAAATAAATAAACAAATAAAAAGGGCTGGGGATGTGGCTCAATCATAAACTGCCCCTGGGTTCAATCCCCAGTAACTAACAAACAAACAAAAGACTGTGTGATTCCAATGATACAAAATTTTACAAAATGCAAATTATATGGCCTGAATGCAATACTGTGGCTTCCTGGGAATATGGCAGTAGGGAAGACAGCAGCAGTAGATCATAAAGGAGTAACAAGGAAACTTTTGAGGGTGAAGGATATGTATCTTGACTGTAGTAATGGTTTAATGGGTATTTATATGTGTTGAAACTCATCAAACAAGACACTTGACATGTGTAACATATAATGTTAATTATACCTCAATATAGCTATTTAAAAAGAAAGCACAATAATATAGCAATAATAATGTGTGCTCTTTAGCTGAGTGTGGTGACACTCATCTGTAATCCCAGCTACTCAGGAGGCTGACCTGAGAGAATGGAGAATTTGAGGCCAGCCTCAGAAATTTTGTGAGACCCTGTCTAAAAAGCAAAGCAAAGCAAAGCAAAATAATAATGTGTGCTTTTTGGCACTTTACAAAGCACTTTGTGATCTTCACCATACTCTGGTGAGTGAAGGACTCAGGCGGTATTTTCCTGGTTTCACAGATAAACACTGAGGCTGAGAGGTGATAGGATTTGCCCCAGACATAGCAACCGGATATAAGTAAGCTTGGATTGCTTTAGCAGGAACTGGATTCCAGCGCGTCCAACCCTTTACTATTCAGCTTCTCAAATTACTTCTTTCCTTCTTTTATTGTGAAATAGAACATGGGTACAGAAATACGTATGAAATATACATGTGCAGTTTAATCATCATACAATGAGCACCCATGTAATCATCAGGCAGGTAATTCAAGAAACAGGAGGTTGTCTGCCCCCTCCCCAGCTCACTGCCACCTTCACACCTTCACAGTCACTCCCAGGATCTGAGCCCCCATTTCCTGTCTCATGGACTACTGGCCCCTTGGTCTGGTCTTGCCTCCCTGCCCTTCTCAACAGAAGATTCCTTTTAAAATGCAGGTCAGATGGTGCCTTTCCTCTGTCTGAGGCCCTGCAGTGATTTCCTATTTCACCAGGAATGAAGGTTCTTCTGGCCCTTATCTCTGTGTTCCAGCTACCTGGCCTCATAACTGCTCCCTAAACAGGAAACTGCTACTTCCTTAGGGCCTTTGTTCTAGCAGGTTCTGCCATCTGGAATACTCCCCACAGCCACTCACCTGCTCTCTCCGCCTCCCTCTAGTGTAGACTCAAATCTCTCCTCTGAGGGAATAGGTACTCTGACTGCCCTAATTAATACTGCAGACTTCTACCCCAACCTCTGATTCGAAAATTCCTGATTTCCTTCTTCTATTCTGTTCTTTCCCTGCCCTCTTTTCATAGTGCCATTTTCTGATACACTATATAACTTCTTTATTTGTTTTATGATTTTTTTTGGCTTGTTTTCCTTGATAAAATATAAGTTGCACAAGGGGGAGCACCTTTGGGTTTTCATTTGTATTTTTCTTTTTTTTTAAATGTATTTTTTGAGGATATTTATTTTTAGTTGTAGATGGACACAATACCTTTATTTCATTTATTTTTATGTGGTGCTGAGGATCGAACCCAGGGCCTTCCACGTGTTAGGTGAGTGCTCTACCACTGAGCCACAACCCCAGCCCCTCATTTGTATTTTTCTTTTCTTTTTTTTTTTTTTTAAGATAGAGTGAGAGAGAGAGAGAGAGAGAGAGAGAGAGAGAATTTTAATATTTTATTTTTTAGTTATCGGCAGACACAACATCTTTGTATGTGGTGCTGAGGATCGAACCCGGGCCGAACGCATGCTAGGCGAATGCGCTACCGCTTGAGCCACATCCCCAGCCCTCATTTGTATTTTCTAATGGGTGATGATGTTGAATATCTTTTCATGTGCAGATAGGCATCCTCCATCTTCTTTGGTCAAGTAACTGTTCAAATCTTTTGGTTAATTTTTTTTTTTTTTTTTTTTTTTTTTTGTACAGAGGATTGAGCCCATGGCTTTTAACCACTGAACCACATCCCCAGCACTTTTTAAAATATTTTATTTAAGAGACACGATCTCGCTGAGTTGATTAGGGCCTCTAAGTTGCTGAGGCTGGCCTCAAACTCATGATCCTCCTGCCTCAGCCTCCCAAGCTGCTGGGATTATAGATATGCCAGGCTTCTTAGTCATCCTTTTTTTTTTTTTTTTTAAAGAGAGAGTGAGAGAGGAGAGAGAGAGAGAGAGAGAGAGAGAGAGAGAATTTTTTTAATATTTATTTTTTAGTTCTCGGTGGACACAACATCTTTGTTGGTATGTGGTGCTGAGGATCGAACCTGGGCCGCACGCATGCCAGGCCAGTGCGCTACCGCTTGAGCCACATCCCCAGCCCCCCTTTTTTTTTTAAGTGGACACAATATTTTATTTTATGTGGTGCTGAGGATGGAACCCAGTGCCTCACACATGCCAGGAGAGCACGCTATCACTTGAGCCACATCCCGAGAGCCCTACTTGGTCATTCTTATCTGAGTTATTTGTCTAATTAGAGACTTTTAAGGTTATGTGTTGTAGAGTAATGCCTGCACATTGATAATATTCAGTAAATATGTATTGGTCTGGTCTTTTGTGATCCTCATTTCTTTTATTGTCTTTGTACTTTTTCATTCCAAATAATGCAATCTAGTTTTACTTCTTTTGACTCTCTACTATATTTTGTCTTTCACTGTCTTTTGCTCGACATTATGCTTTTGTGTGTTTGTGCGTGTGTGTGTGTGTGTGTGTGTGTGTGCTCGCGCGCGTGCGGTGTGCTGGGGATTGAACTCCAGGCCTTGTGCATGAAAGGCAAGCACTCTACCAACTGAGCTATATCCCCAGCCCCGATATTATGCTTTTGACATTCATTCATGTAATACATATACCTGCAGTTCATTAATTTCATTTATTTATTTATATTTTTTGGTATTGGGGATTGAACCCAGGGTTACTTTACCACTGGGTTCAGTCCTTTTATTAAAATTTTTGAAACAGGACCTAGCTAAGTTGTTGAGAGTCTTGCTAAGTTGCTGAGGCTGGCCTTGAACTAGTGATCCTCCTGCCTCAGCCTCCCAAATTTCTGGGATTACAGGCATGTGCCATTGTACCCGGTTTAAGTGATTTTTTAGTGATTTGTTGGAGCTCTTTATATGTTAGATAAATTAGCCTTTTATTCTGAGAATTGAAAATAACCTTAAATATTTATCTTTTTGTTTATTTATTTACTTTTGGGATAAGTTCTCTCTAAGTTGCCCAGGCTGGCCTTCAACTTGTGATTCTCCTGCTTCAACTCCCTGAGTCATTGGGATTACAAGTGTGCACCACCATATCCAGCAGTTCATTCATTTTAACCTGCTACCACCTATTCATCCTCCCAGCTATTGAAGGTTATCTGGGCTTCTTCCAGTTGGGGGTCATATCAAACAATGCTGTTACGACAGTCTCCCATATGTTTCCTGGCACCTATTGCATGAGATTCTCCAAGGTACAGACCTGGGAGTGGAACTGCAGGCTCTTATTGACTCTTCAGTTTTACTAGGTAGCACCAAATGGTTTTCAAAGGGATTGTATAAATCTGCCATCCCATCTGCAGTAAGGTCACTTCTTGGGGCCTCAATTTTCCCTGTTTCCTTTATAAAAAAGGGGGTTGGATTTCTGAAGTCTCTTTTGGTTCTAATATTCTGTGAATCTGTGACCAGGGTGCCCTGAATGAGCAGCACTTGGGACTGAACATCCTTGAGAGAGTGCCTGAGTTATGGGGGAGAGAGGTGAATGAACCCCATGCTTAGGATGAGGCCTCCCAATATCCTAGGGTGAGAGACAGCCCTAAGCTCTTAAGATTGGTGGGGTAGAGACTTTGGCCCTGACGGGGGCCTGGCACTGTGACCTCAGCTCCTGCTGCTCCTGAGAGAGTTTCCAAATACTGAATATGGCAAAAAGTGACAAGAAGCAAAAATAATAAACTCATTCAGAGATAAGGTTAAATGTGTCTTATGTAAAAGTCAAGGGTAAATGAATTGTGTGTATGGAAGGAGCTGCATAGACTCTTCCTGAAAGAGCAGGGAATTTCACAAGAATATATCTGATAGGAAGGAGCCTGTGGTGGATTTGAGAGAGCCTGAGAGTGGAGTGGGGGTCAGGGTGGGGCCGTCCTGGAGCTGGTGGTAGACCTGGAGAATCTTTATTCCCTGAGCACTGAGGGATGACCAGGGAGCTGGGCTGACCATCCTTCCGACTTCTGAGAGGGTGGGCAGCCACTGTCATACTAGAGGGAAGGGCTCTGTTTGCCCCTCCAGGGGAAGCCTCTTTGGGACACAAATAAGAGGCTGAACAGTACAGGGCCAAAGTGAGGGAGTTCATGCGTCCTTGGTTCTTCACAGGGTAGATCATGATATGCCTCCGTGGAAGCTCCTGACTCCAGCTGTCCTAAGGACAGAGGTGGGTTTAGAACTGGACACACTCAGAAGACCCTCCTCTGGGCTGCATCTCCTTCCTCCTCTCTTCTGTCTCCCTACACTTTCTTTTTTTCATTTACATATTGATTCCAGCATTTATTTAGTCTTGCATACAGTGAGTGCCTAATATGTGCCTAACTCCATGCTAGGAACTGGGGATACTAAAATGAGCCAGGCGCACTCCTGGGCCTTGAGTTATACACAGTCCAATGGGGGAGACCTACTGAATAGGATCTTCTTTCTGTCCTTCTCACCTGTAGTAGGTGGTAGGGGTCAGGGATAGGGACATGGAGTCAGGGGATCATAAGGAGGGCCATGATAACAACACTTAGCTCAAACAGTTGCTGAGAGGATGGAGTACTACCACCCATGCCTTTCACACAGTAGCTTCTCAATAAATAGTAGCTACAATGGATTAAAATCTAGAAGGGAGACACGAATCAGTCTAAGGCTTCTGGAACTGAGATGCAGTGCCCCAAGCCCCAGGGGTGGAGATGATGCCTGTAACTCTCTACATGCAGCAAGCAAGACCTGTCCTCCAGTTCAGTCCAGAAGAGGAGGGAGTAATTCAAATGGGAAAAGGAAAACATTTACAGCTTTTAAGTTACATATAGGATAATAAGAAGATGGGACCCAGCTTGATTAATCCAGGTCAGTGTTGAGAGCCGCCCGTGGGCTGTGTGTGGACTACGGTGGGCATTACAGCTTAGGGAATAGGATAATCTGGTGTCTGAGAACTTCAGTGGACATTTGCCCAGACACATTGTGAGCCCTATTCTGCTCTGTCTGGTCAGACAGCACCAGAGAGGGGGTGACCTGCTGTAGCAGCACAGCCCCTCTGAGATGGGTGTGACCTGCCAAGATGCCAATCAACCTGCTGAATGCATGACATCATGAAGCAAGACCCCACCCCTGTAACCTTATCCCTGCCTTTGGTGTCCCTCCTTAAATAAACCACAGGAGCCATTTTCTAGTTGTCTAGCTCCAGCTCCTATGTAGTCTGGACCTATCAGGGCTCCATCTTTAAAACTATCCTTTCTGACTCTTTGTCTTTTGTTCTTCACTAATTATTCTAGACTTTAATTTCACAGGAGGCTTATCCCTCCGAGCAGGCAAGAATTTCCTGGTGAGGTGCTGGCTACCCTGCAATAGGCCAGAGGAACCTCTCTGGGACTTATAGGGCAATGAAAATCTTCCCTGAGTGGGTAGGAGTTAAGAGTAGAGGCCTGGAGTAGGACCACTGAGAGAACTGGAAAACCTCAGTGGCTGGCTCATGATCCCTCAGGCCAGCAACTCTACATCCTTATTCTCTAAACAGTTACTTTTTTATTGCCCCTGCCCAGGACTAGTCAAGCTTGGGCCTGGCAACACCAAGATAAAGGCCTTATTCAATAAGTAAATATTTTTTGAGCACTTACTACATGCTGGGCTGTATTCAAAGTGATAGAGATACACCAGTATAGACAACATGGATATCCCTGTCTTCAGGAACATATGCAAACATAACTGACGAATAAATTGTTAGAAATGGAATTGTTGGAGTACAGGGCAAGTGCATTTAACATTTTTTTTGTTGACATTTCCTAATCGACATATGAAGAGTTCATTATAGTGTTATAGTTTATTTTGCACCTGGATGTCTGTTTCCCTATTAGTGCTTTTGATGGTACCAGGGGTGCTCTACCACTGAGCCACATCCCCAGGCCTTTTTAGTTTTTGAGACAAGGTCTTGCTGGGTTGCCCAGGCTGGCCTCAAACTCGCCATCCTCCTAGCTGGGCTTACAGGCATACAGCACAAGCCCTCAGCAGTGTATCCTTCCAACCAGAGGGATAATTGAATCACAGATGATTACTCCTAACTGCTATCTTCTAGTTTTGTCCACAAAGACCAGTTGCTGTTCCCCAAGGCTAGAACTGGACTACCTTCATAGGATACACACACACACACACACACACACACACACACACACTCACGAAAGGAGAGGTGGTCCTTTTTTTTTTTAATATTTATTTTTTAGTTCTCGGCGGACACAACATCTTTGTTGGTATGTGGTGCTGAGGATCGAACCGGGCCCCACGCATGCCAGGCTAGCGCGCTACCGCTTGAGCCACATCCCCAGCCCGAGAGGTGGTCCTTGATAGAGATTTACCCTATTTGGATCTGAAGATATAGTTCAGTGGTAGAGCACTTGCCTAGCAGGCATAAGGCCCTGAGTTCAGTCCCCAACACCATCAAAAACAAAACACTGTTTGCACTGTTTGGGGAGGTTCTTTGTAAGGGTGGAGCTCAATCCTGGTAGAGCTAGAAGACCCCTCAGGACCTCTCCCCCATTTTAGGAGCAAGAGAGTAGAGCAAGTGAGGAGGAATGCCAGAGAAGGAATCAACAAAGGACATTATCAGGTAACCCTCAGTTCAGGCATAGGTACTAAGTTCAGCCACTCCACTCCTGAATTTAAAGGAATTGGGGAGAAGGGGGACTTAGGGAAGATTTGTCAATAAGAGTGTGGCAACATTGTCGCAGAGTGCATAAGACCTGGAGTGCTTGGCAGGGGCTTGCACACTAACTGGGCCGACCTCATCACCTGAGCTGGTCAGGGGATGATTTTGGCATTCTTCCTGGAGATAGACAGTTGTTAGGGTCAGTGGGCAGCCCTGAACACCTACAGGTGCAGGAAAAGAAGCTCCAGAATTTTGGAGCAGCGAATATGTCCTGATTTCCAGGACTGTCTAATTTCAGATTTTCTGCCCTGCAAGTTCCCCAGCACCGGTCAGACTGGGTGTTCCAGTTTCTGCTTCAGAAAACATGGTCTGTCTCTCTCATAGGTAACGGAGAAGGGAGATGGCAGTTTATTACTTCCAGTGTTTAAGTGTGGGGTTGGGTGGGAACCAGAGACAGGCAGAGATGGCCCCAGCCCTGTGTCAGAATCTCCCGTTAAATCCTCAGCTCGGCCCAGATCCGCGCTAAGAGAGCTGGTGAAAGCGACGGAAGGCATTGTGACTTCCGTCACTTTCACCTTTCATTGAGACCTACTTGTTCACACCTAGGGCGGTCGGATCTGTTAGCCTGGCTCCATGCCTCTCCCCACCCGCTCAATGAAGTGGATCCAAGCTGGAGCGAGGCGCCACGTGCGAGGGGAACGCAGCCTGCCGTGGCTGCTTGTAAGACCCTGGGTTCGGTGTGGTCCATTATAGGCGGCTGGGATGAGGATGACACTTTCTCGCAGAGAGGGGACTCCACCTCCCGAAAGAAGGGCTACGGCTATTTGAGCCAACAACTCCCGCCCTCAACTACCCAACCCCAGCGGCTGTCGGGCCATCCCCTGAAACCATCAGGCCACGGCCCCCAGCCGCGGACGTTCGGCTCCGCTCGTAGTCCGGCCCATCTCCCCACCCGAGGCCCCGCCTCGGTCTCCGCCCGGGTCCCGCCAGCTCCTGGGAGGCGGTGCCCGGCGGCCGCCTGGGGCGGAGAAGTTTGTAGGACTACAAGTCCCAGAAGTCTCTGGATCCTGCCCCAGGGGCGGGGCCACCACGGCAGCGAATTGGGAGGAGCCCTGGCGCTCAGGCTAGGGAACGCGTGTGGCCAATCGTGGGGCCGTTCCCGCCGTGAGCCGATGGGGGCGGGGAGAAGCCCGTCTGGGCCGGGACAAAAGCCGGATCCCGGGCGGCTACCGGCGGCTGGACCGCTCGGGGTAGTGGGGTGAGCCTGGGCCTGTGGAGGGAGCGACGCGCTCAGACTTTCGCGGAGAGGTGAGTGCAGCGGCGGTTTTTGCGGGCGAGACCACCACTCCCCCGGGAGCTTCCTGCTTCCCTCCCCCAACCCGGAACCGTCTCTTCCGACACTGGCTTGGTGCTCTCGAGCCCTTCCTGCACCTGCTTGGAAGTTTTGGGGGGCTTAGCTTTAGGTTAGCCTTCGTTCGGGACCCCGGCTGGTGACCTCGTGTCGGCCCTCCCCCCTCGATTCCAGTTCCTGGGAGTTTGCACAGGTCTTGCCGCCGACCTTGCTTCTTTTCCCTTCCCTCCACGCCTTTGCCGCGTCCTGGCACCCCTCTGCTCCACCCGGCGGCAGCTATGGAGCCTCCTCCGGCTTTTTCGGGCCAACTTTTGCCCCCATCCGTATCCCTCACCGGATGCCGGAGCGGGAAGTAGAAAAAGCGGTGGGGACTCGCCCCGCTCAGACCCCTCGCAAGCCAGACTCAGGCCTGTTCTCTCAGTTCTGTGGAGAATTGATTACGCTCCACGCCGAAGTGGAGGAAGCGGGCCCGGCCACGCGGGCCGGGGTGATCCAGGGCGCCCGAGGCCTTGCCGCGCCGCGAGGAAGTGCTGGAAGAGCACGCCTTGCTCTTGGAGCTGCAGTCGGGCCCAGCCCCTAAACGACAGATGGCGGGGGTGGGGGTGTCATTGCTTCTCCCCACCCCTGATCTGTCCCGGAGTCTGGACTAGAGGCAAGGTCTTGGGGGTGGCGGGCGGAGGATGCTGCCGCCTCCCTCCTGTCCAGCCTGGCAGAGGGCCAGCCCCAGCGCCTGCTGACATCTCCAGCCTTGGCAGTACCAAGGAGTTCTGCCATTAGGGGGTCGATAGGGGTCTGCCTGGGAAGAGGATTTTGGAAGGGGTGGAAAGGAGGAGTGCATAGTACAGTTTGGTCTGCCAATTCATTTCACCTCTTGTCTCTACTCTTTTAACTTTGCTGTGTCTCACACTGCTCAGCTCCTAGGATTTCTGAAATGTTGGGTGAGGAAGAGCTGGTAGATTCCAGCTGCCCAGAGGGGTAATTTTCACCTCTTAGCTTCTTGAACATCTTGATGGGTGGTGAAACTGGTCTCCATCCCCATTTGATACTTGCTACAACAGGGAATACTCAAAAAGAATTCTGCCCCTTTCCTTTACTCCAGAAATTGCCTGTCCTCTCAAAAACAAACAAGCAAACAAACAAAAACTTTATGCCTTTCCCAAAGAGAGATCCTGTGTAGCATCCCCAGTGATTTTTTTTTTTTTCTCTGCTGGTTGTGTCCCAGAGATACCTTCCTGGGGAACAGGCTCCTTTCATTCAGCCTTCGCTGCGGGTAGCCTCTGCTCGCCTCTGCTCATAGCTGCTGTGAGTCACTGTGTCTGCATAAAATACCCCATTCAGCTTATAAGGTCCCTCTCTTACAATGTATATGTGTGAGTTTTCAGTTTGTTTGCTTGTTTGTTTTCTCCCAAATAGTTTATACATTTACCTCTTACTAGGATAGTTCCTGGGGTATAAGGTCTGCCCTGAAACCATCTATCCCAAGTTTGACAGCACATTCAGCTACTGGGAGAAGCAGCCTTAGATTTTTTTTGGGGGGGGGTTCCCCATACTCAAATTGGTATACACTTTGTCCCATTGTCACTAGGAGCAAAAGTTCTTAACTGGTGGTTGGTCTGGAGGCCATCATGCCATAGTCACAGGTGAGCACCTTAAAATAATATGTACAGTTGGGTTTGTGCATCCTTTTTTGGACTTTCTTCAGATTATCAAAGAGCATGAGACCTCAAAGCTTAAGAGCCACTGCCCAGCTGGGTGTGGTGGTGCATGCCTTTAATCCCAGGGACGGGGTAGGCTAAGGCAGGCAGGACTACAAGTTGAAGGCCAGTCTGAGCAATTTAGCAAGACCCTGTCTCAAAAAAAGGGATAAGGATATATAGTTCAGTGGTAGTAACACCACTGAGCAAATGATGGTTTGATTTCTCTCCAAGTCCTCTCTCTGGGTTTGTGAGCCAGTTGCCCCTCACCCAACATTAGTGAATATGCAGAGACCAGACTCCTTCCTGTTATTCTATAAATTCTTTGTCTCAGTCTTCCCATCTGAGCCAGAGTGCTCTTGCTGCAAATCTTGTTTTGGTCAACTGGCAAATCTTTTCTATCTTGTATCCTCCTACTGTGTCTTTCCCACTTTCCAAAGACCATGTGGAGGTGGGCTCTTGAATCTGAGATTTGATCTGGGCATCTAGAAAATTGTGATCCTCCCCCCACCCCATCCCCAGCTGCCAAAGGTTGCTTTTCTTTCCCTTGTCTTTTCCACAGTTGGTTTTTGTGTCTGCTCTGGGAGTGCCAGACTTGGTGGCTGTTGTACTTCACTCTTCTGGAGAGGCTTGGCTGGGGCTTTCTTTGGAGTTTGTGATCACTCCTGCAGGTGTCTGCACTGCTGAAGGTGGTCTCCTGCTGCCCACTACTCTTTCTGCTTGATTTGCCTTGGACTACACTCTGTTTGGGAGAGGAAGGGGGTGTACCCATTTGATTTCAGGACCAGTTTTTCTGGTCTGAGTCAAGAAGGTTGGGAAATGGAGCTGAAGTGGGTGGGGGTGGAAAACATGGGACAGTGGGGCTGGTTGGGGTGTCTCCTTCAGAACCTCACTGAGAAGGAATCACAAGCCATTGCAGGGGCAAGATCAGAATCGGGAAGGTCTCTGAGCTCCTTCCCAGCTACCAGACTTTGGGCCTGACACCAAACTGAATACTCGTGTTGTGCTCAGCTGGAGGCTAGCTGGTAGCAGAGGGAGATAGCCAAGCTAGGGTTAGAATCTAAAGCCCCATCGATCTCTTGGCCATTTGGGGGTTGCCCTGGAGTTCTGGTCTTCCCTGACCTAGGATGGGAGACCAACCTTCCTGGATGGGTAAACTTGCCAGCTCCTTAACTCCGCCATCCTTTATTTGTTCTTGACTTTCTTCTCCCCTAGCTAATTCAACTACTTCCATTCTGGGCTGTTGTGGGAGTCAGGAGTGACTTGTCCTGATCTGGCCAAGCTCTTGGAGTGTATGATTTGATTGATTCCCTTTCCCATCTCCTTCTCGCCCCAAATAACTCTTTGAGTTATCCAAAGGAAAATGGGTGTGTCTGGTAGGATGTTGGGGGGGGGCAGTCACGGACTTTTTATCACAGACCCTCTGAAGCCATGGAACAAATACACAGGTCTTGTCTTTGGAGAAGTGCTCTTTCCTCTTAGGCCACTGGATTTTTCTGGGCACCTAGCTATAGAAGCATTTGGGTTTGAGTTAGGTTTATTAGTTGGGCTTCTTGGGAAAATTCTCTTAACCCATCTGCGCTTTTATTCCTCATCTAAGAAATGAGGTTATGCTCTCAGTGTACACTGAGGCTCCAGTAAGGTGAGTTCCTCCTTGTTCCCCTCCTTCTCTCCTTCTTCCCTTCAGTGTTGGGGACGGAGTCCAAGGCGCTTGCCACTCTACCACTGATTTATACCCTTAGTCCCTAAGATGAGTGTCTTTACACATTGAGGATCCATGGATGGTTTCTGCCTCTTTCCTGCTCTGGCTCAGTTGGAAGTGACTAGTACAGGGTGGTCCCCAGAGAGGCCTCTGTTTTGCTTAGTGGGTTTTGCTCTAAAGTAGCCACTGGATGACTCAGTGGGGTGGGTGGGATGTACTGAAGGTCACAGTTCCCCGCCCTGTGTGTGCTCTGCACTCAGGGGTGGGGTGGGAGTTCAGTTTCCTAGGCTTTCTGCTCCCATTCCCACCTCCCCAACCAGGGCCCTGGGAGTATGATTCTACTTGAAGTTAAGTAAACTTGCTGGCCTGGGGGCCTGGTGATGTGTACGGGTGAGTTGGGGGTGGGGGAGATGAGAACTGTAGGGAGAGCTAGGTCAGCCTCACACAATTCCAGCTGTGTTCCTTAGTCCAGATACCCAGAGGGTGAGTTTCAGCACTGCCTTCCACCTTGGGTGGGACCAGCTCTTAGATTTGCATTAAACCCCTGCTATTCCTGGCCTCCCCTTGAGATGCCCTTTGCTCCAGGATGAATGTGGCTGTGGCTGAGCTGGTTTGGCCTAGAGGCAGTAGAGCAAGGTTGAGGGCAGGGGCATTGCGGATTTTCATTTCTTCGCTTCACCATTTTCCATCACCCATCATTTTCAGGTCCTCTGCTGGAGAAGTCACCATTTGAGCTCTCCCTCCCTCCTGTTCGGGCAGCCCTTTTCCTCCTTCTTAAGAAAAGCCAAGGTTTAGTTTTATTGGTGGGACAATTGAAAGTGGGTTTGTTCTGCTGGAGTAGATGGTACCTCTACTTTCTTATCTCCACTAACCTGCTCTTCTCACCCTAACAGGTAAAGCAGGTCCCTCTGCAGCCATGTCTGCCAAGGCAATTTCCGAGCAGACAGGCAAGGAACTCCTTTACAAGTACATCTGCACCACCTCAGCCATCCAGAACCGGTTCAAGTATGCCAGGGTCACCCCTGATACAGACTGGGCCCGCCTGCTGCAGGACCACTCCTGGCTGCTCAGCGAGGTGAGCCCTGTTTCCACACTGAACCCTTCTTCCAGGCCCCCAGTCTGGGAGGAGAAAGTGATTGATTTGTGGGAGATGTCCCAAAGGGGTCATAGATTGCTGATTGCCTGCATCAGCCCCTGTAGGGGGGCTGAGCAGAGTCTTGATTTTGCTCAGAGCCCTGTATATTGAGGTACCCTGGCATGGGCTTGGAACTAGACAAACTGATGTTTAAATCCCAGCTCTTCGTGAGATTTATTATATTTTGTCCTGAGGCAGTCCATTTCACATCTCTGAATTTCAGGTTCTCCCTCTGTCAAATAGGGATAACACTCTGGGATATAAGGATTAGCAGCAGCGTCCAGAAAGCATTTAGTGTGCTGCCTGGCATTTGGTAGATGCTTGATAAAAAGTAGTCATGTTATTCTTTCCTCCAAGTGGAGCATATTAGTAATGTGTCAGGGTAATTAGGAAGTGTGACCTTGTACTTTGAGAAGAATAGCCTACAGGACCCTGGGGTTCAGTCTTGAATACAAGCTTCTGTCTTTGGATCCTGTCTTTGGAAAGCTCTTAGACTTCTTTGGCAGGCCCTAGAGAGCAAGACTAGGACCCATGGTGGGTGTTTCCTTCCTCTGTGAAGCAGCTCAGGGGTAGCAAGTTTCCTAGCACCTGAGCTAGGTGCTGCCTGTTTGACTTTATAATAGACAGGGGTGGGTTTGACCAGATTACCTCAAAGGTAAGGACCTTGTCACACCAGGACTCTGCCAAGTCCATGTTCTGAGGAGTTTGCAGTTGAATCAAGAAGCTCATATATCCATGGGGAGGGCAGGGAATCATTCATTCAGCAGGTATTTACTGAGCACATACTCTGCTAGGCTCAATCCTAGGTATGGATGGTTCTAGACTCCTGGTCATCAAAAAAGATTAGCCCAGTGTGTTAGTGCATGTCTATAATCTCAGTGGCTCAGGAGGCTGAGGCAGGAGGATCTTGAGTTTAAAGCCAGCTTCAGCAGCTTAGTAAGGCCCTAAGCAACATAGTGAGACCCTGTCTGTAAATAAAATGCAAAAAGGGCTGGGCATGTGGCTCCTTGGTTAAGTGCCCCTAGGTTCAATCCCCAGTACTTGAGAGAGAGAGAGAAAAGAGTGTGTGTTTAGGCTGGGGTAGGTGAGGGAAGCTAACCCTGATAGACGAAAAAGTAAACTTTTAGAGTGTGATGAATTAGAAGTCACCCAGATTGTCCTGTGCTTTGGGTCTCTAAAACTGTTAACTTCTTATGTTATCCTCTCCTTCCTATGCTAAATGCCACTCCTCTCTTTCCAGAGCTTGGTAGTCAAGCCAGACCAGCTGATCAAACGACGTGGAAAGCTTGGCCTAGTTGGGGTTAACCTCACTCTGGATGGAGTGAAGTCTTGGCTAAAGCCACGACTGGGACATGAGGCCACGGTGAGTCCAGGTGTAGGGTCAGGGTGGAAGTTCTGTGGTAATAGAAGCAACATGATCACATCCAGATCAGCCACTATGGCTTACTTCTACAGCCAGTCGAGGCAGCCAGGGGAGGTGGGGGTTTGTGGCGCTGCTTGGGCAGCAGGGACGATCTTGGTGCTTGTTTCTAACTTCCCTATAGGGGAATCTAAACTCCTTTTGTTACTGATTCAGACAAGATGTACTTCGAAGATAGAATTGGAGAGCTGTTGGAATTGGTATGTTTCTTTAACAATGATCACAAAATAAGACTTTTGAGGCCCATTCTGGGAACTGCTTTTTTTCCAGTTTCAAAGGGGTTATGGGAACTGCTTGTGATGACATGCTTTCCAAAAAGGATAGATGATAAGATGAAATGGGAGATGCAGAATCATTTAGGCAGAGAGATGTACTGGGCCAAAACTCTTTGATGAGACAGTTAATAATGCTGAAAGAGCAAATTTAATTCTTCTCTCAGCTCAGTGATTAATTTCAACAAGTGTAGAAGAGAGAGCTAGAGTGAAATATGGTTTAAGAAGGTGAAGGGGTGCTTAGTACTAAGTATGTTTCTTCCTACTCTTCAAGGGATTGGACAACTAAGGGAGGGTATGGGACTGAGGCTTGGCTTAGCCTGGGAATGCTGGTGCACCTGGCTTTGCACACAATTCTGAAGGGCTTGATAATCATCCGGGGTAAGTGTGGACCAGGGATGAGCTTTTCTTCCTTGGAAATAGGAAGCAAGGTAGCAATGGAGATGCTTTCTTTATTGGGCTTCCTCAAAGTAGCTCTTAATGTTAAACTTCAATTTCTGACACTCATGGATAAAGAGGGATCCTTGAAGTTGCACACGGCCTGGTGACAAAAACATCCAATCTTTGAGTTCCCAGGTGTCTGGGGAGAAGATGATGGGGCTTATGGTTAAACAGTGTCCTCACGGAGCATGTCAAGCTCCCTTCTCCTCAGCTGGCTGTTGGGAGGGGGCTATTGGGGACATCTGAGCTGGCAGCAGCATCTCACCCGGCAGGAGCGGCTCATTACCTCTGGATCACTGTCTGGTCCCTGACTCAGCAATGACGCACAGTCCGGGTGGGGAGTTCAGGACATACTGGGATGAACACTGTCTCGCCTTGACTGCCGCCAGGGACTCACTTAGACTGATTAGCTCTGCAGGCCTGTTGCCCTCAGTAAAATCTGTGGAGAAGTTTTCCCCATCAAGCTCTGGCTCTTCTCTTCCCTGCTGGGCCTCGTGTCCTCAGGCTGTGTCACTGTGCCTACAAGGCATACAAAGCAGAATACTCATCCCCGTCCTTCACACGGGCCTATCTCTCTGCTTGAGCTCTGGGATGGCCTTGATTTGTCTGAGCTATTTAATTTGTGGCGTGGTAGGGCAGGAGATGAGGCCTGATTTCTGCCTTTTGGGATGGGGCAACATTGAACTGACGGAGGTAGAAAGCAAACTTGCAAGGTCAGTGTGTGTCCAGGTGCAGCTGGGCTGGGACAAGGGGGTTAAAGAGATATCTCAAGGGCTTCTTGAACTTGGGAACCTGTGACCCCTTACCCTGGCTTCTGGAAAAAAATCTCCTTTCTGGGTGTCATGGTTACAGTGCTTGGACTTGATCCCTCCTTCCCTGGGGAGCAAGGTGTGCTGTCCCTCTAAGCTTCATCTCCCTCAATTTCTCCATAGGTTGGCAAGGCCAGAGGCTTCCTCAAGAACTTTCTGATTGAACCCTTTGTCCCACACAGTCAGGTATGTGAGGCAGCTCCAAACTGGTTCATTCCATCTTAAGGTATTTGTCTACCTTAAAGTAATGAAAAGAGAGGTAAAACTGAAGGAGAAAAGCCAACAGGACCAGGGGTACTGGAGCTGAACTGTGGGTGGGAGGGTACTACAGACCTGAGTCTGAGCAGGAAGTTCAGAAGGGGCTTAGTTGCAGCAGGCCAGAGTTAGGGCAGATAATGAGGGACATAAAGGCAGGTCTGCTTCCCCTAAATGGAGTCTCCTTGGTTCGGCCAGGGAGGTAGTAGCCTCTGCTCTCCTCCTTGTCCCCAAAGGAGAATAAACAGGTCTTCTCTGGGTGAATGTTTTCTGCTGGGTTTAGAAATGAGTTCAACTCTGCCCCTCACCCACTTTATGTTGTCTTTATTTACAAGGCGGAGGAGTTTTATGTCTGCATCTATGCAACCCGCGAAGGGGACTATGTCTTGTTCCATCATGAGGGGGGAGTGGACGTGGGTGATGTGGATGCCAAAGCCCAGAAGCTCCTTGTTGGTGTGGATGAGAGGCTGAATCCTGAGGATATCAAGAAACACCTGTTGGTCCATGCCCCTGAAGACAAAAAAGAGTTGAGTCACTGGGATGGTAGGGAGGTGGCAGTGGGGATGGGGAGACTGATGGGCCCAGAGGAAGCAGAGTGGGCCTGTCTGGCTGTCTGGGAGCAGGTGGTAGGCATAGCCCTAGTCTTGAGGAAGAGCGCCACGTGTGGGGGCGGAGTGCTGCCCAAGTCACGCTGCACTATGCTGTCAGCATCCCTCACCTCCCTGCCCCTGTCTGTCTGGCGCCTCCTCCCCCAGCTCCACGTCTGACAGCTCCTTTCCACCTCAGTGGCTGAAGAGTGACATCCAGGGAGCAGGGTTTGCAGAGGAGAGCTAGGGGTCGGTAGGGCAGGTGTCAGGAAGTGGGGCTGTCAGTGTTAGTGAGAGATTGTTGTGGAGATTGGGGGCAAGGGCCTGCTGAGTTTGCCTGTTGATAGGTTGACTGTCCCTCTGTCCCTCTCCCCTCTAGAATTCTGGCCAGTTTCATCTCTGGCCTCTTCAATTTCTACGAGGACCTGTACTTCACCTACCTGGAGATCAATCCTCTTGGTAACAGACACTGCTTGGGTGGGGTGGGGCAAGGGTCAGTTATAACTGGGTCCCAGTGCCTCTAAAAAGACTGGCCTTAGTGTTCAGAGAGCAAGACGCCTGCTTTCCAGAGGGCTGTAAGCAACTGGTGTGCAGATGGGGAGAGATTTTCAAGCTCATTTGGGGCCAACTACTGTTTTTGAGCTCTCAGAAAACATTCCTCTTTTAGCCGATTCCAACTTCTTCATTTGGCCTTAATTTGTCCTCTGATGGGGAAGTCCTGGTTCTGATCTGACTGTGCTGGGTTGCTTTTCCTGCCAGTGGGTTAGGCTTCCTAGGCCCTTGTAGGACCCTCAGGCCCTTTTTCCCTTGGTGTACTTGGAGGCTCCACCTCTCTCTCTGGGAGTTGGTCAATCATTGACCCCAACAGTGGGAAGAGCTTGCTGCAGGCCTTTCTGGCTGTGAAGGAGACAGGTGGTGTGGGAGAGTGGCATGGGCTCTTTCTGGCCAGGGCCTCCCAGGGCAAAGTCCAGGAGGCTGAAAAATTAAATCAGATTCCAGCTGAGGATGCAGTCCCTCTAATGGGCCAGATGGCCATGTGCTAACTTAATTAGCTAAATGGCCCTAGGGGGGAAGGAAGATGGATGTTCAGTAAGGCAGCAGTAAGTGAATTGTGCTGATTGGGGACTCAGTGTACCCATGACTTCCCACTCCACCTTACATTGAGGCTTCCTCCTAGCAGGACCCCAGGAATCCCAGAGCTACACACCTGGGCTGGTATTCTAACAATAATGCATTTTGAACACATTTTCAGTTTTCATTCCTAAATTTTAAAATTTATTTATGTATTTTTTTTGGTGCTTTGGATGGAATCTAGGACCTGGTGCATGCTAAGCAAATGCTTTACTGCTGAGCTATACCCCTGCCACTTTTTTTTTTTTTTTTTTTTTTTAATGGCAGGGCCATGGGGGTGGAGGCAAAAGGTTAAATATTTAAAGCAGGGAGTATAGCATGTTATAAAGATGTCTAAAAATTGCCATGGCAATGAGTACAGACCTCCCTGTCCCAATACCAAAAGGCCAGGGACTAGGAACTGGTCTTGGAGAACTTGTCTTTCCTTTAATAGGAGAAAGCTGAGTCTCCAGGTGATTAGGGAGTTCCCAGGCCTTTGAGGGACCCCATAGGGGTTGTTTGGGAGACTCTGGTGAAAGAGTTTGGACCAGAGTTGGTATCTGATTCCCTCTCCTTTTCTTGCAGTGGTGACCAAGGATGGTGTCTATGTTCTTGACTTGGCAGCCAAGGTGGATGCCACCGCCGACTACATCTGCAAAGTGAAATGGGGTGATATAGAGTTTCCTCCCCCCTTCGGACGTGAGGCATATCCAGAGGTGAGGCGAGTTTAAAGAGGAGATGGAGGGTTATGGGGTCAAGGAGCAAGTGACTAATCTCAGACGAGCATTGGGCCCCATCCTGGGCTGTGTATTTGGCAGGAAAAGGAAGATCAAGAACCATTTAATTTTCTTAAAATCCCAGTGGGATGGGGGTGGGGGTGGGAGTCCGCCAAGCCTCTGAATCCCAGCCAGAAATCCTTTTAGACTTCATTCTCAATCAACCTCCCTGGGCTCTTAACTTGATTTGCTGCTTCTCTTTAATTCCAAGTGGCTCCCCCTGATCCCATCAGAAGGGAAAGTAGTTCTCGCACCACTCTAGCTGAGAATTTTAATTGCTGTCTCCCACCCCATCCTCTGAGTCCTCCCAGCAGGGTCAGGCCTTCTGAAGCCACGCAGGCTGGGCTGGAAGGAGAGGTAGGGCTGGGAGGGGAGGAGAGGCCCGTGTACCAAGCAGGTACATGCACGTAGGGGTTGTGGTAAAAACGAAGTGACATAGTGAAGTTCTGGAGTTGGGAAGTTTGTCTCCAGGTGGTGACTGTGGCTGTGGGTGGTTTTGGTATTTGAAGATACCAACATGTTTGTTTCACGTGTGTGTGGCTCTCACAATCCCTTCTTTCCCTACCCCATTGAGGTGATTGACCTCTTCATGTATCTCCAGGGAAAGGGGAGTGGTCCTGGAATCTCTGACCTTGTGAAGGGGACACCCCAACGATCTTCCTTTTCCTCTCTGGTCCCTAGGAAGCCTACATTGCAGACTTGGATGCCAAAAGTGGGGCGAGCCTGAAGCTGACCTTGCTGAACCCCAAAGGGAGGATCTGGACCATGGTGGCTGGAGGTGGCGCCTCTGTTGTTTACAGGTGACAGGAGGGGGTTACTGATGACATGTCAGCCTGGTGTACCTGGTACCCACTCCTGTGTCACCTGTAGATCACTGGTTTCTCACCTTTGTGAGCCAGGAACTCACAGGGCAGATAAATGCAGTGATATCTCAAGAGCTTTGAGAGGCTCTGGTGAAGGCCCCTCTGTACAGTGTCTCCTCTAACCTTATTTGCTTCAGAATGATGTGTTTTCTTTTTTGGTACAGGAAATTGAACCCAGGTGTGCTTTGGTGCTTTACCATCAAGCCAAACCCCCAGCCCTTTTTATTTTTTGTCTTGAGGCAGGGTCTTGCTAAGTTGCTGAGGCTAGCCTCAAACTTTCAAGCCTCCTGCCTCAGTCTCCCGAGTTGCTGGGATTACAGGCATGTGCCACCATGCCTGGCCTGTTTTTATAAGTTTTAATTCTTTTTTCAAAAAATATTTATTTTTTAGTTGTAGTTAGATACAATATTGTTAATTAATCTATTTTTATGTGGTGCTGAGGATCAAACCCGGGGCCTTGCCCGTGCTAGGCAAGTGCTCTACCACTGAGCCACAACCCCAGCCCCGTAAGTTTTAATTATTAGGGTTAATGATGTGTGCCCTATGCACAAGTATAACCAATACAGAAAATGAATAAGCAAGTGAAAGTTGCCTGTCTCCCTACCAAGTCACCTTGTTGAACACGTTACTCTATGTCCTTGCAGCATTTTAATGCTGCAGTAAGTATTTATACTTTTTTATTTTGTAGAAATATTGATATCATATTCTACATTCTTTTCAGTACTCAGCAATTTTTTTCTCTAAAAAAGTAGATCTCTGTTCTTTCTAGAAGTGTGGTCTGCCACATCCCCTTCTGGCTGGTTGGTACCCTTTATCTGACTGCAACAGTCTTCTCCATTGGGCAGCCTGTTGGGGACTCCTGTGACGGGCAGTTTCTTTATCTTGGGCAGTTGCTTATTGTTTGTTGACCCACACTGCCTGCCCAGAACCCTGGTGCGCCAGGGCTCAAAGTGCACTGCCCAGGAGACTCCTTCTGGAGCACAGCTGGCCTTTCAAGTGAGACTTGCGTGGGGATTGGGGGTTGGTGTTGGTTCCACAGGCTGACTTCAGTGCTTCATGGTGGAGACAATGTGTTCTCTCAGGCACTAGGCTACCTTCCTTTGCCCCAAGCCAGCATTGACTTCTGTGTCTCCCTGGCAGTGATACCATCTGTGACCTGGGGGGTGTCAATGAGCTGGCCAACTATGGAGAATACTCGGGTGCCCCAAGTGAGCAGCAGACCTATGACTATGCCAAGACCATCCTTTCCCTCATGACCCGTGAGAAACACCCAGATGGTAAGGCCTGGCTGTGCACATGTACACAGTTCACCCATTCTCCTGGGATGACCCAGTGGGAACAGCTCTTTTTTTTTTTCCTTTCTTTTTGTTCCAGGGATTGAACCCAGAGGCACTTAATCATTGAGCCACATCCCCACTCCTTTTTATTTTATTTTGAGACAGGATCTCGCTAAGTTGTTTAAGGTTTTACTAAGTTGCTAAGTCTTGCTTTGAATTTGTGATCCATCTGCCTCAGCCTCCAGAGTTGCTGGGATTACCGGCTTGTGCCATCACATCTGACATAAACTCAGTTCTTAGTGACCTTATGTATCACCTGGGTTGTGTGATTTCCAGTGTGCCTTTACCAAGTGCCTATAGTTTTGGGATTATACATGCTCATTTCCCTTCCTTTAAATGAGAAAGGGAAGGACAGAGGGAGAGAGATGTTAACTTTTCCATCTCATCCGAGGTATCCAGAAGCCAAACTGGATTTCTGGGTGCCAACTAGGAATGATGTAGGGATTGTGGGTTTGAATGACCATCACCACCCAGTAGTGAGGATAATGGAGAAGCCTGATTAGGCATAGGAGAGACCATCTTGCTTGCTCCCTTATACAGCCTCACACAAGTGGGGATCTTTGCTCAGAGGAGCGAAAACTCCTTCAGTTGGATTTCTGGGACAGTTATCAAGTCTACCTCTCTAACCATTTTTTGTCTTTATTCCAAACTCAGGCAAGATCCTCATCATAGGAGGCAGCATTGCAAACTTCACCAATGTGGCCGCCACTTTCAAGGTAACCAGCTGTAGCATTTTCTGGGGAAAGCAAGGTTTGAGCCAGAGGCAGGTTCTCATGGGTTACTCAGTCTAGTTTAGGAACTCTTGCCCCAGGGTTGGTGTGTCTGTCTCTGTCTCTCTCTCTTTTTGTATTGGAGATTAAAACCAACCCTACGTCTTTGTGGGTACAGAAGGCCCTAGGAGGGATGGGCAAGTAGGTGACATTCAGTGGACCATAATTCTATTTGAAGCATAGGGAAAAGGCAAATTTTTACTTTCTTGCTTTCTCAGGATCAGTTTGTGGGACTGGCATGATTGTCCTCATTTTTCATATCCTGTCTTGACTCTGGATTTTGTGCACCTTCTGGTTTTTTATCTCTCAGTCACTAGTGCCTTCTATAAAATGTTAGAATGAGTAAAGTGTTTTGATGACTTGCATGGATGGACTCCTGCCCTGATCCAACCAGGGTTCCACCAGCCTGGGTCCCTATGCATGGGTCAGGGCCATGGCCACATGCTTTAATGCCAGGGATGGGGTTGTAGTTCAGTGGTAGAGCACATGCCTAGCGTTTGTGAGGCACTGGGTTCAAATCTCAGCACTGCATACAAACAAACAAATAAATAAATAAAGGTCCGTTGATAACTTAAAAAATATGTCTCAAGAGTTATCCCTTTCAATGTAGTCACCTCGGGAGGCTGTTTATTATTCTGTACTGTTGCTCAGTGGGGTTATGCAGAAACATCAAATACATTCATTTTTTTTTTTTTAATGTTTTGAAAATAATGAACAAATGTCAGCCTTGGGGGCTGGGGTTGGTAGCTCAGTGGTGGAACGTTTGCCTGGCATGTGGGAGGCATTGGGTTTTAGCCTGAGCTCTTCAGAAGGGAGAGACCATGCTTCATCATCAGTCCTGCCTAAAACAGGGTCTCCCTAAGTAGACCTGATTCAGTGGACAAAGCGAATACAGATGCATCTTGGTAGCCCTTGTTTTAACTTGGGATTAACCCCCTGCAGTAAAGGCAGCACTCTTGGCTCTTGGTGAGGGTTGGTAGGTGTGGAGCAGGAACAGCATAGAGCTTTCTGTAAAATGCCACTGTTGGCAGAGATGAGACTCCAGCTCATAAACTTGCTCTCTGTCTGGAGAAATAGTACTGGATGCACTTTTCAGCTTATAATTTTCTCAGAATGGATGGAAATACATAGAAAGAGCTGTTCCCTAAGTCATTTAAGCTACCTTGTCATTGAAGAAGACTCTATACCTTTCCTAGGACCCCAACACAGACACACACATACCCGCAATTGCAATGAGTGGTAAAATGACTTAGGACAAGAGAGACCATCAAGCCCTGCTGAATTTGGAGGTTTAGTGAACCAGGATTTCGAGGAGATTGGCTCTCAGCACCCCACAGATCCACCTCAGCAACATTACAAGTGGTCATGTGCTGGCCTCTGGATTACACAGATCATTAGCCATGTGTGTGATCCTTGACTACTGGTGCCTACCGTGCTTCAGGGGAAGCAGCCCTTGTCATGTACACTTGGTACATTTGTTTATCATGGTTCTAGATACTTGGTTTGTGACTGCTTATTTTAGTTACATAACTTTCATTCCTTTGGGCTTCCAGGGCATTGTGAGAGCAATTCGAGATTACCAGGGTCCTCTGAAGGAGCACGAGGTCACAATCTTTGTCCGAAGAGGTGGCCCCAACTATCAGGAGGGCTTACGGGTGATGGGAGAAGTCGGTAAGATGGAGGACTTTTCTTTCCCTCTCAGCCTGAGGGTCTGTGGCCTGCCATTTTGGGATTGCTGCAAGAGAGTTGGTCTTTGGGCTCTTTCATGCTCTCCCAATCCCTGTTCTTGATGTGTACCTTTCTTCTGCTTCCATTCTTAACCACCCCTGACAAGCTCCCTGTCTAAACTTGAGAATTGGCAGAAGAGCATTGTCATTCAACTCTGTTTAAGAAATAGAGGGGCTGGGAATGTGGCTCAAGTGGTAGCGCGCTCGCTTAGCATGCGTGAGGCACTGGGTTTGATTCTCAGCACCATATAAAAATAAAATAAAGACATTGTGTCCACCTTAAAAAAAAAGAAAAAGAAAAAAGAAAGAAAGAACTAGAACCAGGCACAGTGATACAAGCATGTAATCCTGGCTACTTCAGAGACAGGAGGTTCATGAGTTCAAGGGCAGCCAGAGCATCATATAAAGATCTTATTACAAACAAACAAACATGGAAGGACTTGCTGTGACCCCAGCATGGTAGCCATGAGAGGGTTGAACAGAGAAACCGCACAATTTGACTTAGGTTTTTGACTGGGTTCTTTGATGGGTGGGGAGTAGATGGAAGAGCAGCATTAGTAGAAGCAGGGAGACCACCTAAGAGGCTGTGGCCATGTTCCATCATAGGAATGGTGCTGGGAGTGAGAGGTGGAGGGGTAGAGGAAGCAGGCTCAGGACCACTGGTTGCTGTGGAGGAAAGAGGAGAGGGGTTGAGCAACTGGCAGGATAGGAGAGAGTTGCCCCCAGTTGAGATGGGGAGGAAAGGAAGTGGGGGTGTGGTACCATGTTGATTTCCTTTCACTTTTTTGTGTTTTGAGTCACTCGTGGCTTCATGAAATCCTCTACTCAGAGCTTTCAAGAAGCCGGGGATCGTGTCTCATCAGTCAGAACTAAAGTACGGTCTCCCTAAGTCAAGCTGATTGAACCTAAAGCAGGTGAAGTTGGGGACCAGCAGCTTTGGTCTTAAATGCCAATACTTTTGCTAAAAGTAGTTTTCTGTAGAGCAGGACTTCGTGTAAAGTTCCAGAGTGAGACAGATAGAAAATGCTCTTGCTTGGTGAACTTGCCCTCTAATGAAAGAAAATCTTTCCATTTCCGCATTTTTCCAAATTTGGTATCTGTGCCAAACACTAGCCCTCTCCCCCATGCCTAAATCACTGGGTCCCAAGTGCTGGTTTCCAGTTACTTAACATGGAATGCCTCCTATGCACCAGGCACTAGGGCAGCACAGTGAATGTTACTAGGTTGTGCTCTCACAGTTGGAACATTAGACAGGTAAGCAACTGGATGAAGATTCTGTTAGGATTCTGTGGTGTGGAGATGGCCTTTGAGGCCAAGTGGCACTTGGGTTGAGCTGAGTGATGTGAGATCAGTCAGGCCAAGATCCCTGGCTCGGGGCTGGGGGTTGTAGCTCAGTGGTAGAGTGCTTGCCTAGAACATGTGAGGCATTGGGTTCCATCCTCAGTACCACATAAAAATGTAAATAAGTAAAATAAAGGTATTACATCCATCTACAATATAAAGACCCTTGATTCCATGTAGAGCCCTGAAAAACAAGCAGGGTATTTAAGACAGAGAGACCAGGCTAGGGAAGCAGGTGCCTGCCAGTGCTGGTGAGGAGGGTTGGGGAGCCAGCGTATAAGCCAAAGCTAGAGGAATGCATGCTAACAGTGCATTTGGTCATTTGAGTCTTGCCAGTAAAACCATTTCTTCTTGGCAGCAGGTGATCTTTAGAAAGATTTGTTTAGTGGTGAGATTTTTATGGTTGATTTGTCCTGGATAATTGTTCTTGTACCAAAAGTGCCACACATTGAACAGGGCAGTCAGTAAAGGGGCCTTTGTGGAGTCCCATGTATCTACCACGCGGCCTGCGCAGTGGTTTCATTAATGAGGTTCTGGCATTAAGTTAGTTAGAAGAGATCAAAATAAAACACACAGACAGTACCTTATTTTATATTGCTAGGTCCGAGACGGCTCGCCTCCCTGGCTCCCGCCTCAAGCCGCCCAGCAGGGCAGCGAGGATTACTCTGGGCTAGCAGGAAAGAGAGAGAGCGAACACGCCGGGGAGTAGCCTTTTATTTGGGGGACAAGAGATTCAGGGGAGAATTCCATCCAATGAAGGTTGGGGGGGGGCTGCACTCCAAGGTCAGGGTCAGTGATTGGGTCTCCGGGGTCAGTGGTCATGCACACCCCCACACGGATGGGCTCTCTCATCAGGAAAGGGTCGGGATAGCTCCGACACAGCCAGAGCGCCTCAGGCCCTTAACGGGAGTCACCCAATCACGTGTCAGAATGGCTCCCCACACATGTACTTGGGCAATTACTCAAAGACTTGAATCATGGGTTCTTCTCCTTCCTGTACAGGGAAGACCACTGGGATCCCCATTCACGTCTTTGGCACAGAGACTCACATGACAGCCATCGTGGGCATGGCCCTAGGCCACCGACCCATCCCCAATCAGCCACCCACAGCAGCCCACACTGCCAATTTCCTTCTCAATGCCAGTGGGAGCACGTCGGTAGGTATCAGCCTTCCTCCTACCTTAACAGAAGGAATCATCTTATTTTCCCACCCCAGTCCCCTAATCTAGGATATAGTGCCTCTCCTTTGCCATTTAGGGACACAGGGGAAATATCACTAAATCAGTACAAGATTGGTTTCTGGATCCCTGTGCCAGGTTTGTTTGTTTGTGTGTGTGTGTGTGTGTGTGTGTGTGTGTGTGTCCCAGACAAGACAGAATAATGGAAAGACTGAGGATTTAAAGTCACACCTGAGTTAAAATCCTGACTCTTCTCCATTTGTATATCTGTAACATGAGATGTTATTAATTTCTATCTCATAAAATTAATAGAATAGTGTTTTTGGTAGCAGCTTCTAAAGAACAACGTTGTACATAATTTTTTTTCACTGATTTCTGAGACTATTAAGAACTAGTGGCTTCCCTCCACCCCCTGCCATCCATACCTGTGACTCTAATCTTTTTCTCTCCTTGAACCACCCAGACTCCAGCACCCAGCAGGACAGCGTCTTTTTCTGAGTCCAGGGCTGATGAGGTGGCACCTGCAAAGAAGGCCAAGCCTGCCATGCCTCAAGGTAACTCCCCGAGGTTTCGCACATTGCAGGGACTGGCCTCAGTGCCTTCCCTCCTCTTCTCTTGCTTGGTCCTGCTTGGGCCAGCAGAGCAGAGGTGACGCAGTTTGGGCTTCTCTATGAGAGTGGACTTGGGACACAGGGTGAGAACTAGACACGAGACTGAGGTGACTTAGCCTTGCCTGTAGGTGCTCCTGAGGACCCACTCTGTGCTGGGTCACCTCACTCTCTATTTGCTTCTACCCCTGGTTCTTCCTGGGGAGTTATCAGCTGATGAAGGAGGCTGTGGGGGAGACAGGGTTTGAGAAATACCAGGAGATGGGAAGTTCTCCCAGATTCCTCCTGAGCGCAGGGCAGGAGCTGGAAGCTCAGGCCGCAGAGTAAGCTCCTGCAACAGTAGCCCACCCTACTCTCAGGCACACATTCTCTACTGTGCGAGTGCAGTGTAAGAAAGGACCTTGTCTGCTAGCCCATCCATACCTTGCCTAATTCATCTTTGTCCTGATTCACTGAAATGTGATCCTGGCCGGCCCTGGCACCAGTATTAGCTGAGCATCACTGGTACCACTAGGCCTATGTGGCCTGTGCAGCCTCTGCCTGATACAGACTGTGCTAAGGTGTTTTGGGAAATAGTGACACTAGGTCCAAGGGCTCCTGAGTAGGAGCCACTGCCCTGTGGTCCCCAAGCCAGCACTTTGTTCCTGGCAGAGAATGACAGATCCAGCCCCATGCTGGTCTAAACACCATGCTGTACTTCATGGGGACAAAGAGGAATGGCATTAAGAGGATAAGACCTGGCCAACCTGAAAGCCCAGTTGGGATTATGTCACCCAGCTGTTCCTCCAGAGGACTGGGGGAGGCTAGTGTTCAGCACTCCCACCTAACCTTCATCCCCCTACCCCCCTTCCACACCCCTCAGTCCTTTGCCCTTTCCTGCTCCCATTTCCGCTGGCCAGTGTTTTTGCCCATTCTGTTGGCTTTTCTCCTGTCCATTGCAAAAATAAACAGGGCATCAACGCAGAAAGGCTTGTCCATGGGGCCCTTCCCTGTTCCCACTGTCCTGCCAAAGCCTCCAGCCGTCAGCAGGTCACTCAGTTGCCTTGGTCATTTTCTTTGACAGATTCAGTCCCAAGTCCAAGATCCCTGCAAGGTAGGATGCCCTCACCCTGTTCCAATTCTGCGTGTGGCTTTGTTAGTGGGTTATGGTTTTTCCGTGTGCTTTGTTTCTTCCTCTCCTGGTGGGTCACAGTGTTGTCTGGTATATTTTCTGTCCCTGCCTCAGTGTAGCCTGCCCTGAAGTCTTAGTCTTTGCTCTTTGTCCCTTCCACCTCTGGTCAGTACTCGCCTGCACCCAGAGCTCTCCTCACTGTGGCTGGCTGTCTCTGGCTGCTTGCCTGGGAGGGAGGTGAAGTGAGAGCCATGCCCACAGCTCTGGAGAGTGCAAGGGTGTCAGGAGGGAGGGTCCCCTGGGAAGGAGGGAGCCATTCAGCTGTAAGGGGAGTGGCAGAGAGCAGTAGGTGTCAGTGTCTGCTGGCTCTGCTGGCGTGTGCAGGGAGCCGCGAATCACCCCTGATGCTCATCTGGATTTCATGATGTCCTCGTCTTCTCACTTGGCCTGCCTCAGCTTCCACACTGTGAACTTCATTCCAGGGCGCTAATACCAGAACAGGTTTGATAGAAGAACAGGATAGGCAGAGAGAGAGAGGAACCCGTGTATCTGTAGATGAGGTCACTGGAAGGGATCTGGGCTTTGGTGTCTCAGTTTAATACAGTGCACGTTTCCTGCACGTGCATGCCCTTGCCTGTTGATCGTGGACTAGATTAATCAGATCTGAGCTTTAGGGCTGCCATATAACTTTTTGACATGCGCAGCTGTGGGACAGGAGAGTCTTCTGAGGTGACTTGGACCTCTTGCTTGAGGGACGGGAAGGCTTAATTAGGCAAGGGACAGGGACAGACTTAAGTCCTCAGCTTGCTACTCAAAGGAAGGAGGCCTCTGAGTGGGGGGCTTTGTTCCTTTGCTCGCTGTAACAGCTATGGGGAGAAGTGGACAGAGGTGGGTGGTCAGGGAAGAGAACAGGTCAGGCTGAATGGAGTGAGCCGTCCCTCAGCAGGGCCAGAGGAGGAGCCTGGGTTGAGGGGACACACGTACCCTCTCTCTCCCACCAGTATTCTGGGGCCTCCCTGCTGCTGGTGGCTCATGATGGCCCCTTTGTTTCCCTGGGCTTGTGGAGGCAAGCACTTGAGCTCTGCCCTTTTGTGCTGGAGGTGTGTGTGGGTTTGTGGAGATGTGGCTTTTGTCTCTCTGAAGACAGACGGGTGCAGATGTGTGTATGTGGCACATGCTCACCCCCTTGGAATGGCACAGGCCCCAGTGTCTCATAGTCTTCCTCCTTGCACATTGAGTTGCTTCTTAAGTCATTTCATATTTCTGGTTCTAATGCTAGATGATCTTGGACTACTTTCATTTGGCTTTTCTGGGCTTTAGTTGCTTGGGGTTAGAAATTGTAAGAATGGGGTTAGCATCTTCTATTGTCTGAGATCCCATGTCTCATCTGATCCATAGTTCCAGGTGTCAGTCCTAGAAATCTGCAAAGCTTTCTGTCCTGAGAAGCTTACTGCTGGCCTACACAGGGATTTAATCAGTCCTTGAACTCGGTTAGCCATGCCTGCACGAGTACTTTAGGTTAATTAGTACTGGATGCCACTCAGTAGATGCATTGTTCTCCTTGGAGATCTCAGAACCTCCCCTAGGACTGCTTTCCTAACTCGTAGGGAGTTGAAGGGAGAGCTACCTGCCAGCCCTGAGGATTTACTTCCACCAGCTCCATTTGTTCTCTTCTGCCCCTCATCATTTTCTGCTCACCAGAGAGCCTGTTATATCCAGAGTATTGTTAAAGAACATTGAGAGAAGGGAGAAGGCTGGGAGGAGTAGGAGAGGAGATCAGCGGGCCTGTGCTGCAGCTTGCTCTCCTGCCTTGTGCCAGAGCCCAGTCAGAGCTCAGATATAGCTGCCCTGTCTTCTGTCCTAGCTGCCGCACGCTTCTTCATTGGACCTACACTGACCCAGAATTTTTGAGAATTCAAACCCTGATCACAGTTATTTTTGTGTCCAGAATTCCAGCGTGATAAGCATTGTTGGGGAGTTGTTTAAGTCCTGGGGCTATCAAAATGGGGAGAGCTGAACATTTTTTATAGAGACTTTTTTTTTAAAAAAAAAATTTTATTTATTTATTTTTTTAGTTTTCGGCAGACACAACATCCTTGTTTGTATGTGGTGCTGAGGATCGAACCCGGGCCGCACGCATGCCAGGCGAGCGCGCTACCGCTTGAGCCACATCCCCAGCCCCCGAGACATTAATTTATTAAAACCACAGGGATGCACACTGATCACTTTTCCTATGAAATTTGGCCTGGAGGAATTCTGGGTGGCTTCACTGATAGGGCCCGTTCTCTACATGGGGAGTCTTTTTTCTGTTCATTGAGGTGCTGTTTATCAGCTAGGCAGGTCTTAGCTGTTTTTGCTCTCTCTGCTGCCTCCTTCCAGAAAATTGAGGCACCTCCTCCCCTAAAAGCTGTCAGAATGCCATCATCCTAACATTCTTTGCTATTTTGATGGGCCACCATCCTGGACTTGGGGCACAGATGGGTCTCGCAGTCAGCCCATGCCCTTGGAGGTCTCCTGGCAGTGTATTCTGGGTGCACTCGCTGTGTCTTTGCCCACCAGGAAAGAGTGCCACCCTCTTCAGCCGCCACACCAAGGCCATCGTGTGGGGCATGCAGACCCGGGCCGTGCAAGGCATGCTGGACTTTGACTACGTGTGCTCCCGGGATGAGCCCTCGGTGGCCGCCATGGTCTACCCCTTCACGTGAGTCATGCCCAGGCAGACAGCATAGAGACGGTTAACCAGTAGGATGCCTCCTCTCTCCCTTTGAGACAAGCCTGGGGTGGTCAACTAGCTTCTGGCCTTTGTGGGGGAAGGGCTTGTACCTCCCAGAGACTGAGGCAGTTAGTATCTGGGGGATCTTTCCCCTTTAGATGGAGAATCTTTGAGACCATGCCTGTTCTCTTTCTAGGTGAAGTTCCCCCCTTAGTTTTCCCCTCACCAGTACTGACTGGTTGAGGGTGTCCTAACCCTTCTTTTGCTGTCTCACAGTGGGGACCACAAGCAGAAGTTTTACTGGGGACACAAGGAGATCCTGATCCCTGTCTTCAAGAACATGGCCGATGCCATGAAGAAGCACCCAGAGGTAGATGTGCTGATCAACTTTGCCTCTCTCCGCTCTGCTTACGACAGCACCATGGAGACCATGAATTATGCACAGGTAGATAGCGGGGCTCTGGGGGATGCAGGGAGGAGGCCTTGGAGTAGGGAAGCGGGATGACTCTGGAATGGTGTCCACAGTTATGGACGTAGACAAAGGGTTGGGAGTTGGGAGAAACCAGTTTTGGGTGTTTTCAGAAATCAGGTTAGGCCAGATAGGGGCTGCTTATGTAGACTTACAAAGGGCCAGTTCCAGCCTTAAATCTTCCACCAGATCTTCTCTGTGCTATCCAAAACTGGCTGAAAAAAATGGGATCGGAAATACTGGCTTAATGTAAAAGTATTACATATTCATCATAGAAAGAAATTTAAGTACTTTTAAATTATCACATCCTAGAAACGTGGCTGCTAACATTATTTACACCTTTTCTACAACTTTTTTGGATTTTGAACAAATGGAGTAATATTGCACCTAGCTAGTGTATAATCATTCTTCAGTTACTCTTTCCACATCAGTAGATAACATGTTGGTAGCATTGTTTTTGCCTTTCCAAGTCTTGTGATGAACATCTTGGGTTAACATTTAATATATCCTTAATTAGTCTCCTAACATAAATTTCTACATCAGAATGTACAGATTGGAAGCCTCTGATCCATCCTGACATCTGGGAAAGATATAGTGGTGTCAACTCCTATTGGTAGTACACCTTGTCCCCTTCCTCTTGTCAACATTAAACATTTGTCAAAATTAATAGGTATTCTATTTAATTAGCATTTTTTTCCACACACACTCTGTTTTTTTTTTTTTTTTTTTTGGCACTAGGGATCAAAACCAGTGTATGCTAGGGCTAAGCAAGTTCTCTACTACTGAGTTGTATTCCTAACGCCATAATTTGCCTATGCTTCACCACCACCAGGAACACAGGCCCTCAGATAACCTACACAGGCACTTTACCACTGAGCTACACCCCCAGCCCATCTTTCCTTCCTTCCTTTCTTTATTTTTGCAATGCTAGGGATTGAAACCAGTACCAGAGCTACATTCTCATCCCCCTCCTTTTAATTTTTAATTTTAAGGCAGGGTTTCAAGATGTTATAGAGGCTGGCCTCAAACTTGCCATTCTCCTGCTTTAGCCTGCTGAGTAGCTGGATTACAGTTATATGTCACTGCACCCAGCTGCATGTTTTTAGTTTTAGGTGGATACAGTGCTAGGCAAGCACTCTACCACTGAGCCACAACCCCAGCCCCCCCAGCTGCATGTTTTTGATTATTAACTAAGAGGAGTATTTTAAAAATTGGTCATTTCTTTTCTTTTTTTTCTTTTTTTTTTTTTGGAGGAAAACTCAATGATCATCATTATTTTGTTTTGTGGTTTGATAGCAAGAATAAACTTAATATTTAAACATAATCATCACTGAATTCATGATGTTTTATTCTGCAACCTTGAATTTTAAAATACAGACTTTGAATCTGTTTTTCTTCTTTTAGAATTAATGTAGGACCCAGAGCCAAACTGTTGAGAGAATCCTGTTTGGTCATTTGTTTTCTGTGACTTGCCCTCCTTCCCCTTTTTTTCTTTTGGATGGTTGTCTACTGTTTGTAAAAGCTCTTTATAGATTAGGGTATTGATTCTTTTTTATCTGATCCCAGATTGGCTTATTCTAATTTATGATTAGAAAACAAATTATTTTGATAATCAGATGACATGAAAAGAAAATGAACTGCTTTTTTAAGATTAGAACAGACTTGGGCAAACTATTGCCTGAGGCAAAACTTAGCTCATCACCTGTTCTTGTAAATAAAGTTTTGTCAAAACACAGCCAAACTAAAATGCACCAATAAAAAAAGTGGGAAAGAAAAAAACAGCCAGCACCAGGCATGATGGCACATGCCTATAATCCTGATTCAGTAGGCTGAGGCAGAAGGATCGAAAGTTGGAGGCCAGTCTCTGCAAATTAACAACAAACTGTCTCCAAAAAAAAAAAGCTGCTGGGATTATAGGCATGTGCCACCACATCCGGCTAAACTATGATATTCTTTTGGTACTGGTGAGTGAATCCAGGGATTCGTAACCATTGAGCCATATCCCCAGCCCTTTTTTGAATTTTATTTAGAGACAGGGTCTCACTGATTTCTTAGGGCCTCACTAAGTTGCCGGCTTTGAACTCAAGATCCTCTGCCTCTGCCTCCTGAGCCGCTGGGATTACAGATGTGTGCTACCATGCCCAGCTAAACTAAGATCTTGACCCTTTACAAGAAGTCTTCTGGCCTCTGGTCCAGAGCCAGAGATTATTCTCGGATCCAACCCCTTCTGGGTTGCTTCTTCAGCCCACTCTCTGGGCTGTGTGTGGAAGCAGCTTCTTTCACTCATAGGCCTTGCCCTTGCAGTGACATGGTGAAGACTGAGCAGGTACCAGGCAAAAGCCAGAGACAGCTGTTTTCTGGGTAGGCACAAGAAATGGTAGGGATCTGAGAGTTGAGATGAGAGAATGTAGTAGGGTCTTGGAAACATTTGCTTCTGCTCATTTACTAAATATTTGTGACACTGTCTACCCAATGCCTCCTTTGGGGAGTGGGTTAGAGCAATCAGGGTAGGCAAAGACACCTGTGGGAAGGAGATGCATTGATTTGTCATGCGATGAGCCCTTGAACTATGCTGCCTTGCTGCCTGTCTGGGGTGAAGAGTTCATAGGAAGGCCCTGCTCTTATCCTTTAGATCCGGACCATCGCCATCATAGCAGAAGGCATCCCTGAGGCCCTCACGAGGAAGCTGATCAAGAAGGCAGACCAGAAGGGAGTGACCATTATCGGACCTGCCACTGTGAGTGTACCCTCTGGAAAGCCTTTAAACTGTCCCTCTCCTAGACTGGGAAGATTGGGGAGTACTTGTGGAGTTAATTCATATTCAGTTAGTTTTTAAAGTAAAACTCCACAGGCCATCAACTTTATAGTTCTAAGGGGCGGATGGAAAACTTTGGGGAGGCGGGGGACGGTTAGTGTTTATTTATAACCATAGCATAGTCTTTGATTATTCCTTTAACTGTAAACAGAAGAAAAGGCCACTTGGAAGCCTTACTTTTGACCTAAAGGTCTTCACATAAGAAAAAATTGTGCTTTGTGAATATTTGGTTTTCCTTAGTTGTTGCTTTAAAATTTGAAGCTAGGAGTTGAACTAAACAAGGGATCTTTATCTCAGAGGCAGGACATGATGGTGTATGGCGAGGCCCAGCTCTGCTGGGTGCATGGCCCTCTGGAGTAAGGGCAGTGACTCTTTTTAACCAGAAAAGCTTTTTTTCTGTATAGTGTCTCAAGAAAAAAAAAGAGATTCTTCCTAAGTAGGAAACTCCATAAGCAGATGTTAATTCTTTCGGCCATTTTCTCCCCAGTCTGGCCAGGGGGGCTAAGCAGGTAATATGGGGGATTACGGATCCCCCTGCACCCTGTGGTCAAAAAGGAACCTTCCTCCCTGATCCCCTTTCTGTCCCTGCAGGTTGGGGGCATTAAGCCAGGGTGCTTTAAGATTGGGAATACAGGCGGGATGCTGGACAACATCTTGGCCTCCAAACTGTACCGCCCTGGCAGCGTGGCCTATGTCTCACGCTCTGGAGGCATGTCCAACGAGCTCAACAACATCATCTCCCGGACCACAGATGGCGTCTACGAGGGTGTGGCCATTGGTGGGGACAGGTAATGAGCTGGAGGCCAGGGAGGGGCCTCCCACAGTGAGACTTGGCCATTGAGGGATGTTGCTTAAGTCCAAAAAAGAGATTTTTCTACTCATGCCTCAGTGCTGACTGAATTACAAAATTAGAAAATATAGGGAAATGGGTTTTTAAAGGTGTTTCAGGGCTTTTGATGTAATTCCTTTTTTTCCTTCTTTTGGTTCTAAAATGCAGCCAGAGGGAGGCAGCAGAGTGCAGGGATTAGGAGAACCAGTTCTGAAATCAAAGACCTGAGGAGTTCAAATCCCAGTTTCCTGTTTCTCAGCAGGTGTCCTAGGCAGGTCACTTGATCTCCCTAGACTGCCACCATCCTTACCTATCAAAATGGGTCAAATAAATGCTCCCATCTCGTGGGGTTGCTCAGAGGGCTAAGTGAGGTACTTAAAGTAGCTAACACATGGCCTGATACTTAGTACGTGCTCAGAAAATGTTAATTGAATTAAATGGGAGTATCCTCATTGTTGTTGTTAGTGGGAATGGTGATCAATAGATCATCAGTAGAGTAATGCGGAGTAATGCCTGACACTAGTCCATAATACTAACCATTGGTGTTTATTTTTGTTGCTATTCCTATCACTGCTGCTGTCTGGCTGAAAAAACCAAAAGCTGTTGGGAGAGTGCTTCACCTTGTCCATCTCCCTGGCTCTTCGTGTCAGACAGGATACCCATAGGAAGGACTTTTGCTGCAGATTTTAGGGGGGTGGTCAGAAGGGAATGCTAGTCCTTGGGTACTCCCTGACCAAAAGTTTCACATCATAGAAGTCTAGAAAATGCTGCTTGTTGTACTGTCCCCTTGGACATATAATGCTCTTGAAGGTGTGGAAAGCACACAGAGCTACAGAGAAGTCTAATACTTAGCTTTACTTCTCTTGCAAACTCTTCTGACATTAGAAAATAGAAAAAGTATATAGAACTGCAGGGGCTGTAGCTCTGTGGTGAAACACTGGCCTCGCATGTGTGAGGCTGTGGGTTCAATCCTCAGTACTGTAAAAAAAGGAGGGGGGCTAGAAACTTCAGCAACAATCTGCCATCCTAGAACATGGCTTCACATGAATTAAATAGATTAATTATCTATTGCTATGTTAAAAAAAAATTGCTCCCAAGCAAAATGGCTTCAAGCAATGATAAATACTTATTCTTGAGGTTTCTGTGGTTCAGCATTCAGAAGAAGCTCAGTAGGCCAGTTCATGAAGTTGCAGTTGTCAGCAGGGCTGCAGGCTGCTGGATGAATGCTTGCCTGTGGTTAGAGATGGCTCTTTCACACAACTGGCTGATTGGCTATTCTTTGGGCTTCGTGAGTGTCCTGAGGACCTGGCAGCTATCTAAGGACTGGCACTCACCTCTCAGTGAGTGATTTCTCTTGAGCAAATTAAGAGAGAGTGCCAGACACACTTTTTTTTTTTTTTTTTTTTTTTTGTAGATGGACACAATACCTTTCTTTTTCTTTTTTTTTTTTTTTAATGTGCCGAGGATTGAACCCAGTGCCTCACATGTGTGAGACAGGTGCTTGGCCACTGAGCCACAACTCCAGCCCCCAAGATGCTCTTTTTAATTTTTTTTTTTTTAAAGAGAGAGTGATAGAGGGAGAGAGAGAGAGAATTTTTTAAAAAATATTTATTGTTTACTTATCGGCGGACACAACATCGTTGTTTGTATGTGGTGCTGAGGATCGAACCCGGGCCGCACGCATGCCAGATGAGCACGCTACCACTTGAGCCACATCCCCAGCCCTTAAATTTTTTTTTTTTTTAAAGAGAGAGAGAGAGAGAATTTTAATTTTATTTTTTAGTTTTCAGCGGACACAACATATTTGTTTGTACGTGGTGCTGAGGATCGAACCTGGGCCGCATGCATGCCAGGCGAGCACGCTACCGCTTGAGCCACATCCTCAGCCCCATTAAATTTTTTTTTAAATAATTTTTTTGGTTGTAGATGGACACAGTATCTTTATTTATTTATTTTTATGTGGCGCTGAAGATAGAACTCAGTGCCTGATGCATGAGAGGCATGTGCTACATACAACCTCAGCCCCCGCCCCCCAAGACACTCTTATAACCTAGTCTTGGAATTCTGTGTCATGGAATACCCTGCCATCTTTTTTCATGAGGATGTAAATCTGACCCATGTTCCAAACAAAGGTATCTGGTTCTACTTTTTCCTACAAATTTGTGGATGTAGTTGAAAACCACCACACATATGCTTCTCATCTCATACTGCTGAATGAACCTTTTTTATAGGCTTATTCTGTGCCCCGTCTCTTCCTCTGCAAACTAAATAACTCCACTACTTTCTCTAGTTCTCTTGTCTGTGATCTTTGCTACCTTGCCACTTTTACCCACCTCCATTATTCCTGGGGCTTCTCTAAACTTCATTGGACATCCACACCCTTGAAAAAAATCAGTGTCTCCAGTATATACAGGAGTGCTTCACATATCTGCTTAGACCTTTCCAGACCACCTTCTGATCCTCTCTGTCCTCCCTGCTGTCAACAGGTACCCCGGCTCAACATTCATGGATCACGTGTTACGTTACCAGGACACTCCAGGAGTCAAAATGATTGTGGTTCTTGGAGAGGTGAGTTAGGATTTTAAATTACTTCCCACTCCACCCCACCCCCCTTTTAAAAAACATTCTGTGCTGGGGATCAAACCCAGAGCCTTGCATATACTACGCAAATGCTCACTGACTGAGGTATAACCCCCAGTTGCTCCCTCCAATTTTTTTATGATTGTAGAAATAATGCATAATCTCAAGTTTTTTAAGAGTCAAGCATTTTTTAGTTAAAAATCCAAGCATTTTGGTTGTGTGTACCAAAGGTCACAGTTTCTTGTCAGTCATACTCCGGAGACACAGCCAGAGGTTGTCACTATTGGCTCCTCCGTGATGTTTCTGAAAAAACATGCTCTTTGGAATTCCTCCCTTCTTTCAGGCTGACTCTCCCCAGTCTAAACTTTCTGTCATTTGGCCAAGGCTTACATACTCCCATTTTTGTAGCTAAGTTGTATATCTTAGGACACAAGTGACTTTTGTCCCCTGCATGATTTGGAGCAATTTTTCCTATTGTAGTGCTGGTCCTGGAATGATTCAGGACGAGCTCCACTAACTTGTGGACTTTTCTAATTTTCTATTCCTTGGCAGATAGGAGGCACTGAGGAATATAAGATCTGCCGGGGCATCAAGGAGGGCCGCCTCACCAAGCCGGTGGTCTGTTGGTGCATTGGGACATGTGCCACCATGTTCTCCTCTGAGGTATGGTGGTTCCCTGTTCCAGGTCACAAATGGGTGTAGAGTGGGGGCAAGAGGGAGGGTTTGAGGGGAGCTGTGTGGTCATTGCATTAAGCAGCTAGCTCCATCAGTAGATGTGCCTTACTTGCTTGGGTGCTACAAAGCCCAGACAAGCCCTGCTCTCCGGGAGCTTATGTCCACTTGGAAGAGACATTCTTGTCAGCAGATTAAGGTCCACACAGAACTCTCGAGTCTCTACTTGCTGTCTGCAGGAGTTGAGGCTTAGATGAGAAGGTGATGCGTGAATGGCATTTAGGGCCAGTGCAAGAGGCTGAGGAGGAAGAGGACACAGATTCAGCTGGGGAGGGGCCTGGTAGGGACACCATGTTGGAGAGGCTGGATAGGAAAAGGGGCTTGTGCTTGCTGTGCTAAAATGACATAATGCATGTGAAAGTGCCTGGCAGCATATATATAATAGGTGTTAAATACAAACATTGTCTGAGCTTTTGCTCTCTGCTGAGCTGAACTGTTTGTTTTCTGCTGGAGCCACACTTGAGCAGCCCCTATGATGCAGCTTAGACAAGTTCTGTATCTTGAAATGGTTCATCACATAAGAACTTGTCAGCAATTAGTTCATCAGTGTTGTGGAATAGCCTGTGGGCATAAAGCCTTACCTTAGTGCTGTATATATAGAGAGAGGAAAGTTGGCCTTCAAGGCTTCCTACAGCAATGACAAGTTGTAAACTTGAAGTGTTTCCTACTAGCTTCCTTGGTCACACTATTCTTTCTCCCTAGAAAGCTGACCTTTTCCCATCAGATTCCTGCCTACCTCCAACTGACAGTTTGTATGCAATTTTAGAATGCACATCTCCTTCAAAGGATTAATTTCATTTCTGCACATTTGCCCTGTGGGCATGCATGCAAAATATTTCCAAGTCTAAGGATGCCCACTGCCATGTGGTAATGGCAAAAGATGGAAAGAACCTAAATGCTCATCGGGCTGTGTTATCATGTTACAGCCCCATAAAGGAAAACTGGGCAGGCATGAAAGGAATGAGGTGAATCAAATTACAAGAAGGGGTAGGATGGGACCAATACAGTGGTGCCCACCTTATAATTCCAAGAAGGCTGAGGCATCAAAAGTTCCAAATCAGTCTAGGCAACTTAATGAGACCTTATCTCAAAAAATTAAAAGGATTGGGCATATAGCTCAGTGGTAGAGGACCTCTGGGATCAATCCTCAGTGCCATCAAAAAAAGAAAAAAAAAAAAAACAAAGGAAAAGAAAGTGCTCGACTGGTAGCAAATGATGTTTTGTACAGGTTAAATGTTAAGATTGCCCACTGTACCCCACCCTGAGTCAGGGTTTTGTACCAGATGTTTAGGATAGTTTATTTTCCTCATCATTTGATTAAAGACAGTTACCATGTGACTTTTTTTTTTTTTTTTTAAAGAGAGAGAGAGAGAGAGAATTTTTTTTAATATTTATTTTTTAGTTCTCGGCGGACACAACATCTTTGTTTGTATGTGGTGCTGAGGATCGAACCCGGGCCGCACGCATGCCAGATGAGCGCGCTACCGCTTGAGCCACATCCCCAGCCCTACCATGTGACTTTTGATGGGCCTTTCTTCTCTCTCGCTTTCTTCTGTGTTCCCCTGGATTTGATCTTACCTCAGTGCTCACTCTAACACAAGGGGGCAGTTGCCGATTGGATCCAGGTGGTTGTTACTATGTGGAGATACAGGGCTACTGATGGAAAATGTGACTTTTTTTTTTTTTTTTTAATATTTATTTATTTTAGTTCTCGGCGGGCGAACACAACATCTTTGTATGTGGTGCTGAGGTTCGAACCTGGGCCGCACGCATGGCAGGCGAGCGCGCTACCGCTTGAGCCACATCCCCAGCCCGAAAATGTGACTTTTTAAAGAGGCTGGAAATTTATATTTTTGCATGATATCTTCCGAGGTTTTTAAGAAAAATGTTGGTACATGTTTTATAAAAGTAGAATGAGACAATGAGAGTGTGTTTATGAGCTCAGCTAGGCCAAGATTGCCAATTTTTAATCTTACTTCTCACATATTGCTCAAAACTAAGCCATGTTTCCCATACCCGTGACCACTGACTGCCCCAGAGGAAGCTGGATGTGGCTTAGAATGAAGAAGGTTATTCTGGAATTGGCCTGGGCTTTGTACCCTGGCTTCAGTGTATGTTAGCCATGTGATCTCAAGTAAGCTCCTGAGCTGTGCCTCATTTCCTCCTCTATAACATGGGAGTCATCCATCCTGCATGCTTAGTGAGCATTCTTAAAGCTCAAATGGAGTGATTTGTAGAAACCATTTAGCACAGGCCAGCTGTGATCAGCGCTGATGTTTCCTGGTACCCTTTTTTTCTCCCTTGGGGGATTAAGAAGCCAAGTGAAGCTGTTGTCCTTTGCCTTCAGGTCCAGTTTGGCCATGCCGGAGCTTGTGCCAACCAGGCTTCTGAAACAGCAGTCGCCAAGAACCAGGCTTTGAAGGAGGCAGGCGTGTTTGTGCCCCGAAGCTTTGATGAACTTGGAGAAATCATCCAGTAAGTGGATCTTCAGGAAGATTCTGGCCTCTCCCACCCTTTCCAAGCCCCTCCTGAGGACAACAGGCTCTTCTATAATGTTGGGGCATCTGATTATTTCTGGTCCCTCTCAGGCATTTAGCACAACTGTGTGGACAGTGCAAGATCATTGTTCTTGGCTTTTGTTGTTTTGATTTAGAGCAGCAGGTCCAGTTTCTGAGCCCACAGCCTTGACCAGAAGTTGGTAGCTATAAATGAGAGATAAGCATGGAAATGTATCTCCTCTGATTACTAAATTGTTGGGCTCAAGAATAGAGGCAGGAGGATTATAAGTTCAAGGCCATCTTTGGCAACTTACTGTTTCAAAGTAAAAAATATAAATTTTAAAAAGTGGGGGCTGGGGATGTGGCTCAAGCGGTAGCGCGCTCACCTGGCATGTGTGCGGCCGGGGTTCGATCCTCAGCACCACATACCAACAAAGATGTTGTGTCCGCCGAGAACTAAAAAAAAAATAAATTAATTAATATTAAAAATTCTCTCTCTCTCTCTTAAAAAAAAAAAAAAGTGGGGATATGTAGTTCAATGGTTTAGTGCTCCTGAGTTAAGTCCCTGGTACCACCAAAAAAGTTGTTGGAAATCCCATTGTCTCTTCTTCTACCTCCTAAATTTGACTCTGCTCCCCCCTGCCCTTTGTTGGACCCAGATCCAGCTTTCTATTAAGCCCCATCCTGAGGAGATATGGGGCGGAGGAGTGAGGACAGTCCTGGCCAGCACTTTTCTTCACTTATTCTCATAATCCAACCTGTGACATGAACCACTGACAACTGAGGTGGCCTGTGGTGTTAGAGGAGCCCAGATTTATTAATCTATAAAATCTGCAGGAATGAATGTTGCTCCCTGCTTCTTTCTCCCTTGTAGGTCTGTATATGAAGATCTTGTGGCCAAAGGAGTCATCGTTCCTGCCCAAGAGGTGCCACCCCCGACAGTGCCCATGGACTACTCCTGGGCCAGGGTAGGTGCCTGGGATCCCTAGCAGTGAGGGTAGGGGAAACTTGGGGGACCAGTGGGGTAGGTTTTAAATTGATTTGGCCTTTCAAGGCCCTCTCAACTAGTTAAAAAGCAATGATGTTACCTCTCACTTAGAAGAAACCTCGGTGATTAAATCTTGGACTCTGCCCACTGCCTGTTGCTGGAGCTTGTGAGATGAGTAAAACAAATACAGGTCCCACAGGACCTGGATAACCTGTATTTCCCACATTTGTCACTTGATGAGGAAACAGAGGGTGCTGGGGCAATAATGTCCTTTAGAAATGTTTTGCATTTGTTAAGGGATTTTAGGGATGGAGTTGATAGATCACTCTGCCTAATTGTCTATGGGGCATAGATGAAGAGCCAATATTCTTTTTTTGGGGCGGGGGTACCAGGGATTAAACCCAGGGATACTCAACCACTGAACCATATCCTCAGCCCTTTTTTTATTTTGAGATAGAGTCTTGCTAAGTCAGGTAAGGCCTTAGCCTCCCAAGCTTATGGGATTACAGGTGTGTGCCACTGTGCCTGGCCAATATTCTTGATATACAAGGACTCTTAGGAGTAAATGTTAAAAGACCCAATGACCACCAGGTATAGTGGCACACGCCTATAATCCCAGTGTCCCTGGAAGCTGAGATAGGAAGGTTGCAAGTTCAAAGCCAGCCTTAGCAACTTAGCAAGACCCTATCTCTAAATAAAATAATAAAAAAGACCTGGGGATGTGGCTAGTGGTTAATTCCCCCTGGGTTCAATCTCAAGTACCAAAAGAAAAAAAAAAAGATCCTGTGACCACTGGAGCATACCTGTATTCCCAACTACTTGGGAGGCTAAGGCAGAAGGATCACAAGTTCATGGCCAGCCTGGCAAACTTAATGAGACCCTGTCCCAAAATAAAATAGAAAGGGCTTGGAATGTAGCTCATGATAGAGTGCTTGCTTACTATGTGCACAGGCTGGGGTTGTGGCTCAGTGGTAGAGTGCTTGCCTAACCCATGTGAGGCACTGGGTTTGATTCTCAGCACTATATATATAAAATAAATAAATAAAATAATGGTCCATTGACAACTAAAAATATATATATATTGGGGGTGCTGGGCTTGTGGCTCAGTGGTAGAGTGCTCGCCAAGCACATGCGAGGTTCTGGGTTCGATCCTCAACACCACATAAAAATAGATAAAATGTATGAATATATATGTGTGTATATATATTTTAATATTTATTTTTTAGAAGTAGTTGGACACAATACCTTTATTTTATTTGTTTGTTTTTATGTAGTGCTGAGGATCGAACCCAGGGCCTCGCACGTGCTAGATGAGCACTCTACCGCTGAACCACAATCCCAGCCCCATATATGTATATATTTTTAAAAAGGTAGAGGGGGGTAAACATAGGTAGGAAATGTCTTTTCAACATGAAAAAAAAAAAAATGTACCACTTCACTTTATGAAAGGAACCAAAATAAAACTGATACCAATTTTCCATAAAAGGTCTGCAAAGATTAAATTATTTGATAAATTATGTTTATACAGGTGTGAGAAAACTCTTGCATTCATCCATTATTGATGTGAGTGGAAATTGATAAAGCCTTTCTTTAGGCAGTTGAATAGTTTCAGGTTTATTAAATTGTTCGCTAGGTGTGGTGACACACTCTGGTAATCCTAGTGACTCAGGAGGCAGAGGAAGAGGATGGGGAGGTCGAGGCCAGCCTGGGCAACATACCCAGACCCTATCTTAAAATAAAAAGGACTGGGAATGTATCTGAGTGGTAGAGTACCCTGGGTTCAATCTCCAGCACCAATAAATAAATTTAAATAAATAAATCAAATGTCATAGGGGATAATTAAAGAAATGTGAAGAAATGAAGTTGGATACAATTGGTTGACAATTCTGTTGTGATGCCCCAACTCTGGAAATGGAGAATTCAGGAGTTCAGTCCCTTTCATCTTAGTAAAGAACAGGTTGAGAGGGCATTCCACCATTTCTACAGCTCTGTGTGTCAATACATTCTTGGTGGGGTGTTTGCAGCTATATCTGAAGTGTTTTAAAGATCTCCTTTGAGGTTCCTGCTTCAGTTTCTTAGCCAAGTGAGCTTGGCTGGTTACTGAGCCTCAGCCTGGTTTCCTCTGCTGTAATAGAAGGAATGATTCTGCTTTGTGAAGTTAAAATGAACCAGTGGATGTAAACCGCTTAGTGCATCGCCTGGCCCAGCAAATGCTCAGTAAAGGTTGGAACTTGTGCCAGTGTCAAGTGGGTACCAGGTGTGGTGCCCTGTTTTCTATACTGCCTGTGGTCTAATCAGAGGGCTTTTGCACTTAGTCCTTGGGAACTTTGGGAATTGTTGCTTGGCCACCAGAGTGGCCAAATCATTCCTGGGACACTTCAGTTCTGAGAGCACAGATGGTGGAGCTACTGAAATCTATGGTGGTCACCATAGCCCTATCTTCCTCTTCCTTATTTCTGCTCAGGAGCTGGGTTTGATCCGCAAACCTGCCTCATTTATGACCAGCATCTGTGACGAGCGAGGACAGGAGCTCATTTATGCAGGCATGCCCATCACTGAGGTCTTCAAGGAAGAGATGGGCATTGGTGGGGTTCTTGGCCTCCTCTGGTTCCAGAGAAGGTGAGTTAGTGACCTTCCCCTATCAAAAGAGTGGGGCTGGGACAGCTTGAGTAGTGTGTCTAGGGTTAATCATCTTCTTTTTTTTCTTTGATATAAAGAAATTGAACTCGGGCACTCAACCACTGAGCCACATCCCCAGCCCTATTTTGTATTTTATTTAGAGACATGCTAAAAATGGCTGAAGAAATAGATTTTAAACCCTCATTGCTAACTCTGTCTTAAAAGTAGCATTTGAAAACAGAGAAGTCCAGAGGTTATGCCTTGGAGTTGGCATGAGACTTGATTGCAAGGGAATTACCCTTCTCGAATTTGAGCCATTTGTCTGGGGAGATGGGAGAATGGGAGTGTGGCCTTGTGGCTACTGGCCTTTATTCCATCTCTCCTCTCCATGCATCTGTATATATCCTCTAGGTTGCCCAAGTACTCTTGCCAGTTCATTGAAATGTGTCTGATGGTGACAGCTGATCATGGGCCAGCTGTCTCTGGGGCCCACAACACCATCATCTGTGCCCGGGCTGGGAAGGACCTTGTCTCCAGCCTAACTTCGGGGCTGCTCACCATTGTAAGTACTGTCATTCTGGGAGGTGAATAGGAAGGACATTGGGCTTTGACATCTGGCTGCTAGACTGCAACAGGGTCCTAGAAGGAGCCATTGAGTGTAAGACCCTAGACTGGGGCTGTTCAGGCATCCTGGATTGGTTTGTGAAGTTGAAGATAACTTAAAGCTCAGGGCAGGATGTGCTTGTTTCTACTATAGGGGGATCGGTTTGGGGGTGCCTTGGATGCAGCAGCCAAGATGTTCAGTAAGGCCTTTGACAGTGGCATTATCCCCATGGAGTTTGTGAACAAGATGAAGAAGGAAGGAAAACTGATTATGGGTATTGGCCATCGAGTGAAATCTGTAAGTTATCTATCTACTTAATAGGGGGTGGAACTATAGGGTGGGAGGTAACAGGAGGTGATTGGTTTAGTGAAAACACCCATGCTCCTAACTTGCAAAAGCTAAAAGCTATGGATATGTTGGCAGATGCCAAGTGTAAGGCAGCTAATCTTAGTGGTGAAGCACCCCTGGGTTCAATCCTCAGTACCAAAAAAAAAAAAAAAGAGAGAGGTGGGGGCTGTGGTTAAAGAAACCTGTTGGTGGCCTTATGCTTGATAATGCCTCTTGCCTCAGTGGCAAACAACTCCACACATCTCAGTGGCCTACAAGGACAAAGGTTTATTTTTTGTTCACATTACATGTGCTCCAGGTTAGGAGCCGCTCTGTTCTCTGTCATCTGTGCTGCAGAGCACCCCTTCTTGGGTCTCATTTCAGAAGGAAAGTGGTAATGGCAGATCAGTGGGAAGGCTCTAACACTTCCACTTGGAAATTGCTCTGCTTTCCGTCATGTTTTGGATGGGTGCACCTAATATCACTGGGGTAGGAAACTCATAAATATCAACACAAGCCAGACATGGTGCCTATAATCCCAGCAGCTCAGGAGACTCACAAGTTCAGTTCAGACCAGCCTCAGCAACTTTGCAAGATCCGGTCTCAAAAAAATAAAAAGAGCTAGGGAAGTAGCTCGGTGATAGAGTGCCTCTGGGATGAATCCTCAGTACAAATAATTATTATTACTTCGGGAAGCACAATTGGCAGAGACAAGTGGAGAAAGACAATAAATATTTAAAAGTTAATATTGTCTCAATCAGGGTTGAATGTCCCTGTAACATGTCACATGTACAAAAAAAGAGAAAGAAGACATAATTGGCAGCTGCTTAGGGCCTTATAAATAGGGGCAGCTTCTTATTAAGTCCTTGGCCCTGTAACTCCAGAAACCTCATTTAGTTGGACAGTTCATTTATCTAGGTGAGAAGTGTGAATCACATTAAACAAGAGGGTCAGGTGTGTGACCCAGGACACCCCGGTCTAGGCATCTGATTGCTTTTTAGTCCTCAGTTTAGACATCCAGAGGTTGCTTGATGACTATATTAGAACCTGCCAGGGGTGGTCGTTAGCTCTAAGGACCATTCCATCCAGGCCCTGCAGATCTTTGCTCAGGTTCTGAACAGGTCACCCCTTTCTAATCTACAGCTCAGGCCCTCTGTCTAAGATCATGCTATACCTGCTTTGCAGCACTCAGGCCTTGGACTCCATCCTTTCTGAAGTCTGTGGGTTTGCTGAAGGAGGATGCCACTGGTATTGGGATTTGCTGTGTGTCTAAATCATTTCACTTCCCCACTGACAGATGTGGGTTTTTTTGTTTTGTTTTGATTTTGGTACCAGGGACTGAACCCAGTGGCATTTGACCACTGAGCCACATCCATAGCCCCTTTTTATTTTTTGAGTTGTTGAGGCTGGTTTTGAACTTGCAGTCCTCCTGCCTTAGCCTCCTGAACTGCTGGGATTACAGGTATGCGCCACCATGCCTGGCTAGGTGTGGGTCTTTGAAGAGATGGTTAACTCCATTCATCAAAGGTCTAGAGTTTTTCCTCAGATTGTGGGGATACTTTGCCACCTGACTCTTAGCATGTACTTCCTGAGTGTAAAACCTTGTTAGCTTGACTAGGCCCTAGTGGCTAGAACCTTGGTCTTCAGTTGGAGCACCTGCTTAACACTGCATGGCTAACTTTTTGAATGTCTCCAAGGCATATAATGTAGAAGAACTTACAGATGTTTATTTTGATACATGAGTGGACTTCAAAAACCTTCAGCACCACGGCAGTGTCATAATCCCTGCTATGTGGAATAGTGCACATGGATGAGGTTCTAGAATCATTTCCAGAATAAGATGTGTGGCTCTGACCATTTGTAACCCAATTATGAACATTTCCCTTGACAGCAGTATTGGAGTGGATTCCTCTATAACTTTGGGTCCATTTTTAGATAAATAACCCTGACATGAGAGTGCAGATCCTCAAAGATTACGTCAAACAACACTTCCCTGCCACCCCGCTGCTCGATTATGCACTGGAAGTGGAGAAGATTACCACCTCAAAGGTAATAAAGGGAAAATTCGCTACTTGTGTTTCTGGGTGAGTTTCTTAGGGGAAATGGAAAGCAGTTTGGTTGTATGAAATCTGGTTCCCTGGAAATTTTTATTTTTGTTGCATAACTAAATTGAACCAACAGAAGTGTGTACTAGGCGTAGATTCCTTTACTGTACACTAGGAATTGAACTGACACAGTCTACAGCACATGGAGAGTTTGTAAGTGATTTTAAAACTCATAGTAATAGTAGTAAAAGTGCAAAATTAAAAAGAAAAAAATGAGAAATGATGTTAAATGCTTTGAATTTTTTGCCTTCCCAGAAACCAAATCTTATCCTGAATGTAGATGGTTTCATCGGAGTTGCGTTTGTAGACATGCTTAGGAACTGTGGGTCCTTTACTCGGTGAGCACTGCAGCCATTTTCTTCTCCAGCTTTGATTTTTGTTCCTTCTTCCCAACCATTGCCGACAGCTCGGTTCTTGTCCCCAATGCCAGTCCAATAACAAGGACATGGTTTTGAGAAAAAGGAAAAAGGCAGTTTATTTCTTTGCTAGCAAAGGAGAAACACAGGGGACTCCTGACCCAAAAGCTGTGATTCTGCCCATCAGCAGGAACACGGGTTTTTTAAAAGAGGTGATTCAGAGAAAATGAGATTGGGGAGGAGAGATCAGGAAGAATGTGATCAGAGAAGAGAAGATGAGGGAGGAGAAGATTAGGGAAAAGAAGAGCAGAGAAGATAAGATCAGGAAGAAGAAAGGGAGGAGGAGATCAGGGAGAAGCAGGTTGGGAAAAAAGAAAAAAAAATGTAAGTTTCAAAGCCACAAGGGATACAGTCAGAGCATCAGGTGAACCCCTGATACACAATTATGAGTAATGTATGCTCACGATAGAGAATTTAGAAAGTATAAATATAAAGAGGTATAAAAAGAAAACAAATGTTGTCTCTAACCCTACCACCCAGAGCACTTCTTCATTTTCAAACCAAAGAGCTGCTTATCCCCAGGCAGTAGTAGTTACTGGGTGCCTGGAGGAGGACAGTCATGTGAGCCATTTTAAAACTACAAGTTGATTGTGTGTTGCAGGGAGGAAGCTGATGAATATATTGACATTGGAGCCCTCAATGGCATCTTTGTGCTGGGAAGAAGTATGGGCTTCATTGGTGAGTTTACTGTTGTTTTAGGCAATTTTTTCCCTTTAAGCCCCCATAGTTAAGCTGCACCACTTACCTGTGTAGTAAATATCTATAACAGAGATGTCACACTTTTCTTAATTGTCATTCTTAATCCTTTCTTTCTTTAATATTCCCCTTATTTTTACCCTTGTTCCTTTATTCTTGGGAAGGACTCTGATTGCTAGCCTAGGAAAATGGCATTAAATAACAGTTCCCCTTTTGCCAAGTGGCTGGTTTTACCTGTGGAATCCAAATTTACTTCCCCATTTCTTTATGCCTGCCTTTTTTTGTGTGTCAGGAAGACTTTTTACCCCCCCTTATCCTCTGCCCCTCACTAGGCTTCCAGACTCTATGAACATAAAGATGTATTTTTTCCATTTCAGGACACTATCTTGATCAGAAGAGACTGAAACAGGGGCTGTATCGCCATCCGTGGGACGATATTTCATACGTTCTTCCAGAACACATGAGCATGTAACCAAGCCAGGAGTCCTAGCACTGTAAAGTGAAGACAAGAACTCCTTGGGAAATAGCATGCAGACAGCTGGCAGTGGAGCCTGCTATAGGATGGGTCTGAATTGTAAGCCGCCACTGGTATGCAGGCACCAAAGACCAACAGCCATGGTTAATGCCTTTTCAGTCCACACAAAGAAGCTTAATATTTTTTTTATAAGCATAGAAATAAAAAAAAACCAAGCCAATACTTGTGTCATTTTGCTCTGCTACCTGCTGTATTTATTATATGGAAGCATCAGAATAGTATTCTTCCTCCTTGTAGGATGTCATGATGTCACTTTCTTTTTTCTATCAGTTAAACATTTTCCCCTGCTTGGAGGAAGGGGATGAGACTTCAAGATATTATACATTTAAAGTATCTCCTGATGTCTTGTTTTTCTTCTTCCCTTTCCTCCTCCTCATAACATGAAGAACATTATATTAATTTGATTTTTAAGAATCTTTTTCTATGGATTAAGGATTTATTTAGCACCCCACAGAAATGTTCTGTATTGCAGATCAAGGTCTGCTTACATGGGGAGAGGGGTGTGTGTGGGACCATTGCATCCTTTGCCATTGTCAAAAATGTGTGGAGTAGTAATTTAAAATATAAAGTTGTAACCTACATATGTTTAAAATGGAAACGCCAAGCAAAAAGCTGTGAATGTCTTGTGTCTTATGTCTTATGTTCTCTGTATTTATGCAGCTGACTTGTCTGTCTGTTACTGAAGTGTGGGTCCAAGGACTTGTCCCAGTTACTTTGCATCTATAATCCAGAGATTCTGGGTAGCTGCCATCTGTCTCTTTATTATTATAGTTTGGTTTAAATAAACTATATAGTAACAATGAAAGCATGCTGCTGTCTCATGTCATCCATATTCTTCTATCTGTATTCCTTCAAATTGTACTAATTCAGTACTATTTGGTTTTAAATTTTTAGTTCACTTTTTTTTTGGGGGGGGGGCGGTGGGTGGCATGGCAATCAGGGATTGAATCCAAGGGCCCTCAACCACTTAGCCACATTCCTCAGCCCATTTTAATTTTATTTTGAGACAGGGTCTTCCTAAATTGCTCAGACTGGCTTTGAACTTGAGATCCTCCTGCCTCAGTCTCTTGAGCCCCTGGGATTGCAGGTGTACACAACCACCCTGGATTTAGTCCACCCCTTGAAAAGAAAAATAGGAATAAAACCTGCTTTGCTGGGCAGTTGGTGTTTGAGGATAGCCCAAGCAACTCAGACCCTATCTCTGTGTCCTTATTTCCCTTTTGATTCTACTATAATCCTCCACAAAGACACCAGTGCTTTTTTGTGTGTGTGTGTGGTGTGGGTGGGTACTGGGGATTGAACTCGGGGCACTCAACCACTGAACCACATCCCCAGCCCTATCTTGTATTTTATTTCAAGTCAGGGTCTTACTGAGCTGCTTAATACCTCGCCATTGCTGAGACTGGCTTTGAACTCTCAATCCTCCTGCCTCAGCCATGTGCCACTGGGGCACCAGTGATTTTTCAAAACACATCAAATGGAACCACTCCTTTGCTTCAAAACCCAAAATGACTTTTATTCATCTTTTTTTTAACCATTGCTAAACGGAACTGAAACTTTACCCCATTTAGTCCTCACCTTGACCTTTCAAACTAGGTAACATCCCGTTTTTAGAAAACAATAATTCCGTTCACCCTTATCAATTTAGCCGAGGGTCACTTTTTCTTTCTTTTCCCGCTTAAATTATTTTTCTCCAAATCCATTTTACTAATTTTTGGCGGTGTTGGGGATCAAACTCCCAAGCCATTTTAAGTACAAAGCCCATGTAACGACCGAACGTTTAACTGGGTGATGGACCAAGGTAGCTTAGGCGTTTTTTGCGTGTTGTGTATTGCGGACTTAACCGGGGGGTGCTTTACCACTGGGCGCCCTGAGATCATCCTCCCTTAGCCTCCCGAGTCGCTGGGGTTACAGGGGTGCGCTACCACGCCTGGCAAGGTGGTTTTAACTTTACAAAACGTGAAGCGCGAGCGCGACTTAAAGAGGGGAAAAAGCCATCTACTCCCGAGGTCGGTGGGAGCCTGAGGCTGACGGGCGCGGTGCTGCGGCGCATGCGTGGCGCGGCGGCGGGCGCAGGCGTGGCTCCGCCCTGCGCGCACTATTTAATCCCAGAATCCTTCTGTGTCGCACTAGAATGGCCGCACCGTTCTGAGACTGCGGATACCGGCGCGGCGGCGTCAAGATGGCGGCAGCAGTGGCGGCGGCGGCAGCAGCGGCGGCTGCAGCTGCATCCCTTCAGGTGCTGGAGATGGAGAGCATGGAGACGGCCGCCGCCGGCTCAGCGGGACTGGCTGCCGAGGTCCGAGGCAGTGGCACGGTGGACTTCGGGCCCGGGCCGGGGATCTCTGCCATGGAAGCAAGCGGGGGCGATCCTGGCCCGGAGGCTGAGGACTTCGAGTGCAGCTCCCACTGCTCGGAGCTGTCCTGGCGGCAGAACGAGCAGCGGCGCCAAGGCCTTTTCTGCGACATCACTCTGTGCTTCGGCGGCGCCGGAGGCCGCGAGTTCCGGGCCCACCGCTCCGTGCTGGCTGCCGCCACCGAGTACTTCACACCCCTGCTCTCGGGCCAGTTTTCCGAGTCGCGCTCGGGCCGGGTGGAGATGCGCAAGTGGAGCTCCGAGCCGGGGCCCGAACCCGACACGGTGGAAGCCGTTATCGAATACATGTACACCGGCCGAATTCGCGTCAGCACCGGCAGTGTGCACGAGGTGCTGGAGTTGGCCGACAGGTAGGTGAGGGCGGCGGGGCCGCGCCGCGGACCACAGTCACTGCACTGCTGCGGGGCAGCCAGTGCGTTGGGCACCGAGGATGCGGCCGGGATTCTGCCGAAGGCGCCCTGCCCCCAGGGAGCGTAGACTGCAGGTGGAGGGACAAAGGCGATGAACAGCAGTCAGTATGTGATGAATGCTGTGATGACATTTAAAAGTAGTGAAAGGCTCGTTGTTGAGGAAAGACCTTTCTGAGAGGTGACATTTAAACCGACCTCTAGATGTCAAAAAAAAAAAAAAAATACTGGTGCAAAGATGGAGGATGAACATCCTCAGGCATGATCCCGTTTGTCTTACGGAGGGAGGGACTTTAAAAAGGAAAATCCTTTGAGGTGGGATCTAGTGGGTAAAGGGAAGAAAGGGTGTGTGACATGCGTTGGAATAAGGAGTTTAGATTTTACTGAGTGTAATGGGAAGCTGGATAAGGAAGTGATGTGATTTAAGTATTTTAAAAGATGTCTATTACTATGGAAAACGCTTTGTAGGGAGCGGGAATATATGTTCCAGAGACTGTGAGGAGGCAGTATCTTTTTACGTCTTCTATTTTAACAGATACCTAGTGAGCACCTATTATGGGTCAGGGCAGACTCTAGACTCTAAGGTACTTGGAATCCAGCCTTGAGCAAAACAAATGAAAGCCCCTTTCCTCTTTGAACTTACATTTGGAGACAGTAGGTAAAATGTAATCTATTGCATGATGATTATTGCTCTGAAAAAAATAGCGTGGTGGAGGGTACATACATAGAAAGCCCTGATGGAGAGGAACTGACTTTTAAACAGGGTGATAGAGAATACCTTTTGCAAGGAAATAAAGGAGGTAAGGTAGAGAGTGTTTCGGGTATGAGACACAAGTGCAAAGCCCTAAGATGGAGCTGCCAATATGAGCTGTGTGGCTAGATAGAGGGAGCTGAAGCCTTGGGATGGTAATTCTGATCCTCTAGGGCCTCTGGAAGCATAGGAGCTTTTACTTTGAATGAAATGACAAGAAGAATGGTGTAATTTGAAAAACTAGCAGAGACTAGTGTAAGTTGTTGGAATGGTGGTGAAAGCTTGGATTGAGAAGGGAAAGGAAAGGTGATGGGAAGGTCTGACATCTGTTGTTATATTCTCCTCTTCCCCCTCAGTGTTGGAGATCAAACCCAGGGCCTCCTGCATGCTAGACAAATGCTCTTCCACTGAGCCACACCTCTAATGCCCCTCCCCTCACCAACATCTGTATTGTGAAGGTCAAGTTATTGTTAAGAGGTAGAAGGGTGCAGAAGAGCAGGTTTGGGAGGAAGGTCAGTTTGAATTTATTCAAAGAGATATCTACCCTAATATCCAGAGTATACAAAGAACTCAAAAAATTAGACAATAAGATAACAAATAACCCAATCAACAAGGACCTGAACAGACACTTCTCAGAGGAGGACATACAATCAATCAACAAGTACATGAAAAAATGCTCACCATCGCTAGCAGTCAGAGAAATGCAAATCAAAACCACCCTGAGATACCATCTCACTCCAGTAAGATTGGCAGCCATTATGAAGTCAAACAACAAGTGCTGGCGAGGATGTGGGGAAAAGGGTACACTTGTTCATTGTTGGTGGGACTGCAAATTGGTGCAGCCAATTTGGAAAGCAGTATGGAGATTTCTTGGAAAGCTGGGAATGGAACCACCATTTGACCCAGCTATTCCCCTTCTCGGTCTATTCCCTAAAGACCTAAAAAGAGCATGCTACAGGGACTGCCGCAGTCTTGGCTGGGCACAGAATCACGAGCCACTCAAGCAGGAACAAAACTTTATTTGAAAAAGCCGCCAATACTCCGTAGGGCGCCGGCAAGCCAAACCCGGTCCTCCCACGCGGGCGTCTCCGGAACCACCCGTCCCCCGGAACCGGGGGCCGGACCTCCCCCGGAATTTCCTCCTACTATCCTTCCCCAACCAATGGGAACTCTCCAGGAGTCCCGTAACTTGAGTCTGGTAGCAGGCCAAGGTGAACAGCAGGAGCCCAATTTGCATATGAATGTAAATCTTAACATAATCATATCATCTCAGTGGCTAGCTGGCGTCACTTTACAAGCAAAGGTGCCATGCATCATTTATCTGCTTGTGGCTCCTAGCAAGGGACACTGCTACATCGATGTTCATAGCAGCACAATTCACAATAGCAAGACTGTGGAACCAACCTAGATGCCCTTCAATAGATGAATGGATAAAAAAGATGTGGCATTTATACACAATGGAGTATTACTCTGCATTAAAAAATGACAAAATCATAGAATTTGGAGGGAAATGGATGGCATTAGAGCAGATTATGCTAAGTAAAGCTAGCCAATCCCTAAAAAACAAATGCCAAATGTCTTCTTTGATATAAGGAGAGTAACTAAGAACAGAGTAGGGACGAAGAGCATGAGAAGAAGATTAACATTAAACAGGGATGAGAGGTGGGAGGGAAAGGGAGAGAGAAGGGAAATTGCATGGAAATGGAAGGGAGACCCTCAGGGTTATACAAAATTACAAGAGGAAGTGAGGGGAAAGGGAAAAATAATACAAGGGGAGAAATGAATTACAGTGGAGGGGTAGAGAGAAGAGGGGAGGGGAGGGGGGATAGTAGAGGATAGGAAAGGCAGCAGAATACAACAGACACTAGTATGACAATATGTAAATCAATGGAAGTGTAACTGATGTGATTCTGCAATCTGTATACGGGGTAAAAATGGGAGTTCATAACCCACTTGAATCAAAGTGTGAAATATATCAAGAACTATGTAAAGTTTTGAACAACCAACAATAAAAATAAATAAATAAATAAATAATTAAAAAAAAAACCCAAAGAGATATCTAGGTAGATGGTTGGGTTAGAAGAGCATCCTTGAGTTTTAGGCATCATGGTACATGCCTATAATCCCAGAAACCTGGAGGCTTAACCAAGAGGATTGTGATTTCAAGGCCAGCCCCAGCAATTTAGCAATGCCCTCAGCAATTTAGTGAGACCCTGTCTTGAAATAAAAAATGAGGGCTGGGGATGTGGCTCAAGCGGTAGCGCGCTCGCCTGGTGTGCATGCGGCCCGGGTTCGATCCTCAGCACCACATACAAACAACGATGTTGTGTCTTCCGAAAACTAAAAAATAAATATTAAAAAAATTCAAAAAAAAAAAAAAAGAAATAAAAAATGAAAGGGCTGCTGATGTTGCTCAGTGGTTAAACACCCCTGGATTCAATCCCCTGTACCAAAAGAAGAAGAAGAAAAGCATTGAGTTGCTAAGTCAGGTTATGGGGGGGAAAAATCAAGAAATCATGAGGAAAAACAATGCAAGAAAAGCCTTATCAAGCAGGAACATCTCATTAAACATAAATATATTTAAGAAGAAAGTATTGGAAGCTAGACATAAAGATTGAGGGAAAAATAGCATATAAGTGGTAATTAAAGCCATGCAATGACTGAAATTACTTAGAACAAGTAAAGGTAGAAAAAGGGAAGGGGGAAAGGGGCAAGCAAAACAACCCTGGAATTCTCCAAAATGATAAAGAAGCTAGCAGAGGAGACTAGTCTCAGAGGTGTAGAAAGGAAGAATGTCAAGGAAGGAGTAGCCTCTAAGTGATCATTGGAGGTTGTGATGGCATTGACAAGAGCCTGCAAAGACTTGCTATAAAGAGGGTAGGTCTGGCCAGGCATGGTGGTGCACACTATAATCTTAGCTACTCCGGGGCTGAGGCAGGAACGTCACACATTTGAGGCCAACCTCAGCAGCTTAGCAATACTGTGTCTCAGAATTTTAAAAACTGGTGGGGAGAGGAAATATTGATGTTACAGGAGTTGGGGGAATGATAAAGTATGAGGCTGGATTAATTAGAAGGCAGGGCAGGATGGGCATATCCCTGAGAGAGGGAGTTCCTTAAATGAAAATGTGAAGAGAAGGGTCATTGCGCTCAATGAAGCTTTGTTTGTTTTTGTCCTGTGACCTTGTGTTTTTCAGACTTGCCCCTTTTGGTGGGAAAGTAAGGGTAAGGAGAGAGGACTCCAAGCAGTTTACTTTTAAAACTATCAGGGAGGGAGGATGAGCATTTGCCTTGTGTCTGACACTATTCTAAATGCTTTGTAAACATCTCATTTTATCTTCCCATCAACTCTGAGCCTCCATCCAAATATATTCTGTTGGTGGTCTTGCTTACCTAGCGGGAAACTTGTAAGGATCAGAAATAATAGCACATGCCCCCAGCATAATGCCTGTCACATGACAGATGCCAAGTGTGTGAAGTGTTGTTTTCAGAGAGCAGTGCTTCCAAACATCTGTCTAAGGGAACATACCTCAGAGTTACCTGTAGCACCTGACAAACATAGAGGAGTTTAAAGGCAGCCTAGGAATCAAGTGACCCTGGCACCCAGTCTGTGTGAGAGCCATTAGAGCCCTTCCCACTCTCCCTTGTCTTTGTTTTATATCTAATATGTATGTTTTCATAAGAGAGTGAAGGCAGCCTTTCTCATTTATCTTTTTATCATCATACTTAGGGTAGTTATTAAGCACAGTAACCTTAATAACAAACATTTATTGAATTAAGATGGGCCTAGTTTGGTGAAGTCATCTTGATATTTTTTGAGGTTCTTCTCAGCTCTAGAATTTACTCTTCTTAAAGCAGTTGTCTCAAATTGGCCACCCTTGGGCTGAATGCTGCCAGATTTATGATTTTGGCTAAAACTTTGTGTGTGTGTCTTCTGTAGTGGGTTTTTTTTTTGTTTGTTTGTTTGTTTGTTTGTTTGTTTGTTTTTGTTTTTGTTTTTTGTGGTGCTGGGGATTGAACCCAGGGCCTTGTGCGTGTGAGGGAAGCACTCTACCAGGAAAAATGAGCTATATCCCCAGCCCTCTTCTGTGTTTTAAATGAATTGACTTTAAGTGGGCAGGCAACATCCTGTCAGCTACAAGCCAAACTACTTTCTTCTGTTTTTTAATCTACACTGTCCTATACATGTGTTTTTTGTTCTTGTGCTTCTATTTTGTTTCCTGATTTCAGATGGTAGAACTTGCCTTCTTGTCCCTGCTTTAATGAGAATCTAGTTCAGAACAAAGCCCCCCAGTCACCTCATCCTCTCTGATAATCTAAGGAGAATCCTCTGGTGAAGAGGAGAATAAGACCTCTGACATAAAGCCTAGACTACTCTTCCTTTTGATATCTAGGAAGTCACAGTTCCTGCCTTGCTCTTACTTTAGACTATATAGTCATACTTGATAAAGCCTTTCACCAAGACCTTGCCTTATGTAAGATGACTGGGTATGGTGGCACATGCCTGTAATTCAGTTACTTGGGAGGCTGGGTGCGGTGGCACATGCCTGTAATCCCAACAAAGCAGCTTGGGAGGCTGGGACGGAGGATCATTTGTGAGTTCACAGCCAGCCTCAGCAAAAGTGAGGTGCTAAGCAACTCAGTAAGACCTGTCTAAATAAAAATACAAAATAGGGCTGAGGATGTGGTTCAGTGGTCAAGTGCCCCTGAGTTCAATTCCTGGTACCCACCCCCCAAAGAAAATAAATAAAAAGAGCTGAGCATGTAGCTCCCACACCCTTCCCCAATGGATCCCCAATACTGCAAAAAGCAAAAGAGAAGGCCAATGGCTAGGCATAGTGGTGCATGCCTGTAATCCCAGCTACTTGGGAGTCTGAGGCAGAAGAATTGAAAGTTCAAAGCCAGGTATAGTGGCACACGCCTGCAGTCCCAGTGGCTTGAGAGGATGAGGCAGGACGATCTCCAGTTTAGCCAGCCTCAGCAAAAGCAAGGCGCTAAGCAACTCAGTGAAACCCTGTATCCACATAAAATACAAAATAGGGCTGGGGATGTGGGTGAGTGGCCAAGTGCCGTTTAGTTCAATCCTCAGTAATCCCCACCCCAGTCCTCCCACCCCTGCCCCTCCGCCCCCAGAGAAGAAAGAAAGTTAAAGGCTAGGCAAGCCACTTAGGGAGACCCTGTCTCAAAAAAATTTTTTAAAGGGGCTGAGGATGTTACTCAGTGGTAGAATCCACTTAGGCTCAATCTCCAGTACCACAAAAGATAAAGAAAAAAAAAAAGGAAGAGACCAGTGACTAGCAAGGAATTAGGAAAGAATGGCAGAGACAGTTTGGTTTGGAATTTGCCTTTGCTGATGATAAATTAAAATGAAAATAAAGTACAAGACTATTTATTATACTTTGTTTAATTATATGTTCCAGAAAAATCTTACAAAATTTAAAAAGTATTTTATACCTGAGTATATTTTTGATGTATGATATATAATTATATATAAACTAATATTAAAAATGTATTTTTACATAAAGGTGAATTTTACTTATACTTCCAAGTATACTCTTTTCTAGCCTGAGCTTTCTGATTTAGGGAATTTTTTCTTTTTAGATGTGCATCATGTGAGATTAATATTATTTTATTTGTTTCATTTATGTGCTTTCAAAATGCAACCACAGAAGATATGCACATTTGAAAATTAATCTTTTACTTTTTTCTTAATTCTAGATTCTTATTAATTCGCTTAAAAGAATTTTGTGGAGAATTTCTCAAGAAAAAACTTCATCTCTCAAATTGTGTGGCCATTCATAGTTTAGCGCACATGTATACCCTGAGTCAACTTGCTCTAAAAGCTGCTGATATGATACGGAGAAATTTCTACAAAGTCATTCAGGATGAAGAATTTTATACCTTACCTTTCCATCTCATTCGAGATTGGCTTTCAGACTTGGAAATTACGGTTGATTCTGAAGAGGTTCTCTTTGAAACAGTTTTGAAGTGGGTTCAGAGAAATGCTGAAGAGAGAGAGAGATACTTTGAAGAACTTTTTAAATTGCTCAGGTTGTCCCAGATGAAACCTACCTATCTTACTCGACATGTCAAACCAGAGAGGCTGGTGGCCAATAATGAAGTTTGTGTCAAGCTGGTGGCAGATGCAGTGGAGAGGCATGCTCTGAGAGCTGAGAACATACAATCTGGCACATTCCAGCATCCCACTTCTCATGTCTCATTGTTACCTCGCTATGGGCAAAATATGGATGTGATCATGGTTATTGGAGGTGTGTCAGAAGGAGGTGATTATTTAAGTGAATGTGTGGGATATTTTGTTGATGAGGACAGATGGGTGAACCTGCCCCATATTCATAATCACCTTGATGGACATGCTGTGGCAGTAACAGAATCCTATGTGTATGTTGCTGGATCGATGGAACCAGGGTTTGCTAAAACTGTGGAAAGGTACAACCCAAATTTGAATACATGGGAGCATGTTTGTAGTCTGATGACAAGGAAGCATTCTTTTGGGCTAACAGAAGTTAAGGGGAAGCTGTATAGCATTGGTGGACATGGCAACTTTAGTCCTGGCTTTAAAGATGTGACTGTTTATAATCCTGAGCTCGATAAATGGCACAACTTGGAATCAGCACCAAAGATTCTTCGAGATGTCAAAGCGCTCGCCATCGAAGACCGATTTGTGTACATTGCTGCCCGCACTCCTGTGGACCGAGACACTGAGGATGGGTTGAAGGCTGTAATTACATGCTATGATACAGAGACTCGACAGTGGCAAGATGTGGAATCTTTGCCACTTATTGACAATTACTGCTTTTTCCAGATGTCTGTGGTCAATTCAAACTTTTATCAGACGGCATCATGCTGTCCCAAGAGTTATTCTTTAGAAAATGAAGAGGCAGTAAGAAAAATTGCCAGCCAAGTGTCTGATGAGATCCTTGAAAGCTTGCCTCCAGAAGTCCTAAGCATTGAAGGAGCAGCCATTTGTTATTACAAAGACGATGTCTTCATTATTGGAGGCTGGAAAAACAGTGATGATATTGACAAACAGTACCGGAAAGAAGCCTACCGATACTGTGCAGAGAGAAAAAGGTGGATGCTCCTTCCTCCCATGCCACAGCCTCGTTGTAGAGCCACTGCTTGTCACGTCAGGATCCCATACCGGTACTTGCATGGCACACAGAGATATCCTATGCCTCAAAATCTAATGTGGCAGAAGGACCGCATCAGACAGATGCAAGAAATACATCGGCATGCCCTGAACATGCGGCGAGTGCCAAGCTCCCAGATTGAATGCTAAATTCTCTACCACATGCAGTTTATAAACTGTTCTTCATGTTTAAACATGAAGCTGAAGATACCCAGACTGTTACTTGAAAAAGTATGTCGATAACTTATTTTCTACCTGGAATGATTATAACTCAGTGTAAAGGAAGTATAGTTAAAAACTGAAGAATGGGAAACTGAATTCAATACATGGTAATTTTTGTTAGTTTGTGATCTTTATCTGTCTTTAGTTTGTGTGTGTGTGTGTACAAGCTAAATAAGATCTTATTAAAGACAAGTGGAAAAAGCAGGTCTAATTATTTGGCTGTTTTTCTGCCAACAAGTTATAACTCCTTTGTCTTAAAGGATTTATGTTTTGAAAATGCTTTAAGTACCAATTTTGTTTGCACATTTCCTTTGATATTCCTTTTCGTTTTTTATAGAATGGTTGGTTTCAACAAGATCAGAATTTATGCATTGAGCCCTGGTCTGCAGGAGGCATGTGCAATAGTGAGACTGAAATTTAAAGGAAAAAGCACAATATTTTAGCAAGATGATTTCAGAATGTTTGCATTGATATTTTTTGTATGTGTTTATCTAGAAGTGCTGTTTTGTTCATTTCTAGGTGATTGGCTCATGGTTTTTTGTTTTTGTTTTGTTTTTACTTCTTTAGCAGCTATTTATAGACTTAAAGCCTTCACCCTGAGATATGGTAGTTGGCAAAAAATTGAATCCAGAGGAAGTTACATATGTGAATTTGTTTAAGAAGAAAAGTTTTTTTTTTTTTTTTTTTTTTTTTTTAACAAGAAGATGAAGAAGAAAAGTATTATAAGTGTAGACTGAGAAATCAAAAGAATTTAAAACTTTTTTTTCAGGAGTTGCAGGATTATTTGAGGATATGTTAATGAGTTTAATGCTTATGACAATCGATACTCAATGCCTTCAGTTTTAAGTTTTGCTCTAATGCAT